>NC_088862.1:16654014-17285768 GCF_963853765.1 Magallana gigas
TATAATAAGCACAAACATTGCAATAACTCTCAAATTGACATGTACCTGCCCATAGTGAATGATATAGATATATATATATATATATATATATATATATATATAAAGCACAGAGAAATTCACTTTTGTTGGAGCTCCACCTTGCGCCCCGACCGAGGCTTGAACTCACGACCTCTGGAACCCATTCTCCTAGCAGTGAGCGGCCACTGCGCTCCCCACTCGGCTATATAGGCAAGACTACAATCTTGCTTCCGATAACGAACGGAACCTAGCGCGCTGGCCGCGCACTACACAGTCGCTTGAAATACAGGTGGAATACAGTTATGCTCAATTGTTCATTATTTATGAATGAGAGAGAGACAAACTTTTGGAAGATTTATTAGATATTCTAGATGTATTTGAATATGTTTCTTTTGATTTGCAAGATACCGAAATCCAATATTTGGCTCTGTTAGGGTGCATTGCAAATACCAGTTTTGCCCAAATTACATTTGAAAAGTGGAAAAAAATTATAATTTGTGTATCGAAATTCGTATTTTTATTGTGTGATCATTTTGTTATTGATTGTAAAAAAATCTAAAATAATACTGTTTTCTCCTGAACTGATGTAAATATGTTTGCATTTATATTTATTTTGCTCTTACTGTTTTTTGTTATTTAGTTTCATTTTAAACATCATAATACTCTCCAATAATTTGGAGGAAATAAAGAATATCTTATCTTATCTTATCTTATATATATATATATATATATATATATATATATATATATATATATATATATATATATATATATATATATATATATATATATATATATATATATATATATATATATTTATCTAACTGTAAAATATACTATCGTTTAAAAAATCATATCGATGTATAAATCTAGCAATGAAGATATCGAGTTTTTTTGTAGAAAATGGAACAGAACTCCACATTATGTGGAGGAAATTAGCGAGGTAAAATTATTTAAACGAGGTTGTTAATAATTACTCGTAAAAACAATGCAATGTATTTTATTTGATTTGCATCTCATTAAATAACTATCTATTTTTTTTAAATTTTAATAATGTAATAAGTATATCTAGTTAAATTGAGAAAACCAACTCGATTCAATAATATTAATAATTTGTTAACGAGAAAACTATCTTGCTATATACATGTACAACGAGATAATATACTAGTTACATAAAGCTGACTAACCTGTTTTAAAGATACACCAAATCGTAATCATCTAAATAATAATGCCTTCTTTTGTGCTTCATGTGGGTATAAAGGTAGCTAGCAATTACAGAAAAAATATAAATAATACACATTTTAGTGTGTGTTTAACTATATCTTCAATATCATGTGTCCTAAATCAAAATTACTGTTTTAAAGTTTAAACATGATTTAAGAAGAGGTTGAAATATAACAATTTTGGGCATTTCTTTTTTTTTTGCATTTTCTTGTATGTATGTAATAATTGAGATGGGATATATGGGGATTGCCTGTCTCCGTTTTTTAAAGGACAATTTGAGCTTAATGATATTTCGTAATACGAATTGGCACCATGTGGTACAACGGCGTATTTTTTTTTTTTTTATTTCAAAGTGCCTTTTTGGTTTCCTTTTTGTTTCAAAGCTTCCTGGTAATAGCGGGGTCTTTGTACGGCTAAATATATTTTATCCAAAATAATCAAACTCTTCGTTGTAACATAACGTTTCCTCTTATTGCGATGCATATAAACATCAAGGACATATATATACATGCACACAGTCATGTAGATCATAAATAATTTCATTACTCACGATCATTTATTTTGACGTTAATTGAGACTCAAATACGTATAATGTAGTTGTAGCACAGTATGACAATTCTTATAAAGAAAAAAAAAACATTGTAAATAATTCAAATTAAAACCTAATTAATGTTGTTTGTGGCTAGCTATTAAATTACACGTTAACTTTAGGGATTGACTGTAGAACATGTATATTTGAGGTGCACTGGATATCACTTTGGTTCAATGGTATAAAACCAGAATAATAATGGTATCATGTGGGATATATAGAACATCACACTGTTATCTTGATTTCTACCCTAGTATCAGTCAGAGCCTAAGCCTGCTAAAATACATATTAGTGTTTGCCGCTTTAATTGAGTTATTTTTTTTTTCATTTTCAGCATAAATTACAAGTATTCCGACGTTTTACATGATTTTTTACGTTATTTATTGTTTTTGTTGCGGTTTTATTTTACAAACTTGTCTTAATAAAAATACAGGTAATGGTAAACTTGAGGGCAATGCAAGTCATTGACGACTGGGAGAAATATCAGCTTCCGGTTGCTGTCTCACCTAGTCCGAAACAGCTGCATCAGGGTTGATACACTACTAGGTATATGATAAATGGATGTGATACCATGAGGATCATTGTTGTAAAAAGCGTATCTCTACTTGGTATCAGTACTCTGCAAAAGTTGTGCCAAGAAATAATTGATTTGCAAAATTGCATGAAGTGCAAGCGCTAATAATAAAAATTAGAAAATAATTTCTTCACTCCAAGCGTGCCACACAATTTATTCTGTAAGTTTCATCGGTTTACATCAAGGTTTATACGCAAGATATCAGAAACGGAAGTAACTTCTTTTAAAACAGTAAAATACCGCTTTAATTATTTATTCATTTTTTTAGTTATAGTTTTCATTTTTTAAATATATGCGATTTATATCTTAACACAATCAGATTTGATAAATTCTTGAACTTTTTTTTTAAAACTCTAAATATAAAGCTGTACAAACACCAAACTAATCACTAGAAACTGAAGGAAACCAAACATAGTCACTAGAGACAAAAATATCTCGTTGTACCATATCGTATCAATACTATTTTATTTTGTATCTAAAAAAAACCCCAAAAAACCCCCCAATATTTCCGTTTGTACTTGCTTTATTCTTTACTATTGAAATTTTGAAACAGATATTGAAATGGAAAGAAAAGTTCTAGCAAAAAAAAAAACCTGAAATATATTCATGCTGCATAAGGAATAAGGATGTTTTACAAACGAAATATTTACAAGAGATAGGAAAATCTCAAATGACTGATTATATACATTGTGTAGTCTCATTATGAGTGAAAGCATCCTATTGTCCTAGTTCCACTTTGTCAAATTGTTTACAAAAATAATTATTTTACCAAGCCAGAGCTACCCCTAGAAACACAAAAGTGACCTTTTAGGTATTCCATTTTCTCATCCTTTTCTATTTCATATTTTGACCCCTAGATTGAAAAGAGATTTGAAATAGTACCATTAAGAAAAGTTACTATTACAAGACTTTTAGGATGTTTTTCAGAATTTTAAGTTACTAGCACTGTTGTGTGGCACTGTACTTACACTGGATCATCATTTGATTATTCATCAAAGTATCAATAAGACCTGATCAATAGAGTTGATTTGGGGGGGGGGATAGCAGTAGTGGTGAAACAAACTTCTGTCCTCTGCCTTTTCAGTACCTCATCATCTACGTCGGTAGACAAACAAAATCACAACACGCGACACGTGATACTGCGAGATTAACACAATTACATATAATTAAAGAAAAATTCAGGCAATCTCTTAATTGTTTTTATCAAAGTCCGTCGGTTCAACATCACCTTGGTTTTGGTCCATTTTTTATTTTATATTACAGCGTGAAATAAAAGATTGGTCAATTTTTGCATGGACCTGAGGGCCAGTTAAATATTCTAATATGCATATACTAGTGGCATATCTCTGCAATATTTTAAACTGAAATGGCCCAGAAAGTGTAGGAACGTAACAGATATCATTCAACATCGGGACTGCAAAGCTGATGAAGGGTTTGACATACAAATGATATAAGATGATCATTAAAGTCATTTAAAACAGTGGGTCTTAAATCCTACTTACACAAACTCTCTAACATGCATAAACAATGGGAAATTTTGAGATCCACGCATGTTATGTCGTATATTAATAGATGGAAATTCATTGTTTTTATTCATATCTGTCACGAAATAACGTGAACGTTAACGATATATTGAGACTCGATAGAATGAGAGGGAGTGTAAGGAAAAGGAGAGCGTGAGAATGTGAGAAGGAAGCTGTAAGGGAGGGAAGAGTGTGTGAGAAGGAAGGGTATGTGTCTGTGTGTTTGTGTGTGGAAGTGGTATTACATGTACAGGGGAAATTGTGTGAAATAGAGTGTGTTAGAGGGGAGAGTTTGTGGGAGTGAGGGGAGAGGATGACAGTGGAAGAGTGTATGAGGGGAGAAAGCATGAGGAGGAAAAGAGTGAAAGTGTAAGAGTGGAGAGTGTGAAAGGGGATGGTGTGGTAGATGGAAAAAGTTGTATAATAGGGAGGAGAGTGTGAGAAAAAAGCGAGTGGTATACAGGTAAAAAATGCAACATATATTCAACATATGTTTAACATATGTTACTCGAAACATATGTTGCAATTTTACCTGTGTAGAAGGGAGAGAGTTTAAGAGAGAAGAGTAAGTGAGAGAAGAAATAACGTGAAGGAAAAGTTTGCGAAGAGAAAAAGAGGAGACGGTGTGTGAGAAAGTGTGCCGTTGAGGGGACAAAAAGTGTTTTTGTGGGGAGGGATTGTGAGAGGGGAGAATGTGAGATGGGAGAGAGAAAGTGTGAGATGAGAAAGAGTGTGAAGAGGATAGAGAGTGTGAGATGAGAAAGAGTGTCATGGAAGAAAGCGTAAGGGAAGGGAAAAGGTGGACGGTGTGAGATAGGGAGACTGTGAAGAGAGAGAGAGAGAGAGAGAGAGAGAGAGAGAGAGAGAGAGAGAGAGAGAGAGATTTTGTGAAAGTAGAGAGTGTGAGGGGGTTGAGAGTTTAAGAAAGCGCGTGAACAGGAAATTGTAAGCTAAACAGTTATGCAAAAACTTAAGAAAAAAACCCTAGTCAAAATATTTGTTTGAATTTAATTGCACATCAATATGCAGATTTACATATTTTGCCGGCCCCAAGTAAGCCCTTACAAGAGTTAGGGGACTATAAGACTTTTACTTTGGATATATTCATGCTGTGTGCCCTCTCATTTAAATAATACACTGACCTTCTTAGCCGCAAATGCAAAGGCGGGATTTTGCACAGAAGGACTTTACTTTGTCCCTCGTTTTTTCTCTCCCTTACTTTTTTCATGAGCTTAAAATATATATCTTTGACCTTTTATATATTGCTGTAAAGAAGAAAACATTCACAAAAACTGATAAATTTGTCATTCCCCTCTTATTTACGCAGTGAACACAATCACATCTATTACAAACAATTGCTTTAATGTTTTTAAATCATTCAAGCAAAATTGACAAATCATATAAAATTCATTACAAGAAAAAATTTCCCGAAATAATTCATTGTCCATACATAAAAAAAATTCAAATATCCTTCCGGGATAGACCTGCTGACGGAACATCTTGCGGTTAATTTATAAAATTGTAGAGTTCGACATTTTCTTTCTATTCATAACTTTATAACGCATTGTTTATGTTATTATTTTAGCCGAAAAAAATTAGACCTTTTAAAATCATTTCCAGGCACGTAGCACCATTTTTGAAAGTTGAGGGGAAGGGGGGGGGGGGTAAACAGAAATCTTAAAATGCAAAAATAAATAAATAAATAAATAAATAGAATTAAATAGAATTAACAAAAAAACAATAATAACTTCCTCAATCTCCCATTTTACTGATAATTTCAGTTACCCCCTCCCCCTATAATTTTTCTCATGCTTTAATCTATGTGTAGATATAAGAAAAAAAATTCTTGCGAGAAAAAAAGTGAAGGGGATACCTGGCACTATTTAAAAAAAAATAAATATCTGTAGATTTCAATCTAACAATGCTACTGTAGCCAAGACTCGCGGGTGTTGGAATTTACAGGTAAATCTGATCGTCGTCATTCAGCTCATTGTGTTGCTTGTCTTGCTTATGTCAGGTGATTTAAAAAAATAGAGGGAAACGGTACATGTATGCGAGAGACAGTGAGTTGTGTTCACAAACAAATAATAACAATACCGCCCTACCTGTGACTTCACTTCTCGAGTGACACTAAACACATTGAGAATCATTTATTGTACAGGATATATGAAGACTGGTAAGATGTATTTCGATATCTCTTATTAAGAATTCAAAGTTTAAAATTATATTATAATAGTCATATTGAATTAATTCTTTTTAACGTATTGTAATAGTGCCTTAACTCATCTGTAGACGAAATATAGTTTCTAAACTACTAAATATTGTGGAATGTAAAAAAAATATATCATGCTTTTGTATGAAGTACAAACCTGGAAGGGGGAAGGGACTGGGTATTCAGAACTGCATACGTTTAAATCAACTCACATGATCTAAAATTACCGAAAATAGCCCCCCCCCCCCCCATCCCCCCGCAATCAAAAGTGTCTCTCGCCCCCCCCCCCCCCATGTGATTTTTTTTCTGGACCCGCACATGTATGCTATTTGTGATTTATCCATAAAGTTCAAAAATTCAATGTCTAAGTTCTCACGCTCAGCTGTTTGTTTGTCACAACGTACGCTGAACATTGCAATTAACTGCTCAAACATTTTCTGCATGGGTTTATTACAATTAAATCCTACCAGCTGTATTGATTGCCATCATACAATGTATAAGGTACTTGTAAACTAGTTTTAATTTCATGTAAGAACAGCTCATCGTTGATTAAAAGATAAGAAAAAATTGTACGAAAAGATTGGTTAAGACAATCGATATGATGTGTATACTAATAATTTGAATGAAAATCATTACAAATAAATGCAAAAAATATTTTAAATTTTATTTGGTATGAAAGTTCCTTAGGTAAGGGTTATCGTTCCTAAGTCTCAAGGCCAAAACACCTTGGGGACTTTTCATTTCTGAGTTGAAGAAAATTTCCTAAATATAATGTTGGAATGATAAATACATACATATTTCATTATAGGCCGGTATAAGTGAATATATTCGCTTTAATGCAAAACTAATTCAAATAAATAAAGGGGAAAATTGACTAGGCTAATAGGATTTATGTATCCCAACCTGAGAGAAATTCAAAGCAACCCTCCCATCCTTAAGGTGGTAAGGAACATCTGTCGATATTAATGTGCATTAAAGTATATCATAATTGAAATACTTTCACCCGTTTAGAATTTTCTTTCCCAGTATTCAGCCAAAAAAATACGTTTTAGAAAATTTTGGAAAATTAAAAAACTTATCGTTCTCAACGGAATTCGAACTCATGACCTACAGGTTTGTAATGAACCCACTAACCCACTGCGCTATGGTGTAACATTTCGATTATGGGAAAGAAATTATTAAAAAAAATCATACTTGATTGTATTGTTTATTTCGATAAATTATACCACACAACGTGAAGGTGTCACATACCACATTACTTGTAAGTAATGAATTTTCCAATTATCAAATTAAATCTATTAATTTAACAAATTTATCAAAATAGCGGTCCCCATACCATTCGCCTCAGATTAAATCAGCCAGTACCAGAATTGCATGCTTCCAGATTTACTTTTTTGCGTACTGCATCATCAAAAAGTGGTGTATAGAGCCACCTTAACCTTAACCAGATTTATGAGTGAACATTCTTGCATTATTTTCCATTTGAGACTGTTTGGGATCTCAGAAAACTTCGCACAATTTTTGCATCAATATCATTCAGATAAGTTCATGCCATGAACAAAGCGCCTTAATCAAACTTTCCTTCAGCTTCATTTAACCTGAAAGGCTAGAGGGAGGTTTTGAAGGAGAAATCTTGGTGTTTTTTTTTTTCAGAACATATTTAATAAATATAAAACAATTTTGCAAAATGTGATGCAAGGATATCTTTTGACAGAAGTAAAGTACATGTAATAAAAACATGCTACACCATGTTTAAAAAAAATCTGCATGGGGACAATAACTGCATTTATTGTAATTCGCTACCCTGGATTGGTCAACCCATTTGATAACTTCACCAGAGTACGCGTTGTTTCTTTTTCTTTTTAAATTGTTTAGTATTTTTTCGGAGATACATGTATTTTCAAACAGCGTCTTATAATATCTGCTGTACATGTACCATACTTCTTGGTTTTTCACGTGTCACACAATTTGGGAAAATGGGGGTAAATATGTAACATTTTTATTTGCGTCATTTAATCTTAATTTGCGAAAAATTTCTTACAGTAAACATGCAACGGGTAAAAAGCGAAAAATAGATCATCGCGAACATAACCTAAGATACGGTATTAATTCACCAAAGTATGCCTCTCTCCCTTTTCAGTTCCAGTGCATCTTTCTTAATTTTTGTCGTTGGCTGTCTGTGACCTGATGGAGGGATATTGACGATGATGAGAGTACCGCTGTCAATATCACTGCTGTGTGCGTGGCTGATGTCGTCTGCTGACTGCTCTCATTTTAGGGGCGGTTCGATGTCATGGAAACCGACATCCAACGCGTCACAGGTATATTTAAACAAACTTGAATCAACACAACCTGAGAATACTTCAACACAAGTTTAAGCTTTTTTGGCCTAATAGTTTTTAAGAAGAAGATTTTTAAAAAGATTTTCTCTATATATTCCTATGTTAAAGTCTATCCCCCCATTGTGGCCCCATACATATAATGTACCGCTTTATATATCGACTTTGTAGAACCTCTTGATGGAAAAAAAATACAAAATCAGAATTTATTTGTAAAATCGAACCAAAAGACCACGGCCATTTAATTTCTTTGAAAAGGTGATGGTGGAAGGGGCGACTTTTACTTTATATACTAAACGACGAACGGTTAGCTGAGTGATTTTAAGGGGATGGGGTGGTAAATGAAATATGCATCAAATGGCTTTTATATAAGAACCGGTAATTTAAACAATGAAATGCTCTCTTTGATGATCCATGTAGAAATAAAGATATCGAACTTTACATAAACTGCGTTAGCCTGTTATGTATTTTTTTCTGCAATGACCACTTCCTTCATACTCATATGAATCACCAAAAGAAAGCATTTAATTGATTATGCATATATTTTAATCTTTCTACTATAATTCATTTTTGAATTATTCTTTCTTGAAGAGTAAGTACAAGTACCCGAAATTTTTCTTGATTTAAGATCAATAAGTTGATAGAAAAAAAAAAAACAATTCTTCGATGAATGGAGTTTGAGTCTGACATTATTAATTTTGTGCAGTCCGTGATTTTTAATAGGTTGCTGAAAATTTCGATCGATCGATATTTATAAACTGATTACAAAAGGAATCGTGTAGATTTCAGCCCGGTCAGTTTCTGTAGAGCTATGAATCACAATCGATCTTCTTACATAAGAAATAGAGGAGAAAGTACTCAGATAGGATGAAAATATATGATTTTATAAGTTTAAATGCACAAGTTTTCATTTGTTTTAGATTGAGATCTCCCACCAGATGGCGTGGAGACGATCCTCCAGTAGCTCCTCTTTTTGTAACGACACAACGATAGCGACCCAGGGAACATTGACTGTGTCGGCATATTTGTACTGTAGGGTGGGCTGCAACTCATCAAACAGAATCAGCCTTATGCACGGTAAATGCATTGCTTACAGCGCATCGGAAGACTGGTCCCTCGCAGAGGACTCATTTATATTTAATGTCCCCATCCCCGGAATTAAGTACACATTTAGGTGAGTTGGATCAGGTTCATCAATATTCTTTAAAAACTTCGAAGTGGTACGAAACACTGTTTTAGAAAAAAACATCTTAAGGAGTCCACCACGTAAACTTTAACAATCTTTGAATAATTTTCTAAAATACGGTAGCATGACATTGGCATTCGATCAAATCTAATCACTTCATAGTAAAAATGTCTATTGACAGATCCTACCACAACTTTTTTCGAGCGTAAAACCAAGAATAGATGTAAGAGAGGTAAATGCCAGGGTCAACTGAAGGGCTGAAACACCTGAACTCTGAAGCTGGATGGTCAACCGATTAACGATCAGATCTACCTTAAATTTTTAAATATGATAGTTTGGGCCATAAACTATTGTTCAGTGAAGAAATAATCCAAATATGTTAGCATTATAATTTGAACGTTTTTCGATATCTTTTTACAGATATCTTCATTTAAAGGAGGAAAATATAGCCTAAATATAGCTACGACCATCCGGCCCCTTAATTCTAGATTACGCGCTCTCGAGGCTTTGCAAATTTTGCTTAAGTCGTCATTTTTCAGAAGAAAAAAATATTTGAAAAATTGCAATTGTTTTATTTTTTTTAATATTTAAAACTTAACACGCTTAACTTTGTGTGTCCAATCCTATTTTAACGCCAGAAAACTAACAAGCTACCTAAATCATTTAATTTAGAATACTTTCAAGTTTCATAATTTTATGTTTGTTTTACCCGAATTGTCTAGATTAGAAGATTGTTGTTGGCAAAACATAAGAAATCGCGGCTCGTCCGATAGCATGAGAATGACCATGACTGCTGACCTCCGACCCCGAGCTGACACTGGGGTCATGAACTCCTCACCTGTCGCTACAATGTCACCAATAGTTCGTCTTCTGGCTGGGTGCCAACATTCCTTTCGAATACCAGGTAAACATTTAGAACTTACTGCATCGAGTATGTACATAGAAAATACAACTGAAAATGGTTAATTAAAAAAGATTTTTTTTTTTTCCTATCTAAACCTTTTCACGTTTTATTTTCTACATCTAAATATTTTTACATTTTATTTCCTACATCTTAAACTCTTTACATTTTATTTTCTAATTTTTCACCTTCTACTATTTTACATCTTAAGTGTTAAACTTACGATGCAGTGCAAGTTATAATTTACTATATTGTCTCCAATCTCCTCGACTTCTTGCGATCGTCATCGAAGTGAAAGAAAATCTAGTGCTTATTCTTAATTATTAAATTTCATTTTTTCAAAGTGATGACAGATTTTACTTTAGTTTGTTTTGCAAAATGCCTCCATTCAAAGGTCTTAAGGAGGCTATATGGTCCACAAAAAAGGGTCATGAAATCTATCTTAAATTTTATAAATGATTTTTGAAGCTACAAACTACGTGTATTAACACTGGGCCGGAAAATTATTGCCAGTGTCAAGGTAGCTTTTTTGCAGTTTCGTAAAAATCAATATACATGCATATAAAATGATAGACCATTGTCTAGAGAGTATTTAACCACTTGTTTTTAAGTGTGTCTCACCTGGCAGGTGAGATATTTACCTTAAAAAATCAGATTACGTATCGGATTTTAAAATCATATGGGAGTTTTGTTCAAATCCTGTCGGAATTTAAACTCCAATAGGTAGTACTTTCAATTTATTCCGGAAATTCCAAATATCCCATACCACCTTAAGCAACGATCTATCATATGGCATATTTGAATTTTTCGATACATGCAGCTTAGACGGATGCAATTATGTCACCTTGGGACCGGCATAATTATCCTGCACAGTGTTTATTATAAGTTAAACAAAATTCCTTACAATGTAACCTTTTAAAAATTTGAACAGTTTCCTATACAGTACATGTATTTTTATGTGTACATAGCTCGTCTTCTCGAGGAGATCAAAATAGTCTTAAAATGGCCACCACCATCGAACCCTGTTTAATTAGAATCTTGTTATCAGCACATTTGTCGCCCTTTGCAAATGTGACAGCTCCAAAACGTACACAAGCACTTTAGACCAGAAACAAAGGTTTTAATTCTATACCGTATTAAGGAGGCTGTATGGTCAGCAAATTAACGTCAGATATACTAAACTTTTAAGATATGATTTGTTTAGCTATAAACTACCGTATATCCGGTAATTTTTGCTATGATCTAATTTTCGCGATCATTTTTGCATCGCAAATAAACAACGCAAAGAAATTTAATCCGGTACTGTTTGCTATTGGAAATCTTTTTAAATTGCAAAAAATGAACAGACGCAAATAAAAAAAATTACACATTTTTCCCATTTGCGCAAATTTTATAACACGCGAAAAAAACCCGGATATTCGGTATTATTTAGTAAAGAAAATATCCATATATTTCACCGCTTAAATTTGGTATTTTTCTATAGTTTTATATTGAGCTCTTTTTCAAATGGAGATCAATACAGTCTGAAAATGGCTGTGACCATCGAGCCAACTTACATGGTTGGGTTACGAAAGGCTTTACAATAAAGGCTTAAACATAAACAAATTACAACCCTTCCAGTGATGTTTTAAACGTACAAATTATCTGCAATCCCTTTATTGAGATGTTTTAAAGATTTATATTTGGCAATTAAGGAGGCTGGATAGTCAATAAATTAACCATCAGATAAACCTAAAATTTCAAAATGTGATTCTTTTTTAGCTATAGACTATTTTTTGAAAAGAATGAATCAAATCCAGTTACTGATTTACAAATCATACTGAGACTTTTGCATCTTTTTTTTACTTTAAGGTTTTTAACTGCTCTATGCTGTTTAACATGAATACAATGAAAGAAAATAAACTGTATTAAACTAAATCGTAATTGATCATTCGAAAGAAGTAAAGTTACCTAACATTATGGAGGTGTCTCATACCTTATAGAGACTGGATGGTCAGCAAAGGACAAGAGCGTACAAGGCCTGACAAATCCCCCGTACCCAGGATTTTGAAATCGCATATGAACATATAAAAAATCTTTACATTTGAAACTGTGCATCAGTACATGTATAATATAGAACTGCATTCTCTGACAAATAAATAATATACAATAATAAATGAACTTGGTATTCATCTCCTTTGTTTTATTTGATTTCTAAGCATTACAGAATGATTTCATACTTGTGCAAGCGCTATTTTTATCCGACATTGTATGTACAGAACATGAACATTACGTAATTGTGTCATTATGTAAATGGTATTAGATATTTCTCTCATAATCAATAAAAAAGCAGAACAACTTTTACTTAAAGGCAAATGAATTAAAAATAAAACGCCGTCTATACGATTCGAACACCCTCTCCATGGAGAAGGATGGACTACGACCCTCCGCTTATCACACTGAGCTACGTTGACACATAAGAGCACGGGTGAATAAATTTAACTATTTGACAATAATTAATGAAGTAAAACGTTTTTGACAAAAATCAAGAATAAAAGTCAAACTAAACTTATTCTTTAAATAAAAGTACTTTTAGGATGGAGTCAGGACCCATTCATACCTATTTTGCAATTAAGAACAGTGGATGATCCAAGATATAGGCAAAAAACGATGTGCAGCTTAATTTGGAATCCAATATCTGTCGTGTTTATAGAATGAAAGCACAATATTGACTTCCATCGTGAAATTTATAATGAAAACAATGCATATAAGTCAAAACTTAACATTCTAACTTGAACTGAAATTCGTTCGTCTTCATTGCTCCGAATTGGGGGTATACAACGCCTTGTACGCCCCTGTTCTTTGTGGTCAGATCTACCTTAAAATATCAAACATGATTTCTGTAGCAACTAAACTATTATTTAATAGAATACAAAAAGTGTTCCCAATATTATTGACATTTTCCTATCTCTTCCTGCAAAGTTCGTCTTCTAATAATGGAGATTACTAAGTATTAGTGGTCCTGTATACTGTGTAAGAATGACGGGAAACCTTATAGAAATGTGTATAAAAATGGCGACGGCCATCCAGTCCTCTTTAAAACTGTGTACGACCCCGGTGTGCCTAGTGATTTTCTCTCTCTCTCTCTGTCTTCCTCAGTCATCGATGCAGACAATGATATCGTGCGCTGCCGATTACCAAATACAACGTTCGACACCAACGAGTGTGGATACCTCTGTGCCGGCCTGCCAGGCAGTGCTTTGGACACGGTTCGTGTTTATTTCAGAGGCTAAGTGGTCAAACAACTTACCTATCAAATCAATCTGATTAAGATAAGATTTTTGATCCGCTCCGACAAATTCGATGTCGCTACACAATCAGATCTTTGATCCGCTCCGACAAATTCGATGTCGCTTAATCTTTGTGTATAGAGCGACATCAAATTTTTCAGAGCGGATTAAAGATCTTATTTTAATCAGATTACCCATTGAATCTGCCTTAAACTTTTAAAAGTGATATTTTTGCCAATACACTATGTTTAGTAAAGAAAAAATCCAAATATTTAGCCTCTAAAGTTTGAACATTTTACCTTTTTAACTTTTTGTACAGAGCTCTTCTTTTGAAGGAGGTATATATAGCGGCCTAAATATGCCACAACCATCCATTCGTCTTAAGGAATAAGAAATCATTTTTAAACGTTTATTGGAATATATTAACATTTTCAACTGTCTTTGTCTGTGCTAACATTATGAATCAACGTTGAAGCATATAGCCCAATGATTTCATAAAAGATGAGCGAAATGGGTGTGTCTTATATCATAACCGAAAAACGGTATTGGCTGCGCCGCGTATTAATACATAGCATGTGCAACATGAAAAGAATTGTGGTTTTAAAATGTTGTTTTAAAAAGAGCAGAAAGTCGAAATAATATAAATAATAGGGATTCTTTGAATATTATTAGGTAATAATTTCGGTCGAAGCATGATCAAATCTATCATAAAACTCTTCGGATTTTATTAGATTTGACCACGCCCGACCAAAATTATCACCTCATAATACCCAAAGAATGATATCTTATTCCTTAAAGTCACGTGATCGAATCTTTTAAAGCCCGAAGAATAATTGGTTGATTTGATTTGATCACGTAACTACATTGTACCCGCATATAGCATTGTAAAAATATCAGAATACATTGCTTTAAAGGGTAATCATATTTGTTCTTATATGCTTCAGTTAAAAACTACCCGTAAAACATCGGTTTAAATCAATTTACTGAATAAGAAATACTTTATATTTTTTTCATCTGTAACACTTATGCGTACGATAAAGAGAAAGTCTCCAGAAAAATTCAAATTGTTTAAATTTTCAGAGTTAAATTACCAAAATTATACCTTAGATCACCCTGGCAAAATTAAATATCCCTCGGACCCCCCCCCCCCCCCCAACTTATCCCTCCGTTTCTTGGTCCGCGCTTGCGCATGTGCTGCAATAATCTTTTTACCAAGCAAATGATAACTGAACTTTTTGTGATACAATTAAAATGATAAGACTTTCTGAAAAGTTTTGTAAACTGCAGGATGTATGTGTAATTTTTGTAAACTGCAGGATTCGTGTGTGATTTTTGTTAACTGTAGGATACGTGTTTAATTTTTGTAAACTGCAGGATGCGTGTGTAAATTTTGTAAGCTGCAGGATGCGTGTGTAATTTTTGTAAACTGCAGGATTCGTGTGTGATTTTTGTAAACTGTAGCATTCGTGTGTAATTTTTGTAAACTGTAGGATGCGTGTGTACTTTTAAGCTCACCGAGACGAAGTCAAGGGGAGCTTATGCTATACCCCCGGCGTCGGTGTCGGCGTCGGCGTCGGCGTCCGGACCTGGTTAAAGTTTTTGTTGCAGGTCCTGTATCTAAGTTATTACTTGTCCTATCTTTACCAAACTGGCACGGATGATGCATCTGGACCTACTTATGGACTTGAAAAACTTGGATGCTCCAGACTGGGTTCTAAATTCCAGATGCTGGAGGAGGTTAAGGTTTTTAGAGCTGGTTAAAGTTTTTGTTGCAGGTGCCCTCTGATGATTATATCTCAGTTACTACTGGTCTTAACTTCACCAAACTTGCATGGATGGTGTGTCTTATGATACTGGTGCACCAGACAGCTTGAATGCTGAATCTGAGCTATAGTTTCGTATGCTGGAGGTGGTTAAGGTTTTTAGAGCTGGTTAAAGTTTTTTTGCAGGTGCCCTCTTATGATTATATCTCAGTTACTACTGGTCTTAACGTCACCAAACTTGCATGGATGGTGCGTCTTATAATAATAATGCTCCAGACAGGCTTAAATGCTGAATCTGAGCCATAGGTTTCGTATGCTGGAGGAGGTTAAGGTTTTTAGAGCTGGTTAAAGTTTCAGGAGCAAGTGCCCTCTGATGATTATTTCTTACTTACTACTGGTCATAACTTCATCAAACTTGCACGAATAGTAGGTCTTACTTCACCAAACTTGCATGGGTGGTGTGTCTTTTGATACTGATGGACCTGAAAGGCTTGAATGCTGAATCTGAGCCATAGATTTCGTATGCTGGATAAGGTTAAGTTTTTTGGAACAGGTCACATGCTTGATAGATAGTAGTACTAATTTAAATTTGCATAGTTGATTAAACTATAATGTGAACGAATCGCAGAGGTAGCTTCAGATGCAGAGCTTGATATCCATTATTAAGGATACTAAAAAATATATCTTGGTGTATTTCTGGTCTTAACTTCACCAAACTTGCATGGATGGTGTGTGTCTTATGATACTGATGCACCTGGCAGGCTCGAATGCTGAATCTGAGCCATAGGTTTCGGATGTTGGATGAGGTTTAGTTTTTTGGAACAGGTCACATGTTTTATAGATAATAGCCTGCATAGTTGAATTAACTATAGTATAAATGAAACAGCTTCAGATGCAGAGCCTGACCTCCATTATCAAGGATGCTAAAAAAATCTCCTACCTCACTCAAACCTGTTTAATGGATAGATGTGTTTGTTGTTAAATAATATAACATGATTCGGATGATATAGTATTATATAAATAGTGCCTGTTTGGGAGGGTAACAGTTGAAATTGACACCCCGAGAAAACCATTGTCAACCGACGCGAAGCGGAGGTTGACAATGGTTTTCGAGGGGTGTCAATTTCAACTGTTATCCTCCCAAACAGGCACTATTTATTTTGTTATACTGAATGTCTTTTTTAAAATTTTAAAGAAAATTTTACTGCTTTTATATAGGAATAACGTGAATTCTACTGCGAACCGTACGCGCATAATTTTCGCGCATGTAATATTTTTTAATGTTACCCGTTGCCAAGTGCGTTGCTAACGCTGAGGGTAATAGTAAATATTATTAACTGCGTCTTAACCAATCAGATTTCAGTATTTAACATGAAAGTATAACAATGTATAATATAATACACTTTTGTTTAATATGATACAATATAATATCATAAGTTATATTGTAAAAAGTTATGATGCAATATGATATTGTATCAATTTTTTGTTATTTTATGATATGATATTGTATCATGATATTGTTATGTATAGTTTTGTATAATATGATACTATATTGTATAATATGATATTGTATTATTTATTTATTATATTATCACATGATACTGTAACATATGATATTCAAATAAATTATTTTGTATTATATAATATGATATTATAAATATTATAATATTGTATTATATCATATTGTATAATATGTTATTGGTTTCTTTAATATAGTATTATATCACAGGAAATTGTATTGTAGGATATTATTAAATTATATAATATTGTATCATACGAATTGTATAATATAACATTGGTTTACATTATATTAGATTATATCACATGAAATGGTATTATATGCTATTGTTATATATATTATTGTATCTTATAATACAATATGTTTAATATAATTTTGTATTATATGATTTTTTTTCTTTATCACATGATATTGTATCATTTGATATGATACAATGTTGTATCAAATTATTTTATCTTATGTAGCAAATATGATACAATATCATACAATACAATATTATACTATTTTATACATATAATATCATATGTTACAATATTATGATTTATTATGTGATGATATTGTATCATATTATTACTTATTAGGTTAGTTACTGACTCACTACGGAAATATATTGGGTTGATCAATCTCATAGATGGCGAGGCGAAGCCGAGCCTTCTATGAGATTGATCAACCCAATATATTTCCGTAGTGAGTCAGTAACTAACATTATAAGTGTTTTGTTTTCCCGAGGGCTATTTAGCGACATATTTATTCACAATTAGCGATGATCTACGCAAAGCCATGTACAAGATGCTTGACATATCGTCCAATTTAACTAATTTAAACTCTTCAAAATTCTCAATCTCACCTTTCAAATTCTCTTTTAACATTTTTGCTTTACCCATGTTTACTTACAATATTTTGTTGCAATTCAATTTTAAATGTGTTCTCCCTTTCCTCTGCAGACATTGAGCAAATTTTGACGCTACCATTTTGTTCTGCTCCAGACAAAACAATGTAACGTCAATATTCTAAGGGCAACTACTCCAAATACTTAAAGAACTTACAGCATGCGGTTTATGTATTAAATACTATGAAATGTCGAAATGAGTAAGCGAAGCGTCGGTTAATGACGATTATATTGCCTTATATTATTTCTCACCGAACAAATATAGAGATATGTGAGGCAATCACGTGCTATGTGTAAACCAATGAAAGTGTGACATTTCAGTCCAAGGGAAAACAAAATACTATATTGTATTATATATTATGATATTGTATTATGAGGTAAAATACAATTATTTATAACACAATGCAATGTCATATCATATGTTACAATATCATATCTCATCATTGTTTATTACAGTATTTTATTGTAATATATGATATACATGTATATTGTAAGTATGATATGATGCAATATTGTATTTAATATTATTGTATTTATAAATATTGTATCTTATAATACCGTATGAAATGAACATATGATTATCATACAATTTTTTAACAGATAATATACGATATTGTGTAAAAACAGTATCCAGGAATATCCAAGATCATAAAGTATGACTTTCATATAAAATGATAAAGGTGGTCTCATACAGGCGGTGCCTCATAAAGGTGTTGCCTCGTCTCGGTGAGCTTTGTAATCGGTACCTATGTTTGTAAACTGCAGGATGCGTGTGTATTTTCCTACAATGCAACGTCTGGAACAGGGATCTATGGAGTCAGTCTCTATATCGAGGACTTTTCTGCCGCCTCTCCCTCAGTCGTTCTAAGCTCTGTCCCCATACAGTTTTTGATCTTGGTTTTTTCTGACTCATTGGCTTGTAATGATGGACCCACCTTTGTATCCCCTACCCCACCTGAGGCTAGCTGCCACGTGGTAAACACGACCTTTACTACAAGATTGGTAGCGAGAACCAAAAGTGCAGCTCACACGTAAGACCTATACCTAAGTAAAATCTTCTGCTGCTCATTTTGGGAAATATTGCACTATATTTCTAAATTTTGTAATGTGTTTAAAATTTTCATTTCATGTTGACAGTTTTTAAAAAAAAAAATTATGGGGAAACTCTTTTTCATTTCAAAATTCATTTTATTCATTTATAAAAACCAGTTTATTTACATGTACCTTTGTTATTGGTAGGATTACACATGTATATCGAAAACAAAGCATTTGTCGCTAAATATGTCATACTGGTTAAAAGGCTTTATATATTTAATTCATTATTATTATCATTATCAGTATTATCATCATCATCATTTATCATTATTCAAATTATAATTTATATAAAGGATGTCAATTTCATTACGAAACATTTCATTTAAGAATAACCAATATATTCTTAATGGGCCCTACTGGAATAACGAAGAGCAATTTAGCCCCGTATGGCAAATCCGGTCGGGAGTGGTCGATATCAGTCAAGTGGTCACCCACGCAGAGTCAAGACGGATTACATCTTGTGTGTTATAGTGCCGAGATCAATAACAAGTATGTTTCATTTTAAATTCGTAAATTGAAAAATGATCTTAAAGAGGCTGGATGGTCAAAGAAAAAAAACAACCCCAAAAAAACCCATCAAATCCTCTTTAAAATGTTAAAGATGATATTTTTAAGCCATAATTAAAACCATTTTTAATAGAGAAAAAATTACTGTATGCAGGGAAGTATACGTTTTATTTTCGCCCTCGTTGTCAATGGGCGAATTAAAGACTGTGCAAATTCAAATGCCTAAAACTATTTATTTCTTAACACAACTGTACCTGGGCTAATATAAGACTGGGCGAAGCCATTTGCAAGTATAAAAGGACTAAAATAACACGGGGGCGAAAATAACTTATTATATACTAGTTAATATTTTAGGTGTGAGAATTTTCCTATATATCTTAAGTTTATACAAAACTTTTTAAAAGAAGACTAATATGCTATGAGTCTAAAAATGGTCTCGACCATTTAGTCCTCCTGAATAATGCAATACTGTGGTTTCATTAATATTCAAGGGTATCAATTTTCGTGGATAAAGTGAAAATTACAGTTTCAAGGATACGTAAAATCGTGGTCAATGACCCTATCAATGCAAAGTGTGAATAGAAAAGGCAATTTAATGAACATTTAATTTCGTGGATCAACTAAACAACGAAATCTACGAAAATTGGTATTCAACGAATATTGATGAAACCACAGTACGTTAGTTTATCTTGATCTTTGAACTTTTGTTTTACTTTCAGACTCTCTTCAGGCATGATGTGCTTTGATGTGATGAAAGGAAGTGAGTTAGATCTTATGTTAGAAAGCATTAAAAAAAGAGCTCAAATTTTCTCAATTTGCGACATCTCAGCATAATATAGATTCTAAGATCATGAAAAAAATATTCGATATGCGAAATATCATTTATATTATTGTGGACAAAAAATAATTTCTATTCTAGCACCACCATCTATAAATCTTCGACCAAACTGTTTGACACCAACTGGAGAAATTGACAGTACTACATCCAACATTACATTTAGGATGTGTTTCGATAAAAAGGTGAAATTTTATCTTGTGAAAAACAGTTAATGTTGTACCCCAAAATTAAATCATTTTAGGAAATCTTAATCAACCTGATTAAAAATTAATATAATGCTCAAGCAAGTAATATATATGTTAACTTTATATAAGAAATAAACAAACCCAAACAATAACCAGTGAGGGATATAAAAGTAAGCATTTTTTTTAATAATTTCAAATTTTAAATTACATTTTTTCATTAACAAAAGAAATAACTTAAAGACAAAAACTATGTATGACATGTTCATGACATATTCTACATGTACATATGCTCTTTAAATTATATTGATAGTTTAATCGACCAACGACGAATAAATACATGATTATTCATCATTCAAATGGAACTGAAGCCAATAGACTTAATCTAAATGATCCAAATGTTGCCTCGTTTTCGACTTTAGACGATCGCATGGTTACTGTGACTTGGGGCAACTCATCAGGTAATTTAACCTATCATGCTCATTTATGTTGAAGACCGAAGTAAGGTTTTCTGACCACAATGTATCAGTTTCGTCGTCTAATGAATTTGTTATTCATATGTCCATCACCTCTTCTTCAACTCTGGACCATTTCTATTCAAACATAACATTACATTGAACTCAGGTTCTGTTTAAACAATAAGACACTGTTATTTAAAAAAAACATTTTTAAGAACTGTATCTTTGAAATTTGTATAACAGCAAGATGATTTTAAAGATATTCAATGACATTTTAGTTTATATATACCATAACATCTACAAAGTTCAGAATATGGAATGGAGCAATGCAATATAGAAACATATATAAAGATGGTTTTTTTCTGTCAAGAAGATATTGAAGGTAGTTACACTTTTAAGAGCTTGATTCTCAGTCAAACTATCAAACCTTGTTGGGAAGAGTAATGCTACATAAGAATGTGCAATAGAAAAAGTAGAAAAGATATTTGTATTATTAGTTAGATCATGACTGACACAGTTTGTGTATCTTACATGAATATATAAGCAAGCTAATAAGTAAATAACACATCTGGAAATTCAATATATAGGTATATGGGTAGATGATAGATAGATGTTTGCGTTTGCATTTAAATATTTTTTTTTGTTGCTTTTGACTAAGAGAAAGTTAATAATTTAATGTTGCTGCTTAGGTGAGCGATATAGACTCGTTTGGTTGCATTTTTAATAAAGTAAATGAGATATGATGTAATGTTTTTTTCGGAAAAGTTTTTTAATTAGCGACCTTATTTCATATTTCAAAGGACCCGATTTATTAGGAAGTGGACAGTATTACATTATCCTTGAGGCAGGTGAGTCAATGCTAATTTATAAAACCATTTACAAGTATATTTTATATATATATATATATATATATATATATATATATATATATATATATATATATATATATATATATATATATATATCATACATTTTGTCCTTAAGAAATCTAAATATTTTAATCTGTTTATTCTATTCAAATCAATAAATGGCAGAGAAACATTTCATTTTCATAGAGGTATAACAATAATTACATTTTATATCATTTGAATTCGCAAAAAACATGCGCAATGAAAACTAAATTCGGCCTCTTAATCGAAAATATAATGCTTTATTTCTGTATTAATTATGATACTTAATTAAGGCTGGTAATGTGATTTATAATTTTTATCATGAAATATAATATTGTGAAAACCTAATTTACTAGGATCCGTAGCCGCGCAGCCTTTAAGCTGTATCAGTGAGTGGCCTGGTATAACTCAGCCCTTTTATTGGAACTTCACCGTAGGTATGAGAAACGAACGCTTTTGTCATGTACCTAGATATACTATTCCATTGTCGATCAACATACATGGCCATGATAATCGTTAAAATGAATTATACTATTTGGATAATTAAGGTGTTTTCTCGTTGCGTGTACAGGTATTTCTAATATCAATAAAGAAATAAATAAACGTTTTTTCAGAATTTTCAGAAATGTTTCGTATTTTTGCAGGTATTATTTGCAAGTACATGTATATTGAAAACAAGGTTGTTTGCTTATAATAAACTTTTACAACATAGTATCCCTAAGTTTAAACTTTCTTTGCATTTTGGAATATATATATATATATAAGTGAAATCTTTCATTTTGACTGAAATTCGCGAATAACGGCAAAATGTACAATGTACTAAAATAAATTGCATTTGAATTTTCTTCTAAATCCTTTTTGCGAGGGGGTGTTTACAAATTGAAATATACTATTATTTGACGATTACTTTAAAATTATTATCTTATTAATGATTTCTTTTCTCTATGAAAATTCATGATTTCCAATGTTATTATCTCGCGAATTCATTCTACATGTACGAAAAAAAATGTGACGATACAAAATGATTAACGATTGCTAGAGATACAGTCAATCTTTCAACATAATGTGTTTGACGTTGATTTTTAGATGTTCTTAACTTACATATACTGACTTCGTTTTATCTCAGAAACACTCTAAGAACATCTGAGAAAAATTTTGTAAACATGTCTGTAAATGTATAACTATAATGCATCAAATTCTATCTAAATAGAATATTCTAACTAACTTATCATTACACAGTTGATCGAACTCCACCTTCCCTCAATTTTGTATTTAACCCAACACAAGTCAGCGACAACGAGACGTTCTCTATGACTTGGACTGTGAGCGAATCTCTCTCTATGGAACGCTGTAACCTGACAACACCTACAAGTTCATTATTAGTTAACTGTCGCAGTTACATCAGCCAAAACAACTTGGTCGCAGGAAACTATTCCATTAAAATCGAATTAGAAGATTTGAATGGAAACAAAGCTGGGCCGTACGAACATCAGTGGCTTGTTGGTATGTTGTTTTCTAAGGTACAAATAGTTTGTTAGTTGGGACATATTATGAAGATTTAAGATGAGATAAAGATTACTTGGTCTCAATCACGATTTTTTTTAAATATCTATATGGTTTGTGTATAACAACCTGTTCATCTACATATTTAAAATATCACTTTTTAAAACAAAACATTGATTTAGACTGCTAATCTGCCGTTCACACAATTGATACTTTAACCACTGAGCAGCGATGGTATTCAATCTAATCGATTGAAACAAACAATTTCACAACACATTAAAAGGGGCATGGTCACGATTTTGGTCAAATTTTATTTTTCTGTTTTTATTTTTTGCAATGCTTTAGGCATGCATTTCTAATGATCAAATGAAATTTGGGTGCCAGTCGTTGAGTTTTAAGCAAGATACAGGGCTTACAATTCTTCGTCACGTAAACAAGGCTCGTGCCTTGTTTTTGTTTACAAAGGTTCAATATACCAGTAAAAAAAATTTTAAAGCTGGTTTGACCATCTAATTATTCATTTTAAGCAGAAATAAACAGTTTCTAACGATTAACACATTCATTTTTGGTCTAAAACTGGAATTTTCACTTCAACATTCAAAATGTAAACAAACGCTTTGTTTATATAGCGAAGAATTATAAGCTCTGTAACTCGCTAATAACTCAACAAATGACACTCAAATGTTTGCCTATTAAAAATGCCTAACTGAAACATTGTAAACATAAAAAATAAAAAAATAAAAATTCTGATCAAAATCGTGACCATGCCCCTTTAAAATTATATGTTATTGTTCTTGTTTCATATAATGATACTATAAAAATGATATTGTTAAAAAAATGGTGATGTATCGTCTTGATGAGCTCTCAACCCTTCATTACCATACTCTATACAGTTGATCGAACACCACCATCTCTCACCTTTGCATCAAATCCAACACAAGTCAACGAAAATGAGACGTTCTCTATGACTTGGACTGTAAGCGAATCTCTCTCTATGGAGCGCTGTAACTTGACAACACCTACAAGTTCATCAATTGTAAACTGTCGCGGATCTTTCAACCAGATCTTCTTGGACCCAGGAAACTATTCCATTAGCATAGAATTAGAAGATGTTAATGGAATCAAAGCGGAGCCGTATGAACATCAGTGGATTGTTAGTACGTATTTTGCCTTTTATGCATTTATCCCCTACACAAAATAAGGAATATGGCTATTAATATGTTAAATGTGATGAAGTTAAGTTCTTGCAGCAATAATAGAATCTATAATTAGATATTGACCAGGTGAATTTAGTATTAACTCTATTCATTGTTTGTTCATTCTCTTGTTTTCAATTGCATTATCTTTACACAGTTGATCGAACTCCACCCTCTCTCACCTTTGTATCAAATCCAACACAAGTCAACGACAATGACACGTTCTCTATGACTTGGACTGTGAGCGAGTCCCTTTCTATGGAGCATTGTAACTTAACAACACCTGCAAGTTCATCAATAGTAAACTGTCGCGGCTCCTATAGCCAGAACATCTTGATCCCAGGAAACTATGCCATTAGTATCAAGATAGAAGATTTGAACGGGAATAAAGCCGGACCGTATGAACATATATGGGTCGTTAGTACGTATTTTTCCATGCACATGTGTATTGGTTATGTATTTTTTTTCTTATTGAATAAAATGTTAATAAATAATATCTACGTTTTTATAGTTGACGTAACGCCGCCAAGTCTCAGATTTGTATTGAATCATTCACTGACAAGGAGCAATGCGTCTATCACTTGGACTGTTAGTGAGCCAGTTGTATCATCTAATTGCACTGTAACATTTCCAAACGGTACCTTAGTATATGAATCCTGCATTGACCGATGGGAAGCTATTGATTTACGACGTGGTCCTTACCAAATCAGCATCGTTCTTGTCGATACGGCTGGTCACATCGGAGGACCATTTAGGCATACATGGACAAACAGTATGTATATGTTAATAATGATATCACTTTCTTACGCCGGACTGTCTCGTTATTTTAAAGTGTATACTGGAAACTTTTCGCCCTTGTGCGAATTTTAGACTGGGCGATTTAAAAAAAAAATCTCAATTAATTGGTAATGTGTCGGAACGAATTCAAGACGAGGCAAAACTGTTTGCTACACTGTGGTGTAGAAGGGGGACAATTCAACGCGAGAAAAATCTTTAGTTAAACAGTAGTGTATTAGGCATTAAAATGTTGTATCATATCATTATTTGTGTAATGTTACGCTGTTAAAGGGGCTGGTTGTCGTGGCCATTTATCGACAGTTTTAATCTCCTTAAAAAGAAGAGTTCTGTATGAAAATATAGGAAATAAAACATTCAAATTTAGAGAATAAAATATATGGAATTTTTCTTTACTAAATATTTCATTTATAGCTTAACAAATCGTTTTTGAAAATTAAAGATATATCTGATGGTTAATTTGTTGGCCAGAACGTCTCTTAAACTTCGTTTTCTCTATTATGATTTTATCTAAGTTGACGTCACGCCACCGATCCTGACATTCACAAGGAAGCCTGCCCTTTCTCTGAGCAAGGCTAACATCACCTGGGTGACTAACGAGGAAGCTGATGGAGTGTGTGAAGTCCAGGGCCCTTCCTCTTTTTATCGGTCAGTAGTCTGCGACAAAGTCTGGAGTGAGGACTATTTACCGGAAGGAGATTTTATCCTTAATGTCACTGTTTATGACCAGTCGTTAAACATGGCAGGTCCATTCCAACACAGATGGTACAACAGTAAGAGTCATCCTTTACTTCCCATTTTATTTACTTATTTTACATTTTTAGACCATAAAAGTCTTAATGACTCAGTCCATTTGTAGACAATCCGAATGCAATTCTTACAAATGCAGGAAAATATTCAGTTTTTGTTGTCATGTTGTAAATTTTGTATTTACACCCACCCAGTAAATTCAAAATTTACAACATGACAAGATAGTTGATGGCTAAAGTCATATTTAATATTTTGAGGTAAATCTTATTAGTATATTTTTGCATTCACCCTCCTCAATATTCTTACTTTTTCGTGAAGGAGATGTAAAACCCCCAGAGCTGAGACTGACAAGTTCCCCATTCAGGGACAAGTCTTCCGATAACGCCACTCTCACCTGGACTTACAATGAGTACGCAGCATCAACATGCGTGATCAAAACTTCATTAACCACTGAGTTTTCTCCCTGTGATAATAGTTGGAGTGGAACATTTTTGCCAGAAGGGAACGTTACCATTGAAATAGATGCTCGAGACAAATCAAGGAATTTTGCATCAACATACAAGTATACCTGGTACAATAGTAAGTCCGTCTTTCTGGTCTATAATGAGGATACCTACAGCTGGCTACAAAGTCATTAGGTGTTTCTGTTGCTGTCTGTAAAAAAGTTATCCAGATATGTTATCTCACCTTAGCCCATAGTTTTAAGTAAGCCTTTAGGTCCAAATCCTTCCGTTACTTGTCTCTTTGTGACTATTTCATATGTTATCATCTTCTTTTTGCCTGCAATGTCTAAAGAACTAGGTACAGTTTCAGTCATACTTTGCCCTATTTTAGAGTGATTTTTAAAAATATCACAAACAGTTGAATTGTAACGTACATTTACACAAGAAAACCCATAAATTCATAGAGTCCATATATAAAAAGTTACCTGATTAGACTTTACCAAGGTTAATTGTGACGTCATAAACAGTCCATTTTCCTGTAATTTTCATAGAACAGAACAGAAGACACAAGTTCCTTAGTGTTTTTTTTTAGGCGCATCGCTATCAGCGATGTAGCCTCATTGCTGTCAGCTCGCTTCTCTCGGCTTATATACAAGCGGCGTCATAAAACTCAAGTATCAATGCGCCATTTAATATATAGTGCCGTTATGATTGTTACGTTTTTTCAACCAGGAATATATATTCAGTATGCGTTTTAAAAATATCAACAAATCATTACAACAGATATCTCCTTTACACATTGAAAAAACATCAACATCAATTAAAGAACAAAACAAAGATTAATACGCAGGTGCGATAGACTGGCAATGCCTGCAATGTATGATAGGGACAGAGGACCAGTCAACCGATGAGATAATTTGCATAACAACAGTTCGTTCTTCAATTAAAAAAGCGGTGACGTTAATTGTTTGAATATCGGAGGTAAAAGAATGTAATAATTTCGTATATAAAATCTTTATATTAAAATGAGGGTAAGTGGCTGTCTTCCTATAGCTAGGAACAAATTTCGTATTTTATCACTTGATAAAACGAATAAGACGATTTCCAACTGAATGAGGAAAAGCGCGCCACCTTCCCCATGTAGAATGGCGATATTTAACAACTTGTAGTGATGTTTTTAATTAGCTACCCTTAGCTGCAATAATATAGCCCTCTCCGATATATTTTTTATCTGATTTTTACTGGAGAGATCTACTGACTACAATTCCATAGGATCTCCGTAACGGTGCAAAAAATAATTTTTTAATGCGACTGACTTCGGTCTGAAAAGATCGATTTTATATTTGACTTCCTTTAGATAAAATGATTTTTTAATTCAGGTTGAACAAACTAACCGTATATAAATCAAAACCAGATAAAACACATCAGCATGTTTACCAGTCGTCTTTTTCAGCAGCCATACCAGTTCTCGCGTGAATGTCAGTCTAGATAATCGATCTTACCTCCTTCTATCACTAAAACATCATTTAAGGAAATGATATATAATAGAAATTCATATCTACCGTGTTAATTATGTTTATAATAGGGGAATTCCTATATTCACTTCAAGATCCGCTCCTGAATTCTCATTGGCTGTCCAAAAATAATACCGGTCAAGGTCAGTAAACATGGCGGACAAATTCAACTTATGTTGTTGACATACACGAAAAATAACCGATATATGGACTATACTTGATATTTTTGATTAATTTATGCCATAGACATCTACAATGTTTGAGTTCAGGTAAGAAATGCTAATGTTATTGTCATTTATATACGATTTGAGACGAAATCGTTGTGGGAGTAAATCACACTTGCACCATTACGGAGATGCTATGGAGTTGTAGCCCTCTCCCAAAAAAAAAATCGGGAGAGAGCTCCATTATTGCAGCTAATCTACCCTCAATGCGATGCGCCGCTCAGGCCTTCAGGCCTTTGATTTAATAATAAAATATGTCTTCAGCTGTCGCCCACGATAAAACTCAAATTTATATAACTTTTTCATGTGATATAACATAACATATATTAATTTCGTTGTGGTGGACGGGTACGGCTTCATTTTTTTTTACCAAATCTTAGAAATATGCCAGAATGTTGAAGTCATAATTATTTTTTGGAACAAGATTCATGTAAAAGTGCATAACTTGGTACTTTATATACAAACATGTTCAAGATGGTATATTTGTATTTTTATGTGATTTTAAAATTTTTTGAATTTTAGGGCAAATATTGAAATTTCTTTCTAATAAAATTGTCAAAAAATTAAAAAAAAAAAAGAATTTGCAAAGGTGAGTTTAAAATAGTTTTCAGGATGTATATGTCATTTTAAATTGTAGAAATCCTGTTATTATTGTTAACGTTGCAGAAGACACGACTCCGCCGGTACTTACTTTAATACGAAAAGAAGCCCTTACTGTAAACCATGCATGGATCACGTGGTCAGTAAATGAGCCAGCATCAGCCAATTGCACCCTGACCACGCCATTTACGACTGTGGTGTTTTCCTGTGATACTGGCTTGTGGTCTGGATTCAGTCTTCTAGGAGGGAGCTACGAACTCGGTATTCGCTTGCTGGATCGAGGAAACAACGCTGCAGGGCCATTTGTTCATAAGTGGCTAAACGGTGAATATTGGAAGAAGAAAACACACACAGAATTTTATATTTCTATTCTTTATGCTCGTACATGGTATTGTCACGCATAACTTTTAATTTATTAATTGAAGTCACTTTATAAGTAATGTTTTTTTAAACACTGAAAATTTTTAAAGACTTGACAAATTTTCTAGTATAAGAAAGTTGTTTTCCTCAATGAAATCATATCATTGTTCATACAAGCAATGGAATATTATAAAGAAACATTGAAACATATAATTATTCTTTTCTTCAGTGGATACGATTAGACCAAGGGTAACTTTTACCAAGATCCCAAGTAAAACTTATAGTAACGCAACAATACAATGGAATGTCTCTGAACCCGTAAACGGCAGCTGTGAAATTCGGGGACCTGCAAACTTCTACAGGAATGTATCATGTAATGGGAGCTGGGTGGGCGTTAACCTTCCCCCGGGATCTTTTACTCTCGGTGTTACCTTGATAGACACTTCCGGAAACGTCGGAGGGCCGTCCCGTCACCAATGGATCAATGGTAATAGTTGATCGAAGTTTTTTTTTTTCAAATGACTTAAAATGTAAGAGAACTAGGCGGTTGTTACCAATTTTAGACTACATGAACATGTATATTATAACGCTTTAGAAAAAAAGCTTTGCATTATAATATAAAAACATTAAATTTCTAATTAAATAAAGTGGAATTGTCTTTACTAAATAATACATGTAGTTAGAATAGCTATAAAAATGATGTTGGTTTAATTGAAAATCCAGTTAGGCCTACTTAATTTCTCTCTTTTGAGGTCAATAATTTGCCATATGAGAACTAAAAATTTTTCGTACGAGGATACGAATGATTTAATGTCATATATTATATTAAATGATTGAAATTTAAAAACAAATCTTTAAAACATAACGAAACCAATTAATGCAAACGTATTACCTGATAATGTTAATGCTATTGACCCCCTTGCGCTAACACCCGTGCCAATGAGAGATATTGGTATAAGTCGTAGAATTTGCTTTTCAATCGTTGTAAAATAAAGGATAAAAGTGAAGTTTTGATACTTTGAAAAATGCATTTGTCAAGGTGGCATTTTGAATGTCCATTTTAATGTTTAATACAGTGTTATTATGTTTGTGTGTCTAAAGTGGTAGGTCAGTTTTTTACGTTTAGAAATAAAATTCCATAAAACTGTATAAACTTGTGTACTTGTAATAATTTTATAAAAACTGTACTTGTAATAATTTTGTATAAACTGTACTTGTAAAAATTTTGCATACATAGTAAATGGTACAAACAATATTCTTTTTTATTTGCGTGGGAAATAAAGCCGATTATGTGTAAGTTATTCCCACGTAAGAATATTGTTAAATCTTGTCAAAATATTTATAATAATTTTTGCTTTTGGCTGTCATTCTGGAAAATTTTTTTTGATATGTACAGAAAAATTTTCTTTTCGAATATCTGTTATCTTTGCTTACGTTGGATGACATATTGGATATTTTTAAACAAGTATACAGAATCTGTGGTATATTTTTTGTCTAAGAATTTTTCTAAGAAAAGCATATTTTATGCTTTTTTGGTCAACAAAATCTATGTCATTCATTATCTCATTCACAGATGACGTCACACCGCCGTCACTTCGTTGGATAGGTTCACCACCAACTCTGACTAACGGAAGCATATCGTTGTCATGGACGACAGATGAAGCAGTGACGTCACTTTGCACTGTTCATTCTCCAGTTAAGGATAAAAATGAATCTTGCAATAACGAGTGGGTGGGAACAGATTTGCGAAATGGAGAGTACTCGTTGACAGTCAAAATGGTAGACGGATCCGGAAATAAAGCGCAAACTATTCATTATTGGAACAATAGTATGAAAACTTGCGTTTTTCTGTTAAATAGTTCATCAGGGATATGAACTTGGTTGATCATATGATCAAATTCTGTGAATTCTAATTACACACCAACCAAAAGTATATCCCGATGAAGATATCGTTTAGAATTATTAACGCATCCGTGTTTTTTTTGGTGTTTTTTTTACAATAAAGCAAAAAATCAAATTTTAAGGATAAGCGTATTTTTATGATTCATACAGGGAAATATATTTATAAAATTAATATTAGGTGTTAATCCTCTGTTCAAAAGAAAAGTATTATGTGCTAAATTGTATACGAACGGTTTCATATTTCAGCTGTACAGGATTTGGTATTTGAGTTGATATTTACTCTCGCAAATGTGATAGTGACAAATGTCGCCAACAAAACATCTCCAGAGTACAACACCTTGGAAGCGGAGAGTCAGATATCAGTAAGTGACGTCATCATGCAGTATGTGTCACATACACTTTTAAATTTTAAAGATATTATTTATTAGGTTTTTTGATTCAAAATTCAGATTCAGATACTTAGATTACTCGTATTGATTTCAATAAAAATGAAGTCCATCCCTCATTTATCAATCATTGTTGCGGTTTTTTTTTCTTTTTCAGCTTGAGAATTTCTATCGCTCAAGAATTGAGAATTTTAAGTCACTTAACATAAAAAATATCACCGTTGAGTAAGTATACATGTATTAACAATAAAAGTTTGATTTAAATATCTGATACGTACAATAACAATATAATATACTATTGATCAGTTGGATATACGTTGGATATATATTAAAGAGGCTGGGTTGTCAACAAACTAACCATCGGATCTGTCGTAAAATATTGATATGATTTCTTTAACTATGATAATTTAAGTGAAGAAAACCTCTTTATATTGTAGATTTCAAATTTGAATATGATATTTTCTTATATCTTTATGCATTGACGCCTTTCTATTAAAGGAGATTAATAAAGTATTATAAAAAAGTATAAAAATGACCATGACCATCATGCACTCTTTATAACTTTTCTGAACGTTCAACCTTCAAGATCATATGATATTTCAAATATGAACTGTTATTATTACTGTTAATGTCTATATTTGTTACCATTATTTCAATATACGTGCTAGGTACTCGTAAATGTTTGAAACTCGGATACATGTAGAATTGTAATACATGTACGTGTATATGAATGTTTATGAGGGATATTTACCTAATCAAATATTAGTAAACATTGGGGTACACCTTGTACAGTTCATTCATTTGATATTAAAAATTGTACATGTATATGAATGTGGGGATATTTACCTAATCAAATATTAGTAAACATTGGGGTACACCTTGTACATTTCATTCATTTGATAATAAAACTAAGTCTTTGGTTGATTACTTAACATTTAGAGAACATATTATACACATGTAGTAAAAAAGTCTCAAATATTCAATATAACTTACATTTGTATAGATCAATGCCTGCCAGACGTAAAAGAAGAACGATCCCCACGAGGAGTGAGCTAGTTATTTACCATGATGTGGTGCTGGGTGGGAACAGTATGTCTAAAAGTACAGCCTCTCTGTCTAAGGCCTGGTCTACATTCTCTACCGGGGGGTCGTCCCTAACCATTGGAGGATCAACAACAACGTTCGCCAAACTCGTTCTCATGTTAGAGGGAGGAACAACAAACAGTAAGACTGAGTTCGTGTTTTTTATATGAAGTCGTGATTAAGATAATTAATGATATTGTTACTCACTGTCTATGAGATTTTGTCGGGTTGTCAACGTCCAGGAAAGATGAGCCAAAGCAACAACCCGTTAAATGATTTTAAATCGTAGATAGTACACAAACTTGTTTATATATTAAAAATAAAATGCAATGAGGGACACGTTCTGAATGTTATGTTGCCATGACGGTCTTATTTTCCCTTCTTTTTTTTGTAACCGGCAGTCACATGACGAGTATCATCCAATCACAGAGCGTCTGTCAGTCAGAGGCAATATAACTCTTTTTTTACAAATGAGTATCATTATGATTTATATATTCCAGTTACATTCAGCGGACGTATCAAAGCTTGTGATATTGCGCAATCGTATGTCACGTGTAGAGTCGGAGAACAATGTGACGAATCGACCGCCATGTGTGTGTAAGTACAGTCAGACACGTGCTTTTACAAACTGTGAAGAACATGTGATATATGTGAAATCTATTCCATCAAATTTAGTATCTGTAAAATTTCATTTTATCTTTCAGGGCTAAAAAACGTATGCGCCCAGGTATGTGCATATTTTTTTAGTTCGTTGACAGTGTCAAATGCAGCGTTGGCTTCTAACATAAATGATTCAAGCTTGCATTATGTTTCGATTGAATCATAGCATACCCCTTTGACATAAAGAGTCAAAGTCCATCAAATTATTAGGCGTTGGAGTCAATTATTAGGCGTGGGAGTCAATTATTAGGCGTGGGAGTCAATTATTAGGCGTGGGAGTCAATTATTAGGCGAGGGAGTTGGTAGATGTTGAACATGTATATGAATAAGTTTTTATGTACTTACATTTAAAAAATATGTTAAATGAAACATATTTCTTCTAATGGACTGATGGAGTTTTAAATTTATAAAATGGAAGCAACCTTAATGTTAGATGTTCAACTTTAAGAGGGTTTAATGGTCGTGTCAATTTTTAGAAGGTATTTATCTCATTTAGAAAGAGCTTTGTATATAAAGCATATAAATATGAAAATATTCCAATATAAAAAATATACGCAAGTTTTCTATACAAAAATAGCAGTTAATTTAAATCTAAATATCTAAAATTATAAGGAGGATTTGATGGCTATATCTTGTTGACCACCAAGCTTCTTAAAATTTTAATGACCCCTAGGTTCAGAAAAGTGTCAGATTGTTTTCTTAACTTGAAAATAAATGAAAATACCATCGCATATCATGAGAGAGGCCCATTCTCATTAATCCCCCCCCCCCACTTTAGAATTTATTTATTTTTTAAATTGGCAATCCACCACTATCAAAAAAGTAAATGAATAGACATGTTTATTTTTTCTCACCAGATAACGACGGTTTGATATTAAGCGTCGCGCTCGGAGTGTCGGCACTTGTGGTTCTGTTGCTGGGCATTATCATTATCGGTCTGTTCTATCTCCGAAAGAAAGAAGAACAACGCAAGAGACGGAAATTTAAACAGGAACCAAAGAAAAGGTTTTTGATATACATGTATTTGATAAATTATCCTGAATCACATATCTTAGCCATCAAGGATATTTTAAAAAATTCAAATCAATATACATTTTTTTTTAAATTGTAAAATTGTATTCTTGGAATTTTTCAATTAGGTCACCTGAGTCCCTGAGCTGACTTTATTAACTTAAAGTATATATATATATGGGTTTTTAGTCCGTCGTCTGACTTTGATTGTCATCCATCCTTCTTAGTCCTTAATTTTGAACAATTTAAACCTTTTCTCTAGTAAGTATTAAGTAGAGTTGGTGTGTAGCCAAAATGTGTATAGGAGGAAGAGATGAGACCTTCTTAATCCTTTATATACATATGTATGCAAATACCAGTTTGCTTTGCAAGAATCGGGACCAATTTATTATCATTCTGCCATGCAGTGCACGTTTTTAAAAATAATAGTTCAATGTCTTAAAGAGCATTTCATTTCATTGTGATAGAGAAAGGGACTCAGATGACCATCACGGCCCATGGGCCAGCTGTTATATTTGATAAGTTCCTGTGTGTCTATATACATTCCATTTTCTTCTAGGTTTGAAACACCAATAGCCACACTTAGGTCTCCATCGCAAACGATTTACAGGCCTTACAACAACTGGCACTGTGATAGGGAGAGATGTAAATGACCATACTAGTATCTCTCAAGCTTTGTTATTTGTGTACAGTCAATATAAATCTATCCAGAAAAAACCCTAGTGTTTTGTTATAAATTCATGTATCATGACAAGCAGTTATGGCTCTACATGTGTCATGAATCGAAGCTAAGATAGCCAATATAAATCGAACAGTTCTTTGAAGAGTGTTTGATCGGCTATGATACATGTATGAAAGACGAAAGAAAACTTGTGAAGGTTTTACCACTTTATTTTCTTTAAAAAAAATAATGCTCAGTATTTTGTAACAATAAATTGATGAAAAATAGGTACATTATTTAGATGCACAGAGTACACAAAGCTAATACAATGCAATTTCATAATTGACAAAGTACATTAATTATACTTGAAAAACAATTTATATATTAAATATATTTCAAAAAATACAAATAATATGCTCAGCCCTTGAATATGATACTCACATACATTGTAAATGTCAGTTTCTAGATTTCTTTTTAGTTTATCATTATTCATACCACAGTCTTCTTAAGAAAAAGGGCTGTCCTTAAACATGCTTTAGGCAATTCAACAAATTGTTCATCTCCCGCATGTCTTCGCACAAAGCCTTCACATTATCTAGCATTTCCATTTGCGTATCTTGGATTTGTGCCAAAATCGCAATCACAGCAGACGAACCGGTGGAATTTACTACGGGTATCAGGTCCTCGGGTCCAATAACAATAACCGGGTCAGTTTGGGTACCCACGTTGACTTTCCCGCGCTCGTTCTGTTCAATCTGCAACTTGACCAGATCTTGCTCGTCGGGAGTCAGCTCATCGAGGTAACAGGGTTGTAACGTCAGAGGTGGTGTCTCCAAAACCATCGTAGAGGATGTGGATTTTGTTTCCCTTTGAACCCTACGGAATACGATACAGGAGTAAAAACCATGTTCAGTTATATTTTATGTATGTAGCAACAGGAGGTTGAGGGCTGTCAAAGATAAGTTTGCACTTGAAGCATGAAAACAAATTTTAAAGCCGTTATTTGATCATTTGATAAAGGATATTGGTTACAACGCTGCTCTCTCTAAAACATTGTAAGAAATAAAATAATGTAGTACACCATTGATAAATTTGCATTGACTAGTGGGTTAAAGATGCGTTATTAGTCTCATCATCATTACAAAAATGTCAAAGGGGAGCATATTACATGTGTTCCTTTCACATGAACATCATTATTGGTCACATATAATGTAGGAAAGGAAAATTAAAAAATCAACGTACATGCAATTTCCTTTCCTGCTTTGACTTGTCGTCCATTTTCTTCTGTGCCTTTCTTGGCGTTGTCTTAATATACATGTACATATGGGTTCTACAATGTAGAATAAAGAAAAAGAAAGAAAAAATGTGTTATTTAAAGACCTATAGTTATATTATACATTACACATTATGACAGGCGTATAGCACTTGCATATTTGGTAAGATATTTAAAGAGGTTCGTTCCTCTGTTTTTGGTAGCCATTTTGGGTCACCTCTATTCTAGAAATTATGACTCATATTGATTCTACTCATAAATTCAAATTTTAAATGTCAATTACATTATCTTAGATAAAATAGTAAAGGAAAAATAACATATTTACAGAGTTTAGTATGGAAAATGAATATTTTTCATAACTCAGTTGTTATAGAGTACCGTCACTTTAGCTTCTCTGTTTTCAGTGCAAACAAAATTTCCAGATGGTTTGTGCATTAGGATGTCTTCATTTTGTTACGAAAAACATAATTTTACAATTTTTCTATCGACATATATTGGCAAATATTGCTTATATAATTCATAAAAGTCATGGAAAAATGAATCCCAATTTTGCCTAAAATCAGCTTACATAATAGACCCATACTTTTTGTTTTATTTTCTGAAAATTTAAGATTTTTCTGACAAGTTTATTATAATTTGAGAAAAAGTTTGCGACTTTTAAATAATTTCATTACATGTTGAATTGGTAATGGATAAAAATTGTAACATTTTTTAGTGATAATTTTACTTCTATTGACATTTTATTTTATCTAGAATAAATTTGTATTTGATGCCATGGTTCATTCCGATAATTAAATATAGAGGGAAAAGCGATTTATGTGCAATCTGCACTTTCAGTGCAGAAAGGTCATATTAAATACACCGTAGTGCCAAATGAAGCATATAGACCCAAACATTTTGTTTTGAATTTTGGTTAAGCTTTGTGTGTAGATTTTTTTAAAAAAATACTTTAGAAAAAAAACTTTTGATCGCAGGATCCAACATCCCTAAGACGACTACAATTTTTTTTTACTAATATTCAAAAGATGAGGTTTATGCGGTATAAAAATTTAAGAAGTATTCACCATTATATCTAACTTGTTATGCATTTTATACCGTTAACTTTCAAAACTGCATGCATAAAGTATATATATTATATTGTATTGACCTGAGATGGGAATAATCATGAATTTATCATTTTAACATTAATTGATTATTGGTCTTATTAAAAGGTTAAAGTGGGTAGAGTTTATGAATTTTAACTTCACTTTTTACATAATACAGTTTATTCATGGTTTAATTCTCTTGAATGCTTACCGTATCTGCTAAAACTTATTTTTTTGGCACGTGTACTTTTCTTTTTACCAGTTTGCATATTTATTCTTAACATAGTGAATTTAATAATATATGCAAGAACACTATGAATGTTAATTATACCTATGCATCTTTATTTCGTGCTATTCATTGTCTACTTTACCTGGATTCCTGGAGCTGGGTAGATTGTTTACATTCCGCTGCCATCTTTTCCTCTAGTGAATTGTGATAGCCATCGTTTCGTATTTTGAACAGTACTTTGTCCCGGGTTTTTGCTTCCACCACTATTCGCTTGATATTTCTATAATCATAAATACCTTCGAGTTCCAACTACGTTCATCCACTAATATGAAAAATGTCCAGAATATCTGTTTTGAAACGCCCCCTCTACCGCTTCAGGTTTCAATACACATCCCAAAATAGAAAGTCTACGGATATTTTGCATTGCATCAGCCATTAATAAGCCCGGATGATAACGTTGAAAAATTGCGCAAGGTGTCCCGAGTACTTCCGAATGGAGAAAATATGTAAACATTTCCCATTATAAATCTCCGTAAGAAATTTGTTTTCGTTCGTGTAAACTTTTATGAGTGAAAAGGGATAATTTGTCAGTGAAGTTATCTTGGATATTTTCCATTTCATCGATTTCAATTGTACTTCTTTCATAAGTATGTGTATTTTTATTAAAAATCATCAAAAAGTGATGGAAGAAATAACTTGGGACGGACTATACTAAGATTATTTCGTTACTAGCGATGATTTTATAGTTTATAAACTCCCTTAAAATTCATGTTTTCATATATTATACTTTGTTTTCTCGAAACTAGATATCGTACGTTTTTTTATAACTATTCCCTTTATTATGGGGAGATTAATATATGAGACGTCGTCTGCTAGACGATCTCTCGTTTCTATGTTGAATAAAGCAAAATATTTACAAGTTATTGTTACTTACAGGTTGTTAAAAGTTATTCCGATGTTTATTTTCATGACATATTTCTCTTTGAGATTTACTTTGAGCAGGTTACGGTAGTATTGTACGACACTGTTCGGCATAGCTCAGTGTGTACGGTACCGTACAGCGTTTTGATTGGTCAAGCGGCACCGTAAAGTTATTTATTTGGTTAATTTATATTACATGATCAGACCCGAAGTTTATATATATGAATGCTTTGCCATTATATGGCAGGTAATTTGTGACGAGTTCACGTTCATTTCCCAACACACTGGACACCTGAATAGATTATTTCGTAGTAAATTTATAGTATCCTGCCACGCCCCCTTTTTGCCTTGAAAGTACGGTGGACTTAGACCAAAATTAATACAATACAAGTAATGCCTTGACTTGAATATATGTTTTGCCATGACTGTACTGTGCTGTTACCATTGATTTAAGGTGGAATAACACATTGTCATAAAATGGCTGACCTCCGATCGAAACGACATTTTGTTTTATTACAGGATTTTATCGATTACAACTAATAGGTGTCGGGCTTGTGATCCGTATGTGTTGCTTTTGTTGTTATTTACTGTGTTACTTTTGGTGTTACTTACTGTGTGTTATTCCACCTTAATAAAGCATTGTCATTGTCATTTTACCAAGCCTTGTCCTTTAATCAAAGTATTGCAGGTACTTGGAAAAGTGTTGATCCTGAAATAAAACTACATATATTTTGTAGCCCCCATTTTTAGATGGCCATCCGTGGGGAGCTTACAATATGTTTGGCATCCTGTCAATTCGAAATAATTTTCTTTTTACCATGATTGGTAATTAATATTTGAAAAATCTAGCTGTGCTTCATCACTTCAACTTCATTCTATTGGTTATGACTTTGATGAAAACCAATATCAAGTATTTTTAATGATATAAAATTATGTATATAGAAATATTAATAGCAAAAGGATATTACACTTTAAACATACAATGGCATAGAATGTTCTGATTTTTATATATGAAGTCAACTTAGATTTTAAAACTAAGATTTTATCAAACATTTCGGTGCATTTTTTTATGCAGTAGTAAATAAATACAATATTTTGGCGGCAGTGTTACAACGCACTTTGACAAAATATTTTTTGAAAGTGCGTTAACTTTCGGACCAAGTCAACGCAATTTGAAAAAAAAAATGTTTTTTTTACAAAGTGCGTCAATATCGTCGATATTAACACACTTTGGAAAAAAAAAATGTTCAGGGTTTAGTAAAAAAAAATTAATACTTTTATATACAATAAATGATTGTTTTAACCTTGTGCAGCTTAAATTAAAAAAGAACCCATTGCATTCTCAGCTATCTTGATAAACAGTTTCTATATAAGAATTTTTTTCTCATAAGACAATATCAACAATTTACACACAAAGAACAATTGGCTTAGCAACGGAATTTTTCTATTTTGAGTATGCAGCAAATTTACTTCTTGTCTGGTATATTGAGATATGATTTGTATATATTGATAATGGAGATCAATGTATAACATATTTCAACTGACTTATTGCCTGTGCTTGTAAACAAACATAATGTGATAAAAGGATACGTTAGTTATGTTTATGAAATTGATGAACTTGGTAAAAAAAAATGACATATTTTCTGCTAGAGAAAGACAATCATAACCATGTAGTACAAGATTATTATCTTTTGGTATGTCATGTATCTCAAAAACAAATTCATTTTATTCAGAAGACAAATACATTCACAATGAAATAAGAAATGAAAACTTGTATTTGTTTTTTCACGATATGAAGGCTTTGTCATTAATTTTGTTAAGCATAATATTGATGACTTAGGTTTGATAAATTAAATATCTTTATAAACATATTAGATATATCATTTCATTTTTAAAATATGATTTTAAATCAGACTCTTTATTCCGATTACTTAGATTGCTATTTTTATCCGCTTACTCAATTAGATAAATTAAATATTTTTATAAACATATTTAATATATCATTTCATTTTTAAAATATGATTATAAATCAGACTCTTTATTCCGATAATTAGATTGCTATTTTTATCCGCTTACTCAATTAGATCGTTACCTTAATTCGCTCAATGATATCGCTTTCTTGGTGCGCTCACTTAGATTCTGCATTAATCCACAGTGACTTATTAAAATTTTTCCTTTTGTATAAAAGACTTTAATTTTGATCACATGTTTTTTTTTAAGTTCAAGTTGAAATTCATTTATTTCACTTATAACATATAATGTTACATGAGGTGCAGAAGAATTATATAGAATGCACTACATTCTAAAACAAAATGAAATTCATCGCCAATTTGATTGGCTTCACATAAGCCGCACTTGCGGTCTTCACGTGGAGTATTGTTCCACCTACCAATTTCTAAGGACGCACTCTTGTTAAACTCCTCTCTGCCTGGCAGACCTTCATAACAGTGAAAAATCTTAGAGTGTATCGGACATTTTGCTTTGGAGGATTTTTTTTTTAACAATGCATGGTGTTAGTACACCTTAAAAAACATAAAGAAGAACTATATACTTGCACAACTACATATAACATCTTTTCTCAAAGTGTCAAAAATAGTAGAGGAACACGCATGAAACAAAAAAGGAATTAATTTGTTAGTTTCTATATAAAGATTTCATGAATTCGCTTAAGCTTACACATCAAACACGGCAAAATCCAGCTATTCTGCTTCACAATTGGAGAACTTAGAGGACGTCGCATAGGTTATCGCCCCTGTTACAGTCCCTACTAAGCCTTTAGTGGTGAGAGCAGTCCCCACCACACCAGCACTCTGTGACAAAGCAAACCAGCTACCAGCCGCCGTAAACGGGGTCTGACAATAAAAAAAATAATTCAGATACAATAAGACAGATCATACTACAGCAGTAGGATTTGGGACTGGAACTTTAGTTACAACAATTTTCCATACTGTTACCAAAATTCAAATATCTCATCCCAACATTAATGTGTGCCAGTCTACAGAATATTATATTCTGTCCCAAGATATTCTCGATACCCAGTTTGATTAATAACTTCATTTTTATACGATTAGTTTAAACGATGTTCATTTAAAGGGGGGTATTGTATTGCTACAGATAACGTTAAACATTATATACAAGATGTTCCGAGTGACTTCCGAACGGAGAATGTGTCAACATCTATAGATCTAGAGTCTCTCATCATAAACCTCCACAAGAAATGTTTTCCTTCATTTGAATTTTTCCGAGTGAAAAATGATAATGTGTGAATGAAATTATCTTTGACATTTTCCCTTTCATCTATAATTTGTGTTGCACCAATGTGGTGCATAAACATTTTGAGACAGACTGCATGACAGAACTGTGCCAATTAGTAACTATTTCGTTACATTTCACTTACTTTTTGATTGAATGACAGGATATCACCCTGTGCAAGTAATACACCATTTAAAAATTATATATGCCATGAAGTTTTTTAAAACTTAAAATATTTTATATTATCTAAATCCTTACTCTTCAATTTTTATCAATAATGATTATCAAAATTAAACCTTAATGACACTTACAATATCATACAGTCAAAACGACATAATGATTGTTACCTGTAGCATAGCAGCTATGGACCCTGCTGCTACTCCTGCGGCAGTAAACCCGACCCCCGCTAAAACAGCTGGGGCAGCTAGGACCGCCGCTACTCCAGTTCCCACTGCTACTACAGTCTTCCCAGACACAAGAGACTCTAGATTTGTTTCATTTCAAAAATTATTAATATATAATATATATATATATGTAAATGCAACATAAAACAATGCAAATGCATTCACTTAGTCATATGTATTAACTATAATAATAATAATTTTATGTGGTATTTTTCATGACAAATACAAGACTAAGTATAATTGTTATATCTTGTTGAACATATTTGAAATGAATATACACGTAATAGAATTTTTATTATAATGTAGATCTGATATCTGAAATGAATATACACGTAATAGAATTTTTATTATAATGTAGATCTATTAATATCGATTGATTAGATTTTTTTTTCATTTGGGGGGGGGGTATTTTACTTGTTTCTGTTTTTTCGTGAGTGTTATTTAAAATAATATTTTTTTGGGGGGGGGGGGGGTTGACTCACTCATGTCTTACTTCTTTCACAAGTAGGGACATCATGGTTCCATTTCCTTTCGTTGTGTGAGTATCGTAGTACATGACAGCCTGAGGGTTCGTATCCGTCATCACACTTCAAAATACAGCGCCCGTCGTTGTTATGTTCCACCCAGAAACCATAACTGCTGGCTCCTTTCAAAATAAACATACATGTATTGTTATTTATATAAGCACATGTCAAGTGCTTGAGGACGGGATCGACCTCCCCCCCCCTTCCCTTCTTCAATCACACACTTTTTTTTCATTAAATTTTCCTTTTATGACAAATTTCGAATCTAATTTATTAAAAAAATAACAAATATTTTGAAATAAAATTAAGTAGACTCTCTCTCTGTATATACACTGTAACAAATACTACATATATTCATACATACGTATATGTATCATATATAAAGCGGGTCCAATTTAAAAAAAAAAAAAAAGATTTGGGGTAATATATTGTGCTACGAATGTATAAATTTGATCAAAAATATGTTATAAAAAGATAATTTTAATAAAAAAAGAGAAAAGATTCAGGGGTTTATACGTAGGGGTGGGGCTGGGGGTGGTCGGCCCTGTCCTAAATCACCTGTGGTTTCAACGAGTGCAACAACGTACGCATATGTTAAGTTTTTAAATATAAATTCAGGACTAGCGTTTTATTATATCACCCCTGCGAATGTGTTCGGAATGTTTTCTTTATCGTTGCTAAGTATCTAATAAATCCAGAGGTGCTCGAATGAAAGTTCACGAGACTTCACCGAGATTTGTTCAGTTCCTGTAAAATTTTGAGCGGAAGTATAAGTGTTCGGATAATATTCTCAAAATACGTAAGTACTGGTCGATTTTCATATCATATTCTACTTTGATTTATGTTAAAACATCAACATCTTGTCTTATTTCACCATCTATCGGGTTTTTTTTAAATTAAACGATGATATTCAGAACACAGTTATCGTTCATGTTCAACCACGTGTAGAGTGGTTGATAATATAAAATTGGGTTGCTTAATAAAATCGTAGCAATGTTTGATGCTTGTGGTGTGCAATACCATGTTTTTAAAAAATTAATGGGTCAATTTTTGGAGGAGAGACCAGACACGGGGCAATCTTTATCTTTAGACGAGAACAAATACGTATATTTACTCTCTCTCTCTCTCTCTCTCTCTCTCTCTCTCTCTCTCTCTCTCTCTATTTTAATTTTAATTACGTGTAGCAAGATTGAAAAATACAATAAATATTTAAACTTGCAGTCACGCAAAAATGAAATGAAATAATCATTAGCAAAATGAAATGAAATAGTCTTTAGCAACCGTTTAAACTTTTATTGATAATCTTTATTTATTAAACTGAACCTTTTTACTGTACATGTACGAATTTGTATTATCTCCTCACACTAAACACAGTGCCAGATTCTTAAATAGATAATATTGGCACTACGACGGCTCCTTACTTCGCATGCTAGCAATACTTATTATTAAACATACTTTATACTGAACAATTAAAATTCATGTCATTTTGCTATCGATCTGAAAGATATCATATCATTCCAAACTTGAAGTGCTTTGTGTATTGTCGTTTTAAAAAATAAGCCCATATGCTTGTGACAAGTATATATAATTAAAGGTTTTGTTTTAAGTATCGTTTTTGAAGAATTACAATTTAAATGATGAAATTTTCTCTTTAGAGGTCAAATTTGCTGTAATGTGATACATGTATTTTAATTGCCATTGCATCAGACAAATGAAGGAGACATTTTTGCGCATGTGCAGAGCGCGTTTCCAAAGCCCCTTGAAACACAAATTACTTTGTAGACGTAGATCCTGGAACTAGACAACAAAAAAAGTTTTGTTTTTTATGACACGGACCTGCAGAAGTTGTGAAAAATCCTCAAGTTCTTATTTTTAAAAACCCAAATATGCAACATTCCTGACGTATGATGCAATCAATATCATCGATTACAATTTTGGAGAACACGATTTATCATTGTTTCAATAGGGGTTAGAAGGAATTAGATTGACAGACATTGGGTAGAAGGCACCTAAATAACAATCAAATATCTCTATTACCCCCCCCCCTCTATTTCTCCGGGTATACACTAATAATAAGGGACAAATTTAATCGAAAGTGGAATTTAGAAAGCATTGTACATGCAATGTGATTAAACATCGTCTTGATATGCGTAAGCTTATATCATGCATTTTAATAGAAAACTTACTTGACATTCGGAATCAACGAATGAAACCAGTCCCACACACAGACAGACCAACAATACACCGTTCACTGCTGACGCCATGTTACAATGGCCACTGCTATCTTGGTTCCGTCAAATCAATTACTTATACGTCGTGCTTGACTGGTGTCTACGGAAGCGTACTGATCTGCAAATTTACACTTTGATCGGTTGTTGCATGCATTTTACTCTATAGTTCATGATAAGTTCTATAACAAAAGACATTTAAAAGCCATGCCTGAATAATTTACATATGTACCGAGATTTCGTTCTGTAAGGTTTCTGAGTCCGATATGGGATTCGGCTGCGCTGTCTAAGCTAATCAAAAAGTGAATTAAATAAACAATTTCATCAATCACCGATTTTAATTAGAATTACGCACAATAGTTATCCCCCGTTTCTCTGTAGCACACGCACAAGCGTGTGCGCTGCTCTGAGACAGGCGCACGCGGCGTTCCAGTAATGTAGTGGACCACGATCAAGAAGCCAATCTGTATACTGTATACAGGGAAATATTCGCCCCATTTTCGCCCCGTTCGCTATCGTTGTCAGTGGGCGGATTTCTGACTGGGCAAATCCAATGTCTCGAATCAAATTATAGTAAACACAAATGTGTCTAGATGAATTTAAGACAGGGCGAAGGGCGAATTTAAAACGGGGCAAAACTGTTTGAAAGTATAGAAGGGCGAAAATTACACGGGACGAAAAAAACGGTATACAGTAATTATATATAAGTTATAAACCGACAGTATTGAAAGCCTTTTTAAGGCACGTAAAATCACAGACAAGAAGAGATTACAAACCTTAATTTTTGTTCTGACTTCCAATGTCGACTCTTTTGCCATCATACACAAACTCTTTGATCATTCCGGTTGCCTTAGCTTATATACCCTTCAGGTATCACGTGACCTTCCTAGAATAAAATGAGATGGTGTATGTGAAACCGGAAATCAGCACACTGCTACTACAGAGAACCGAAGAAATATGTTCGCTTTTGATTATAACCTCGTTGCAGATTTTTAACAAGTTGACATAATGATATAAACTGTACATGTATATATGATATGCCGTACATGGTTTACAATATTTTATTTTAGAACCGCTCCATTAGTAACCTTAATTTTCGTTTACGAAATATCATCCATATACTAGTAAACATCGTGTTCCACTAGTTAGGCCCATTGCCAGTTACACCTGACACATTTTTCTACTGGAATGTTAGATCAACATATTTCTCAACTGTTTGAAAATTCTAGATAATGAAACTGTCAAGTTTGACCAATTATTTAATATCACGAGTCAATAACTAGTTGCAGTTGGCTATTTTAAATTAGACAGTAGTAGTCACAAAGTATCTGGTCTGTTCATTTACATCACTATTTTGATCCGCTCACTTAAATTGCAGTATTGGTCCGCTTACTTGAATCGCCACATTAATTAACCTTAATCCAGTTACTTAAATTAGATCGCTATCTTAAACAGGCCACTTAAATTGCTCTTTTGATCTGCTCGCTTTTCCACTCATTTAGATCGCTCCACTCACTTTGATTTCTATCCTGATCCGCTCACTTAGATCCCCATTTTAAACCGCTCACTTAAGTCGCTTCCTTCCATATAAGTTGGTGGAATTTCAACGTTTTTAATTTTTGTCATGTAGATGTGCAAAATCTTTATGATTATTATAATCATAGATATGCTGATAAATAAATCCAAAGAATGTATTACTTCTTTGATGTTTGAGAACAGAAATTGTGTCAAAGAAGTCATAATTCCAGAAATTAGGTTAGGGGTGATTTGATTCCTATTTTACATGTAGTAAATACATCTCCATTGAATACCAATATGGTTGCTATGTATTCATTTTTTTAAATATGTTATAAAGCACATGTTAACTTTGATGTATAAATCTTCAAAGAAAATCCACAGTGTAGTTTTGATGTGTAACCTTCTTTTAAAGTTTAGAGTCTGCAACTCTTCATTTGAAATATTAATGTTATTATTTTTTTCATATCATATCAGCTTGTTAAAAGGTAAATCCTATTACCATTTTATATTTGTTTCCATTTTTAAAATCATTGAATAACAATCAAAAATAAATTTCATGAGATTAGTTTTCTAATTTCAGAAAATTGAAATTAACATAAAAGTTGATAATGCCAGAAAAGGTGGTTAATCTATATCAAATTATCTCCTTTGAAGGCATGACAGTGGCCACGAAAATAATATATGTACAGAAGACATCTAAATATTGACGTATTAAAAATATCCATGACATAAAATTTTACACCTCACCATCATGTTCCCCCTAATTGGAGAAGCATCTGAAAAAAAATTAATATATAGATGTCGGCTGTACACTGTAGAAAGCCTATGAAGAACCCTCTAATCATTTCCAATAGAACATTTCTCAGTACGTCAAATGTCCAAAAAAGAAGAGTAACATATAAACTAATCCAAAAGCCACGAGTCTCTGAGTAAAGAATTTAATGAAAATGCTTATTACTAAGCTTTTATTGTCAAACAAAACCAGCTACTCTTCTTCACAAATTGAGAACCCAGTACCCATCACACCAACACTCCGTCGTATTGGAAACCAGCTACTCGGTGCAAACAGGATCTGAAAATAAAGATGGGTGTGTTATTAAACAAATGTCCTCGGAGAATTTTGATAATACACTGGCCAGACAAGATATCAAACCATCAACTACTAGTTTATGAACAAACAGCAACAACAACCCAAATATCAGAACTGCGTTGGCCTGGGTTCCTGAAGGAAAAAGAAGGCGAGGAAGGCCAAGGAACACCTGGAGGCGTACAGTGGAGAAAGAGAGAGAAGAACTTGGGTGGAACAGTTGGAGAGAGGCGCAGGTTTTTGTCAGTGACTGACGTAAGTGGCGTTTTTTGTTGCACGCCTTCATGCGTCCTCCGGGGCACAGAGAGAAAAAGTAAGAAAGTATAATAATGGGGCCTATTTAGCTAAACGAACATAATGCAAACAGTGAGCGCATGGGAGCACTTCATAATGCTTATATCTCGGGGGTGGAGGGGCACCCTAAAAAGGTTTAGCGAAAGGGATAAAAAAGGCAAGATGGAGGCGCATACTTAGTTCTACTTAATTTTTCATATACTTTTGCTACCCCCCCCCCCCCCCCCCCTGGACACTCGCCAAATATGAATGCTAAACGTATCGCCTTTAATTTCTTTAATTTCTATGTAGTTTATAAGTGAGGTCAAAACTCTATGGGAGTCAGTTTTCAACGTGTTGGGGGTCGTAGATTTACAGGTCTGTAATGGTTTTCTGCTGTAGAAAAAGGACCCTACTTGTCATAGAATACTGAGTCAGTTTTCTCCGTAGAAATTTGACCCTCGGGTCAATATTCTACGGGGGTCATTTTTCCTCGTTACACCGGTCACTCTACACTCAACAGAACTTCTAAGTGATCACCCTAATAAATAGAATGATTTTGAAAATACGAAATTTTTCAACATTTCGTAACCGATATGTCTTCTACTTATCAGCAAAGATAATATAATTAAAACAGATAGAAATCATTTACCCGTGACGAAACGTCAAAACATAAAATTGGTATTTTTCGCGCATGTTTAATTTGATTGTCATTATTTTGCAATTGATTTTAGTCTTTGTTGACAGTTTAGAAATAATTAATGCAAACACAGCCTGATCCGTTGGATTATTGGTGTATGCATTGTTTCCATAACAGATCCTATTCACTTTCAATCTGTTGTTTGTTTTGACCTCAACATTGTTTAAATATAAAGCAATCCGAAGGAAACTGTATTTTTATAAAATGGTTCTACCTCGTAAGCGTAATATCATTTTCATCGGAAACTTAAAACAATCCAAAAGCTCTGAGCAAAATTCAATCAAACCGGAAGTGTTAGTGATATTTAGCGATGGTCAACATCTCGAGTCGCAACCTGATGTCAAGGTCAATGCATCGTTCTTAAGAATTTGAAAGTTAAGGTGGAAATCAATCACCCTGACGGCAAGAAAGATAAATATGCTTATTTCATATTTCAAATACATTATACTGAGTAGACACTAAGAAGTTTTGTGGAGTTTAAGAATGTCTCCCAAGATATTCTCGATTCACATTTTGATTCATAACTCAATATTTATACGTTAAGGTTTAAACAGTGTTAATCTAAAAGTATGAAAAATTTCCAGGTTCCATTTTTGAAACGCCCCTCTAATTATCAGGTTTCAATACACGGCTTAAATTTGTGATGTCTAGAATGTGTCAATATTCCCCATCATAAACCTCTGCAAGAAATAAATTTTCCTCATTTGAATTATTCCGAGTGAAAAATGATAATGTGTGAATGAATTTATCTTTGACATTTTCCCTTTCATCTATATTTTTTATGGCACATCTTTCACATGTATGTGAATTTGTATTTAAAAAGATCGTCCAAATATGCTGCATAAATATTTTGAGATAGACTGCATGAAAGAACTGTGCCAATTAGTAACTATTTCGTTACATTTCCATTACTTTTTGATTGAATGACAGGGTATCACCCTGTGCAAGTAATACACAATTTAAAAATTATATATGCCATGAAGTTGAAAAATATTTTATATTATCTAAATCTCTACTCTTCAATTTATATCAATAGGTATTATCAAAATTAAACCTTAATGACACATACAATACTCATACAATGTGCAGTCAAAACGTCATAATGATAGTTACCTGTAGCGGAGCAGCTATAGGCCAAGCTGCTACCCCTGCTGCTAAAAACCCAGCTCCCGCTAAAACAGCGGGGGCGGCTAGAACAGCCGCTACTCCAGTCTCCACTGCTGCTACAGTCTTCCCCAGCACAAGAGACTCTAGATTTTTTTTTCATTTAAAAAAATTATTAATAAATAAAAGACGCACATTTGTAAATGCAACATAAAACAATGCAGATGCGTCAAGTAAGTCATAAGTATTAACTATTATGATAATGATTTTATGTGGTATTTTTCATGACAAATACTATACAAAGTATTGTTATATCTTGTTGAACATACCTAAAATGAATTCGAATATACACGTAAAAGATTATTATTATAATGTAGATCTATTTATATCGATTGATTAGCTTTTTCGACTTTTGGGGGGTATTTCACTTGTTCCTGTTTTTTCGTGTGTGTTATTAAAAAAATATTTTTAGGGGGGTGTGGGTGACTCGCTTACTGTCCTTACTTCTTTGACAAGTGGGGACATCATGGTTATATTTCCCTTCGCTGTGTGAGTATCGTAGTACATGACAGCCTGAGGGTTCGTATCCGTCATAACACTTCAAAATACAGCGGCCGTCGTTTTTATGTTCCACCCATAGACCATAACTGCTGGCTCCTTTTAAAATAAACATACATGTATTGTTATTTATGTAAGCACAAGTGCTTGAGGACACGATCGTCACCCCCACCCCATCCTTTAATCACACACTTTTTTAAATTAAATTTTCCTTTTATGACAAATTTTTAATCTAATTTATTAAAAAAATTACAAATATTTTGAAATAAAAGTAGACTTTCTCTGTATATAAACTGTAACATATAATACATGTACATATATTCATACATATACATGTACGTATAATATATAAAGCGGGTCCGATTTAAAAAAAAAGTTTGGGGGTAATATTTTACGCTACGAGTGTATAAATTTGATCAAAAATATTTAATAAAAAGATAATTGTAATGAAAAAAAAGAAAGGTTCTATACGTAGATGTGGGGCTGGGGGTGGGGGTGGGGGGTCGGTCCTGTCCTCAAGAACCTGTGGTTATAACGAGTGCAACAACGTACGCATATGTAATGTTTTAAAATATAAATTCGGGACTAGCGTTTTATTATAAGCGTGTATCTTTACGTCACACTAAATTATTGTGATTTTGGACATCTTAACGAATATCTATATGGATGAAAGTTCAGCATTTTCAATTGAAAAAATTACAGTATTTGACTATCAAAAGCATATCAAAGATAACATCAATGTAAAATTAGAGGCATGTATCCAAACGTCACAAATGCCCCTGCAGGTGACCAAAATTTCAAATGCAAATTGTAGAAATTATGTGGAGGAAAATTCTGACTTCATGTTTTTAATAATAAATAATACAGATAAAATAATTTGCTATTTTTCGTTTGTTACAAGTAATAAAATGGAATGTAGATTCAAAGAGAAGAATATGTCAATATTGAAACTTAAAATTATGGTGAAAAAAACCTGTCTTTACTTACAACATCTGATTCTTGTAAGAAAGCTTGACGTCTTAGAATTGATGAAATATGTCTCGAATCAAGCAACCATTTATATGACTTGTATTCCTGATATTTATTCTTCATAGCTTTTTATGTCGTATATAATTCCCGAAACTGTATATTTATGTACAGTGTATCTATGTTTTATTTTAAATCCCCCCCCCCCAAAAAAAAATAAACATATCTATGAAAAAACAAAAAACAAAAAACAAAATGGAAATGTAATGTTAACTCACTTAATTTTATGATGATACGTTATAATAACAATTATAAAACGTTAATTCTTTGGGAGCATGAAACATATCATATAATCTCAATTTTTGAAGCGGAGATCAGACACGGGATAAACTTTGTGTTTAGACGAGAACGAATACCACGTATACTCTCTCTCTCTCTCTCTCTCTCTCTCTCTCTCTCTCTCTCTCTCTCTCTCTCTCTCTCTCTCTCTCTCTTACGGGTAGCCAGATTGAAAAATACAATAATTATTTTCATTTGCAGTCACGCAAAAATGAAATGAAATAGCCCTTAGCAACCGTTTCACCTTTTATTGATAATCTCCAGTATTAAACGGAATCTTTTTACTGTACATGTACGAATGTTTTATCTCCTCACACTGACCACACTGCCAGATTCTTAAATAGTTAATATTGGCACTACGACAGCTCCACACTCCGCATGCTAGCAATACTTTATATTGAACATACTTTAAACTGAACAATTAAAATTCATGTCATTTTGTTATCGATCTGAAAGAGATCATATCATTCCAAACTTGAAGTGTTTACTATTTTTGTTCATTGTCAATTTAAACAATACGCCCCTATGCTTATGTGAGGGTTTGTGATTGAAATGCCATCTTTCATTAAACTAAAAATGTTTTGATAAATATGCAGATTAAGTCATTCTTAATGTAACTTATATGTTATTTTAACTTATACTTTTTAAATTGAATGGTTATCTTTCGACTGATACTTGTATATTTAAGATGTGTAATACATGTACCATAATTGCCATTGCATCAGACAAGTGAAAGAAACATCTTTGCGCATGAGCAGTGCGCGTTTCCAAAGACCCTTGAAACGCAAGTTACTTTGTAGCCGTAAGTCCTGAAACTAGACAACAACAAAAAGTTTTGTTTTTTAATGACACTGACCTGTAGAGGTTGTGAAAAATCCTCAAGTTCTTATTTTCAAAATTCCAAATTTGCAACTTGCCTGAAATATGATGCAATCAATATCATCGATTACAATTTTGGAGAACACGATTTATCATTGTTTCAATAGGGATTAGGCGGAATTAGATTGACAGACATTGGGCAGAAGGCACCTAAATAACAATCAAATCTCTCTCTTACCCCCGCCCCCTTCTCTATTTCTCCGGGTATACACTAATAATAAGGGACAAATTAAATCGAAAGTTGCATTAAGAAAGCAATGTACATGCAATATGATTAAACATCGTCTCGATATGGGTAAACTTATATCATGCTTTTTAATAGAAAACTTACTTGGACATTCGGAATCAACGAATGAAACCAGTCCCACACACAGACAGACCAACAATACACCGTTCACTGCTGACGCCATGTTACAATGGACTCCGCTAGCTTGGTTCCGTCAAATCAATTACTTATACGCCGTGCTTGGCTAATTTCTAAGGAAGCGTACTGATCTGTAATTTTACACTTTTATCGAGACATTTAAAAGCCATGCCTGAATAATGTACATTTGTACCGAGATTTCGTTCTGTAAGGTTTCTGAGTCCGATATGGGATATATGGGATTCGACTGCGCTGTCTGAGCTAATCAAAAAGTGAACGAAATAAACAATTTCCTCAATCACCGATTTTAATTAGAATTTCACACAATAGTTATCCCCCTGTATCCTCTGTAGCACACGCACTAGCGTATGTGCTGCTCAGAGACAAGCGCACGCGGCGTTCCAGTAATGTAGTGCATTCCATCGCCTCGATCAAGATGCCAATCTGTATACTGTATACAGGGAAATATTCGCCCCGTTTTATTTTCGCCTCTTTCGCCATTGTTGTCAGCGGGTGGATTTTAGACTGGAGAAATTCCAATGTCTCAAATCAAATTGTAGTAAACACAAATGTGTCTAGGTGAATTTAAGACGGGGAGAAGGGCGAATTTAAGACGGGGCGAAACTGTTTGAAAGCGAAGAAGGGCGAAAATTACACGAACGAAAAAAACCCTGCATACAGTAATTATATCTAAGTATACGCCGACATTATTGAAAGCCTTTTTCAGGCACGTAAAATTATAGACAGGAAGAGATTACAAACCTTCATTTTTGTCATGACTTCCAATGTCGACTCTTTTGCCATCATACACAAACGCTTTGGTCATCCTGGTTGTCTTAGATTATATACCCTTCAGGTATCACGTGACCTTCCTAGAATCAAATGGGATGGTGTATGTGAAACCGGAAATCAGCACAGTGCTACTACAGAGAACCGAAGAAATATTTGTCGCTCTTGATTATAACCTCGTTTCAGATTTTTATCAAGTTGACATAATGATATAAACTGTACATGTAAATATGATACACCGTACATCATTTACAATATTTTATCAATATTTTATCTTAGAACAACTCTATTAGTAACCCCAATATTCGTTTACGAAATCTCCATATACTAGTAAACATACTAGTAAACATGGTGCCGATGTAGCGTAGTGGACATTAAACTCGCTTTTCACCGCTGCGACCCAAGTTCGATCCCCGTGATAGACAGTGGTTGTATGTGACAGGGTATGACGGTCGAACGCTTCGACACGTTGGTTCTCTCCGGGTACTCAGGCTTTTTCCCACACCAATGATCCCCTCACACTAACACCCATATCAACGAGAGATATTAAATATAAACGTTGTAAAATAAATAAAGTTAAGTTTTTTAGTAGACATCGTGTTCTACTAGTCAGGCCCATTGCAAGTAACACCTGAAACATTTTTTCTACTGGAATGTTAGATCAACCTATTTCTCAACCGTTTTAAAATTCTAGATGACGAAACTGTCAAGTTGGACCAATTATTTAATATCACGAGTCAATAACTAGTTGCAGCTGGCTTTTTTAAATTAGAGAGCAGTAGTTACAAAGTATCTACCAACCAAACATAAAACAGTGGGACGGACAACTTCGGAATGGACATTTTTCCGGCGTTGCGCACCCCTTTCCATTCACAATATCGACCAAAGTTTAGTATATTGCCAGCAACATTTTTGATTGCAACATTACAGACTACATGTAATACCATCCTAGCTGACCAAATCTTGATAAATACCACATCTTGCCATTGCAATGTGAAAGTCACAATCAATTTAGGATAACTTATGAAATTAATTAATAAGTAGACTTTGTGAGAATACATGAACAGTTGGCATTAGGTTAGTTTAGTTTTCATCTGGGCTGCTATATATTTTCCTTGATTTTTAAATGCTAATTTTAAGCATAAACTAACTAATATGGAAATATTATACAGATTTATTCAAACAACCAAAACTTAAAATCACTTGCAACCTGTTCTATCACAAAGAGATCCATCATACATTTGATGAGTAAATTCAACTTTATTTGAAAATTGCCTAGGAAATATTTGTAAGGTATATCAACTATGCAATCGGCCTTAATTATATCAGACATTAAGCAGATTCTATAACTTCACTTCAGATTAATATTTTGTGGGTTTTTTTTTACCCCATTATCATTACTTAAGTAAATATGGGGGAGAAAACCCAACATTAGCATTAAATATGGGGATAAAAAACCCATCTGATTTTTTTCGGGAATGGTGGTTTTTTTCCCCCATAAATAATTTCATGGGGTTTCTTGCCCCATGGGGTTCATTGCAAAACCCCATGGGGTTTGCATGGGGTTTTCTGTGGGGGATTTTTTCCAAGCTAAAATCCCATGGGGTTGGAACTTTTAAGTTCAAATATCTAAAAAAAACTATCTAAAAATTTTTCAATTTTTTTTCCCATAAATTTATTTAGAATAAAAAACCCCACCATTTGGTACTAAACTTTGGTCGATATTGTGAATGGAAAGGGGTGTGCAACGCCGGAAAATGTCCTTTCCGAAGTTGTCCGTCCCACTGTTATAAATTAAACAAGTTTCTACTTTTTGGAAGATAAGTATACCAGCAATATAATTAGCAAGAAAAAAATTTAAACATCAAAATATGTCTAAGAAGCTATATCATCGCATATAGAAAAAAAGATCGCTATTTGGTCTGTTAATTAACATTACTATTTTGATCCGCTCACATAAATTAAATTGCAGTATTGGTCCGCTTACTTGAATTGCCACATTAAGTAAACCTTAATCCAGACACTTAGATTAGATCGCTATCTTAACCCGCTCACTTAATTTGCTCTTTTGATCTGCTCGCTTTTCCACTTATTTAGATCACTCCACTCACTAAGATCTCTATCTTGATCCGCTCACATAGATCGCTATTTTGAACCGCCCACCTGATGAAGAACGGACCTCAATAAAACACTCAAATGTATATTTCCTTTAAAAAAAAAACCAAAAAAAAAATAAAAGATATTTTTTTTAGAAATACATCAAACCAAAATAAGATGTAATGAAAAAAGAATATTAATACTCTCTCTCTCTCTCTCTCTCTCTCTCTCTCTCTCTCTCTCTCCGATTTAATACATGTAATACGTAATTTTAAGAAAAAATAAAAATAAAACCGAAAGCAGAATTCAGAATTCAAGACTCAGTGCGAGCTAACATCGTCTTAATCTGCGTAGTTTTATATCCTACTGATTTAGAGAAAAACTTACAACGACAGAAAGAATAAACGTTTGAAACTATAGTCACACACACAGACGGACCAACAAAACACCGTTCACCGCCAACGTCATGGTCTTACAAGAATGTTTTTATCAATTTCACCCTCCGCCGACGGATAGCAACAAAAAATGAGGTGCAGGTGGGTAAAACTAGAGTAAAAACCTGGCGTCAATCTAGTCAAATTTTGCATATAAAAGTAGATTGAGGTATTCACCAATATAACCAGTGATATATGATGGGCGAAAAGATTCGCTTATTCGATTTTTCACCGGAAAGTCAATTAAAAGGTTTAATATAATTATTATAGGATTGAAGATTTTTACATCATCTCTTTACAAAAACGCAGATGACACAAGTTATCACGCAATTTTAAGGTGTGTCCAAAGCATAAGAAATGGACCGGAATAATTTTCAATATATAGATTTCAGTTTGTACATGTATACATATTAGTTTAAGATGTCTATAGTTGATAATAATGCACAGCAGTTCATTTAAATTGGTTTGCCGTAAGTCTTGGTCAATACATCGATGTTTCCATTATTTCCTTTGGTTTCCCGATTTTCAAGGTGAATTCATCTGTTGGATTCAAAATTTTTAATATTTACTAGCTGTGTATAAACTTTCATGAAAATATGTTCCATAATTTTGTTATTAATGGGAAATTTGCGGTTTCAGTATTTAAACAATAGATAGAACATTTTTTTAATCCGATCAACAATCGGTAAATTTATAATCTATAATAAGGTGGAATAACACACCTTGAAAAGTCACTCAAATTAACATTAAATTATTTGATTACGAGAGATGTTATAATAATGATTATAAATAAACTGTACATATGTCAAAAGCGAAATAAGCGAAATATTTGCAGTTTGGGGATAACAATTGAATATCGTAAAAATTCAATTCAGTGAGTAATAACAAATGCCCCTGCAGGATTTGAACACGGGATGTACGGATCACAAACCCGACACTTAATAAAACGAAATGTCGTTTCGATCAGAGGTCAGCCATTTTGTGATGATGTGTTATAATTACACCTTTATTAATTTCTTTTAGTTGACTGAAACGTCAATTTTTTCATTAACAAAAGACAGATAATATTTCATTGGCGAAGAACTTTTGATCAGCCAATGAACAAGCTAAAACAAGTGGGTTATGTTCTAAGCAAGTTTTGATCAACACACTTCGCTACCGTTGTCTCTTCTTAAGGAGGCTGGTTGGTCAAATAATAAACTATAAGGCTTAGATCTACCAAAATTTAAAAATAATATTTTTTGTAGCTATAAACTATTTTTGAATTAAGAAAAAACCTAATTATTTCACAATTGTAAGGGTATTTTCCTATAGTTCTTTATAGAACCTCTTTTTTCTAGAAAAGATCAGTACATTCTCAAATTGGCCATGACCATCAGTCCCCATTTAATGGCTTAAATTTTTCTTTCTATGTTCTAATACTTGATATTAATTAAAATACATATATATGAGGGGCTACGGATCCATGGTTTGAGATAAACGGACAACATATCATTGTGTTTTCCAGTCACAGAATAATTGCATCAATTTTTAAAAGAAAATATTGACAGGAACAAGGCCTTAGTAAATATGTGGAAATATTTATTTTTTAGTATGTAAAAGTAGATAGTGAAAAAAGCAAATAAACTAAAAATGTACAAATCCAACAAAATTGATTAAGCTTCAAAGAACAATATCTGCTTGATATTTTAAAGTAAAGTCATATAAAAAAACAAACATTGCGCAGGTAATCGCACTTATGCCAGCTCCAATAGTACCGTTCGTACTCCGTGAAAAACCTAATAAAGAACGCTGTATAATTGTAGGATCTTTGCTCACTATCTAAATACAAACAATAAAAAAATAGGAACGCATTTAACAAACCAATCCGAAGTCAATAAAGTCACGAAACAGTTAAACCAGCTATTCTTCTTCACAATTGGAGAACGCAGAGGACGTTGCATAGGTTATCGCCCCTGTTACAGCCCCTATTGCCCCTTTAGTGGTTGCCGCCGTTCCTATCACACCAGCACTTTGTGACAAAGCAAACCAGCCACCAGCCGCCGTAAACGGGGTCTGAAAAAGAAAGAATTATGTTTTAAAGCCATTAAATAAAAGTTAATATAATTTGATATTAAAAGTTAAATATTCCCCATTTCAAGAACGTGAGTTATTACCCTTAAAAATTGGGAATACGAGACAACGATACTATTTTCTTTGTTTGCTTCAACCTGATTTAAAATTTTAAAGTTGGGTAAGCTACATGTATTATCTTTTTATGGCATGTGATACAAAAATATTTAACATTTTAGTATCTTTATCTTTGATAAAAAGAGTACATAATCAATGACGCAAATGGCGTACTGTGAGGCGCATGCGTGTTTTCATAATTATACCAAATGTCAATATCTAATTTAATAAGTAATCAGAAAACATTTCATAAATATGTATTTTACATGTATCTTGTGATCAAATACGGTAGGATGTGATTAAATCTATCATAAACCCTTTCGGGCTTAGCCAACTTAAATTTGATCACCCCTACCGTATTTGATCACCTCATACTAAACAAATGATTCCTTATTCCTTATATCAAAACACCAAATGCTCTGTAAATGATTTTTTCACGAGAATGAAAGTTTTACGTTTAAAATGATTGGAGCTTAAAAAGTAAAGCACTTCTGATATGAAATGATAATTATACGAGATAAAGTTGCATGATTTCGTAAAAAAGTCAGCGTTTTATAATAGTGAAGACAAATTAAACGAAATTGTATTTAATCATCTCCAGTCTATATTATTAAATACCTGAAGCATAGCGGCAATAGAACCTGCTGCCACTCCTGCGGCGGTGAATCCAGCTCCGGCTAAAAGCACAGGCGTTGCTACCACGGCGGCGACTCCAGTCCCAACCACCATCAGAGTCTTTCCCGATACAGGCCACTCTGATAAAATAAAACCCTCAAGTATTATAATCATTTTAGGAGCCTGGATGGTCAACAAATTAACCATCATATCTACCTTAAAAATATTCCACATGACGTTTTAGGGTATACACTAGGCAAAAAGTCAATAAAATTTGCATAAAACAATAAAACTACATCATGTTATTCTGAAAAAAACCTGCATCTTCTCTTTTTGCTAAATTAAATATTTAATTTGTTGGTTTGCATATATTTGTTATTAATAAACATGTGCGTGTATTGAAATGCATGCCTGCGTGGACGCTCTTTAAATACTATATGTAGTAATATTCACAAACACAAAAAGATGAATTACGTTGATTTTTTATATTTAACCCGATTAAAACTCTAGAATATCACATACCTCGTTATTTTATTGATAGAAAGAATGCAAGAACCGTCGACAGGAAACAGTGTTTACTAGATCAAAATGGTGCTCTAGGATCGAAAAAAAAAATATCACTTTAATTATAATAATTAATACTTGCAAGTATTTATTGATTTCCTGGGAGTGGTGATGGTTTCTTTCTGAATAATTTGTAACTTTACAACGTAGTTTAAAACTGCTGTAAAAAATAGGGTTTGCTTAAAAACCTACAGTAGTGGAGTAAGTGATGTCGGTCAAACTGTTGGATATCTGCACTTTGGTATCGATTTTGTTAACAGTATTACATCGGACTGTCCGTGCTGGATGTTATCAAGTTGTTGTCTCGGAACTCCGAGACTCCGGGGGGTGGGGGTGAGGATGTATTTACATATATATATAACTTGCTCATGCCTTTACCTTCTTGACATTTAGGGACATCATGGTTCCATTTTTCTTTCCAGTAATTGTATCGGATAACATGACACCCTGAAGGTTCAAACCCACCATTACATCTCAAAATGCAACGGTCTTTCTCTGTGTCTTCATCCCAATAGCCATGATCAGGGTTTTCTTTCAAAAGATACAAATATTACATACATGTGATTATATAAATGATTAGCATTTATAAATAATAAAATATAGGTCCAATCGTAGATCTATCCTGGTAGAGCGTTTCTTTACATAGGACGTTTACAATTAATTCAACATTAAACATAGGGGACACCGATACGATTTTCTTTGTGTCCTCCAACCTGATTCAAATATTTAAATGGAGAGGGGGTGAGGGAGTAGTAACATGTAACTTGCTCCTGCCTTTACATTCTTGACAAATTTTTAGTAATTGTGCAGATGACAAGACATCCTGAAGGGCGTTCATCACAAACCGATGCGCTCTGTTGAGATACACGAAGGGCATGGTAATAGGAGAGATTCTTTTCACGATAAAGATGGAAAGTAGTCACCATTTGAGCTACGATTGGACCAACAAACGAAATTAATATAGCCCGACTGATAAAACTGACACATCGCAACTTAACGCAGAGAATGATGCTGTTTGTCTCCTCTAAGATTGAACTAGATCATCAAGAGCAGGGGCACGATTAAATGCGATATGTTGCGCTTGGTAACGATGCAATGCGATCTAATACGATGGTAACGAATAATTATGATTGAAATAGTGCTGGTGATATAATAAATCTAGTACCTTGAAGGTATGTTAAGCATACAAATGATATAAGGTAAATATCTTTTGACTAAAACTGAAGGTTCGAATAAATGTGTCTGATCACCTGTTATCTATCACCCGTCTGTTTGTAAACTTTTCACATTTTTACTACATGTACTTGTACTTCTTCAGAACCACTGGGCAAATTTAATCAAACTTGGTACAATATCCACATGGGAAGGAGATTCTTAATTGTTAAAGCAAAGGGCAAAACGTTTTTCAACAGGTAGATATTCACAAAACTGAAAATATGGCGTGTGTCTTAAAAAAGTTCTTTAAGAAACACTGAACGTGAAGTATCAAAATTTAAAGAAAAGGTTCTAAATTTTTGAAACCCTAACCTAGACCAGTATTGAGGCCCAAAAGGGGTTCAAATTTTAACATTGAAAGCTAGGTAGAGTAAAATGTTTTGATATCTTCTTCTCAAGAACATTGCTACAATTTGTGATATAACAATGCTAACATCTTCAGATATTGTAGATTTTAAATTGTTCGAACTGTTACCCCAATGTTCAACAATCAAATATACTGGAAATATTGGGTTTTTTAGATTACCGAGGAAAAACAATGCTACATGTACGCATAGAGATATATTAACATATAAGGACGTTTGTATAGAAATATTACTATACAAACGTCCCTATATGTTCATATCCTCATATCAAGGTCACAGGGACCTACTTGTACTCTTTATGATTATTAATGGTTATTTTAATTTTTGTTTGTATTTGATACATATGTATTGCGGTCTAGGATAATAAAATTGATCAGTTGGTGCATCTTAGATCCTAGGATATGATTTCCGAAAAAAAAACTAAGATTCTTTTCCTAGATCTTTTAATGTAATGTTAACTTTTGGAATACATATGTTTGATAATTTTGTGAGTTTTACAATATTTTAGAAAAGTTTCATACTTAAATAATTTGAAAGGGATACGCCATTGTTGTTTTGGCGAGCAATGTGGCCCATTGGCCTCTTGTTTTCATGTACATATAATTAATGATTAAAATCAATACTGCAATCTCTCACAGACTTGTCAAACAGATATTCTAAATAACATTTAAACTACCATTGCCACAACCGTAATTAAGTAAGTTACATTCATGACGAACGGAAAGAGTCCATACCATATGTTAAATGTTATTTGCGTATTGCCAAACTTTGTATTATGCATTTAACATTTAAAACATCCAAATATGTGAACATGTCGACTTGACAATTTCAATAGGCTCGCCATTTAAATCCCACCATTCATTATCAAAATGTTCTGATATGTGTAAAAAAGTAGTTTAAGTGGTCACAATTTTCAGAAAATGGTAAGCAATTAAACAATATATATAAACGTAAAAAAGGTGCTTGACTCAGTTTCAAAAAAAAAGAAAGAAAAGAAATGGAAAAATGGAAGACTTAGTGGGTTTTTTTTGGGGTGGGTTTTTTTTTTGGGGTGGGGGGGGTTGTGCTGTTTTCTTGTGTTCATACCCGAAGTGCAAGTGATATCGCAAGAGGCATCTTTGCGCATGCGTGCATTGCGCGTTGCTAAGGACACTGTGCAACGCAAATTAGGCCCCATTTTGTTAGCGTTATAAAAGTAAAAAACAACAAAGTCTACAAAGTAGTTAACTTTGAAGAAGCCTTTTCGAAATTCCTTTAGGTTTTTTTATTACCTGATCCATTTCATCAAATAAAAACTGTTCGTGTTTCAAAAAAGAATGAAGCTGAATACGATTGAAAAACATTGGAAAAAATAATCTAAATAACAATCTCTCTCTCTCTCTCTCTCTCTCTCTCTCTCTCTCTCTCCATTACCAAGTAATATAATGAAGTATTTCCAGAAATAGTAAATCGAAAGTAGAATTTAGAATGCATTGTGCATGCATGTAATGTGTGTTTGAACATCGTCTCGATATGTGTAAATCTAAAAGCTAAAACTTACTTGGACATTTGGAATCAGCATATGAAACCAGTCCCATACACAAACAGACCAAAAATACACAGTTCACCGCCGACACCGACGCCATGTTAAAATGGACTCCGCTAGCCTGGTTTCCCCTAAACAATTACAACAATACTTCGTGCTTGACTGGTTTGTACGGAAGCGTATTGATCTGTAAATTCAATCTTTTATCTGCAGCTTTATTCACAATCAATATACAATCAAAAACTGCCAAACGCATTGACAGAGTCAATTTCATATTTACTAAGATTTCGTTCATCTGAAAGATGTAAATACTCCAAAGGGCATGGTCATGATTTTGATAAAAAGTATTCTAATGTTTTTGATATTTACAATGCTTCAGTAAGGCATTTTTTAAGGTCAACAAAAATTTGAGTGATATAATTTCGTTATTGTTGTTGACTATTTCTCAAAGGAAATTAAATCCATGACGAATGTTTCACCCTATTATTCATAAATACAGAGTTGAACCGTTATACATTTTTAAAAAGCACCATCTTCATATAATAAAACACCATCTTCATATAATAAAGCACCATCTTCACATGAAATACCCACAGCATAATTTAATAAAGCACCATCTTCATATAATAAAGCACCATCTTTAGATAGTAAAGCACCATCTTCACATAAAATAACCACAGCATAATATAATAAAGCAACATCTTTTCATGAAATAGCCACATAAGGCAGCTATGGCGTTTAAGGTAACTCCGTACCTATAACATTATGGGTTCAAAGTTAAAAAACTTAACTTTTTAAAACTTATTGGACTTGAATTTCATCAAAAAATAAATAAAATATATATGTATCCATACTGTTTAAGATGTAAGGTAATAAAAACCAAAGGATGAAATTATCATCTGAAAATCACACTTTTTTCTTTAAAAATTAAATATAAGTGGATGCATACTTCTTTGTCTATTCAAATTTTATTGCTTACTATGCCAGAAAACTAAAATTAATTAAAAAAAAGAGAAAAAATGTTTACATTAGAAAAATTATAGCATTTAGACATATCACTTAGAGAAAAATAGAAAAGAGCTATTTCCCTTTGTCATTATTGAATTATGTCGAATATAAGGATAAAAAACGCTTATTAAATATCTCCAAGTAAACAATTATTTGAGTTTTTGATGTGCACCTATAATAACATAGAAATTACAAATCTACTTGCAAGAATTTTTATGAATTCATGGTTTATGTAAAATGTATGACGTCACAGGAGGGTGGATTTCCTCTTGAATCCCAAAGAATTTCTCTCATTTAAAAACAAACAAATATACCAAACAAATATACATATATGTGCTTCTACAGTATAAACCCCGTTTTCTATACAGATAGATCCATTACAAGTGATACTGTTAGTGAATACCTTTTTCTATTGGAAGTTGACCTTTTTCTCGAATGTAGATAGTAAAACTGTCAAGTTGTACCAACGATTTAATATTTAGTTTCAATAGACTTAAGAGATTAATATTAACCCAACAGTTTACCTAAATGTAGTTAGAAAAATATCTTAACATCGAAAATATTTTTAGAAAGTTATATCATCGCTAACGCGCGGTGTAGCAACCTCTAATGATACACCGTCCACTAATCATATAATGTTGCATTAGAGGTCAGGAAGTTGACCTCTAATGATATAATTTTATCATTAACGAACAACCTAACCGTCCGCCAAATGATATAATTTCAGATTTGTATCATTAGCGGTCAAAAACCGTAACCTCTAATGATATGGAAAAAAATGGATAGGTAACATGAAAAAAAAACTCTGGTTCCATTCAATTCGATGATATGTACCAGTGTAACAGTTATTTTATAATATAGTATTGAATCATGATTTTTTGAAATATGCAGTCTCATAACTGCAGCGGTGTGTGGATACCAATTAGCGTTAGCGCGTTATGAAATTTTGTATGCACACATCGCTGCAGTTATGGGACTCTATACTTCAAAAAATTATGATTTAATGCTTATATTTACATTTTTTAACTTCTTGCCTTGTCTGCAATGTAATTTATTCCTTAAAATTCCTATCTTATCCAAAGGGAAAGTTAATTTTAATGGAAAAGCCACAGTAACATCCACAAGCGTGAACTTTGGTTTTCAGCGTTTAATGTTTGTGAGGTCATAATATAACTCGTCATTTTAACCTATGAGTACCCAGTGATTTGTTGTTGCATTTAGAGGTGCACTGTGAACAATGTGACATTCATATTTGTGTACACTGTGTTTCATCTAAAGCACATAGGACATGGTCATGATATCGTAAAATAATAATTTGTTCAAAGGCAAGGAAGAAGCCATTAAGAAGGGTTTGCAAGAACTAGAAAAGTCAATTTATTCCAGGTTTAAAGAGATAGCATCAAAAATCCCAGTTCAAAAATCTAATTTGATTAACAATTTCCAGAAATTGACAGCAAATATTGATAAACGTGGTGAAGACATACACATAGAAATAGACACAATTAGCAACAAAACGAAATCTGAAATTGGTGAGTTGGAATTGAGACACCTGAATGCCCTTCAGAAACAGGAAGGTGAAATTGCACACACATTTCAGAAATCAAACAGAGCATTGCTGAACTACGAAAATTACTTCACTCCAAAGATGTATGCCGTGTTTTTAATTATATATCAAGGCATTTTGAATTCAGAAAACTGACCCTTTTGCTAAAAATTCCTTTACCAACATTCTCTGAAACTAAAATCGATACAAATATACTCTATTTACAAATCGGTTCTTTGTCAGTTCCTTCCATGACAACCCTAGAACGTGTGCATATAAAGTCTTTAGGCTTCTTTATCAGAGAATTACTGTACGGACCCCGAACCGTTGAAGTTGTAGACACAGGGCATCCAGTGTGGCCTGTTTGAGTGATGAGCGAATATGGACCATTATTCAAAGCAACGCGATGAAACTCCACAACCTGCAGGGACAACTTCTGGAGTCAATCAAAACAAAGTAAGGAAACGCACCAAAATACATAGCAGTTAAAACAGGGGAAAACCTAGTTTACACTGATCCCAAAGATAAATCATTAAATATGGTAAATTGTGAGATACTAACTGTGATTAAAGTAAGAGAATGAAGACCTCTAAACGTCTGCAACATTTCCTCTGATGACCTTTTGATTCTTATGCTCAGTACGGACGACAAAAAGACAAAAGTTGTACCATACTGTGGTCCCAAAGAGAAGCAAACCATTAAGTTTAATGAAAGCGGCTAACCTCACTATTCATCCAATCTTCCTTTTGGATACACGAGATATATTATAGAAAACATACACCAAGATATTTAATATGTAACTGGCAATGAAGCTTGTACTGTGGTGGTAGTTAATAAAGCCAGAAAACTCAGATTTACTTACACAGGGGTTTCCTCTACTACCAACAGAGTGTTTGATCCAGTCGGCATCACGTCAAACAGGCAGGGTCGGGTTTTGATCTCAGACTGGTCCAATTGCATTGTTCACATCCTAGAGCAGGACGGTCAGTTTCTCCGCTACATTGACATCTGTAATTTACGGCATCCATAAGGTGTATGTGTAGACTCTAGAGATAACCTCTTAGTATTTGAAACTAACTGGAACAAATAAAGTAAAAAAGATCCAATATTTTAAGTAGATAGATTCTGCTTCTACTTATCAACAAACTATGATTATACAACGTTATGTAACGTAATATAGGACTGGTGTTCATGAGTGAACAAATGTCCTTCAACACGTGGAAGATCACAAACCTCAAATACTGTACATACTTTGTGACTTAATGTCTTTGTATTGTATATTTCCGTAAACTAATCAGAGGGCTTGCTTACATACATATTCCATACAGACCATTTAATTCTCAACTAAAAGGAATTGGGTGTACACTACCATATAAACAGCTAGGCCGGTGAAAAAAGCATTTCTCATAGAAAACGGCTATTATCGGAGAACTGTTCAAGATTTCTGTATGTTCTTGTCCAAAGATAAAGAATAAATTTTGAATCCTGGGTGTTTGCTACATGTAGCCTCTTTAATAAAATGCATGTTATACCTGTAAACATGTATTACTGACTCTCTCACCAGGCTTGTTTAAATGTCACTGGTCAACAGCAATATTTACCCCTTCGTTGTTCCTCTCGATGAAATATGTTAGTTTTATGGAATGTGAATTTATGTTTATTCGAACACCTAGGATATTAATTTGAATACTGGTAGTGAACCGATCATGCACAAATTTACTATATTCGGACACCAAAATTCTTTTTAACAAATATGAATCCCTGGTTGAAACTGGTTTACTTTAGTTACTGGTTACTTTAGCCTTGGCTTTTGTAAGCTAAAAATGAATTATAAAGTTCTGATTCAATTTGCATCGTTTATAGGACGTGCAAGTTAAGGCGGATTTCCTTAAAAGTTAAAGAAGTGCTATTTTATTTCTTCATGTATGGTTTAACATCCCAAACAACGGCTACAAGACATATTTTAGATTAGTTCTTTCTAAATAAATCCTTCATCAGTGGTTTGAAGAATTAATGTAGAGCAGAAGCAACATCGTCTTATACAATGCATAAGCAAAAGTGGCTTGCATTAATTTCATATGAAATTCAAACTAATTTAAATATTAAAAAGGTGCTAGTTCATACATGTAAATGTCAACATCTGAATGAAGGAATATTAAAGTGTGATGGCGTAATTTTTCATACCAGTAATTAACTTTTTATATGGAAACCATGCAATTTTCTTGTGAATTTTGCATAAATATTTGAATTTGTATGAACTTGAAACAAATACCTTTTTGCAAAATAATTGACATTAAAATTGTGCAATTTGGGTTAAAAGTGTGTGTAAGGAGAGAGAGAGAGAGAGAGAGAGAGAGAGAGAGAGAGAGAGAGAGAGAGAGAGAGAGAGAGAGAGAGAGAGAGAGAGAGAGAGAGAGAGAGAGAGGATTTCTCACATTGATTCTTATAAAAATGAAGATCGTCCCTCCACGTGAAAATCACTGTTGCAGGTTTTTCCTACTATTTCAGTTTGAGAATTTCTATCGCTCAAAAAATCAGAATTTTAAGACAATACACTAAAAATAATATTACCGTAAGTATAGATACATTAAATATTTCATCTAAATAATGTATATTTTATTTACAATAACAGGATGATATACTATTGATAAGAAGGACATGCTAATTAAGGAGACTAGAGGGTCAACAAATTAAACACCAGATTTATTATTAGTGTCAATTATTCCAAAAATATTTGCTAAATAACAAAAAACGTTTTGTGACAATAATCTTGAAGCAAAACGTATTTCATACCTTTTACATTTACATTAATACAAGTAGTAGCACTGTAAGCAGGTATTTACAAGTACTTTTTGAATATTTTAAAAGTACATCGCTATTAATATTATTACTATTATTATTATTATTGCTATATATATCAAATCTCGACAAAGATTGATTGCAAATAAGTTAAAATAACTTACTGAATGCTTGAATAATTATGATAACAATTGTAAAAACACCCCCTCCCCAATCTGATACCTATCCAGGGAGATGCTAATTAGCAGTAGATAATGAAGAGATTTTGCTATACAATGCTTCCCATACATGTACATCAGTATCGAAATACATGTATAAACGAACAAACTGCATATATTATGGTAAATGTTAATTTTCTGTTACAATATTCTTCTCTTGATCCTAATTTGGGTATTATTAATCTCTTTTGTTTGTAAATCTGTTTGCACTGATTATGCATTTTGTTATTATTTTTTTTACAGATTTCACATATAACCATTTGGTTTTGTGCTAATAAAATAATTAAACTTAATTAATAGATTTTTATCTAAATGATCGGATGCCTTACATTTAGTTGCGAGACATTCTATGTCAGTAAGTACTCATCAATTAAATTTGAAAAGCCGAAACTTTATTTCTTTGTTTTTTGTTCATATCATGATAAATATATAGATTAAATCATGCTAACAAAATCATATTAACCATAGATGGATATTTTATTTACCAGCAATGGGCATTATACTTTACTACAGCAATATTAAATACTTTTGGAGCAGTAAAATAAATTCTCTCTCTCTCTCTCTCTCTCTCTCTCTCGCGCGCGCGCGCGCGCGCGCGCGCGCACTCTTTGGTGTTTTTGAAAACAAAATTTAAAGCATTGCAGGAAAATACATGTATATTACAATCCCTTTTTACTCTTCTAACTGACAGGAATGTATATAGGTACATGTATTACTTTTAAAATTTAACCCTTTTAATGTTTATTCACTTTATATAGAAGTTATAAAACCGAGCGCATCTTTTATTTTACGGTATTTCAACTCAAATTATTTTATGACTCTTCATTTTGTTTAAAAAGTTTAGAACTCTTGGTATATATTGCACATTATACGGTACATGTTGTAATCTATTGTACTACAGTTTTGTACTATGTGATGCATCGTTTAATTCTTGGAATAATAAAAAATACCTTTTTAGAAAAAAATTAAAATAAAGACTAAGTCTTACGCGTATAATTCTTTTAGCTGTCGGTCTTCTAGCAGGCATGAAATGGTCTTTTATATTTATACTGTTAAGCCCGATGACCACTTGTCATGCATTGGTGGACGCTGGTGCATAGAAAACAAACATCGGCTTCGTTTTTTGTCACGGTGACCCCCTGTATATGTATACTACACACAATGTGTGCATCTCGAACACATAGCCTGTCAAGGAAGGTGTGAAATGGGGGAAGTGGAGATTAGATTAAGTCTTTTTACACGTCTCTATTGCTGGCTTTTATTCTTTTGATTGTGCTCCCCATCGCAGATGTCTTATAATCATGTATACTTTGTATTATCAATATACTTTGTGGTTTTGCCGATATGGATTGGTAATTTCGCATTTACAATGTAACCGTAAAATGATTATTTCATGCGATTAATGTTATGATTGTAAAAATTACATTTTTTCAGTAAAAGTATTAATTTTGTTTGTTTGTATCAAAACATCGAAAACTAAGAGGTTGTGATATTGAAAATCTATATATGACAAAATTAAACAAGTGAAAATTGTCATCTGACAGCAAACCGTTTTTTTTTTATGGGAACGGTATCCATAATCAACGTCAAGTCTGAATTGATGAACATTACCTATCCAGAAAAAATGAAGTAACTCGTATGTAACATTCTGCAAAAAGGAATTAAGTTCAACAGGTAGCATTTTTTATAAATTATATCAACCATCAAAATCCAAGTGATACATGTATGCACATATCTGATATATGTTCAACTGATCTGCAAAACAACTTCCTATCTTGAAAACTGTAGGAGGAGTTATCCATACAATTGGGGTATCGTTTTAACAGCCGCCCGCCTACCCGCCCGTCATTTCAATAACCGGGTTGGAAAACCCGGTTGAAAATTAAAGTTAAAATTTTGCAACTTATATTACCTAAGATTAAAAAAAATACTTAAAACAATTTATCAGAACTAATCAAAATCAATTTGAACAACAGGCACCTGAAGTTATACATTTTCTCATATTAAGAAATATATATCATATTCCTGATAATACACTTGCTTGTATTATTAAGTAGAGGGTATATATCTTTATTATGAGTAATATAAAACGCCTGAGATGTGAACTGGAAAGTTTTTGATTGGGAGGGGGGGGGGGGGCACGATCTATTTTCTTTAATATCTCCATGGAAGATATAAGTATAGGTTTGAATTTAATAAACTTTGCGTCTCCAATGTTTATTTTCTATAATTATAGTACATTCTATAATAACTGTCATGTGATTAACAAAAGTGTAGTTACAAGTGTCCCATCTCCCCTTTAGATGATTTAAATTCAACGTCAAACAAGTAAATCAGCTATTCCTTTTCACAACTGGATAGAAAAAAATCTATCACACTATCACGAAATGCAAACCACCTAAGTATATCCGCGGCTAAATCCTCTCTAAGTTGGACCTGAAAACCCCCCACAGATTTGTAATGAAAAAAAATAATGATGGCATACTTTTGCCCCTTGCTTGCAAGTCATTTTTCTTTCAAATATGTCGACATTAGAAGTTTTTTCAGATGTTTTATACTTCTTATTTGATTGCAATTTTCTTACATGTCCGTGTAGTTATGTTGCACGTTGACATATTTAATAGAAAAATAACGTGCACACAAGGGATAGAGACAAGCCACCATAAAATCTAAAAATAAAGTTTTAAATATAACCCACATGTGACTTTCAACATACTAGAAGTTACTTCTTTATGTGGACATGCGAGGTAAATATGTTGACATGCGACTTAGTTTTGTTGTCATACACCTTATTTATAATGACATGCAACTTAGAAATGTTGACATGTAACTTATGTCAACATGCAACTTATTTATGCTGACATGCAACTTTGTGATATTGACATGCGAGATCAATATGTCCACGTGCATCTTGTTGACATTTTTCTTGCTTGTCAACATTTTGTCTTGCATGTCGATGGATTGGATAGAAAATAACTTGCACACAAGGGGCAGAAGTATGCCACCATAATAATAATGCAGCATTTTTAAAATTAATTTTCTACACTTGAAAAAAGTTAAAAAAAAAACATATTCTTGTTATAATTATACTCTTTGATAAAGTACAATAATAACAAACATCTCGAGTATATGTAATATGAATACCATTTTACATCAACTCTTAGATGCAACGTTGGACAAAACAAAATTTATAAACTAAATGTTTACTTCTCAAATAATTGCACAAAAAATTAACAAAATTGCTTTACCTATTAAAAAACATAAATTCAAATTTAAAAATGTTTATACATATAGAATACCATACAATCTTCAAAACGGCAATACTTTATTAGTTACATGTAACATATGAACCATGGGCCAAACTGCTACCCCTGCGGCTCCAACCACGGGTCTCACTAAAAAAAAGTAACTTTGCTACATCTAAAAGTATGGTCCTTGCTGCATGTAAAACTGTCGAAACTCCAACTCTCATTGTTGCTACCAGTCTAGTCATATCCCAAACAGGCGTCTCTGAAAAAAAAAACCACTTTAGGTAAAAAATTAACATAGACTTAAAAATTTGCTAAGATACATGTACGTTCCCTTCAACACTGAACGAAAGGTGGTCTAACTATTGTTGTGACAAGCGCTAATGATACAAAGCCACTGAATGATTTAAATATCATTAAGCGTTTCAGTTACATGTACAACGACTTAATATATAAATGCTATAAATTGTTGCATTAATAATTGGCAATACTAAATCGCCGTTTAATAATAGAATTTTACCATGCCCAGCAGCCCTAATGCTGAATGAAACAAGCAAATTTCTACACTCTCAACGGCATACAATGCAAACTTTTTTTATTAAGCGTAACATTCGCGCCCGTTTATGATAAAAAGTGTAAAACTGAATTCAAGTCTTGTGTATAAAATAACACTTTTTCCTTTTTCTTAATTCGCTAAATATTATTTTGCAATATGTTCTTATTACTATTAGATACAAGGAAATATCCCCCAGTGCGGTTTTTTTTTCTTCCCTTTCGCCCTCGTTGGTCAGGCGAATTCAAGACATGGGTGGGGGGGGGGGGCATTTTGCAAGTGTAAAAGGGCGGGAAAATAAACACGAAGCAAAAATTACCTGTACATATACAATATTACATGTAATTTTACTGTTCCTATACAAGTTCCGTATTGTTAATAACCTACAGAAAAAATCTTTTGGTGGAGGTCGTTTGTTTGGATTTTGCTGTGTAGGAGGAATAGTAATTCTCTGCGTTTGCACATAAACTCATGTCCTTACTTTTATGACAACTATGGATATCATGGTACCATTTCCATTTTCCGTACATGTATCGGATAACATGGCAACCTGAAGGTTCATATCCAGCATCACATCTCAAAATACAACGGTCTTTGGTTGTATCTTCATCCCAATAACCATGCATGGGATCGCCTTTCAAAAAACACAAATAAAAGCTAAATTGGTAAAAAAAAAAAAAAAATAACTTATTGGATGCTGCTTCACGTATTATGATGTTGGTCTCTAAATCAGTATGCTAATATTGTGATGCACATGTTATTTTTGTTCGAAAATGATTAAGCTTTGTCAGAGTGACTACCGTGATGAAGAACTGACCTAATTAAAACATTCAAACTTTATGTGTGTAAATATTTTCCTTTTTTCTCTCAAAAATAATATCAAAAGAGTTTTTTCAAAGAAAAAGATCAAATTAAAATAAGATTAATTAAAAAAATAGGAATTTTTATAATCTCTCTCTCTCTCTCGAATTTTCTATACAACAGGAGTATAAGCCAATATAATACCAGTCATGTATGTTTGGCGACTTGAATTCTTAACAAAGTTCGCAGATGACACAAGTTATTTATCATTACGCAATTCAAGGTGTTACCACAGCATAAACGATAGGCCGAATATTATTTAATATATAGATTTGAGTCTGTACATATATCTAATATACTTATAAATTAAGGCATTTTGCAAATAAACTAAAAAATATGCCTGCACCAGAGTACTTGCTTACACCTTTTGTATTTCAACGCATACGTGCTGATGTCCGTAAGGTATAATTGAATTTCAACTGATAAGTTTTCATTTTGAAATTAATCAAAAACCTACTCTATTTCGTTAAACAAGCCCGAAATAACAAAAATGAGAGTAAGGTGGTGGACACGCTTTGGTGGATCCAAGTCAGGGATACTTTGCATCAAAATATATACTTGCGATGAAATAATATTGTGATGATTAAGTAAAGAGTTGATATATATACTGTGAGTCTATTTACAGAATACATAGAAGTTAAGAATCGACAAATGTTGAATAAAACAAGAGGCCCATGGGCCACATCGCTCACCTGAGGAACAATAGGTATGATAAATTCAGCTTAATGGAGTCATAATACAAACAATCTGGACAATGTACAATAATACATGTTGATCCTGTATAAATAAGATCCATTTTCCCCCTGGATATTCTTTTGTTTATAATCATTAGTCCCTTTTCTAACAGGATGATTTTATAGTCATATCACATGCTGAGTATTGCAGTTCTCAAAAAGATCCTTAACAATTGTTTATATATGGGAATTAAAGCTGCATCAAACTCTGAACCTTCTTGTGAGGCCGAAGAATTGTCCTGGAATCAAAGTTTTAACAATTATAAAGAATCATATGGCTAATTAGTTTCTGAGAAGAAGATTATTAAAGATTTACTCTATATATTCCAATGTAAAACTTAAAACACTCCCCCTCCCAATGTGGCCCAACCCTACCCCAAGGGGTCATGAATTTCACAACTTTGAATCTACACTACCCTAGGATACTTCCACACAAGTTTCAGCTTTCCTGGCTGATTAGTTTCTGAGAAGATTTTTAAATATTTACTCTATTTATTCATATGTAAACTTTGACCCCCATTGTGGCCCCACCCTACCCCCAGGGGTCATGATTTTCTAAACTTTGAATCTACACTACCTGAGAATGCTTCCACACAAGTTTCTTTCCTGGCTATTTGGTTTCTGAGAAAAAAAAATTAAAAATTTTCTCAATATATTCCAATGTAAAACTTCGACCCCCATTGTGGCCCACCCTACCCCCGGGGGTCATGATTTTCACAACTTTGAATCTACACTACCTGAGAATGCTTCCACACAAGTTTCAGCTTTCCTGGCTGATTAGTTTTTGAGAAAAAGTTTTATAAAGATTTTCTCTATAAATTCCTATGTAAAACTTCGACCCCCATTGTGGACCCACCCTACCCCAAGGGGTCATGATTTTCACAACTTTGAATCTACACTACCTGAGAACGCTTCCACACAAGTTTCAGCTTTCTTGGCTGATTAGTTTTTGAGAAGAAGATTCTAAAGATTTACTCTATATATTCCTATGTAAAACTTCGACCCCCATTGTGGCCAACCCTACTCTGGGGGTCATGAAGTTCACAACTTTGAATCTACACTACCTGAGGATACTTCCACACAAGTTTCAGCTTTCTTGGCCGATTAGTTTCTGAGAAAAAGATTTTTAAATATTTACTCTATATATTCATCTGCAAAATTTAAACCCCATTGTAGCCCCACCCTACCACCGGGGTCATGATTTTCACAACTTTGAATTTACACTACCTGAGGATGCTTCCACACAAGCTTCAGCGTTCCTGGCTGATTAATTTCTGAGAAGAGGATTTTTAAAAATTTACTCTATATATTCATATGTAAAACTTCGACCCCCATTGTTGCCCATACTACTCCCAGGGGTCATGATTTTCACAACTTTGAATCTACACTACCTGAGAATGCTTCCACACAAGTTTCAGCTTTCCTGGCTATTTGGTTTTTGAGAAGAAGATTCTAAAGGTTTACTCTATGTATTCCTATGTAAAACTTGGACCCCCATTGTTGCCCCACCCTACCCCCAGGGGTCATGATTTTCTTAACTTTGAATCTACACTACCTGCGGGTGCTTCCACACAAGTTTCAGCTTTCCTGGCTATTTGGTTTTTGAGAAGAAGATTCTAAAGGTTTACTCTATGTATTCCTATGTAAAACTTGGACCCCCATTGTTTCCCCACCCTACCCCCAGGGGTCATGATTTTCTTAACTTTGAATCTACACTACCTGCGGGTGCTTCCACGCAAGTTTCAGCTTTCCTGGCTGATTAGTTTCTGAGAAGAAGATTCTAAAGATTTACTCTATATATTCCTATGTAAAACTTCGACCCCCATTGTGGCCCCACCCTACCCCAAGGGGTCATGAATTTCTCAACTTTGAATCTAAACTACCTGAGGATGCTTCTACACAAGTTTCAGCCTTCCTTGCTAATTAGTTTCTGAGGAGAGGATTTTTAAAGATTTACTCTTTATATTCCTATATAAAATTTAAAACCCCCAATGGTGGTCTCTCCCTACCCCAGGGGTCATGATTTTCACAACTGTGAATCTACAATACCTGAGAATGCTTCCACACAGGTTTCAGCTTTCCTGACTGATTCGTTTCTGAGAAGAATATTTTTCAAGATTTACTCTACTCTATATATTCCTATGTAAAACTTCGACCCCCATTGTGGCCCTATCCTACCCCCGGGATCATGATTTTATTAACCTGGAATCTATACTACCTGAGGATGCTTCTACACAAGTTTCAGCTTTCCTGGCTGATTAGTTTCTGAGAAGAAGATTTTAAAGATATACTCTATATATTCATATGTAAAACCTCGACCCCAATTGTGGCCCTACCCTACCCCCGGGGGTCATGAATTTCACAAATTTAAAGTTACACTACCTGAGGATGCTTCCACACAAGTTTCAGCCTTCCTGGCTGATTAGTTTCTGAGAAGAAGAATTTTAAAGATTTACTCTATATTTTCCTATGTAAAATTTCGGCCCCCATTGTGGCCCCACCCTACCCCCGGGGGTTCATGAATTTCACAAATTTAAATTTACACTACCTGAGGATGCTTTCACACAAGTTTCAGCTTTCCTGGCTTTATGGTTCTTGAGAACAAGATTTTTGAAAATTTCTCGAAATTTTTCATTAATTTCTAATTATCTCCCCTTGAAAACGGCTGTCGCCCTTAATTTTCACAACTTTTAATTCCCTTTGCCTATGGAAGATTTCAGCTCAGGTGAGCTAAAAATGAGTCAATTCGTTCCTTTAGTGAGCGATTTAAGTTTTGATACACATTCGCCAGAACTCGCCAGAATGGAGTAACCAAGAACGCGGATTTACTATTTAACGAAAAGTGAAGGACGAGTTTATCATGCATCGCAGATACATTGGATCGGACTTCTATTAATTCAAAAGGTTAATAAATAAAATGGACAATTAATGCAATTTTACTATTAATGGAAAGAACTTTCAAGAACGGGGTGCCCGGAAACGGGTTGACTTACTGATATCATGGCGGAAAGTGTAGGGCGAGTTAACCATCGGCCAGATTCTTTAAATCTGACAACTTTGGTTTAAAATATGCATGCAAATGATTAATATTTTATAACCTAGCGTGTTTTAATTCATACTATTTTACACTACGTTTTACTTGAACCTTCGGTTCAGGTAAGCTTAATATAAAACAGGATTCCTTGAAAATAAATAGGGATTGTGCTTCAAACATGATTATGAATTGGACGAAGTTTGATAAACATGCTTCCGAGGTTTTTTTAAATCTTGTTTAAAAGGCCGAAATGGACCTACCTGCCTACCCAACCACCACCTACAGTGTATATCCAAAAAACCAATTTGTATGCAGCTTCACGTATTGTGAATGTTTTCCTCTTTATAAATTTTCTAATAATCAACTTAATAATAGTGATTAGCGTGATGAACAAAGGACCTAAATGAAACATTCAAATTTATGTTTTGTTTCGTCTTACATACAGAGAGACCAATAAAACGCAGTTCGACGCTGACACCATTTTATTAGATATTTGCTAGTCTGGTTATGTAAGTCTAACAAATATGGGGGGGGGGGTGTTTTTTTCACACTTCCAACCTCCGCCGAGAGACAGCAAATGGCGTAGAGGAGGGTAAAACTATAGGGAAAATCTGGCGTCAATCTAATCAAATTATACGTGTAGCACGTGTTTGAAGAATAAGCTAATATAAACAGTCATATGGTTGGCGACTTGAATTCATAATAACAAGGTTCGATTATTCGATTTTTCACCGGAGAGTTGAAAGGTTTAATAGGGTTGGAGATTTTGATTTTTTCATCATCTCTTTACCAAAAAACAGGTGACACAAGTCATTTATATTATTACGCAATTTCAAAGTTTTACCAAAGCATGAGAGATGGGCCGGAATATAAGTATTATATAATTTGGTGTATTAATTTTCAAGGTGAATTCATGTGCTGAATTTAAATTTTAATATTTTTACCGGCTTTGTATAAACGTTCATGAAAATTTGTTCCATTACTTTTGATAATAATGGGGAATTTGCGATTTTTAGCATTTCAACAATAGTTTGAGCATTTTTTATCCAATCAACAATCGGTATTTTTTTTAAGTGATTTATTTTAGTCCACTTCAACGTCAAATGTTTCATTAACAAAAGACAGATAATATTTGATTGGCGAAGAACGTTAGATCAGCCAATGAACAAGTGGGTTACATGTATGTTCTAAGTAAGTTCAGATCAAATTTCAGCGACTAAGAAGGGGTTCGGTCGCCTCGCTCCTTTTGTCCCTTCTTAGTGAGACTGAATAGACAAGTAATAAACTATTAGCCTTAGATCGATCAAAATTTTTAATATAAGATTTTTTGTAACTATTTTTTGTTAAGAAAAACCCCATTAAGTTTACTATAAAAAGGGGTATTTTTCTATATTTTTATGCAGAGCTCTTTTTTCTAAAAAATAAAGAAAATCAGTACATTCGAAAAACGGCCACGAGCATCAAACCCCCTTAATCGCTAAATTTGTACTCTCTATGCTCTATTACTTAATATTAAAACACTTCTATGAGAGGCGGATCCAGGGTTTGAGGTTAAGGGGGAAAAATAACAGGCTGAGTGTGTTTTAAGTCAAAGAATAATTGCCTTCATTTTTTAAAGTAAAAATTGACAGGAACAAGGCTTTAATAAATATGTGAAAATACTTATTTTCTAGAACGTAAGAGTAATCTTTCAAAATTAATTAACTTAAATCTACAAATCCAACAAAATTCATTTATCTCAAAATAACGATAGCAACTTGATATTTTTATATAAGTCAAGTCAAATAAAAATTGGTCATTCCTATTCACAATTCGACCAAAGACGACCCCCACCCCTCCAACCCCCAAAAAAGAAAGATAATAAGATAAAAAGATGAAAAAACTCATGAGTCTCTGAAGAGAAGAGATAATTTAATGAATTCACTGAGTATGGTTGCTTTTCAAACAGTTACACAAGCTACTCTGCTTCACAATTGGAGAGCAAAGAAAACGTCATATAGGTTATCGTCCCTGTTACAGCTCCTATAGGGACTCTCTGTGGCAACGCAAACCAATCTCCCGCCGCTATAAACGGATTCTGAAAAAGAAAGAATAATGTTTTAAAGCCATTAAAAAGTTTTAAAATATAATCTTATAATTTTATAAAAATGTTAAAATGTAAGGAACACCGATACGACTTTCTTTGTTTGCTCCTACCTGATTCAAAATTTTGAAGTTGGGTTTACTATTATTTTTTTATGGCATGTGGTTTGAAAAATAAAATTATTTACTTTTTCCAGTGTCTTTATCTGTGATTGATAAGATCATTCACCATTACGAGTGTGGGATAGTGAAATTCCACCGAGGGGCCAAGATTCACGGTCTAGGACGACGCTCTGCCGACTCCTAGACCGTGAATCTTGACCCCGAGGTGGAATTTCACTAACCCAGACGAGTATATAATGAATGATAATTTTTCTCGTATTATCTTATATTAAAAACGATGTCTGACAACTTTCTGTTATGACGTTCAAAAGATTACTTTCGGTTTATTTCTCCGCGTGCTTCTAAAAGTGCAATTCAAAATGAGAGAATACGACAGTTTCTTTTGTAATTAAGCAAAACAATAACATAATGGATAATTTCAGTCTATCTTTTTGCAGTCCCCAACAGCAACTGACAACGTTTGTTTACGTTTTAAAGCGGCGTAGTTATACACAGTGTAATACACACTGCTGTCACACAAGAGACAAACTGATCTCACATCGGTGATAATGCGAGAAAACAGGATTACTGTGAATGAAATTTGTAACGTATAGTTATATACTTTTCATCAATGACGCAAATGATTACTTGGGGTGCAAAAGGGGTTTGTATAATTATACCAAATTTCAATATCTAATTGAACAAGTAATAAGGGATCATTCCACAAATATGTATTATACATGTATCAGGTGATCAAATACGGTCGGATGTGATTAAATCTATTATTAACCCTTTTGGGCTTAGCCTTATTAAACTTGATCTTCCCTACCATATTTGATCGATTACTTATTCTTAATATGAAATCACATCATGCTCTGTTAATGATTTTATTTACGAAAATGAAAGTTTATGTTTTAAATCATTGGAGCCTAAAAAGTAAAGCACTTGTTCTGATATGAAATGATAATTATTCGAGATAAAGTTTCATGATTTCATTAAAAAGTCAGCGTTCTATAATAGTAAGAAAACAAATCCAGTCCATAGCATACGTGTACATGTCGCATAGCGGTTATAAAACCTGCTGCCACTCCTGGGTTCATGAATCTAGCCCCGGCTAAAAGCACAGGCGTGACTACCACGGCGGCGACTCCAGTCCCAACCACCATCAGAGTCTTTCCTGATACAGGCCACTCTGATAAAAAAAAAACCCTCAAAGATTGTAATCATTTAAGGAGCCTGGATGGTCAACAAATTAACCATCATATCTACCTTAAACATTTTCCACATTACATTTTAGTGTATAAACTATTGTTTAGTGAGAAAAAATTCACATGTTTTACTTTAAATCTTGACAACTTTTAACATTAATAATCTTTATGCAAAGCTCTGAAAACATTTTATTTTGATTCATGATCATATAAATTGGCTAAAAGTCAATAATAATTGAATAAAACAATTAACTACATCTTGTGTTTTTGAAATAAATGCATCCTCTTTTTTTGGCTAAATTAAAAATTTTATTTTTTGGTTTGCATATATTTAATATTAATAAACAAGTACATGTGATCGTCTTTGTTGAGCTCTTAAAATAACGCAAACACAAACAAAGATGAAGTACATTAATATCTTTTATATAACCTGAACAAAACTTTAGCATACCACAAACCTAGTTGATGAAAAGGGAAACAGTAATTATTCAGATAGAGAGTATGCAAGAATCATCAACACGAAACAAAATTTCAATTACAATGTACTACTTCATCAAAATGATACTCTAGGATCAAACAAAAATTGATCACTTTAATTAATACTCTGAAAAGACTTCTTTCCTGGAATTGGTAATGATTTCTTTTTTAATAAATAAATTTGTAAAATAATTTTAAAGTACACTTAAAAAGGTAGGTTTTTAAATCTTGAATGCAGCGTGAACCTTTATTTCTGAGGTGAGGATGTATTTAAATGTAACTTGCTCATGTCTTTTTTGTTAAAGGAGTGTGTTTGTTTCTTGTAAAGTTGGGGGGGGGGGGGTACCTAGCTTTAAAAAACAAACTCATGTCTTTACCTTTTTGACAACTAGGGACATCATGGTTCCATTTCCTTTGTTTTTGTGAGTATCGTATGATATGACAGCCTGAAGGTTCATATCCACTATCACATCTTAATATACAACGGTTATTTCTTGTATCTTCCTCCCAATAGCCATGCAATGGGTCACCTGTCAAAAGATACAAATATTACATACATGTATGTAATTGTATAAATCGATTAACATTTATAAATAATAAAATATAGGTACAATCGTGGATATATCTATGGTAGAGCGTTTCTTTACACAGGGGGTTAACAAATAATTCATTGGCAACGTTAAACATTAAGGACTCCGATACGATTTTGGTTCCTCCAACCTGATTCATTTTTTTGTAATTCGGGAAGGGGGTTAAAAGGCGTAATATAACATGTAACTTGCTCATGCCTTTACCTTCTTAGCAAATAGAAATACCATGGTTCCTTTTCTCTTCCCAGTAATTGTATCCGATAACATAACATTCTGAAGGGCGCTCACTACGAAGACATGCTTATGCAAAGGAAAGCCCTAGATCTTAACTCATAATAGTTTAAAAATCATTGTCGGAAATCCCCAACCAATCTCGCATTCAATTGATCAGTGTGTTAATTTCCAACGATGATTTACAAAGTGATTTCCCAACTAGAACATATTATCGTATTTTCGGATTAATGATTCGTATTTGACGATATAATTAATTTATTTCATTTATTTAAGGAGGCCGACTTAAGTTTTCATTGCGCATGTTTTTGCGCATTCTAGTATTCTAATGCAGTTGATTTATACTTCTTATGAGATTTTTTCGATATTATTTATAAAATTGAACACAATAAATAAAATACAGATAAAAATATTAATATTTTAAAGGAAATTTTTATTTCTAAAACTATTTTTCTGATGTGGGGAAGGGGAGCGTTTTCATTGCGCTTTTATGACGTAATGATTAAATTAAGTTTATGGGATAATGTTATAAGAAATAACATTAAAGAAAAAGTAGAGATTGTGCGCCGCTGAAATTTTATCTACAAAATGATGCTATCCTCGAAGACATTTCCCTTATTTTTGGAATGAATCCATTATACAAGTCTTCATTTGTAATGATTCAAATATATTGCAAACTTTGGTGCATTGTAATATTTTGAGATGGTCCCACTAAAATCCAGACGGTAGAATTTAGAATGTTTCACATATAAGGTAGGAAATGATTTTAATAATCATATATAACAATTGGGAAAAAATATATTGTAGTATTTTCTAAATCTGCTTTGATGTGCGAAAAATGACAGTTTCCTATGTATTCCTATAGTAGTTGTATTTAGGCCTTTACTTTGAGATGGTCCCAGAAAAGAACCAGACGGCCGGTTTTCTTGAAACTTTGCAAATAAACTAGAGTTGGTTTGAATTACATATGACTAAAAAATAAAAAGTTTTGCTATTGTAGTTTTTCTGCAAAAAAAACCCAAATCGGCCTCTTTAATGATTATTTGTAATAACTGACTGAAAAAATATGTTAACCGTGGCATCTAAGGTAGATCGGACTCCAATTATTCAAAAACACAACACAGAAACAGAAAAAAGGAAAAGAAAAGAAAAAAAACTGCGTGTTCAATACTGCAACCTTGACGTCGTTTTCTGAGCATTGTGACGTCAAAAGATAAGGACCCTTTTCTCGTGACGGCAGTCATATGTATTGCGGTCTAAGATGATAAAATTGATCAGTTGATGCGTCTTAGATCCTAAGATATGATGTCCAAAATAAATCAAGATTCTTTTCACAAAATATTCAATGTATTGTAAACTCGTGGATTACATGTTTTTGAGAAAAGTTTCACATTTAAATAAAGTGTTGTTCAGGCGTGCGTTGTCGCCCATGGGTTTCTTGTTTTCATGTATAAGTGATTAATGATTAAAATCAATAGAGTAATCTTTCACAGACATTTTAAACATATATTCTAAATCACCATTAAACTACCATTGTCACAATACTTCACAACCGCAATTATGTTAAATGTTATTTGTGTATTGCCAAACTTTTTATTATGCATTTAATACTTGAAATATCCAAATATGTGAACCTGTTAACTTGACAATTTCAATAGGCACGCCATTTAAAACTCACAATGCCTTTTAAAAAAAGATTGTTTTCAACCGACAGAAAAAGAAGTGTCATGCATTAAAAATTCTGTTTACTAGTATTCATACCTGAAGTACAAGTGATATCGTAAGAAACATCTTTACGCATGCGTGCATTGCACGTTGCCAAGGACACCGTGCAACGCCAATTAGGCCTTATTTTGTTAGCGTAATTAAAGTCAACAACAACAAAGTCTTTCAAAGAAGTCAACTTTCAAGAAGCCTTTTAAAATTCCCCTATGTTATCAATTCCCTTTTGGTTTATTTGACTACTTTATCTATTTCTTTAAATAGAAAATGCTCATGTTTCAAAAACGAATGAAGCTGAATAAGATTGGTAAAGATTGGGAAGAAAGAACCTAAATAACAATCTCTCTCTCTTCTCTCTCTCTCTCTCTCTCTCTCTCTCTCTCTCTCTCTCTCTCTGAACATCTGAATATTACAAAGTAATGAAGTATTTTCCAGAAATATTAATTCGAAAGTAGAATATAGAATGCATTGTACATGCTATGTGTTTGAACATCGTCTCGATATGCGTAAGTTAAAGCATGACAATAGAAAACTTACTTGAACATTTGGAATCAACGAATTAAGTCTGTCCCATACACAGATGACACAGGCGGAAAAAATATACACAGTTCACCGCCGACACAATGTAAAAATGGATTCTAGTCTGATTTCCCCCAAACAATTAAAACAATATGATTTTCCGTTCCAATATTTTTTTAAGAACATTGATAATGCTTTTATCCTCATAATAATAATGTGTCGGGACTATGAAAACTGTTTAAAAGACATCTGTGTTTAAAACACCTAAAAAAATTAAATTCTAAAATATTGACGATGGTTCCTCTCAAGTTAAAATAAAAAGAAACTTAACATGCTAAACAAAAATTAAAACAAGCTAAATCCACCGTCACAAATGAAAATGTAAACGCACTGAAATATTTAACCTCAATTTACTTCACATAATTGGCACAAATATATTTTGGATGTTTCAAATATTCCCTTCGCACAACAAGCAAATTCATCTCCGTTCAAGATGGCTGCTTCTAACATAGACTGGTCCTCTAAACTACTACATGAAATATCAAGGCCGAAGTTAAACTGATTGATCCCCATTCTCTCTGTCTTATTATTAGTTTTGTAAATTACTCAAATTTGAAACAGTATTAGCCCTTTATTTTTGCAATGTACATTTTGCTTCCCATCAGGATGATTTATGCTAAAATACATTGAATTTGACTCAGTAGTCCTTGAGAAGAAGATGTTTAAAAATACGCCCCCTTTTACAGTTTCGAGGTTTCTCCGCTTTGAAAAAAGATCGGTCATTCATTTCTGCGATTGATATTTGCCTTCCTATAAATATGCTTTGTGCCAAATTCGGTTGAAATTAGCCAAGCGGTTTTAGAGAAGTTCAAAATGTAAAAAGTTTACAGACGGACAGACGGATGGACAAATAGACGGACGACGGACAAAATGTGATCAGAATAGCCCATTTGAGCTTTCAGCTCACGTGAGCTAAAAATTGCTTGGAATTTCTTTCTTCACTTTATAACGAGTATTCGATTAATAAAAACAATTTAGTCGATGATTCGCGTGACCGAGCGATAGGCGAGTACTCGTTGACATCCCTAGAATTTATTGATCCCTCTAGATCTCTTTTCGCAAACCCTAACAGTGGAAAATTGATCATAGGGTGTATTGGATATTCTGGCCTCGAGAATCGAAGTTGTTTACTGTTCTATATGTTTTACTACATGAGGCTTTTAGAAGTTTACAGACTCCTGTACACAATTAAAAGCCTTAAAGTTAATAAAAAAAAGTTGTAAACATATCGCGTTGTTACAACGCACTTTGAATTAAAAAAATTCCAAGTGCGTTAGTTTTGGAACAAAGTCAACGTACTTTGAAAAAAGAATATTTTTGTATCGTCGATATTAACGCACTTTAAATAATAATTGTTCAGGGATTTGTCGAAATAAGTGATACTTTTATATATAAGAAATAATTGTTTTAACCTCGTTAATCTCAATAGGGGATGTTTAAAAAAAGAACACAAATGCATTCTCAGCTATCTTGATAAACTGTTTCTGCATTAGAATTGTTTTCCTTTCTCATAAGCTTGTGTAGTTTGACAATTTACATATAAAGAACATATCGTGAGGTTTAATTTATCCAAATATAACATAAACTGCATCGCTTAACAATTGCCTAGTCCTTTTTTTATGTATGCAGATACAAATTTATTTCATCTCTGGTACATCAGGCTATGCCAGATTGATGCACATGTGTATATATATTGATAATGGAGATCAATGTATAACATATTTATAAAAAAAAAAACAAGATGTGAAATAAGAATACAATAGTAATGTTTATCAAAAACAATACGACCTTTTGGAACTTCAGTGCAAGAAAAAAGCCCACATCTTATGCTTATTTCAAACTTTATAATTATTGAATGTTTGGCAACGTAACTTTTTTTTATATCTAATGAAGCGATATATTTGATTAGAATTTGAAAATAGGGTGTATGTTGAAACCCTTACAGACGCGGTTAAAAGGACAATATAACGTTGTGTTTTCAAGTCAAAGGATAACCATCTCAATTTTATAAAGTAAAAATTGACAATAACATGGTCTCTGTAAATATGAGAACATATTTATTCTTTAGTATGTAAAAGTAATCTAAAAAGAGCAGAACATGAGTGTTTCAAAATTAACTTAAAATGTACAAATCAAATGAAACTCATTAAACTTTAAATAACGATATCTACTTGTTATTTTTAGGTAAAAAAAAAATCCTCCCTTCCCCCGGAAAAAAACTCTTAACGTCGTGCAGGTAACCGCCCTTGTGCCAGTTCCTATAGCACTTTTTGGTCTCGGTAAAAAACCTAATAGAGAACCCTGTATAATTGTAGTATCTTTGCTAAAAAAAAAAGAAAGAGGGGAAAAAAAAGGAATTATTTAAAAAACCAACCCAAAAACAAAAATGTCACAAGTCTCAAAAGAAAGTATCTAATGGGTATAGTGATTAAGGTTGCTTGTCACAAACAGTTTATCCAGCTATTCTGTTTCACAATTGGAGAACGCAGAGGACGTCGCATAGGTTATCGCCCCTGTTACAGCCCCTACTGCCCCTTTAGTGGCGACAGTCGTCCCTACCACACCAGCACTCTGTGCCAAAGCAAACCAGCTACCCGCCGCCGTACAAGGGGCCTAGAAAAAGAAGAATAATGTTTTAAAGCCGATAAAAAGTTGATATAAGTTGATACAGGTGACACTCGATGGCTCGAACTTCGATCTCTTGAAGTGAACTCACTGTCCCGATTTTTTTCTTTATATAACTAAGCAAATTTACTCTTGGTCTCTCGAACTCCGATATCTCGAAGTTCTTGATCTCTCGAAGTAAAACCCAAGTCCCGTTATACATATTTTATTGTTTTTCACTCTTGATAACTCGAAGTGGGTGTTGCATGTGTACACAAGGGGCGTATCTAGCGTATAATTATAGCTCCGCGTGGACCCTACCTGAATGGTTGAGTGAACTCTTCGGGGTTAGCGTGATAGTGATAATTGGTTGATTACGTAAGTGACATTATCCATTGCTCACTTCAAAGGGTAGATTGGTAATTTGTTACTGATCTATGAATTTCAACAACTTGTGAAAGTTACGGTCAACTGCTCTTTATTTAAAATATTCTAACGTTATGATTAAGAAGAAATAATATGCTTGAAAGTTTTTTAACGTGAAAAAAATATACTTAATAACCACTCAACTAAGTTTTGTATTGTATAAATTGAATTAATATAGCAGAAAATACGATCGAAATCATATCAGACTATCCTTCCATGCTATAAATATAAATTTCCGGCTACTATAATTTTAGAACCAAAATGACCGGAACAAACATTTCCGGATTTTTTTTTAACTTTCGATCTCTCGAACTCTTGATCTCTCGAAGTTTAATCATGGTCCCCTGAAGTTCGAGTTATCGAGATTCAACTGTATTTCAAACGTGTACGGGTACGTGTACTAGGAGAATAACCTAAATTCTTCGCGTATTGCGTCATCAGTTTTTGTGAGGACATGGTGTCCTCTACACGTAAGTATAAACGTGTAGCTTTTTACAACAAATAATATCTTATTGCTGAGTAAATGTATTCTTGTGATACATTATATAGATATTTAAACTTCATTTGCATGAAAATTGATAAAAAATTAACCATTTATTTTGAATTAACTAATAATTACCTTATTTGATTACCTCATAATACTAGAAGAATGATTTTTAAACTTTTTTTAAAACCCACAGTCATGCTCTGATAATGATTTTTTTTACGAAAATGAAAGTTTTACGTTTGAAAACACTGGAGCCACAAAAGTAAAGCACTTGTTCTGATATGAAAAAGATAATTATAGGATATAAAGTTGCATTGTTTTTTAAAGGCAGTGTTATATTCAACAGTAAAAAAAAATTAAAAACGAATTTGTATTTAATCTTCTCCAGTTTAAATTATACCTGAAACATAGCAGCTAAAGAACCCGCTGCCACTCCTGTGGCGGTAAATCCAGCCCCGGCTAAAACCAAAGGAGTGGCTACCACAGCGGCGGCGACTCCGGTCCCTACCACCGCCATAGTCTTTCCCGAAACAGGCCACTCTGTTATTAAAAATCAGAGATTGGAATCATTTAAGGAGCCTGGATGGTCAACAAATTAACCATCATATCTACCTTAAATATTTTCCACATTACATTTAAGGGTATAAACTATTGTGTAGTATGGAAAAACTCACACGTTTTACTTTAAATCTTGACAATTTTTAACATCTCTACACGAATCTCTAAAAAAAAATTTAATTTACAAAATTTGCTAAAAGTCAATAATAATTGCATAAAACAATGCAACTACATCACGTATTTTTGAAATAACGACATCTTTTCCTCTTAATTAAAAATCAAATTTTTTGGTTTGCATATGTTTAATATTAATAAACAAGACTTAGTACATGTATCAAAATGCATGTGATTATCTTCGTGGACGCTCTTTGAATAACGCAAACACAAACAAACAAAGATAAATTACATAAATTTCTTTGATATAAGCCAAACAAACAAACTTTTTTAGTATACCACAAACCTTTTTGATGAAAAGGGAAACACTTATTATTCAGAAAGAGAGTATGCAAGAATCATCAACATGAAACAATGTTTCAATTACTACTTCATCAAAATGGTGCTCTAGGATCAAACAAAAATTTATCACTTTCATAAATACTTGTAGGTGACGTCATTCTTTGAATTGGTAATGGTTTCGTTTTCTATTAAATAAATTTGCAATTTAAAAGTACACTTTAAAACTCTTGTAGAAAGGTAGGTTTTTAAATCTTGAATGCAATTTTACGTGACCCTTTACTCTGGAGGCGAGGATGTATTACATGTATTTAGCTAATGTCTTTACTTTCTTGACAAGTAGGAATATCGTGGTTCCATTTCTCTGTGCAGCAATTGTATCGGATAACATGACAACCTGACGGTTCATATCCACTATGACATTTCAAAATACATCGGTCTTTCTCTGTGTCTTCAGCCCAATAGCCATGCTCAGGGTTTCCTTTCAAAAGATAAAAAAACTAACATACATGTGAATATAAAAATGTTTAGCATTTATAAATAATAAGATATAGGTCCAATCGTAGATCTATCCTGGTAGAGCGTTTCCTTACACAGTAAGTTAACAATTAATCCAACCTTAAACATAAGTGACGCCGATACGATTTCCTTTGTGTGTTCCAACCTGATTTAAAATGTTAATGGGGAAGGGGCTTGAGTGTGTAATACAGCTGTAACATGTAACTTGCTCATACCTTTACCTTCTTAACAAAGAGGAACACCATGGTTCATTTTCTCTTCCCAGCTATTGTATCGGATAACATAACTTCCTGAAGGGCGTTCATTAGGAACCGATAGGCTCTGTTGAGATAGGACATGATAATAGGAGATATTATTTTCACGATAAAGAAAAAAGTAATCACGATTTGAGCAACGATTAGACCCACGAACAAATTAATCAATATAGCCTGACTGATAAAAGTGGCAGGGGGTAGTTTCGAACGAAAGACCTGGTCAAAATTTGAAATAAAAGGGAGAACCTGAGGCGTGGCTGGTTATTTGAGGGGTATAAATTGTTAAAATATCTATGGCATTCATTTTGTGGTTAGAGGGGCTCATGTCAATTTCATTGATATATGACACTTTCATACTGGTAGCACTTTTCATTAGATATGGAATGAACATGCGAAACAGTGGCCAAAATTTTCACTTTCGGTTTTGTGCTTGAAAAGTAGAGTGGGTTCAGAACACGAAATGTCACCCAAAAAGGTGATTGACCCCCATCAATTGGTAAATATTTGCATGGATATACATTAAGCTACCAATCCTATGGTAGTTTATGGCAGTTGCTCGGGACTGGAGCGTGGTGCTGGACCCGTGATAATGTGAAAAAATGGCAATTTTCAGAAAATTTTGAGACCGTCCCTGGCTATTCTATAGAGTGCTATTTGTCATTTGTACTTGTTTTATTCTGAAATGTTTAAAAATTCTCAAGAGTCGGGACCATGTGTCACCTGCATGCAAACCAATTTTAGCAAATTTAAAAATCCACTGAAAAATTAAATCAAATATATGAGCACTCACATTTCCTCGACCAAAAAAACTATCCCCTGCCACCAAAATTGACACATCGCAACTGAACGCAGCGTATTGTGCAGTTTGTCTCCTCCAAGATTGATCCAGATCATCAAAAGCAGGGGCACGATTAAATGCGACATGTTGCGCTTGGTAACGATGCGATGCGATCTAATACGATGGTAACGAATAATTACGATTGAAATAGTGGTAGTGATATATGAAATCTAGTACTAGTATCTAGTAGCCATGTTAAGCATACAAATGATAATAGATAAATATTTTTTGCTTTAAACTAAAACCGAAGGTTCATATGAGTGTGTCTGATCATATCCGTCTGTTTGTAAACATTTCACATGTACTCACATGTACTATATGTACTTCTTTAGAACCACTGGGCAAATTTAATCAAACTTGGTACAATATCCTTATAAGGAGATTCTTAATTTTTAAAACAAAGGTAGATATTCACAAAACTGAAAATATGGCGTGTGTCTTAAAAAATATTCTTATCAATACAATGTAAAAAACACTGTACCAGAAATTTCAAAATTTAAACCAAAGCATTATATAAAGGAAATATTCCAAATTGTTCAATTCCTTACCTCAGACCAATATTGAGGCCCAAAAAAATCCAGCAAAAAACTAAGATTTTTTCCATAAATATTGAATGTATTGCAAACTCTTGGAAAACACGTATTTGAGAATTTTGCCGGTTTTACAATATGTTAGAAAAGTTTTACATTCAAATAATTTGAAAGGGATACACAACTGTTGTTCATGCGAGCAGTGTCGTCCATCGGCCTCTTGTTTTCATGTATAGATATTCATTAATAAACAAAATTAATACAGCAGTCTCTCACAGACTTGTCAAACAAATATTCTAAATAATCATTAAACTACCGGCATTGCCACAATACTTCACAACCCCATTTAAGTTATAAGTTACATTCAGGACGGTTACTATGTTTTCAAGCGGATCGAACGAGATCACACATTATGTTGAATTTTATTTGCGTGTTGCCAAACTTTGTATTATGCATTTAACATTTAAAATATACAAATATGTGAACCTTTCAACTTGACAATTTCAATGGGATCGCCATTTTAATCTCACCATGCCTATTTAAAAAGAAAAAAACTGTTTTGAACTGACACATAAAAAATGTGTCATGCATTAAAAAACTGATATATAGTTGAATTGGGTACAAAATTCAGAAATTACGAGCAAATTAGACATTATATATATATATATATATATATATATATATATATATATATATATATATATATATATATATATATATATATATAAGAGTAAAAATATGTTTGACTCAGTTAAAAAAAAAGAAATGGAAAAATGGAAGCGTGTGTAGGTGTGGGGGAATGCTGTGTTATAAATATTCATAAATGAAGTACAGGTGATATCGTTAAGAAACATCTTAAGCATAGAAGCATGCATGCATTGCACGTTGCCAAGGACACCGTGCAACCCAAATGAGTCTTCACTTTCTTAGCGTAATTAAAGTCAACAACAACAAACTATAAAGCTTTGGAGAAGCCTTTTCAAAATATCCCTATCATAGCTTCCCTTTACGCATGCGTGCATTGCGCGTTGCCAAGGACACCGTGCAACGCAAATTAGTCTTCACTTTCTTAGCGTAATTAAAGTCAACAACAACAAAGTAGTTAGCTTTAAAGAAGCCTTTTCAAAATATCCCTATCATAGCTTCCCTTTTCGTTATATTTGATTATTTGATCTATTTCATCAAATAGAAAATTTCTGTTTCAAAAAAGAATGAAGCAAAATAAGATCGAAAAAGATAGAGAAGAAGGAACCTAAAAAACAATATCTCTCTCTCTCTCTCTCTCTCTCTCTCTCTCTCTCTCTCTCTCTCTGAGCATCTAAACATTACAAAGTAATGAAGTATTTTCCAGAATTATTAATTCGAAAGTAGAGTTTAGAATGCAGTTTACATGTTATGTGTTTGAACAACGTCTCGATATGCGTAAGCTAAAGCATGGCAATAGAAAACTTACCTGGACATTTGGAATCAACGTATGAAACCAATCCCATTCCCAGAAAGACCAAAAATGCACATATCACCGCCGACACCATGTTGCAACAATATGTCGTGCTTGTTTGTTTGTTAGGAATTAAGCGTATTGAACTGTACACTCAAACTTTCAAAACGTTTTGATCGACGGACTGATATTAATCAGACTGACATTAAAATAAATCTAGTTCCATTTATTGATCCCTCTAGATCTCTTTCTGCAAACCCTAACAGTGGAAAATCGACCTGAGGGTATATTGCATAGATTTATTCTGCCTAAAAAATCGAATTTGTTTACTGTTCAATATGTTTTACTGCATAAGGCTTTTAAACGTACAAAGACTCCTTAATTTGGTCCCAACTTTAAAGCACCTTCAATTTTTTTCGAATGCGTAATTTTTTCGAAGTGCGTTGCAATTTTAACAGCGTATTTTAGAATGTAAACTACAAAAAAAAAATAAGAGGCGCATGCAATAAAATAATAACTCAGAGTTTCTCAAGAAAGATTTAATGAATTCGCTTATTATAAGCTTGTGAAAACAAAAGCTAGTTATTCTTTTTCACAGTTAGAGAACATAGAGGATGCTGCATAGGTTATCGCCCCTGTTACAGCCCCTACTGCCCCTTTAGTGGTGGCCGCCGTCCCTATCACACCAGCACTCTGTGACAAAGCGAACCAGCTACCAGCCGCTGTAAACGGGGTCTGAAAAAAAACTCGATTTAATCTCAATTACTTATTGCGTCTGTACAGTGCTTGCAGAAAAAAACCCCAACTAACACAGTCAATCAGTCCCCTTACTTTTTAAGACAGAACGTGTGTCATTTAACCATATAGTTACCCCATGTGCAATTCCAGATTTTTTTTCGCCAGGGGGAGGGGGGAGGGGGGGTTAAGGATCCGAGATACAATTTTCTTCTCACGGGATGGGGGGGGGGGATTCATAACTTAAATCAAGTAATTTTAAAATGTGAATTTAATAAGTTTAAATGTGTCCCGTCCCTTCCCCATTCCAGATTAGCACCATGTTACTTACCTGAAGCAGAGCAGCTATGGATCCAGCTGCCACCCCTGCGGCTGTAAACCCGGCCCCTGCTAAAACAGCGGGGGCAGCTAAGACAGCCGCTACCCCAGTCCCCACTGCTGCTACTGTCTTCCCCGACACAAGCGTCTCTTGAAAAAAAAAATGAAAAATATAAACATAAAGTCACATGGAAATTAAAATTTCCCTCGCAACGTTTCTCGAAACGTTCGAAGAACTGATATGTAACGATGGAGCTTTGTTTCAAGCTTCAGCAGAACGTTGAATTTACGTTGAAATTTTATGTTTATTATCCTATAGAAAGGAATCCTGGGTAGAAATATTTTGAGTCTTCTTATAGGTCTCCGAGATCTTCCAGCTCAACTTACATGTAGTTATAAGTTTCAATGAACATGACCAATGACCAAATATGATGCGGAAATTTCCATCACAATAAGACACTTATATTTAATATTTCTTTCAGTTTAAAATACAATAAACAACTAAATTGATGCGTCATATGTTTAAAATGCATGTAACACATAAATAAAACATGTTAAAGATAAACATACAACTAAATCAAACACATCACAGATCTCGTTGTTTGAATATGATAAAAAAGGAAATGCAAATCATTTTCATAGAACTTTAAACTTACATTTACATGTATCGTTTTGAAGGAGAGTGTTTGTTTTTTATGTAGCCGGGGAGGGGGGTGTAATGAATAAATGACAATAACAAACCGTCAACAGTCTCAAAAATCCATAAAACGAAATACAAATTCAAAGCAGAGCAACACCGACCTCAAAAAAGATAGAGGTACATGTAGGATCAGGTGCCTGGGAGGAGTGAGCATCCTCTGCTGACCGGTCGCACCCACCGTGTGCTCCTTGTCACAACTGGGCCTGTCCTAATCGAGGTCAGAGTCAAAATCGGGAAAATGTCACAATAGGGAAGAAACGAAACGTTGATGATTTGGTTTGTTTGTAATGATCAAAATACAAACATTGAGCAAACACGGACCTCCATTAATGTGGAGGTAGGATCAGGCGCCTTGGAGGAGTGAGCATCCTCTACTGACCGGTGACTAACTTTAAAAATAAACTCATGTCTTACTTTCTTGACAATCTGGGACATCATGGTTCCATTTCCCCTCTCTGTATGAGTATCGGATAACATTACATCCTGAAGGTTCATACTCTCGAAAACACCTCAAAATTAATACACCGCCCATTAAGTGTATCTTCATCCCAATAGCCATGTGTGGGGTCTCCTGTCAAAAGACACAAATAATTTCTATGTTGATAAAATATATTACTATTAATAACGGATGCTGCTTATCGCATTGTAAAGTTCGTTTAATCCCTTAGTACTTTATAATCCTTGACCTATTTCTCTTTAGATTTGATTTGAACATATTTTTATTGTATTACAAATAAATACAATTGGTACTGGGCACACGTTCCAGACTTAGACCACCCTCTCGCAATGCAATTTGCTTTTTCTCTCAGCAAACATAACATGTTTCTTAAATTGTACTTTAAAAATGAATTATCAATAAGAAGCCTCCCTCCATCCCTTTATGGAAAATAGAATTGAAAATAAGGAAATACGAGTAAAATTGAAGTTAGATGTATAGTAGTCTTCGCTACTCTCTCTCTCTCTCTGAAAAAATCTAAAGTCTAAGACAAAGTTTTAGAAATAAGCCAAAATGACATACATGTATATTTAAACCAAAATATAGACTGTGATTCAATTAAAAATTCTCTGTTGATCTCTGTGTCTCTCAGTTCAATATCAGCTTAACGTCGTCTTGATCCTTGTAAGTTTATATTATACCTGTACTGATGTCAAGAAAAACTTACTAGGACAAAAGGAATCAACGTATGAAACCAGTCCCACACACAGACAGACCAACAATACACAATTCACCGCCGACGCCATGTTGTCTGTTCTCTACCTATTGAAGGTTTTCTGAAAACAGTTATCTTTGCTTTGCCTCTAATATGATTCCATTCCATGAAGTCAGAGTTTATCAGCGGCAAACCCAGGTAATGCATGCACGAACCAACGCACTTTTTCAAAGCGCGTTAAATTTGGGACCTAGTCAACGGTCTTTGGAAAATTAAAGCGAGGTTTTAAAATCCGCGACAGTTGCTTCTCGCGATTTTACGCGGATATTAATTCCTCGTGTTTCATTGAAAATCTACTGTAATGTTCGAAATAACTTTGAAAGCCTTTAAAGTAAGTGAATAATCATTATATTAATAGGTTGTTCTGATGTAAGATTGGTTATTCTGACTATCTATGATTGGTTTTGACATTATTAAAACTCTCATGTAGTAGAGGATGCAAACATTTCCTCTTTAAATAACGTTTCAAACTTACTTTTGCATTTAGTAAATACATATCATAAAAAAGATGTGCCGGTCACCATGTTGTCGATTGAAATCACCAGTTCCTTTTTGGGTAACTAGGTAAACAGAAAACAATGCTCTTAACGCGCGGAATGGTAATTTGCCTACACGGCTTCGGTGTGTTATAGGGCCGACATCATCCAAAAATAGCCATTCAATTCTAAATTTGCTCGAAATATGCAAAATCTTACTTCAAAGAATATAATTTTAAATATTCTTAACAATGTTTTGACCAATAACTCCAATGAATTCCTCTTCATATACGGAATCATAGTGACTTAGCTTTTTTCTCAGTACATTATCTGCATTCACTTTTTAGCTCACCTGAGCTGAAAGCCCAAGTGAGCTTTTCGCATCACATTTTGTCTTTTGTCTGTCGTCCGTCTGTCCGTAAACTTTTTACATTTTCAAATCTTCTCAATAAATACTGGGCCAATTTCAATCAAACTTGACTCAAAGTACCCTTAGGCAAAGGGGATTCAAATTTGTGAAAATTAAGGACCACACTATTTTTCAAGGGAAGATACAAGGGAATTATTAAAAATGTTTGAAAAATTGGACCAGGAAAGCTAAAACTTTTGTGGAAGTATTCTCAGGTAGTATAGATTCAAAGTTGTGAAAATCATGACCCCTGGGGGTAGGGTGAGCCCACAATGGGGATAGAAATTTTACATAGGCATATTTAGAGTAAATCTTTAAAAATCTTCTTCTCAAAATCTAATCCGCCAGGAAAGCTGAAACATGTGTGGAAGCATCCTCAGGTAGTGTAGATTCAAAGTTGCGAAAACCATGATCCCCGGGGGCAGGATGGGGCCACAATGGGGGCGGTCAATTTTTTTTAATCTTCTTCTCAAATACTAATCCGCAAGGAAAGCTAAAACTTGTGTAGAAGTATTCTCATGCAGGTAGTGAAGATTCAAAGTTGTGAAAATCATGATTCCTGGAGGTGGGGCCACAGTGGGGTGTTAAAGTTTTACATGTATAGTAATATATAGAGTAAATTTATATTAAAAACAATTTCTTCTCAAAAACTAATCAGTCAGATGATTCTTTAAAATTGTTTAGACTTTGGCCCTTGAACGATTCTTTGACCTCACAAGGAGTTCAGAGTTTGATGTTGGTTTATATCCTATATATAAACAATTATTTAGGATCTTTTTGAGAACTGCAATACTCAACTTTACTAGAAAAGGGACTAATGATTATAAACACAATACTGTTATTGTGTTTCAAATACAGTGTCATTAATAAAACCAAGCAACGCCATTTCAATGAAATATATAGTAAAATGCACATTTTTACCGAGAAACGCATTACAAAACTATGCTTCAAACTTTTAAACGATTCAGACGAAATTAATCATACTCAACACAAAAACAGAGGAGATAATTATGAATCAATTCATAAAAAAATATCAGTATGTGTTCTCGGCCAATTTTTGGCAAAAAAACTTTAAAGATTTAAAAGATTTCTCAAAACCTTATATTTTCATTACGACGTTAGCCTGACGTCATCATTTCCTTACTTCTTAGAACACCAAAATTGAAATGCATTTATTGACAAGACTAGCTGTTTAACACATGTTAGAACATGTTAATGCTTATTAGGCATTATTGTGAATGTTATTTAAAAATGCAATTAATGTAAGGCTGTAAAGATACAGAAAATTGCTATTTTTGTTTTTATGAAACTCTGAGTCAATCAATGCAAAAATAAAATGCTAGGCAACTACTGACATTATAAGTAAGTAATCGAATAAAACCGTTATCTCAAGCCAAAAGAATTTTAAGAATTTAATCGGTAGTACAGATAATTACGGAAGTTATAATTGTAAAAAAAAAAGCGAAGTTAATGCATTCATTCTATTTTAAAACATGACTTTAAATGGAAGAGTTCTAATGCAAACTCATTCTTTATCTTTATAGAACAAAATGTGACAATGTATGTGACATCTTTAAATTTTCAGCACTTGATATTATAAATCTTTGTATAAACAGTCATAAACAAAATTATGAGTTTACTATGACGGTCAACATTTTACATCGATTCCTATTGTGACGTCAGCAAACCCGCGAGCTACGTTAAAACCTTCCTTCACTTTAACTTTTCTCATGAAGAAATGACGCAGTCATATGACATTCAGTTGTACACGATGGCATATACTATATTTAATATACATTTTATATCTTGGTAACACGAAAGACAAAAATTTTAAGACATATAATTTTATGGATGATTTTAACAGCTTAATATCAGATCTTTCAAACAATATACTATATTTTGGCATAAAAGAAAACTTTAATACAAATATTTTCGACTTGATATCATAATATTTTAATTTGGAGAGCAAAATTAGCTAAAAAAGCATTTACAAGTTTGAAAATATCGACTGTTACAACAAAGTATATAAGCATTTCCAACATGTCAAACTAAGTTTGCATAGTATTTGACTCAATTTATTATTCATAGCTTTAAAGTTAATTTCATTTCTTAAACCATTGCCATGACCGCAGAAAAATTTAAAATCGACCCATATTTACTAGCTGTCTATAAAGTTTTATGCAAATGTGTTCCATTACCTGGAGATATTCGTTAATAATGAAAATTAGCAATTTTAGCATTTGGAGGGTCAACAGGGTTATCAAATTGAATAGTTGAAACATGTTTTCATCCAATCAACAGTCGCTATAAATGTTACATTGAGTGGGTTTTTTTTCCAAGTTCACAGCGACGTCAATATTTGATTAGAGAAAATCTTTGATCAGCCAATAAACAAGTAGATCATGTTTGAAGTTTTAAATTTTTACGATTTAGAAAAGGCATGTAGCATCAAGGGGGGGATGTATGCCCTCCCCCTACCCCCCCCCCCCTTTTCTCGCAGCGAAAAGGAGAAGAGCCGTACAATGCCTTACGAATCCCCCACACATAGGATATTTAAACGACTCTAAATGAATCTTACATTTGCAGGTGTGCATCAGTATATGTATAATATAGAACTGCATCATCTGGCCATTAACAACACTTTTATTTTCATTTTTTATGAATATTTTCTTACATTTCAACGTGATCTCAAACAATCTTCAAATGTGTATTAGTTTCATAATTATAAATAAATGAAGTTTTGTGAAAAATATGAATTTTGACCCATAATGGGTCTAGACTCCACTTTAATAAATTAATAATAAAAAAGAATGAAAACTTAATCTTTTAATAAAAGTACTTTTAGGATGGAGTCTAGACCTATTTATACCAAAATATTGCAATTTATCACTGTAAATGGTCAAGATTTCGGCACTAAACGTCGTGTGGCTTACTTTGGAAACTTATACTTCTTGTGTTTTTAGAAGAAAAACACATTATTAACATGGATCGTGAAAATTTAAAGCATAAACAATGTATAGATGCGAAGAAAACATTATGTTTTTATTAACATTGCTGTAAGTGTAGGACACATAACGTCTTGTACGCCCCTGTCCTTTTTCTAAAATAATTACATATAGAAAACTAAATGATCGTGGAGTTGCCCCCTTTTTCGGGAGATATAAAAAAAACATGTTCAGTTAAAGAAACCCCCCCCCCCCCCAATTTATTTTTGAGTCAAAACGATGCTATGTGTTTGAGGAAGGGACTTTAATTGCTCCATCCATCCTCTTCTTAATCGCCAAAATTTTACTCAACATGCTCTATAATACAAATTGTGTATACATATATCAAGGGCGGCTGCAGGATTTAAAGTAAAAGAAGGCAAAATAATAATGTGTCTTAAAAAATATTTTTCTCAATTTCTTTTATTTTTAATGTAAAAAGTGACAAAAACAAGACGTATTTCGTAAATATTAGAAAATATATTTTCTTTAAAATGAAAATATAATTTTTTTTCAATAACGATATCAACTTGATATTTTAAAGTAAAATCAATTAAATTTTGTCATTCCTTTTCACAGTCCGACAAAAGCCCTAAGGTTGCGTAGGTAATGGCACTTGTGCTAGCCCCTACAACGCCTTTAGTAGCAAGAGCCGTTCCCACCACACCAGCACTCTGGGACAAAGCAAACCAGCTACCCACCGCCGTAAGCGGGGTCTGAAAAAAAATTGTACCCCATTAATGTCATTAAAATACTATTACTTGACATCAACAAGTTAAATCTCTAACCTTGCCCTTAATATTATAGTTGGGCAAGCAGTTACGTTGACATTTTATTTTCTACTTACATGTGAATAAACAAAATACATCAAAACACAACATACTGCCAGACTTTGTCAATTTTTTTTTCACGACCTTGACACTTTAACGTTTAAACCACTGAAGCCTAAAAAGTAAAGCACTTATTTACTTGACTTGAATCATTTTTACAAGATAAAGTTGCATGATTTTGTTTAAAAGCCAGCGGTCTATAATAGAAAAAATATTATCCAGTCTATATTATACCTGAATCATAGCGGCTATGGAACCTGCTGCTACTCCTGCGGCGGTGAATCCCGCTCCAGCTAAAACCACAGGTGTGGCTACCACAGCGGCGACTCCGGTCCCTACCGCCGCCAGAGTCTTTCCCGATACCGGCCACTCTGATAAAAAAAAAGAGATTTTCATAGTTATCTGTTATCTTTAAAGGTGGTTCTACACACCTATTTATATTATTTTATGAATCTATTTAAGTACCTTTTTTGACACATGATTTCATAATTAAAAGACTGAATCGTAACCTAATTATTTTATTTCAATATAATTTAAGTCTCAGAAACTATTGCAAAGAATGTTATGTATAAGTGCAAACACGGCATCTTAACGGCTAACTACATGTGTAGGAGGTATTATCAATGCATTAATAATAATCTAATTATCCATCAACTTGACTTAGAGAGTCATGAACACCTAATCTAAAATCAGAGGCCATCATCTGAAGGAGGAAACGAATGATAAGCTTGACATCCATAAGTCCTTTACAAAAATTAAGATTCTTGTTTTTCTTACTTCTACTTTTTTTTGGAGGTGGGGAGGGGTCTAGCGTTAGCAAACACGCCCATGCCCATGTCCTTACCTTTTTGACAACTAGGGAAATCATGGTTCCATTTTCCCTCTCTGTGTGAGTATCGGATAACATGACAACCGGAGGGTTCATATCCACCATCACATCTCAATATACATCGACCCTTTACTGTATCTTCATCCCAATGGCCATGCCTGGGGTTAACTTTAAATATATTCAAATATTCATTTAAATGGATTGGAAGTACATGTAACTGCAGTTATGTATCTCCCAGTCTGAAAAAAAAATCATCGAATCATTGAATGAAAGACAGGGAGAGTTCTACAGTTATTCGATCAATATATGCGGTAGCAATCTGGCAGAATTTTTTCGTACTGTCGTAGTTTCAATAAATACGCTTTAAAATGAAATGCAACCAGCGATATGCAAACAACTTTCAATATCACGAAATGTACATCTGCGATCACATTCAATTTTTCCCTTATTATTTTTTAGACATTTGCCTTGCCCGCTACAGTCACAGATCAGGCAGATTTCCGATTTTGTTGTATCTTTGACGGACTCTTTAGTTGTCAGTCAAAAATTTCTTTTTTCACCCACGAACTGTCTCAGTAATAACCCTCATCTCACCCATAAATTTCCCCGGCCCAAGTCAGTAAAAATCTGCATTTAATTTACCAAATGATCGAGATTTAAACATCGCTATATATTTACATTTTCCAGTGTCTTTGCCTGTGATAACACTAGACAGAAAAGCTAATATATTGACCATTTAATAAGGCAGAAAAACTGATTTTTGTGATTTTTTTCTTCACAAAAATCAATGTATAGAATGGGCGCTTTAAAAAGCTGATAAAAATGTAATTTGATATTAGGCAAATTATATTTAAAAAACATATTCTGAAACCCAAGTATCATATCATTAGTTCACATTAGTAAAAAAAAATCCAATATTAATGTTATTGTTTTTAAAATGCTAAAACAGACTCATTAATCTGCAGCAATTCTGAATTGCGAAACATGTGATATTTTCCTACGCCAATATTACACCAAAAATATAGTCCTTGTTAGATTCTAATCATTGATTACTTTTTCTATGCCAGGTTGTATAAAAGTAAAAAAGGAAGAAAAATATATCATTTTAATTTCCGTTCATCTTGATATATCAAATTTACGTTTGACAAGACGAAAACCAGAAAAGACTCCTTCCTTGAAATTATATAAATGTAAGTAATAAGGAATCATTCTTTGAATACTATGAGGTGATAATTTCGGTCGGGTCGTGATTAAATCTATCAAAAAGCCATTCGGGCTTTATTGGATTTCATCATGCCCCGACCGAAATTATCACCTCATAATACTCAAAGAATGATTCCTTATTCCTTAAATAAGATCTGTTTTCTTTAATATTCTCAACCTGCTTCCCAACCATTTTTACAAGTCAACAGTAATCAACGCCTGACTCTAGTGAAATGACTGCAAGTTAAGAATTATGTACTTGAATTTATTAAATTTACAAAGAGATTCAAATAATCCATCTAGTCCTACTTACATGTATTGTATTATACCACAGAACCTAAACCTGTATATAAATCTTTTTATTTGTTTGTATTTTTTCTCTTTTTTTTTAATATTATATTTACTAGTTACTTAACTATAATATTATAATATATAAATAGTGCCTGTTTGAGAGGGTAACAGTTGAAATTGACACCCCGAGAAAACCATTGTCAACCGACGCGAAGCGAAGGTTGACAATGGTTTTCGATGGGTGTCAATTTCAACTGTTATCCTCCCAAACAGGCACTATTTATTTTGTTATACTGAATGTCTTAATTTTAAAGAAAACTTAACTGCTTTTACATAGGAATAACGTGAATTCTTCGGCGAACCGTACGCGCATAATTTTCGCGCATGTAACAATTTTTAATGTTACCCGTTGCTAAGTGCGTTGCTAACGCTGAGGGTAATAGAAAAAATTATTAACTGCGTCTAAACCAATCAGATTTCAGAATTTAACATGAAAGTATAACAATAAGGATTATTATACCTATTGTTATTTTACTATAGCTAGGTGGATCATCTTAACATAACCAATGCTGGGTAAGGCCTAAAAAACAGTTGTGTGTTTAGGGTAACCCAACCTAACCTACAAAAATGCCCCAATCCTACCATTTTTAGATGTCTGTTTTAATCCGATTGAAAATTTTATATTAATTCTATCAAAAATTCTGTTTTTAGATATGACACAAACAAACATTCTTAAGATTCAAGCAGAAAAAAAATATGATAACAAATTTAAAAAAAAATCCCGATAGCCTATAGCTAGTACCTATCTAACCTAATTTTTTCATCAGTATTACTCTGAACCATACATTTTTTTTTAAAGGCCTACTACTTACACCGAAGAGAAAACTGTATTTGTCTGCGATGCAGGGGTTTTTGCATTGCATCAGCCATGGCTAGGATGATAACATTTTACATCATAAATCTCCTTAAGAAATGTTTCCGTTCCTGTGAACTTTTATGAGTGAAACATGATAATGTGTCAATGAAGAAATCTTGGATAAATTCCCTTTTATCGAATTGAATTGAACTTCATTGATGGGTACGCTTATCTTAATCATCAAAAAGTACGTTACATGAACTAGCCTACAGGGAAAATATCCAATATTTCTTCATTGACACAATATCATATTTCACTCATAAAAGTTCACAGGAACGGACACATTTCTTACGGAGATATATGATGGGAAATGTTTATATTTTTTTAAAGTTTTCACCATTCTTTTTCGACGTTATCATCCGAGCCATGGCTGATGCAACGCAAAACCCCAATACAGTTTTGTAAGTGATGATTGAACGTGCTGTACATCACGTTACTGAGAATGTTTAATAAAAAAAAAAACCAAAAACAAACCGAAAGTAAAGCAACATGCATATAATATCCCCTGTTTTGGACAATATACACCCCCCTCCCCCAAACAAAAAAGTGATAACAACAAATCGAAAGTAGGCCATTTTAAAAATAAACACAAAACAACCTACCAGGACAGAAGGAGTCAACCTTGGTAACCAGCCCCAGACACAAGAAGAAAAATAGAGCACAGCCTGTCCTCGGTGTCATTTTGAAGATAGGGACGTTCCTGCTCTCGGCAGAGAGGGGCCTCCTCCAATGTTACACTCTATGACGATAATCGTATTTACTCGTCAATTTCCGAACCGAAACTACTCGTTAATTTCCGCTAGGGTTATTTTTTTCGCGACGGAAAAGGCCGAGTAGTTACGATCATGGGTACTATATAGGTACTCGGCAATAAAAGGTACCCGCTTGTTACATATGTATCTTTTTTTTTTTCAAAGGAGAAGGGTTCAGAGGGATAATTTTGTTTGCGGGGGGGGGGGGGGGGGGGGGGGTTATAAAATTCTTAAATTAGACATAGTTTTGTGACTTAAAAATTATGTTAAAATTTTTTTCAAAATAGAAACTTTTTAAGTTTTAATGGCGAAACAGATTTCTCGGGCCTTTGGACATGCAAAAACGGAAAACAATCTTAATATGCTCTTCTAAACATTGTCAAAGCCCGCATGGTGCGATTGCGGCTATCAAGATTTTATTTTTTAAAAAGACGACATTCATTTTATAGTCCAATGCAAAGCAAAAGATAACTCTGTATTTGCAGGTCTTTGTATATATCCCCGAGTACCCAAACTCCGTCACTATCAGCAGAAAGCATTCCACGTTTCTCTGTAAATTATTTTTTGCGGTTTTTATCATTTGCAATTACTAAATATAATCTGAAACGTAATAATTTATAAAATTATTAACAAAAATATATTTATTATTATTCAAATAAGCGCTCTGAATACGACGTTTATCATACGTGCTATCATAACTTGTGAACCTTACTCTGTCACCCACATGATCTATGATACGCCAGGGAATGGAGACACATTAACAATTTAGTTTAAACTCAACTTGTATCTAGCCCAGTTATAATAAGTAAAATCGGTGTACATAATTGTATTTAATTTCATCAAAGTAAAATGATCGACAGAATAAAAAATGGGTCCTTGTAACAACAATCACAATGACCTTTTCGGAATGTATGGATGCCGTTTGATTTCTGTCCTTATATATTTCAAATGTATCATATCAATAATGAATATATTAATGATTATATCATTTATTTATTACATTTTTAATAAATGTAGTTTATTCTTAATACAGACAAACCGTATATATCTGTAACCAAAAGGCAAAAATTACGACATGAGCGATTTGACGTTATCATCAAGAGTAGTGCAAAAACGCTATCGCGGACTGAAAAAAAATGTATTAATAACCTTAATAAAAAATAAATTACATGTGAAATGTTTCATGTTGACCTCTCTTAAAATGACTGACCACCGTAAATCATCGAATGGGTCCGCATGTCAGAAATATCGTTATTTTAGTGCACCCGTGCAAAAGTATTAGCTGATTTCACGCAATTATTGTTGCATATTTAATGAACAAGGTGTAATTTTGTTATGTTTTAACGCATTCTTAAATTTAACCGTTGTAAATTGTTGACATTTGATTGAAGATATTTGACATGCAAAAAATGATGTCATAATCGCACGTGATTTCAAACGGCGAGGAGTTTCCCGAAAGTGACGGAGTTAGGGGGCTATGCGATATATGTAGGTTGCGGAGAAAAAAACCACAGAGTAATTTAAAAGGTAAAGACACAAACGATTCGATTCGTGCAAGATAAGAAACAAACCAGGTTGTACATGAGTGCGTACTTTAACTATTACATGTACCCAGGATTCTCGACATTTTTAACATGCGTATTTTTAGAAGAAGAAAAAACCGACTTCGATGCCAGCTGATAGGGTGCTAGCAAAACGTAATATTTTTCAGAAGAGGAAAACAATTCAAAGTAAATTTAAAATTTTAATTAACGTGGGCTTTGTATCGACTTTTCGCGTAAGTTTATAACGTTTTCTTCAAGTATAGAACACAGGTACTAGAGGACAGGATCGACCCCCCCCCCCCCCCCCCCCCCCCCCCCCCCCCGTGTATAGACCCCCGGGACTTTATTCATTTTTTGTTTGTTTTAGGCAATTTTGTGCAATGAATGTATAAATTAGATTAGAAATATTCCTAAAAGGATAATAGTCTAGCACTATAAGACTTAAAGGTTAGTTTTTTCACACTTCCAGTCTAGTTGGTTCCATAAGTCTTACAAATACTAGAATTTTTTTTTCTCTCTTCCACTCTCCGCCCACTGATATCAACAAAATGACGTAGAGAGTAGAACTATTGAAAATCGGGCGTCAATCTACATGAAGTCGACCTACCGGTATTGCTGGTAATCGAACTTTAAGCCAATCTAAACAGTCATGTCTGGCGGGCGACTTAATATGCATAATTACAAGATTCGTTTTTAGATCGATTTTTCACAGAAGAGTCATTTTGCAATCAAAAGATTTTAAAATATTTTCATATATAGGTTAGGAAATATTTACATAATTTTTTTAAAACAAAAGCGCATATGTTACGGGCTTTTATCAGTACCCAATTTCAAGGTGCTACCAAAGCATGGGATGGACCGGCATATTATTCAAAAGATATATTTGGCAGAATCTGTACATGTATTGCTAAACACTGTAGTTAAAGATGCGTTTTGACAACGATGCACAGCAGTTCGTTTAAATTGGCTTGCCGTTTGTCTTAGTCAATAAATCGACATTTCCATTATATCCTCTGGTTTCCTTATTTATTTTCAAAGTGAATTCAACTATTGAATTTGAATTTTTATATTTACTAGCTGTGTATTATAATAAACTTTCATAAAAATGACTGTTCCAGTATTTAAAGACTTTTGTTAGTATGTGTATAATGGGTAATTTGCGATTTAAGCATTTGGATGGTGAATAGATTTTTCAAATTGAAAAGCATCAAGATTTTTTCATCCAATAAGCAGTCGCTATATATAATATTAATGATTTTTTAAAGTTCATAACGACGTCCAATTTTCCGTAAACAAAAGAGAGAAAATATTTGATTGGCAAAAAACTTTAAACAGTCAATAGACAAGACGGTTAGTGGGCTATGTTGTAAGTTTTGAAATTTTGCGATGAAGAAAGTACTCGGTCCCTTCATCCCTTTTTTAATCGCAAAATATTTTACTAAACATGTCCCATTTCTTCATATTGAAATACTTAAACTAGTATCAGGGGCCCATCCAGGGTTTGAGGTTAGAGGTGAAAAATAACATTGTGTCTTCAAGTCAAAAAATGTCTTCAGTTAAATTGTTTAATTTAAAAATGTAAAAAAATTGACAGTAACAAGTCTTTCTTACATAAGTGAAAATAAAAATTTATTCGATAGTATGTGGAAAGAATATGTTAAAAGATCAACACAGGAGTCTTTAGAAAAATTAACCAAAGATGTATATTCAAACCAAACGAAATTCATTTAACTTTCATCAAGATATCAACTAAAGTCGATTTAAAGTTTGTCATTCCTTTTCACAGTTCGACAAAGGCCCTAAGGTTGGGTAGGTAATGACACTTGTGCTAGCCCCTACAACGCCTTTAGTAGCAAGAAAAGATATAATGTTTTAGTGCCATTTTAAATATATTTCTTGACATAAACAAGTTAATTTGAGACATGAGATTCTGCGTTTTTTTCTAACCCTTCCCTTAACTCAAAAGTTCGATTAGCAGGTACGTTGACATTATTATTTTTTTTTGCTTACACGTGATTGCAAAAACAAATTTCAAAAGATCGCATACTGTCACGCTTTATCAATGATTTTTTTCCCCACGACAATGAAAGTTTTACGTTTAAAGACATTGGAGCCCAAAAAGTAAATTACTTGTTCTAATATGAAACAATATTTAATAAGGAATAAGGAATCATTCTTTGAGTATTATGAGGTGATAATTTCGGTCGGGGCGTGGTCAAATCCAATAAAGCTTGAAGGGCTTTATGATAGATTTGTCCACGCTCCGACCGAAATTATCACCTCATAATATTTAAAGAATGAATCCTTACATTCATATTATTTCTATTTTGTACACTTTAAAACAAAATTATTTTAAAACCACATCTTTGTATGTACATGTAGCACATGCTTTGTATTACTACGAGGCACAGCCAATACCGTTTTTCGGTTATACTATTATAATAAGACATGCCCATTTTGTGTCACTCATGTTTTATGAATTATTGGGTTTTAGGGTTCATAATTGATTCGTAATGCTATCACAGATAAGGACAAATGAAAATGTAAATATTACAAGATAAAGTTGCATGCTTTTATTAAAAATGTCAGCAGTCTAAAATAGAGAGAAAAAACGAAAATCATGCCGCACTGAATACTCTCCAATCTTTTTTTTTACATGTACATACCTGAAGCATAGTGGCGATAGAACCTGCTGCCACTCCTGTGGTGGTGAGTCCCATCCCGGCTAAAACCACGGGTGGGACTACCACAGCGGCGACTCCGGTCCCTACCGCCGCCAGGGTCCTCCCCGATACCAGCCACTCTGATAAAAAAAGAAGAAGATATATTTAAGGTGGTTCGACCCATTTGATTACATTGATTTCCTTAAAAAGGAAAATTCTGCATCACATATTAATTCAAGTAATATATTTATATTTTACAATGCCAAATAAACCTTATTGAATAAAACTGTTAACTTTTTAAAAAATTTCATTTTTACAGGGTTTTGTAAAGGACTATATTTTGTGGCGGAAGGTTTTCAAGAAAGACATGAACAATTTTCATAACTCACTAGTTTTAGAGAACTGTTACTATAGCTTCGTCATTATTTTGTGTATAACTACATATTCATGATGTTCTAAAAACATATTTAAACAATATTTTGATATTTCTATCGATATATTTTCCATATTCATCTTATATTTCATAGAAGTTAAGAAAAAATTCACTCCAATTTTGGCCTAAAATTAGCTTATTTCATGCTACAGATGTATATCTCAAATTTATGAGATGTGACCCCTACTTGTTTTACTTTTAAATGAGACATTAAATGTATGGCTATTTGTATGCAAAGGTTTGGAAAGATGACATTACTATATCTTTATTTAATTTACGTTATTATTATAATTCGATTACTCCAAAATTTTGTTGAATAATCTGTTGTTGTATTCATTACATGTATGTACATTTGTTTGGGTGGGCGGGGCATGACACCAAACAGCAGAATATGCGAGCACACACATGTAATTATGGCGTCACTTACGTAAAATGACGACATTTTAAATCGCTTCGTGTGTCTATTTGTTTCATCAATTATTAATCTAACCTGATTTTCAGTGCAAACTATTTCATTTTTAAAGTAGTTAATCTTTATTTCATTTATTCAATACTGCTATGAGCAAGAACTCGTTCGTATCATTAACAGAGCATACATGTAACATGGAATCATTCGTGTCGCAAATTTTATTTTCTTAAAATATTACATGTAGGACATATGTACATATAAATAAATATTTTTTCTATTGTTAATTTATGAAAAAATCATATATAATCCAAAAAAATTGCAATACATTATAGCATTGAATCATGATTTTTTTGAAGCATACACTCTCATAACTGCAGCGGTGTGTGCATACAAATTGAGTAACGCGCGTTAGCGCGTTATGAAAATTTGTATGCACACACCGCTGCAGTTATGAGAGTGTATACCTCAAAAAATCATGATTTAATGCTTATATTTACATTTTCTTGCCTTGTCTGCAAATGTGATTCATACCTTAAAATTTCTATCTTATCCTATGGGTAAGTTAATATTAATGGAAGAGCCCCAGTAACAGCCACAAGCGTGAACTTTGATTTTCGCTTGTGACGTTGCAGTTTACAGCGTTCAACGCTTGTGACGTCATAATAAAACTCGTCATTTTAACCTTTGACCACTTGGTGCATTTAGAGACATTTGAAGATCACATAATTTAATGGAAAAACACAGTAGAATGTAAATATAATATTTCAAATGGCAAAAATTCCATTACTGTTATCTTTAAAACCATGAGAGATGTATAAAATATCTTATGTTTAAATCGGCCCAAAATCGGCCCCGTGGCACTCTACGCAACTGTGGGATCGGCCCAAAATCGGCCCTGTGGCACAGAAGTGGTTAACTTTTATTTTGTTCAAATACATGTAGCAGGTTTTGTCATTTTTTTAAACCAATAAATAAGTTATCATTTTCTGATGCACATTTTTTTAAACTAGAAAACATACCAGGACAGAGATAGACGACCTTGGTAGCCAGCCCCAGACACAAGAAGAAAAATATAGCACAGCCTGTCCTCGGTGTCATTTTTGAGGTAGCAGTTATTATCTGACGTAACTACGTCAGTTTCATGACGTCAGACATAGTTGCATTCTCCGAAACATTACTGCAGTAAAGGCTAGCAATATTTTCCTAAAAAAAGAATTTAAATAAAAAAAACTAACACGATGCATGTTTAATATATATGCCAGCATTTAATTCGTATTTAATGAAAATGTTATTTGGAAATTAAGAATCGACAGCTAAAAATAGTTTTCAGTCAGGTAATAGAGGTTCTCCATGCACGTGTGTAATCCTGATTTAATCAAATATTAGATAGCCAGCAGGTCTTAACGTTGGAAAGGGGGGGGGGGGTCGGTATTGACAACAATTTATCTACTGTCTACTTTGATGAAATGTAAGTTATATATGATTATCATTATTAAAAGAATCATAGTAAAGTCACTGTATGAAATATTTACCGGTGGAACTAGAACAAAACCTTGAATTTTCGGTTGGACGTAAGTATTTTTTATACCCCTGTAAAACAGTTACTATATAACTCTATACAAAAAAAGTCCAGCATTTTGACTGTTGGACTGGGACTGATGGATTGAAACGTTTAAAATCGACTGTATTAAAAGACTGCTGTCCGGTGACGTTACATTCAGCGAAAACGGGTTATTGATTGGAAGGGGTATAACAAAGCAGTTGTTGACTTTATGTTCTTATTCGTTTCACTCAAACGAACATAAAATATTTATGAAATAAACACAAACTCGTGAGTAGGATGTGAAGCGCTCTGAAAGTGCAGTTTTAATTAATTTCAATATAACAAAAATTTCTTTCTTTCTTAACCAAATCTTCCACATCTACAAAATAAAATTGCAAATTTTAGACAGTGGATACATCTATATATTATACAATATGAAGCAAAGGGCGGGTGGGTGGGACTTATATGACTGCACGAAAAAGAGCCTTCGAATGGCTTTACTAGTACACAATAACTTTCACGGTCATTCATAGCCCGTGCTATGAATACCAATATTGTCACCTGACTAGGTGACAATAATAACAACCAATAGATGTAAAGAATAAACAAACACTACCACGTGCTTAAGTAACATTAATAAATACATTTATGTTCTTATTCGTTTCACTCAAACGAACATAAAATATTTATGAAACAAACACAAACTCGTGAGTAGGATGTGAAGCGCTCTGAAAGTGCAGTTTTAATTAATTCGAAGATAAAGAAGAAAAGAAAACGCGCTAAATGCCAAGATTTTTTGTGACTTTAAGTTTTTCAGATAAATTTTCTTTCACATAGTCATCTTTTGCCCTATCCGACCGCCACCTCCCATGCTTTTTAAACAGTCTATCACAAACCCCTGCGGCTGCTGCAGAAGTAGCACCGCCCGATCTTAAACTATGTACACCAAATTTTGACTTCTCTAAACCAATCTTTTCTAGTGCGTCCAATATTATCTCCCTTGCTCTTGTATATGAAATCGGACGATTATCCGTTCTAAGTCTATAAGAATTAGACTTTTTACAAAAAGACACCGACCTAAACAAGTATTGAGAAGAATGCATGTCAGCATTTGACAATCTTAAGAACTTTTCTAAGATATTTACAGGACATGTGTCACAGAATGATCTAGCTATACAAACTTTTTGACCAGTTTTATACACATCTGTCTTGCTTTTAACAATGTTAATTTCCACACAATTATTCTGTAAACATATATCTAAATAACGAATATTTACAATTTCTGAGAATCTCAGGAACCCAGCAAAACCTAAAAAACACATAAACAACGTTCTCAAATTATACAAATTGTCATTCTTTCCAAATGTAGAATTTCTACGTCTACGAACTTTAGTAAATATGGGTACAGGGCCTTCAAATGTTCTGGCGTAATAGGTTCTTTTTTGGTCACAGGTTTTGATGTTTCTCTGATTGCCCCCTCCTTAATATTTTTGACGAGGATAGAATCACATGGGTCTACATAGCCTGTAAAGCAGTAATATTTATTATCCCACTGAAACCCTAGATAATTCTGATATTCTTCAGCTATATCTATATGATGGTATCCTGATTTCAGATCAAATTTTATGCAATAAAAACCCTTTTCGAAATAATCTAATGCCGTCTTCCAGTCTTCAAACTTTATTTTTTTCATACTTTACGTACTTATTTAACCTACTGAGATCAAGAATCAACCTCTTTTTGTTTTTATTTTCTGCGACACTCAGGGGACTGCACACAAACGGCTGAAAAGGAACTTCTATAATACGTATATATTTCAGCAAGTCTGAAATTTCTGAAGAAACAAATTCAACATTGTGAATGGCAGATTTGTTATTACGAAAACACATTGTAGGTGGATTTGAAACGAAAGGAATTTCATAGCCAGATTCAATAACTTTCAAAATGAATGGATTTGTACCAATTTCTCTCCATTTACCAATATTTCTTTTCAAATTGTGTTTTATCAATGAACTTTGGTTTAAATAATTATTCTGAAAGCATTTCACCTGGCCAGCAATAGAAGAATTGCCATTATAACCTTTATACTTATCATTGACTTTGTGACTTGTTTTTGGGACAGTTGGTTTTCCAGTGTCATGTGGAAAAACAGTTGAAGCACACGTCACTGGGCTGTGGTTGACGCCGTGCAGATTTGCCACGAAAGGGCTGTTGCTGGTATGTGAATGGCTGAAACGAAGTAGCAGAAGGCACAGAAGAACTAAGCTGGGCTGCCGAGCCTGCCGCCGCCGCTGGGGGAGTCTTGTAGGTGCCATATGGGTGAAACGCCTGTTCTGTCCTTGTTTTTGTTGTCGGAGGGCGCGGTTTTCCGCACTTCGAATTTTCTTCTCGTCATCCGAGTTGTCCGCAATTTCTCTTGACTGGTATTCATTTACTGTTTTCCACCCGGCTGGAGAGGAATCGGCGATTCGAATATGTTTCTGGCGCGTTTTTAATTTTTTCCGCAAATCTCCTATGATAGTAACTGAGTCGCTATCTTTAGTGTCAAAAGCTCTTGTTTCTAGTTTATCTAGACCCTCGAGAATCTCGGCATTAAATTCGTACTGTGCACGATTCCCTTCAGATTTAATTTTCAAAATAGAATTTTCTTTTAATTTTTTAGTGATAGACTCCGACTGTTCTGCTTTGAGCTGACCTGATAAATTTTGAAATTGGGTCTGCAAAACGCCCGTGACGAGCTTCACCACATCAGCAATATCCAGTGGAGGATTTCCAGCAGCTTCTTTTTGAGTTTGGTTGGTTTCGCCTTTTTCTAATAAGGAAATTTCGTCGCCAGAGTCGTCCATGACAAAACGTGTCTTGACTGCACGAAAAAGAGCCTTCGAATGGCTTTACTAGTACACAATAACTTTCACGGTCATTCATAGCCCGTGCTATGAATACCAATATTGTCACCTGACTAGGTGACAATAATAACAACCAATAGATGTAAAGAATAAACAAACACTACCACGTGTTTAAGTAACATTAATAAATACATGTGTCTCGGGCAACAGTTGATCTGTCGGACCGGCTCGCCTTCGGCCTTGGGCAACAGTTTGCGAGTCGGTCTGGCAGATCAACTGTTGCCCGAGACACAGTCAACAACTGTATACTATTTCTTGCGTCAAACAGTTTAAATACGACGCTGGTTTCGAGTGAAATAATTATATGCATAGATTGCAGTCTTAGCGCAAAAGTCAAACCAAATCCGAGCCATCGCCAAGTGGTCAGCAATGAATCGAAATAGACAGCCGTACGTGACATCGCTGTTTGACACAACTACCTAAAGTGCAAGGTCTTGTTGAAATGGTTCTAAATCGCCGAAACGGGGTGCTTTGTTTCATATATCAATTACCTGATTTTGTGATAGAAAGAAAAACTGATTATAACATACTTTATTGTGTAAATTACATTAGATGATTAGAAACGAGTTCTTGCAACTTACATGTTCCTCTCCTAATGATAATACATACAATTTAATGTTACCGTCATTACCGATAACCTGTCAGAACCATTGCAGCTTCAAAAGTTCATATGTTGCCTATATTGCTGCAAATGACAGCTAATCAAAGACAGGAAATTGTTTTACTAGAGCAAAAAAAAACTATCTATACATACTTTTAGGCCCACAAACAACTTCTTCAGCTGCAACCGTCAATGTAACAGGCACGCGTCGCATACTATTTCTTCCCGCCAAATTTATCATATGAATCAACCAGAGGTGTTCCAAAAAGAAAAAAAAAAGATTCCGGGGTATTTGTTTTGGGGAAAACGCAACAATTCGTAGTGAGATAATCCAATAGGGCATATTAGGGGAAAAATGTTTTTTTTTTTGGTTTATATTTCACCAATGATTTTTAAGTGTAAAGTTGTTATCGCGAATTTTCCGTGAAGTTGCGGTTAGCCCGGTAGCATGCCAATCGGCTTTCTACTAAAAATACTACCCAACTTTCACGAACGTATCTTGTATTTGATTTGTATTGTAAACTGTAAATTGTTATGTAAAAGTTCTTAAAATCCATATGGTGAATTCAGGGGAAAGCTCAATTCGTTACATTCGCTCAAGTTTACGCTGAATAAAAAAACTCCAAAACGAAACAAAAGTTCAACAAGTTGTATTTAAGTTAAACGGCACATGGTATTCCAATGAAAACCGATTCTCGGAGTTCCGAGAGAACAACTTAATCACGTGCGGAGATTCCAGCACGGACAGTCCGATATAATTCTTTGCACAAAATCGACACTAACGTGCGGAAATCCAGCACAGCTAGCCCGATATCACACACACTCCACTTAACCGTGCGGGGTTCCAGCAGTTAGCCCAACATAACACTCTATGCTAACGTGCGGGGTTCCAGTACAGTTAGCCCAACCGTTCTCTTCCAGATCTTAAACCAATCTAGATTGTTATAGATAAGTTTAGAAATCTTCGATTTTAAACTTTAAATGTAACATATATACATAATTTGCGCATGCTTTTTCAAAAAATGCAAGTGGTAGAATTATTAGGAAAGACCATAAAATGTAATATTCCTTATAACGTTGGTGCTAAATATGTATCAGAGATTGAGTCCCCATAAGACAAGGATTTTGAGTGCTCTCTCTCTCTCTCTCTCTCTCTCTCTCTCTCTCTCTCTCTCTCTCTCTCTCTCAATGTAAAAAGTAAACTACTAAAAAATAAAGCTATCAGACATTAACATTTTGTTTTGTCATTTAGATGTTGACAATTATGTACTTAATATCTTTATTGAAATTAATGTGAATTTCAAATAAAATTCACGCCAGCCACTTTTGTCTCTGTGCTGTACTAGATGAATGCAGCTTATTCTTTGCAGCTTTTCTTCAGATTGGGATGAACTAATCTAGTATCTTTATTTGTTGCCGTTGTTTTGGGAGCCTGAACCGTACACGAAGAAATGGAAAAGAACTTCGTTATTTTCGACAGGAAAGGATCTACATTTAGGATTCCATATTTGAACCATATCTGAACCTTTCGGACCCAGGGACAGACAGAGATTTTGAATACTGCTCCCAAGATAACCTTATAATATGAAATTTGCTATTTTCACCAGGCTTGCTATACTTGTTTATGGCCGTGTACACCCATTTCCTTTTAATTGAAGAATAATTGGTAGTCTCGGAACCCCATCCTGACCAAAAAGTTCATAAAATATGGAATGTGAGAGTTAATATATTAATCTGAATATTTCACAATTATGAAAAGTATAAAGACATACACTAAATCCAAAAGTCAGCACAGTATCTGAAGTTCATGATCTAATGTGTGTTGAGGGGCATCTGCATATGTTCACTCATGAACACACGTGTTACGCTTCGAATTGTATAAGCATAGTTAGTTGATAAATAGAAGCAGAGTCTCTTTACTTATAATATCGGATCTTTTTCACGTTACAGGTACTTGTTCCACATTCAGCCACCAAAAGGTTGTCTCTAGAGTCTACACATATTCCGCATGGATAGCATAAATCGCAGTTGTCAATGTAGCGGAGAAACTGTCCGTCTTTATCTATGATGTGAACAATGCAATTACACCTTTCTGATATCAAGATCCGACCCTGGCTGTCTGACGTGATGCCGACTGGATCAAATAATTTGTTAGAAACCCCTGTGTAAGTAAATCTGAGTTTTCCGGCCCTATTAACGACTACTCCTGCAGAGGCTCCATTGTCAGTTACACATATATCTTTGTTTCTGTTTTCAGTGATGTATTTTGTGTAAGCAAATGGAGGATTTGATGAAAAGAGAGGCTGCTTTCTTTCATTGAACTGAATGCTTTGTTTCTCTTTGGGACCATCGTATCGTACAACTTTTGTTTGTGTGTTATCCATTTTGAGCATAAGAACCAAAAAGTCACCAGAGGAAGTGCTGCAGACTTTTAGAGGGATCCATTCTATTAGTTTGATCACAGTTTGTATCGCACTATTTACTATATTCAATGATTTATCTTTGGGGTCAGTGTAAACTAAGTTTCCCCTCTTTGTAACTGCTATGTCTTCCGGTGCGTATCCTGACTTGGTTTTGATTGACTTTAGAAGTTTTCCCTGCAGGTTGTGGAGGTTCATCGCGGTGCTTTGACCGATGGTCCATATTCGCTCATCACTCAGACAGGCTACACTGGATAAAAATGTAAGCCCTGTGTCTACAGTTTTAACGATTCGCGATACGTCCAGTAATTCTCTGCTAAAGAAGCCCAAAGACTCTATATACACATGTCCTTGTGTTGTCATTGAAGGAACTGAAAGAGAACCGATTTGTTCGCAGAGTATATCTGTGTCAATTTTAGTTCCAGAGAAAGTTGGTAAAGAAATATTTAGTAAAGGGGGCAGTTTTCTGAATTCAGAATTCCTGGATTTATAATCAGAGACAAGACATACATCATTGGAGCGCATTAATTTTTGCAGTTCATCAATGCTCTGTGTGATTTCTGAAATATTTTGTGCAATTTCATCTTCCTGTTTTTGAAGGGCATTCAGGTACTTCACTTCCATTTCACCAATTTCAGATTTCATTTTGTTGATAATGGTGTCTATTTTTCTGTGTATGTCTTCACCACGTTTATCAATGATTGTTGTTAATTTCTGGGAGTTTTTAATCAATTCCGATTTTTGAACTGGGATTTTTGATGCTATCTCTTTATACCTGGGATAAATTGACTTTTTTAGTTCTTGTAAATCCTTTTTTACAACTTTTTTCTTGCCTTTGAAAAAATCCAAAATTTCTACGACATCATGACCATTATGTGTTTTAGATGAAACACAGAGTACACAAATATGAACGTCACATTGTTCACAGTGGAGCTCACAAAGTTTTGAGGTATGTGTCGGACATTTCGGACAAATAGGATCAGAACTTCTGTTCTTGATCGACACCACCCTATGTTCTTTGGATTCATCCAAGAGGTGTTTCCCGGCGCAGACCGTACATAGGTGTACGTGACCGAGTTCGCAGTATAGCGTTGGAGATTCTTTATCGCAGAGATGACACCTTATGATGTCCTGGGCACTGAAGCCCGTTCCCATTGCTCATGAAACAATCATAATATGGACCAGATCTAAAATGTATTCATTACATTTTTAAATTAATAATTTTGTTTTAAAACAGAACGTGTACAAGATTTTATTATCATCATGGTTTCAGGTTAAGTTAAGTTATTAAATTGTGTCAAAGTTTTAGTGATACCAGTATATTACATATAATTCATTTTAAGTGGTACAATTCTAAAAAAAAAATTCACTTTTTTTCCTCATGATTAATTCCGAATTCCAAAAATAAGAGAATCTGAACCATACTACCCTGATTGTGATCGCCGATACCAGGATTAGGTACCAAGATTTAGATAACAAGTAACAAGTACCAAGATTAAATTAACAGGTATCAAGATTAATATAACCGGTACCAAGATTAATATAACCGGTACCAAAATAAAGATCGCCGATTCCAAGATTAAGATCACTGATACCCTAACTAAGATAACTATGATCAAGACCACCGGTACCAAAATCAAGATCATCGGTACCAAGATGAAGATCACGGAACCAAGATTAAAATCACCGGTACCAAGATTAATATAACCGGTACCAAAATAAAGATCGCCGATTCCAAGATTAAGATCACTGATACCCTAACTAAGATAACTATGATCAAGACCACCGGTACCAAAATCAAGATCATCGGTACCAAGATGAAGATCACGGAACCAAGATTAAAATCACCGGTACCAAGATTAAGACCGCCGGTACATGAACCAACATAAAGATCTTCGGTATTATGATAATAATTAAAATCACCAGTACATCGATTAAGATCACAGATACCGAGATTTAGATCACCAATACCAATATGAAGATCACCGGTACCACAAAAATGAAAACACCAGCACAAAGAATAAGATCGCTGGTACCAAAGTTGACGATAGCAATTTTAAGACCAAGATCACAGGTACCAAGATTAATTCAGATCACGGGTCCCAAGATTAAAATCGCCAGTACCAACATTAATATCACCAGTACCAAGATTAAGATCACCAGTGCCAAGATTAATATCACCAGTACTAACATTAATATCACCAGTACCAAGATTAAGATCACCAGTGCCAAGATTAATATCACCAGGACTAAGCTTAAGATTAGTAGTACCAAAATTGTTACCGGTAAAAAAAGATTGATATGACTTTTGATACACTTTTAGACAAAAGACCACTAGCATGAGAAAAAAGGGTAGTTGAGATACATGTAGCTACCTAAAGGCGAATAATATCACTACTATTATAATAGTTTTAACATGTACATTGTATTTTATCTTTTTCCAATGACTAGGAATTTCAGAAACAAAACCGTTGGAGTTGGCAAAATGACTGTTAAACCTAACAATTCATTGGCATGACAAATTGTGATAAAACAATTAATAAATGATACTGTTATACCGGTACGTGTGATTTATGTTGAAATACATACCATCAAATTGAGTGGAACCAGAGTTTTTTCGTGTTACCTATCCAAGACCACGCACTCAACTAAAATACCAGGTTCTAGCGCAGTACGGGTATAGAAAGTTAGCGATGCGGGCATTAAATATGAATGGCAAAGCGGGCGCATGTCGAAATTAAAAACGGAAATGTATCTCGTTTCAATTAATACGTACATGTATTACATTACAATATTTAATTTACAGTTCCGTGAAAGTTCTTAATGTTGACAATATATAATAAATATATTGCATACCGAATTAACTATCTTCCACGATGACATAACTCATAGATAAATAAATTGCATACGGGAACATAGATATGCCATTATAGAAATTCAATATTTTGGAAAATACTGGTAAGATAAGGCTAACAATGATTACCCTTTCAAAATGATATCAAATCTTCCATGTGTTTCTTTGCTGCTCTTGCAGTTAAGGGTGTCCTCTACTTCCTCTATAATGTGTTTTGCTTATAAATATAATGTATTTATAATGTATTATAAACAAGTTAGGGTTTTGATTAAGTTCGACCCCTCCTCACTACCCATTCGCCAAGATCGTTTACATATCTATACATTAAGTTTTAAAAAGCGTATTTCATTGTTGGCCTCCTACTTCGGAAAAAAGACTTGATTCCGCCCCTGGTACATTCATTCACTAGCTGCCTTGTTCAGCATCAAGCGTTGTTAATCATTTAATGCTTCCGTAAAGAAACTAGGGAATATATGGTAAATACGATAGCTCTTATAATACAGATATTTATGTAGACAAGCATGATCCAGCGTCAAAATTGATAAAAACTAAAAGATATAAAGTTATCGTTTAACGAGGATGCCGTTTTAAGCATCATATTTTTACCTTTGAGACTGGTTAACTTTAAGTTTTCTAACTCATATTTCATAATTTGAGAGCGTGAACTAAATTATCGATGAGAATATGATCGCTTGTATAAGTCCATGCAATGACCGTTGAAATCAATGCCGCTTGATCTCGAGAATGGGTTCGGGTTCCATCCTCGAACGACCTCTTCATGAGATTTGGCATTAACTGTTATTTATCATTTTAGGTCATAAAATATTACTAAATAAAGAAAAAAAAAAGAAATGTCAATGTTTTAAAAGCTTTAAAGTAATTGAGTAATTGGTTAATTTTCTTTATCATTATACGGATCTCTTCATATACATGTATAAAGGATGCAAATGTAACCTAAAAATGGCTACTGTCCGATCCAGCCTTCGTAATTAATGCATATGCAAAGGATGTGCCTGGTTAATTGTACTTATCGTGTTATGTACAAGTCAAGAGATACACTTTTACATGTACATGACATGATTTAAATTCCTGTCTTTTTGAAAGTCATTTGAGTAAGAAGAATCTTTGTTTAAGGTATCTCACTCCTCATGTTTTGATTTCATTGCGCAGATTATCATTTTATTTGAAATAAATATGATTTTATTTATTTAATCATCACAGATAGATTATTATTTCATAATTACACAACATTCATAAAGAAAATCCATTTGAATTCAAGAAACAAACAAGTTTTTTGGGGAACTATTTTTTCGTGCGGAAGGTTTTTTAGACGAAAATGACAGAAACAAGCAATTTTATGAATTTTCAATATACTTTTCTTTTTATTATACTTTATTCATTATTCACATTTTTAACATTTGATAGGTTTGTAACATATTTTATAGGTTCTGTGTGACATGTACAAAATCAAATCTTGAGAATGTGATAGCCGTTTAGCATAAAATCATGCAAATATATAGAACATGTCTGAATTTTTTTAAGCCAAATTTTGCGAGAATTTTACCTTTGAAGCCCTATATCTAAAATTTGACATCACTGACCCCCATGTTATATTCTGTCAAAATGATACTGAATACATATCTAGGCAAGTCAGCTCATTTTGTTTATTCAGATCGTATTTCAGCGGATAAAACATAAAGGTTTTGAAGGGCTACTGAGTCTTCACATGTAGCGACTTATAGAATAAACCCAAACCGCATATTAATTGATATTTTGTTCGTTAATGAAAATCCCGATGATATGTGTATCTAGAAAAATAGATATACGTACCATATGCATATGGATATGCGTACCATCAGTAAGATATACGTACAACTATTATACAAATGATTTTGTAGATGATAACTACTTATGTTCTCTCTTACCTGTCGGTTTAGTTCATCATCTGAACTCCGAATAAAGTACTATATCATACCTTGAACTGTCAATGGACACAGAAAAATGAGAAATTTGGCATAAGACAAAAATTGTTTGATAAAAGTGTAGGAACATTAATGTACCGAAGCATACACTTTGGCATCTTGGTTAGTGATATAAATCCAAAATTAAAAATGGACTAAAATGTAATATAAATATCCAAGCAAGAAATCTTTCTTTCAAACGATCATCGCAGGAAAAAAAACCCCATGAAATTGATAAAATTACAGATAACAATTATTTTTCTGAGAGTTTTCAAACAGATACATGTATGCATGAACTTTATGAACTCATCATGCAGAAGCTATCCTAGTTTGCAAAAAAACAACATCATTGAAAATTTTTATTCCTGCTGTTAAGTGAATTTGTTCTGGCCAACGTATTGACAACATAATGATCTAATTGTTGTTCGATGTTGCTAATTTCTTTTGTTATTCCTGTTGTTAAGTGAATTTGTTCTGGCCAACGTATTGACAACATAATGATCTAATTGTTGTTCGATGTTGCTAATTTCTTTTCAAACCCCACAGCATCTTCAATGCGGTATTGTGAAAAAAATGGCATTTTGGTTGACAGTTAAGGAACTTTTCTAGGGAAGAGGAGTAATTGTTTTCGTGGGTATACTTATGGCGATGGACTGGGAAATGTTAGAAAAAGCACATCAGAATGTAAAATTAACTTCGCCGTTCCATCTGATCCTGTTTTGTCAAAAGCAGCAGCCCCTTACAGAGACGACGCCACAGAACCAGGGATTTTGACACTAATCCTTGATGCATTTACAAAAACAAGGATGTTAAATTGTCTATTGATGGGAAGAGACTTGCTATTGGATTTGGAAGAGTTGGCGATGAAGATATGATTGGTCATGAAGCAAGACCTACATTAAATGAAAAGAAATGGAGACTGAAAAATGAACTTATAATCTTGTGCAGAGTGTGATATCATCATTAACTGCTGATGATTTGCACAATCAGCAAAGTCTTAAAATATGCAAGAAAAAGCTAAGAAGAACGCATTACTCATTACAATTTCAAACATGAGTAGTATAGGATTAAGGAACTACGAAATCTTATCTTGAGCAGAAAACTATATTATTAATATGTTGAGACCAACTTAAATCATTAGAAAAAAGATGTCTCTGGGTGGAAACATAGTCCATTTACACCCTTGAAAAAAATAACCTCGGAAATTCTTCTACATGTTTCTTTGTGAAAAAAAGCTTTTGTTTTAGCGGGATAAATTTCAATAACCACTTTTCAGACCAGTTGCTGAGAATTTTAAGAGATCATGGTTCAATACAATTTCAATGTTTTAGTGTATAATATGGTGTTCCGATGGGGCCACTTCCACCTTCGCACTTTCGCCTTTAAGTCGAGATGCGATAGTGCGAAGTTGCGAAGGCGAAAGTGCGAAGGTGCGAAGGTGCGACGGCGAAGGAGTGAAAGTGAAAAGATGCGACGGCGAAGCGCGAAGATGCAAAGGCGAAAGTGAGAAGTTGCGAAGGCGAAGAAGCGATACTACTATCTCTCCTTCGCCATCGCAACTTCGCACTTTCGCCTTCGCATCTCCGCGCTTTCGCCTCGTCTTTTTATAATTGTGGAGCTCTCTATCGTTTAAAGACAATTTTAGCTGTATAAAAGGACATATGAGGCAGACGATGAACTTTTTAGAATTTATTTTCAACAGCCTGCGCAGATCCATAACTTTTTCTCGGGGGGGGGGGGGGGGTCTGAGACATATTTTGGAGATTTTACAATATATATTTAATAAAATTAAATTCTCCGGGGGGGGGGGGGGGGTGGGTGGGTGGGTGGGATCCAGACCCTCTCTCCCCCTTTACTTCATGTGTGAAATTATTAATATTGAATTTTCCGGGGGGAGGGGGGGGGGGCGGACCCCCTCTCCCCCTCTAGATCCATACATGAGCAAGGAGTGTCGCATAATGAAATTAGAATGTTACTGTGTTTGATCCACGGTAAACAGACAGCTGGTAAGTGACAGGAGTCTGGAGGTGCGTATGTATACATTATGGCAGACATTACATTTAATGTGGAGTATATAATTAGGCATAGCCAGCACTGGTTAACATATATGTCACATATACACATTAAAAAATTTATAAACATTCATAGTAAGCACAATGGCCTAGCGCATGCGTACCAATAATATCATGGATTAATCGGAAAACCTTGGCGTGTACGGTGCCAGCATCAAATTCTATGTACATGTAATCAGTAAAGGTCGAAGTGGCCCCATCGAAACACCATAGTATAAATTACAATGCTAATTGATAAATGGTAAATGACACATGCTTCCAATGGAATAAGTTTGTTATTGGGGGACACAGTAGCTCAGATAATATTAACATTGGTTCCCCAAGCGTGATTTATAGTATCATTTTTTATTGAACGAGTTTTATGCGTTTTATGAATAAATGCGTTTCCTCTATTATTAGTATCCCCGAGCTGTAGCACCGTTGACAAGTGAACTACTACATGTATTTATAATTGTCCAAAACAGCATCAGCTGGAGATGACATCTGTATACTAGTACGTGTTGATCGAACATCACGCCATAAGGACAAGTAGCTAAAGTTCAACAATATCTGAAATATACTCCTTAATATTAATATCAACTACATGTAACTGGTACTAGGTATGATTTCCTTTATTTCTTACGAAAATTAACTGTAATCCATCGCTATATACTAGTATTTATATTTTCCGGTGTCTTTTTGCGATAACACTATGAACCCGAGAGTCCAATGAGTAAAATACGTCTCATCAATGACTGTTTTAATTTTTAATCGTATTATTTCCCTATTTCTCTTACGTCGCTATAGGTTTCGACCAATCGATAAACAGGGCGTGTAGATATTAGTCCTGTTAGTTTCTATGGAGTTATGAATTGACTAGCTGCAGGTCTGTAGCTCCCGGTCTCAAAAAATTCGGATAGACGACCCAGTTCGTTCATCCGAATTTTTTTCAGACCGGGAGCTACAGACCTGCAGCTATGAATTGACTAAAGTGTCCGTAAGAAATAGAATCATACTTGGTAGATATCCACACAAAATATATATATATATATGTGTGTGTGTGTGTGTGTGTGTGTGTGTGTGTGTGATATAGATAAAATCTAATTACTTGTACTTGTAGATAAATATAGTGGAATTTAAGGATTTTTTTTTTCCTTTTTAAAACACATATCTAGTTGCTCATACTGCCCTTGTTGTATTCAAATAAAAGATATTGGGCGGGGACGGGGGAGGCAAAAAAAAAAATGCAATATTTTCAAATCAAAAATAGCTTTTAATTTAACGCAGCTGGGACAGTGCCCAGTGGCTTGTTGAAGGATTAATATTTCATTTTAAGCGGTGAACTGACAGCAAATTATACTTACTTATTTGTTTCAACAGACAGTCGCAATCAGTTCACAGTCGGTTCATCTGTTTCCTATAGCGCCATGAAAGTCGTCTGCTGTTTGTCTTTTTTAATAGGCAAGCCTTTTAAATTCCTTTTTTAACCAAAGAATTCAGGGTTGTTGTTTTTGGGTGTTTTTTTTTTATTTATAAATTTGAAGATGTGTGAATTAGATAGCGCAAAGGCCTATTTTGGTTTGGATGTAAAATAAAATTTTGAAATGTATTTGATAATATAATCATATAAGTTTGCAAAAAGACATGATCATTTTAACTATTTTCAGCTTTGAATATCTTACCAAAAGATTATTATAATAGGGATTAGAAAAAAGAGTGTATAAGCTTTGATGGTGTCGAACTAACAACCTAAAAAGTATATTTCTATACGGTTTCCTAAAGTCTGATGCTCTAACCACTAAGCATTATAGTCTCAACAAAGTGCGTTGTCTAAATGCTCTATAAGCGACTTTTGCCATGAATTTACTGACTTTTTTTTTATTTATTTTTCTTAAAACGTTACATTTTGGGGATGCAAAAAATATTTTTTAATATCTAGTGGGTAATCTCTCCACGTTTTTTTTGTTGACCGATATATATCGGTAATTTGTTTTTCATTGGGCTTTATTTAGACTATGACAAAAATATGAACACAGACCAACTCTTTAAAAGAAATTACATTTAAGTTCTAAACAATGACACTATTTAGAGGTTTTGATACGCATACACCTGTTCAAACCAACATATTCCACATATTGAACATATTTTAAGGGCAACAGCTACAAATCGATTATATGTTAAATATACGTTGTTTTTAATGATTTATTTAAAAAATAATCAGACTTGTTGATATATTAATTTTAGTGCATCATATCCGTCATATTATAGGCATTTCACACGCCTTATCCAACCATCTTCTTTATTTGACCATTTATATATCATCTCTAAACATAAAATTATTTCTGTTGTATTGCAACGTTTGATTAAACGAATGGATGTTAATACAATTCTGTAAATTGCCATATAACATTAATCACGATTGTTTTTCTAATTTACCATTTTCGCTATTTATGATTTTTTTTTTCGCGAATTGAAACACGTCGTAAATACTGTACAGTCTTGTAATATTAGTTTAAAAAAAAAAAAAGAATTTTCCTATTTAACCGAGTATTACTAAAAGCGGTTTTGGACTATAATGGTAGGGGCCGACCATATTTTTTTCTCATAAACCTCTATTATTATGTTAATCAAACTAAACTAAACAAGTTTATATAACAATCAAATTTAAAAAAAAAATTGTATACATGTACAATGTACATATACGTATATTTGACTTTTGTATATATTATTTGGTTTCTCTTATAAACTTCTAACAAGAGAAAAGCTGTTAATATGACAGCAAACCAGGTCTTGTTTTGTGTGAACTGTATTCATAATCCATTTGTCATCCCTGAATTGATAAACACAACCTTTTCAGGGAAATGGAGTACTCTATATATGAAATATTTTTGCAAAAAATTAACTAAGTTCAAAAGCTCGTCTGATATTTTTTTCCCCATAAATTATCAGAAATCAAAATCCTAGCAATATGAACACTTCTAATATATGTACAATTGATCCACAAAAGAACAACTTCCTATCTTGAAAACTGTAGGAGGAGTTATCCGCACAATAGGATATACAGCTGCCCACCTGCCATTTCAATAACCGGATTTTTCCTTCGGAAAACCTAGTTGCTAAATAACCAGAATAAACTGAAAACCAGATGCTTTTTTTTTAATTGTGCATACGTGTACAGGTACTTTATAAATATATGACTTCTGTCTATGTAGTATTTGGTGCGTTCCGTGCGGTACGCGGCGAGATATGCCATGCTGTAAGCGACTGTGATATTGACTGCGTCCCTCCCCATTACAAAATCTGTGAAGGGGGACAGTGTTACTGCACCTCATCCTACTGTAAGTAATCACTAGATATCTAAAAATATTATACAAGACAAAAATAATAATGGTCATTGAATACGCTAAAACGGTTTCCATATAATTTTATTTCATCCAATTAGCTAGGGAGGCCGAAATTGGTCATTTTATTGCCTGGTCTTTTTTTTTTACTTCTGCTGTCAAAATGTGTAACAGTTAGCTGATGAATTTGAATGCGACATAGTGTAAACTATATTTTAAGTAGTTTTGAATATGAAGATGCGCAATAAATCGCAAACACATGATGTAGACAATCTCAGCATAAATTATGTCATGTAATACGCACTTCTCAATTTAATTAAAATTAGATCCTTCACGCTCTCGAATTTGATATGTCGCTGCGAGGAGATCCTCACATGGGCGACATATCAAATACGGGAGCGTGAGTAGTGATCTAATTTTAATTAGATTGCGCAATTCTGTGCATTCTAGTTTCCTGAAAGCCCCAAAAGAAAAAAAAAATATCGCATTTTAAACTTTGCTGAATAAAAAAAAAGATATCCGTTCTATCTATGGCACAATGAGATGTAATGATTAAATTTCAAATTAGATTTTCACTGTCCTTTTCCTTCCTACAGTTTGTACAACAGACTCGGACTGCAGTCAGCAGTGTGCCGTGGATCCACGCAAACCAAACTACAGATGTCTGCAGTTCAAGTGTGTATGTTACAACCCCAGGCATTGAACGAATTAAAATAAACTGAGAAATCGTATTTTAATAAACAGTTTTCTGTAAAATTACCAAATTTTAAACTTGTTGGTAATTTATGGAACTGAACAAAATATGCACATAATATAAAAAAAACATATGTATATCCCATGCTGACCGGCAGTGTCCCAAAAGCAGGGTTAACTGCTCTTTTGGACATGAAAAAGTTTGTCTTTTGCTTCCAATGTCCAGAATCTCAGCATGCATGTCTTCTGATATTTTCAGAAATTATTGGTGGGCTGAAGTCATATTGTAAGTGTTCAATCAGATATTCATAAAAGAATCATTAAAAGACCAAGATTTTCCATGATGTTTATAACTTGGAAAATATGTTTACAGGTATATGGTTGATTTTGGAGAAGAAAAAAAACTATATATATTTCATATGATAGATATTTTATTGTGCAGAAAGATTGGAATTAAAGTGAACAATACAGACATTTTATTGTATATCACAGATTTGTAAGGTATACATTTATATGGCCCCAAAGATTATTTATAGTTGTATGGTAGAATTACATTACATGTATCATAAATGAAAAATATTGATGACAACCATTTCAATCTCTAATATCCTCCTTTCTTCATTTATAAAAAGGCAAATTCGAAAAAAAATGAATGTGAAAGTATGCCAAATAAATGAAAGGAAAGGAAAATTTGAGACTCTGGAGAGATATTTTATTCAAAAATAAAAAAATTTAAGAGGTATGAAGGCTCAACGCCATTTTCAGAGTAAATTAATCTCCTTTTAAAAAGATGGGCACTATATAGAGATTAAGAAAATATTCTCAAATTCTAAAGCTAAGAGCAATGAAATTTTTCCTTCCTGGATTACATGTATAGTTTTGAGCTAAAACTATCAAATCTTAGAGTTTAAGGTACATCTGGCAACCCAGCCACCTTAAATGGTGTAACAAACAAAAACCCCATTTAGTTACATGTAATGAATAGAGCATTTAAAGCTTAGACACTATAATCATATAATAGATACATGTAATTACATATAAGATGTAATTATATACATTGTATAAGTGATAACAAACATTTGAAAAAAAAACCCCCAGAAATAACATTTATAAAACTTGAGGAAGTTTATAGGTTCAAAATCATGGAAGACAAAATCATTTCAAATCAATATGATGTACACAGATTTAAAGAGGGAAAGTCATGGAGTAACAAAATCATAACGAATAACCTCCCTCCCTTGTAAAATCTAAAGCAATAAACATATTCAAAAAAATAAACTTTCCTTAGTACAGTATAGTATATTATGTATGTTAAGTCATGGCAAATTTTTTATACACTCTCTTTGGAAAAAAAAAAACCACATCAAAGAAACAACTGCACTCATTGGCAAAATGAAAACAAATAAAAAATAATCCTCTTTTAATTTGGATGTCTAGCTTGTAAAAGCTTTTGAAGTTTTCACAAAAATTAAATTAAAAAAAACATTTTTGGTAGATAAAGCTATGAAAAATTAAAGTAATGGAGGAATAAAATCCTTACAAAAAATAAATATCCATCTATCAAACTTTGCAATCCCTACAGCAAAAAATGTCATATTTACCAAAAAAATGATTATTGAAACAATTTTTCTTCTTTTAACATTCTAAGTTGATACCCACTCCCTTTTCACATAAACGAAAACAATTTAAAATAGAGTTTTACAAAAATCAGAAACTAGTATGTAAATGTCATTTTCACATAACAACAAGTCAAAATAACAAATGTGCCATCATAATTCAAAAGTCCTCTCTTGGTTTGCATCCAAATAAACATGACACATATAGCCACAACTTCGGTCTACAAGTTGCTCACTTCTGATTGGTTACCATCTCTACGCGTGACACGGTCCAGCGATTACACTGGGATTCCCCCGCCCACCCTGCAGATCCCATTCTGACAGTACCAAGGTAGATCGTCGCGCCCATGCTCGGTGACCTCTACGACCTTTAAGGTCACATGGTTGTTTCTCTGGCAGTCGATTGGTCGCTCCTGTAGGTCCAATGCTGAGTCGTCCAGAAAACACAGGGTCAGCATCTCGACACCATTTGTCTGCATCTGTTATAATTAAACACTTTATTCAGGTTTTCAAAAATGTTTTAAAGATTCTTTAATTAATAAAACAATATCTAAATAATTATGTAGATCTAGGGCCGAGTTAAGAAAAGTTCAATACATATTCTTGGATGTGGTAGTTATTCCCTGTCTATCATATACAAGTATTAATCCAGTAATAAGTAAAATAAAAATATTTAGTAGCTTACTAATCATTAACCAATACTAACCATGTAATAGTACACTGGTAATCAAAATTGATTTTTTTTTAATTTACATATTTACAGTACTTTTATATCATATGTCAAAAAATCATTTTGTGTAAAAAGAAGTCCAAGCATAACTTAATACACAAATGTAAATTAAAAAAAACATTTTCCTGCTGAAGGAGGTAAATATAGCCTAACAATGGCCACGCCCACCCAGCCCTCTTAATCTCATTGAACTTAATCATGATGACAATTTTTACACCTACCATGCAGAAGTTTTCCTCCACAAAACTCTTCCACGACTTGTTGCTATACTCATAAGACAGTTTTGTAGTGAATTCGCCCCCATCTAGTTTTCGAATGGCAACTTTAACATATTTTTCTATTAAAAAAGGAAAGGTAGAGATTAATTCCATTCATAACATAACTTTCTCATCATTGATCATATATTATCAAAATATCAAAGGACATGACAAAAAATCATTTCAAATGTCAACCAAAGCATTATTACTTTAATTTCAGCCAATAAGTTACAAATCATATGCCGATGGCTCATAATTCTTTGCTATATGTCATTATGGAACGATCGAGCCTTGTTATTCACCGCTTTTACAAAATTTAAGCACAATAAATTTTAAAACAACAATTAAAATTTATCAATAATCGTATTTTCCATGGCAACAGACAAGTATAATATTAATGCAGAACTTGCCATTTGTTTCCATGGTGACATATTTTCCCATTACAAGTTGAAGACTGTCTTCATAATCCTGTTCTTCTAATTTCTCGTGCAGAATCTCACCTTGTGCAAGTGAATAATATGAATCCATATAAAAATCCTACAAAAAACAAAGCACATAATTATACAACTTACGCATATACCGGTATTTTTCTCCAAAAACTCATCAAGGAGGTAATATTTTCTCAAACCAAGTACATTTTGAGAAATACGTGTAAAATTTTGGCTACATTTTACAACAGAAATTACAACAAATGACCAAATTCAAAAATGGTCATAATACCAAAGCTGGTAAATGTGATTTAAAACCAGCTAATCAAACTTACAAGAATCGAAATTATCTGGATATTAAAGGTTATACAATTGTTGAGGATTCTTTCATGATTACCATGAAAGAATAACGACTGTTAAACGCAGGTATACAAGAATGTATAAATTAATAAATGTCTATTTTGTAGAGAATAAAAACTCAACACAATTTTAAAGGCAGTAAATTGCAATAGATCACATGAGTGCATTTATGATAAAAAAAAAAACCCAAAACTTGACAATAGTTCAGTACTTACCATTTCAGCAAAATAGGTTTCACTGTGCTGTGACAAAGCTCTCGTCAACTCTTCTGTAATTTACAAAACAGCATGAAAATAACACCGCAACACATCTCCAACATGTAATTAACCATAGATATATTTGTAACCGGTACATATTTATTGACTGCCAAGTAATTCTCCAAATATATTTTATTAATATTAGTTAACCATAATTTGTACTAGCTATTCCAAACAATTAGACTAAGTATGAAAATTGCATTATAAAAGCTCTTTACAGTTTACAATGGTTTTTATGAAAAAAAAAAAATGTCAAGACTCCTTGATTTCCAACATTTTTCCACCACCCAATTAAATATCACTCAATCAGATATGTTGATCGAGTCAACTTGATTTCCAACATATCCCCCTCCCCCCTTTCCGCTAATTTTTTCAAATTTCAAGACACCTTGATTTCCAACATTTTTCCTCCCTCTCTCAACTAGTTTTATAAAAAATGTTTGAAATCATGGTGTTTAGAGATCAATTAAGACACCATGATTTTAAACATTTTTTTCCCTTCTCTGTTTACTTTTCCATATATGTTGAGGCATCAAATATGATGAGCCATCTTGACTTCAGACATTTCGTCCCTCTTACCTATTTCTTCATCCTGTTGGCTCCTGGGAGAGGATGATCGAGGCGAGGGGAAAGGACCGGGCTTCATCATGCTGTTCGGAGAGGACGTGACATAGCCAGAAGTGGGAGTGCCCAGATAATTAGGAAACGGCTTGCGTGCACTCACCTGGGGGGTGTAGTAATTCTGAGGGGTTAGTGGAGTGTAAGGTCCTCCCACATCCGGGTTGGAAAAGCGTTTGGTGTTGTCCTTGGGAGTCTTGGGCTGACTTTTTCTTAAGTTTAAGTCAAGTTTTGGGAGGGCCTTTTTGAAGGAGGTTGGTGGGTAGAGGGCCTTACTTGGGTCAGTGTCCACAACCACCTGCTGTTTACTGGGGTCACGAGGATCTTTTTCTATCGTGAATGGCCGTATAGGTCCAGCTACCATAGCCTCGTTTTGAGATGCTCCCGATTCCTGCCCGCTTAGGTTCAGGCTGGAGCTGTCTTTCAGGGAGTTTCCTGACTTGGTTTTATTGGTCTCTTCCTCAGACTTGCTGCTATCTAGCGGAGTCTCATCAACAGCAAACAGATCGTCGTCGCTGATATTCTTGTCATAATTATCAAACATGGTGTTGTGCGGCGATATATCCATACCTTGTAGGTCCAATGGAATCATCTTTGATTGTCCAAGTCCATCATTCTTTTCCTTCTGTCCTGAGGAAGCTTGAACTTCACCTTCCTCTCTCGTTACCTTGATAGATTTCTCTTCATCTGTGTTGTCTTTTTCTTCTCCATCAACTTTTTCTTTGCTGCCCACTTTTTCTTCGCTGCCCACTTTTTCTTCATTCTCCTCTGGAATATGTTCCCCAGGTGTGTGAAAACTCTCGCTCGACTTCGACTTGGAGGAATCAAAGTCAAACAAAATGGAATTGGGGAGGTTTCCTCCAATGGTACTGGTACTTGGACAACTTGTCTCAGCAGTCGGCACTTCCAAGAAATTCATTATTGACTCATCAATGGCAGAACTGGAGGAATTCCTCGACCTATTGCTGGTGCTCTCGCTCCTAGCTGAACTGCTTGGAGCCTCACTGTCATTTTCAGGTTTCTCCATGAGGGTCTGTATGATGTGATCCTGATTGAAATCGCTGCTTCCGCCTTGGCTTCCACTGTTGAATTGTGGGCTTGGGCTAGCAGCTGCAAGCAGGTCACTGTTGCTGCTGGTCTTGGAGAGTTGCTCTAAAAGAACCTTGGTGTGAAGTCTCTCTATCTCTGTCTCATTGCTTAAAATGCTCTCAAACATAGGAATATTGTTAGGGCTTTCCGGAATTTGTACCTCACCTGTCACTGTTGTGTCTAAATGGTTTGGAGCCGTCTCGTCTTCCACATACAGCGGCAACACAGCCAGGTTCGTTTCTTGGAAAGGAAAGTGATTCAAGATCAAATCATCATATAGATATTGCTTGATTAGCTCGCTGGGATCCTTTATGCTGTCTGACAATATATCCTCCTGTGTGGCCAGGGTAGACTTCTTCAGACTTTCCAGATAAAAAGAGTTTTCCCGACTCTTAAAATCCCCCTGGCCTTGTTCTACCACCGTTCCAGGTATTCTTAAAGATACAGCGGTGGCCTCCTTTGGCGAGCTTGGAGGAAAGTCCTGCGTAAAACTCCCATTCTGCAATATAGTCTGTAATTGAAAATCCTTGTCCGTGACTGCCGACGCGTCTTCTACCTTTTGGGACTTTCCCAGTATACTGGTGATGTCATCACAGAGAACCAGCCTGTTGTTAAAGATCTCCTCGATTTTCTCCGGGTGGTTAATGCTCTCCTCGATCTCCTCCAGAATTTCCTGGGTTTGGCCAGTCAGTCGCGAAGAGGGGAGGTGGGTGTCGTCCTCCGTCAGATTTCCAGAGGGGAGCACAGAATACAGGGTGTCACCACGCTCATCTGTAGTAGGTAAACAAAACAAAAATTCCAATGATTTTCCTAATTATTTCATTCCCGGTAACCTTGAAAAATTTAATAGGCTGACTTTGTTTTCTTACTTTCATTCAGTGTTTCTAACATTTCTTAACTTTTTCTACTCTGTAATTGTAATTTTACTTAATTAAAGCAAAAAAAAATAAAGATATGGTAAAAATATAGAACAAATTTAAATGATATTTTTTTTTATGAAATAAAACTGCCTTATTGGCAAACAATCTAATGACTCTAAAAAATAATGTGATGAACCAAAACCCTAATTATAACATAATTTTTTTTTTTCTTTCCATCAACCAAAAGAACCCCCGAAAAGCTAGTTTCATTTTCACTTACTGACAAGTTGGAAGGCGTGGTGTTGGAGGAGGGCTAGAGCAGTGGGTCTGTTGATTGGCTTCTTCTCCAGGCCCTGCTCAATCAGATTCCGTACATCTGTGTAGATGTTACGTGGAATGTCCTCCAGTGGAGCCGGCTTAGTGGCTATCTGCAATCAGATTTAAAAAAAAAAGAATTATAAATTTATCAGCGTAATATTACCAAGCATGTACTTTAACAGCAACCTAAATTACACATGGTTTGCATATTCTGTATATTATATTATATTTTCTTCTTTGTGACATTCATAAACCAGCTCCATCTATTTTCACAATTGTTGTGAACCATAAAATATTCATACATACCGGTATATAGGTTCCATTGGATTTATCTAATTAAACACTAATTAAACTACTGAAATATTAGAATTTGAAAATGTGATTTCCTCTCCTGTCTCTGTCTGTTTTTTAAGCAGAAGGGGAAAGCTACAACTAGCTTGAACACTTTCACTTTCTTAAATTTAATGTTAGTGATTTTGGTCCTGAAACGGATAACAGTACAGTGTATAGAGATAATCTTTGAAATACTCATTACAAACAAATTTCCCCAAAAACTCTATTAAGATTCAAAATACAGAAATACTCAAAAAAAAAAAATTTCTGTAACTTTACTCCGATTCCAAAAACAGAAATACTGGTACTTCAAAAACCTTAGCAAAACAAACAACTATTTCTATTACTCTATTCAGTTTTTAACAAATTTTACCATCACTTTTTTTCCTTAGCTACACAAACAACTTTTTCCATTACTCTATTCAGTTTCGAACAACAATCAACCATCCAAATCATAAATCATACCAGGAACTGGAGGGCAGTGGCATTGGGGTAGCGCTTCACCCAGGGTGGGTCCCCGCTCAGGATGTGTAGGAGGACACACACGGACGCCCACAAGTCTGACTTGTAGTTGTGTCCGCTGCTCTCCGCCTTCTCGGGGCTAAAATGGGTCGGTGTTCCAACCAGACCGGACACTTTCGTGGTTTGACGTCGTGCAACTCCGAAGTCGGCCAGCACAATCTCTCTGCCATCTTCTCTTAATAGAATGTTGTCAGCTAAAGAATGAATAAAAATAACGACTTGTTCAAAAAATCAATTTTATAAGCCCATGAAAATTTTGTTTTCAATTCTGTGTTGACTGGTTCATGTAACATGCTTGATGAACATAATACATACATGTACAAATGATTATTTTGAGAGTGTTTCTTTCTCAATTGGTAAATTTTTTGCAAAAAGCAATTCAATTTCATCAATGCTGCTTTAATTAACTGAACTATTTCTTTTGTGTCTTTAATTTAGAAATAGCCAAAATACTCATTCCTTCTATTATGATAATTTACCTATTTCCTAATTGTGAAGCCTATACATGTTTATGCAAAATTTTTAGGCTTAAAATCTTTTTGATCCAGCTATTTCTACTTACATTTGATGTCTTCATGAATAACAGACTTTTTCTCTAGATAAACCAAAACACGTAGCAATTGCTGAAAAAGCTGCAAAGCTTTCCTCTGACTCAGACGCCTCATCAGGGTCTTCTGTGAGTTTATGATCTCCGTAAGATTACCCCCTGTAATATTAGAAGAATTCATCAATATTTTGTATCCTTGAAAAACCTCGAGGAAAAATGACAGAAGAAGAAAAGATGCAGAAGAAGTACGGTACCATTTAGTAGAAAACTTACAGCCTGTTTCAAACCTGTTAGAAACCTGCTAGCTGCAGAACTGTAGCTCTCCGGGAAAAAAAATATTGACAGACCGGAGAGCTACAGGGCCACCCATTGAAAAAATTGTATCTTTATTGCTCAGAAAAACGTGCGCTAGTTTTGGACTGATTTACCTTATTTATACGCAAATTCTATGAAAACAATTAGTACCATTAAATTCTTCATGCAATTTACTACTTATATCGCCTCTTTATTTGCCTCAGACTTTCTCTGAAACACGCTACCGACCTCGGAAAATCAAGTATGTTGAATTTACATCGAGATCGAGAGTCGCCATTTTTGCATGTAAACAAAGTGCACCACATGAATTTACGGGACTTGTGATGGTGTTTAAAAGACTATCCGAGGCAAGTGAAGAGACGATATCAGTAGTAAATTGCATAAAGAATTTAATGGTACTAATTGTTTTCACAGAATTTGCGTATAAATAAGGTAAATTAGTCCAAAACTAGCGCACGTTTTTCTGCGCAATAAATATACAATTTTTTCAATGGGTGGCCCTGTAGCTCTCCGGTCCGTCAATATTTTTTTCCCGGAGAGCTACAGTTCTGCAGCTAGAAACCTGCCTAATAACATATTACATGTATTTTGCTTCGTTACCATCATTCAGATTCTGAACCTTTTTTGTGAACCTTTTTTGTGAACTATACCCGTATTAAGGTTACACAAACAATTCTATTAACATGCTGAACTACACGCACCTGGAATGAACTCTGCAAGAATGTAAATTTTCTCCTTTCTTCGAAGGGCGCCATGGAATCGGACAATGTTGGGATGTTCCAAGTCAGACCAGATTTTGATTTCATCCTCTCTGTACTTGGAGATGTGAATCTGTCATGAAGAGAGAGATAAAGCCAAATAAATTATAGGCATCTGTAGCCTGTCAAAACAGCGACTGAACAGATAGTAAATACATGTACCGGGGTATATCATTGTATATTGACATGACATTGTGTTATAGTAGTAAGTCTTTATTGAGTAGAATGTCAAAAAAGGGAAATTTTTCCAACTTAGGCCAAAATTAAAAATATTTATGTTTCCTTTAACGCGACCAACCCAATCAAATCCTGCCTACTGAACTGTTTTTTTTTAACACATTAAAAAGAATTTTTTTAAAAGAAACTTAATTTTATCCAAATTTGTTTTTAGAAGACCCACATCTTTTTCATTTTACAAGCATTTTGATAATCTTGATGATCAACATGGGCGAAATACTCGCTTTATGATCGGTAACTTCGCCGGAATTTCCTTCGAAAGAGTTGAAGTCGCCAAGTATTCTGAGTTCAATATCGTTTTAATTAACCCCAGATATGTTAAATTGATAATCATTTAATTTAAAGGCGTTTCCACAGCCTCCATTAACCACTGTTGTGATTTAAAATCGATTGTCTTATCTTTTATGAGTATAAATACTGGGTGGTGCAACATGTAGCCTACTTTGCATTGAAATGTCAACCGATATGTTTATTACTTCTACAGTATTTGATGCAGTATGTTTTCATTATTTGATGCTATACATACCTTTTTGATACAGAACTGGTACTCTGTATTGTAGTCGCTAGCCAGGTGACAGTTTCCAAACATGCCTCTCCCCAGATGAGTCATCCTCACCCACTGGAAGTCCTTCTGGTAGCGGTGTCCCATGATCATTAGAATTTTCTGCAGGAATAAAACCCACAAAAAATTAAATTCGTGAATCATTAGTAGGCACTGTTGCAGTTGTAATTATGTCTTCCTGCAGTCAAAATATTCTTTTCATATAGCTGTAACTGTAAATTCATTAACTGTGTCACAACTATGAAGTAAAGAAACTCTGACTCGTATTAAATCGTACTTTACAGTCAGGGTAGATAACTCCTTCCTCCTTGACGCTCCTCTGCAGCAGCTTGCCGTACTCCTTGTACTGCTGTCTGAGAACCTCCCAGTAATCAAGGACCGCCAACAAAATGTCCCTGTAGCCGTACACCACCTCTCCTACAATTTATAACAAGAGATCCACCCACATAAAAATAAGTTAAGAGGGTCTGATGGCCGTGGCCATTTTTCAACTGAATTGATCTCCTTGTAAACAAGAATTCAGTATAAAGATATATAGAAGAATGGTCAAATTTTTGGAATTTTTCTTTGCTAAATAAAAGTTTATGGCTTAATTTACGAATCATACTGTAAGTTTCTAATTAAACGCAAGGAATTAATATCTGCAAAAAATCGCGAGAAGCATCCTACGCGGATTTTAAAATCTCGCCATTATTTTCTGAGAGTTGAAAACTATCAGAAATAAGGAGAAAAGTTCAAAGTTCGCGATTTTATATTATTGCTCTTTGATACAAACTAGTGGGATTGCGGAATTAAGTACTTGCGTAATATAAGGAATTTACAGTATATACAAATTCAAGGTAGATCTCATCTGATGGATAACTTGTTGACCACCTAGCCTCATTAACATTAATATTGCTTTATAAACGCAATTCAATTCTAACAAAAGTTGCAGCGAAAATGTAAAGGTATAGGATTCCCTCCCCCCCCCCCCCCCCCCCAACCTTTCAAATAAATCTGTTTTTAAAGAAATCTAAAAGTGTGAACTTGTGCCCATTAATGCAGTAAAATAAATGTACTTTTATTGCATTCCTGCAAAAACTTGCGCTCCCAGTACATGTGCATAATAATTCGGGTAATATTGTGGTATGGACTGCATGTATCAATTAATTACTGTAAATAAGTTTTTTAAAGCCTAAACCCAACTCTCTTGACCCCCCCCCCTCCCTCCAAATAAAAGAAGATTTCATGTACAATGTACCTATGCCAGGAGATCCAGTCGGCTTCTCTTTTAGGGACAAGAATTGGGTTTCTCCAAAATGAAACGGGTTGCTTCCTTCCTTAACACTATTAAGCTGCCTGCCATAGGTTTTCTCCAAGGAAGAGGGTTCTGATGAAAATACAGATTCCTCACTTTCTACGGCAACCCCAGTGGAGGAATCCGGGAAAGCATCAGATTCCACGTCAAGGGCCTTCTTCAAACTTTCAGCCCTTTCATTTCTAAAAGAGACTTTTCGTACCAGTTTTGTCCCTGGCGCAGTGGTATTTTTTGGCATCGTAAATGATGGTGGGGGCCCTGTTACCACTGGTGATGGAGGATGGATGGGTAGTTTCTCCGAAGATGCAAATCTGTTCAAAGCTTTGGATTTTAATTTTGGTGTGCGAAAATCAATAGGCCGTAGGGCCTCAATGGTTCCATCAGGTCTTTTCTTCAAGATTGGCTCTGATCGAGAAACACGCTCTGGGGGTGGTTGGGGAATGTTCTCCTGCACATTCAGACTTCTGTCCTGGTCTTCAGGTATGATAGTTAAAGACGGCATGTACATCCAGCTGGGGCGTTTGGAAGGGGCTGGTGGATTCACTGGGTTTCCAATCCCTTGGAATCCGAAAGATGTTCCGGGATTGATGCTGGTCAAACTGGTCATGGAGAAAAATGTCTCGCCGTCATCCGCTTTGCTCTCTGCAATTTCCTTTCTTTGAATGAAACCACCGATGTACTTTTTCAGTTTTCGCCATATCTTAGCTTCCTTAGTGAAGATCAATCGCGGATCCTCGTTGATCAAAAACGAGATTTTCCTGCAGACCAAAACAGGACACTGTGCGCCGTCATTGCTTCTGGCTCTGCAGAGAAGAACGTGTTGCTGAACCAGGCGGAACAGCTGAGTGCACAGGTTGCATTTCTGGACCTCACTGTTGCAGCTTCCAAAGTGGGAGGTCAAGGCCATAAGGCAAGGACATATGTCACAGTTTTCAAGGTCGTTCCCTGACTGTGACCTCAGGCAAATAACAAGGCACGGATTGATGTCCTCTATGAAGTCTTTTATCTTCAACATTAAATCTGGAGGAATATCCTGCAAAGCAAATGCAACATTGTATAAAGAGATGAACATAAATATTAACTGACGAAATTTTTTAATCAAACTTCAAAAAAGATAATGAAAAACAATTTTAATTAAACTATTAATAGGATTAAGCTTATCGAGATTCAAATGTCAATTTTTTTTTTTTAAACCACATGCAAACTTGTATTTCTTTCCCTAAGCACATGACTAACATATTCTAATACATTATAGAAGTTATCGTCAAATCTATTGATCTGTAAAACAGTTATTTATTAATAAGTGTACATGTAATGGAAAAAAATACACATCCTCTGTTAAGAAATCCTGATCTTTGATGTGTATCAAATTGCAAGAAAATAAAATCACGAATAGGCAACTTTTATTTCTAATAGATCTGAACTTTCAGAAAATAACCATCATAGTGAGATTTTAAAATGAACAAATGCAAAAATAATTGAAAATATGGTTCCTCAGCTGACCGTCAAATTTTGGTTGCTCATCAAAAAGCAATGAACCTTATTAGATAGTTAAACGCAAATTGAAAACATACAGTGTAATAAACAGAAATATTGAAATTCAAGGATTTTCAGCTCAAATCGTTACCATGCCTCTCAAAGCAATCAGAAGCTGTTTACCTGATCCAGATTCTGTAGTATTCCCAGATAGTCAGACAGCTCATGCTGACCATTTCGTAGCTTGCCGTGTTTTCTGCGATATTTAAAATTCGGATCCACCGCCCTTGATTTACCGGAGAGATCATTACTTGGTCCCCTTCTCAACTTGGGTCCTCTTTCACTGAAAGGAGGGTCTTCCTAATCAAAATAAATTTAAAAAATGAACTTTTTATCTCTTTCTTTTTTTGACAAAGGATTAGTAAGATGCTGAATATTATTCAGCATTTTATGAACCAAATTAAGTCAATTGAATATCTATATATTCTTAATTCTGCATTTTACGGAGCTTGTTTTATGTACATAACTTTATATGTACATGTAGAAGAAATTTCTGTAAGTTGTACATGTAGAACTAATTTCTGTAAGTTAGGTTCTTTTTAAAATTATTTAGAATTAATTTCTAATTAAGGAAGCTAGTAAACCATGAATACAATAATGGAATGTAAAGATGTTAAAAACACCACTGAAAGGATTTTAAAATGATCCAATTCAAGATAAAATGATAATCATTCATAAAAAAAAAAAGTCACCATCTAACGAGTGAAAAAATAAATCTAAAACAATTCACCTTTTCATCTCTGTCTTTCTCATCATCATTGTTTCTATTTTCTTTTTCACTGAGATCTGCCTTGCTTGACTTCTGTCCACCAAAAATAAAGTTAATTTAAAAGTGCAATTAATTCTAGAGACAAACATGAAGTTAAGTGTGAAATTTCCACTTCAAATTTCAATCTTTACATCAAGTTATCTTTCTTTGTTCACATACATGTACTTGCATGAATATTGCCAAAAAAAAATAAATCTGTTCTTTAATCAGTATTTTTTGTTTTAAATTAAAAAAATTTGTAGTTATGAATCAGATTACATGTAATAATTACATAGATTTTAGTAAATTGTAAACTATTTACTTTTTGTTTAAATATGGGTAGATGTATTTATGCAATTTCTTATTTATTACATGTGCACAAGTAAAGATCCAATATATTTTCACACAGACATACCCCTGAATTTTTTCTCTCTCCTTCACTGTCCCCTGGGGAAGGGCAGACAAATTTATCCCCCTTTCCTGCACAGGTTAATACGATGATGCTGGCTTTAAAAAATGGACATACACACGGCTGAATTCTCCTCTTGGATCTTCTCCCCTTGTATTTTTCTGGTCCTGTAAAATCAAAATAAAATTTGAAAGCAAAGTGATTAATGGATTCAATATAGGCAATGCACATTACAGACTATGAGAGATACCGTACTATATCCATTTTTTTGTGTGTAACAAAATTTGTGAAAATGGAGGTAAAATATGTAAACTTCATCTCTTTGTCTCTACAGTCATTTATGAAAAAAAGTGAAAATTTGATCACTTTTTAGTTGAACTGTAGATACCTTTCGAGAACAAGTGTCTATTTTGTAACTCTGTGCAGACAAGCAAAGAATGGATATTTGCTTCCTCTGTCCAGACAGACAGCCAATTCTTTAGCTCGTCATAAGATTTCTGAATTTGGTTTAATCCATTTTCTGCAAAAAATAGATACAAGATAAATATTCATACATGTATCGGTACAGACAGACAGCCAATTCTTTAGCTCGTCATAAGATTTCTGAATTTGGTTTAATCCATTTTCTGCAAAAAATAGATACAAGATAAATATTCATACATGTACATGTACATTAAGGTATTATCAATAGATTTATATTCTGTACAGTAGATGATAGCTAGCTGACACGAGAACATTACCAATAATATATGCCATATATCTGCCTTTATTCACGTCCCAAATTTTGCCAAAATCTAGTGAATGGACTATGTTTTTTAATAAGTAATCTTTTAAATTCTTAATTTTTTTTAAGCCTACAAAAAACCAGCAAAATGATATTTTCTGCCTAATATTATTTTGCAAATATATACGATATTTATTGTGTTCATACATTACTACATTGTATACAAATACCAGCTAGCTTGATATCCTCTCGGAGACCAGACATTGATTTGTACAAAGCATGGGGGTTGGAAGAGACGTCTTTCTCACAATCATTCTCCTTTTCTTCTTCAAGATCAGCGTCAGCAGACCGTTTTAATAGGGCATCGTCATGATCCACTTCCCTCTCAGCTTTTGGTTCAGAATCCTTGGTGTCAGAAAGCTTATCTATATAATTATAAATTAGAGCACAACTTTCTTTATTGTCCATTTAATTTAAATTGGTTTTGATCTGTACAGGGCAATAAACCAGATCATTCAAAAAAATTTTCAATTTGAAAGCTGAATCATACTATTTGTACAGTGTACATGCAGATAAAAATAACATTCCAATGGTAAGAGATACATATGTACATGTACCATATATCAGGTCTATCTGCATTTAAAATTTATGCGACTCTGTATTGAATTTGAATGATTTGAATTCAATTTATCGATTCAATTTCAAAAGTAAGAAATTAAAGCAGAAATTAGATGCACATTGATATCTCAAAATATCCAGTAATCCAGTCTGACTAAAAATCAAAATACTAAGATCATTATTACTGTAAAGTTCCTTGGAAAGGTCCTCAAAGTTAAGAGAGAACAGTTCTTTGGAAGAGTTGAGAGAAACCTCCAGACTCAACGGGTGGGCGACGCCCACTTCCTTTCCCAGGTCTCCATTGTGTTCCTCAGCACTTCTACAGAAATAAAGACAATTAAGGTAGCTCACTATATCAAGACTTATACTTTTAAGAGACAATGTTAAAAATGGCGATTTAAATGTTTAATGTTAAACTGTCTGTATCAATCGATTTGTTTGCATGAATATCACAATAGTTCATTGGTTAAAGTATCCGAACTGCAGATCTCCATTGGAGAATGAAGATCTAGCTCTGAATAAAGATATATGGGAAATCGTTTCAATTTTAAAGGTAATATATTCTTTACCATATAATGATTTATTGCCAAAAAACCTAAAAGATAAATCATTATCTAAAAATTTCAGGTAGATCTAAAGAGCAATTTATTGCCCACCCAATCCTCTTAAATTGTAACCTTTATTTATAAAAATCTCAAACAAACTTTTGCCTATAGAGCTGGTATGACTTGGAGTACTGGATGGACAGGTGAGCCGGGGCCTGTGATAACTGTGTTGGCTGGTTCACTGTCATAACATAGCTGGCTGTCAAGTTTGCATGCTCTTTGGTATCTCTATTAAACATATTACTTTCTTCTTTGGCACAGCCATTTCTGCAAACAGAATTTGAAAAGCACAAAATTAATTTGTACCTCAGTTACGCTTTTCTTTTTTTTTTTTTAAAATACTGTCGGTTTTTAATTCGGGTACAGAATCACATGTGTGTTTAATCACAGGTGTACTTATTTCCCTGCTTACCTTTGGGTAGGATTTTCCTTTGGTTCGTCAAGTTGGCTTTCATTTGCACCTGTTTCTTCGTACACTTCACAAACAAGTTCTTTCGGTGATGTCTCTTTCAAATTCAACCTGTAATTAAAAATAGATTCAATTGTAATATCTGAAAGAATTTTTTTTTTCTTTTTTAAAGAATTCTAGATGTGTTAGTTGTAGTTAGTAAAATTTTCATAGCTATAAAATTCTGTAAATACACATGAATCAAATTGCACAACAATAATGTAATGTGTATATATACATTCAATGTGCAATCATATCTGTTGTAGATTGATGCAAGCTTAACAAAACATAACTGCATAATTTAATCATATATAAGCTGCCCGGCAATATTGAATAGAGGTGAATATATATTAGACACATTTTTTCAATATAAGAATTCAATAACATTACAGACAAATCATGTGAACCAAAGAAGGAAAACAAACGAGTTGCCAAATAAAGAAAGGAAGGAAATAAAAAAAAGCAATTAACATCATGCAGTCATGCACTGCGATAAATATAGTAATTACATGCTTCCCTGTGTGTGACTTCATTAACCCCGCATACATGTTAAAATACTTCCCACATTTAAGCACTTGATGGTACCTTAACATAATATTGATTGAGCCCCATAAATTGAAAAAGACCCACCCTAAATAGCTTATAATTCCTCCTGTTAACTATTACCAATAGCTTAATTGACCTCTTCATAGTAACTGCTCTCTTGCAGGGCATTTTGTAAAAAATTTTTGTTTTTTTGAAGGTTGACAATTCAACGATGTTAGTTGATAAAACAAATGCAACAACGTCATATTTCAACAAACCATGTCAATTTGCCCTGCAAAAGAGCAGTACCTCAGTTACCTGATGAAGGGGTTTATTATTACTCTACCAGTGTGAGATATGGCCTTGACTTTTGCTTCAATATTTATCTTAATTTTGGGAGTGTTTATATATGTATACCTGAACAGTACTGTATTACTGGTACTTATTTGCATAAATTTGGAATTAATTGGAATCTTGGGATTTTGGGCTTTCATGAAAAATGCCCTTTATAGTCAGTCCATAACTAACTAGACTAATGATACTGCATCGTATGATATTGTATCATATGATATGGTATGTTATCCTATGATATGGTATTGTATCGTATGATATTGTTAGTATCATATGATATTGTATCATATTAAAACATGTAACAAGAATTTTTATTACCCGGTTATAAATGCTTGATCTAAGCTATTAATTACTAGTATATGTCTTCATTTTTGGACTATTTATACATATGAATAATCAGTCTGCTTCCTTAATATGTACATTAAATTACTTTTATAAAATATTAAATGCATGTACATGAAGTGTTGGTTTGATGAAACTTGTGCATCAGTTTTTGTAATCAATAATTATAAAGTTTAACATTTCCTGCATTATATGTTTTATTTTCCATAATTTCAGGTTTAATTGTGTCAATATTTTGTATATTATAACTAGCAGGGCTTAAAAAAATCAATAGTTCAAGCTAGCTGATACATGTGCATTGCGAAATAACCACAATTCATCACTCAACTATGCTTTTAACCGCAAAATTGAATTTCAACTGCTACATGTAAGAGCCACATTGTGGTTGGCTTGGAAAAAAGTTTCAATTACTTCCAAGTGCATGGGCAATTTATTTAACTATTGCTCTATCTTTCGCAATGCTCATGATCATAACATTGGATATCTAGCTATAATGCTTCAATATGCATGCATTTATAATGTCCACATCATGCTTATAAATAAAAAACAAATGTTGTGAAATAACAAATAAATTGAAGTCCCAAATGATATTTTTAAAAATCAGTAAATATTTAGTTTTAGAAATTAAAATATAAATTAAGTGGATTTAGACTATCAAATCAAAATGCGCAGTGTAAATTAAACCTCTATTTAACTACTTTAAATACTTTTAAAAGAGGACATATGGTAAAATCATCATCTGTTTATAGAAAAACAAATTCTATGCAAAATCCCTTTTTAATTGCACTATATAATCAATTATTAATTATGATAATTGCAAATTGGTTTGCAATACACTAGCTGTCTTTGGATGAGTAATTCATTAGTAATGGTACATTAGACCTAGCTTGTAGATACAGTACTGCTCTTCCTTGAACTACTGTAAACAGTAGTTGGCCATTTCGAGTAGTCTTACTTTATATTGAATGCCTTTACATCGTTAAACGAGGAAAATTGCAAGAATATTTCATATCCTAGGATATACTACAAAGTAATATATTATTATATGTTTGCCTATAGTCATTTTTACTTTGTTGTTAGAAGTAGTTAGTCAAAAAACTTCAGGTGATATGACGAGATCTACGTTAATGTCGACCATTTTCATGATTTTGGGAACTAAATTATGGCCAACTACTGTAACTTACTAAATAATCATAAAGATTTATTTGAAATCAGAATTCATAAATTGACATAATCGCACGCATTTATCTTCAAACATGGTTTTGTTCTGTGTATTATTAGCTACAGAACAGTACAATATTAAGTAATCCCCATCACACTGTGGGAAGCATGCGGTGCATTTTGCTGCATGTTCCACTGTGCATGTACACAGTGTTTCATATGGTGCATGTATATTTCAAATATTGAACAGAAAATCCATTCGGGTCCACCAATTCTCCGAGTAGAAACCCATGGAGATGGACTGTGTTGACATTGCATACTATGTCGGGCATTTACGAAATAGATACATCAAATTTGCACACCATGTTGACATTCAGAACTATCGGAATTTCTTTATATTAAACGCACTGAGTTAGAGTCATCTTCCGTATTTTCTTTCATGAACAGAATATATAGCAAATTTTTAATGAAAATTTACACGTATTTGTATCATCGTTTTTGAGTTTATCCATGCAAATGTGATATTGTGGAAACATAAACTACAGCGCATCCCGTGATTTAGCCTAAATGTAATGCGCATGCGCAAGATTGTAAAATCTGAAAAATTCAAACGATTTCCGAATTTTTTAAAGGAATTTTCGTTGATTATTAACAAAGCCTGGTTGAGAAAAAAAAAAAAAATGGTTATCTCCAAGTACCAATGATGTTAAAATATATAAAACGATTAAAAGACAGTACTCTTCCGATTTCTCTGTATTAAAGCCCAAAATTTCGAGTCTATTATTTTAATATAGTAGTACAGATGTCTGTTAATTTATTAATATTTACATAATGTTTATCTAGTAAATCAATTCATTTGAAATTGGACATTAAGTGACCTTTTTTTTTTTTAGATAATTGCACATAGTTATTAGAACTGACCCAGGCCTATAGATATAATTAGCACAGTGTCTGGGTCCCTTCCTGGAACTTAATATTAACAAATGTTAGATTTATTTGTAATGAGATCAAAATTCATAGACACCTGCATGCATGTATCTTTAACCTAGATGCACATTGAAGACAATTGATTAATATCAAATACCATGTTGACAGTTAGCAACCCAAAGGTTCAATTCCTTTCAGTCATTTATATAAAAGTCTATGATTTTCAAATGTCAGCCATCTCACCAGGTTACTTGAAATTTCAAAAATTTTAACTTGCATATTAATATCATTTAATGATATTTAATATCCACCCCCTAAATTAAAGTTTTAATTTAATTAACAGGGTCACCATTCAGCAGGGCATTCCTTTGTGATACAGCTGTTTGTGTTTTACGAATTTAAAAGTGTAAATAAAGTAACAAATCAGGTTTATTTCTTTGGGGATCATCGTGTTCTTATTGTTATATAGTTTGTGCTTAACAATAGTCCCAATACTAGACCTTGACGGTCCCAACCCGAGTACCACAGTCCCTAGATGGACCTGTTAGGGAGTCTGGTGTTCACATTTTAAGCTTCATTTTTGAGTCTTTTAACCCTAAATCCAAGACTCCTCTGACTGTTACCCCTGTTTTTATTATTGGGTGTTTACCAATGGTAGTAAGTTACATGAGTAACTCATACGATTAAAAATAAAATACATGTTCATCATATGGCTTATTTGTCATCCCCTCCCAAATAAAAAGCCTGAGCCCCTGCCCAATAGGTAGTGAATAATACTCAAAGAATGATTCCTTATTCCTTATATACATGAACAGTGTATTACAGGTATTTATTTGCATGAATTTGGAATTAATTGGAATCTTTGGATTTTGGGCTTTCATGAAAAATGCCCTTTATAGTCAGTCCATAACTAACTAAAGACAAATGATACTGCATTGTATGATATTGTATCATATGATATGGTATTGTATTTTGTTATACTTTCATGTTAAATACTGAAATCTGATTGGTTTAGACGCAGTTCTTATTACCCTCAGCGTTAGCAACGGGTAACATTACAAATTGTTACATGCGGCTAACTGTACGTGCATAATTTACGCCCATGTAACAATTCATTGTGTTACCCGTTGCTAAGTGTGTTGCTAACGCTGAGGGTAATAGAACGGATTATCATCTGCGTCTAAACCAATCAGATTTAAGTATTTAACATGTAAGTATAATAACATATGAAATGGTATTGTATCATATGATAGTGTATCATATGATATTGCATCATATGATATTGTATCATATTAAAACATGTAACAAGAATTTTTATTACCCGGTTATAAATGCTTGATCTAAGCTATTAATTACTAGTATATGTCTTCATTTTTGGACTATTTATACATATGAATAATCAGTCTGCTTCCTTAATATGTACATTAAATTACTTTTATAAAATATTAAATGCATGTACATGAAGTGTTGGTTTGATGAAACTTGTGCATCAGTTTTTGTAATCAATAATTATAAAGTTTAACATTTCCTGCATTATATGTTTTATTTTCCATAATTTCAGGTTTAATTGTGTCAATATTTTGTATATTATAACTAGCAGGGCTTAAAAAAATCAATAGTTCAAGCTAGCTGATACATGTGCATTGCGAAATAACCACAATTCATCACTCAACTATGCTTTTAACCGCAAAATTGAATTTCAACTGCTACATGTAAGAGCCACATTGTGGTTGGCTTGGAAAAAAGTTTCAATTACTTCCAAGTGCATGGGCAATTTATTTAACTATTGCTCTATCTTTCGCAATGCTCATGATCATAACATTGGATATCTAGCTATAACGCTTCAAAATGCATGCATTTATAATGTCCACATCATGCTTATAAATAAAAAACAAATGTTGTGAAATAACAAATAAATTGAAGTCCCAAATGATATTTTGAAATTAAAATATAAACTAAAGGGATTTAGACTATCAAATCAAAATATGCAGCGTAAATTAAGCCTCTATTTAAATACTTTTAAAAGAGGACATATGGTAAATCATCTGTTTAGAAAAACAAATTCTATGCAAAATCCCTTTTTAATTGCACTATATCATCAATTATTAATTATGATAATTGCAAATTGGTTTGCAATACACTAGCTGTCTTTGGATGAGTAATTCATTAGTAATGGTACATTAGACCTAGCTTGAAGATACAGTACTGCTCTTCCTTGAACTACTGTAAACAGTAGTTGGCCATTTCGAGTAGTCTTACTTTATATTGAATGCGAGCCTTTACATCGTTAAACGAGGAAAATTGCAAGAATATTTCATACCCTAGGATATACTACAAAGTAATATATAGGTTTGCATAGTCATTTTTACTTCGTTGTTAGAAGTAGTTAGTCAAAAAACTTCAGGTGATATGACGAGATCTACATCAACGTCGACCATTTTCATCATTTTGGGAACTAAATTATGGCCAACTACTGTAACCTACAAAGATTAAAGATTTATTTGAGATCAGAATTCATAGACATAATCACAAGCATTTATCTTCAAACATTGTTTTGTTCTGTGTATTATTAGCTACAATACAGTACAGCTCACATTAAGTAATCCCCATCACACTGTGGAAAGAACGCAGTGCAATATTTGCTGCATTGTCCACGGTATACAAAGTGTTTCTAATGGTGCATGTACGTGTATTTCAAATATTGAACAGAAAATCCATTCGGGCCCACCGTTTACCTGAAAATTCACCAATTCTCCGAGTAGAAACCAATGGAGGTGGACTGTGTACCAAGGAATACTTGAGCCATTTAACCAATTTTAGCAATCTTGGTATATACCGGTAGTCTATAAAACTAATTAATTCTTTCTGTTTTTAAATTAAATCTATACACTTCCATTAAACGCATGTCTCTTCCTTGAACTATTAACTTACTAATCAATACATAAAGATTTACTTGAGATCAGAATTCATAGACATAATCGCACACATTTATCTTCAAACGGACATTGTTTTTTCTGTGTATTATTAGCTAATAAAAATAGTTTTTGTTTTCATCAATTATAAATTAAATTCATATTTGCACATGAAAAATTAATTTTATGATCAAGCAGTTCTTGTATATAAAAGCTAACTACAGTAAAACTCATTTAGTACAAACAGGTTTTTTCTCATATATAGCAAAATTTGGGGAGTTGTAGCGAAATTTACTTCTTTTAGAAGGAAGTGTTTTATAGTTTAATTTAAACAATTAGCATTAATACCAAATGAATTATTTATATTCTCTGAATAAGTTTTTTTTCACATAAATCTCTAATTTTGTTACTAAGTAAAGAGGGTAACTTATTTCATGCCACAATAAGCACAAATGGTAGTCATATGGAATAAAAACATGTATAGAGCAAATTCACTATAATAATAATTACAAATTCATTATACGGATGTAATGAATTAGAGATACAGCAAAGTAAATCTAATGGTCTCAAGGACTTCACTATACCCGAGATTTACTGTAGTAGAATGTCATACAATTATGCACAATTAGACTTTGACCTGTGCATGCACAGGTTGACATTGCATATTATGTCGGGCATTTACGAAATCGATGCATCAAATTTGCACACCATGTTGACATTCAGAAATATCAGAATTTTTTTATATTTAACGCACTGAGTTAGAGTCATCTCCCGTATTTTTTTTCATGAACAGAATATATAGCAAATTTTTAATGAAAATTCACACGTATTTGTATCATCGTTTTTGAGTTTATCCATGCAAATGTGATATTGTGGAAACATAAACTAAAGAGCATCCCATGATTTAGTGCTAACATAATGCGCATGCGCAAGATTGTAAAATTAAAAAAAATTCAAATGATTTCCGAATTTTTTAAAGGAATTTTCGTTGATTATTAACAAAGCCTGGTTGAGAAAAAAAAATTAGTAATCTCCAAGTACCAATGATGTTAAAAATATATAAAGCAATTAAAAGAGGCTGAGTGAGTACTCTTCCGATTTCTTGGTATTAAAGCCCAAAATTTCAAGTCTATTATTTTGATATAATAGTAGTATACAGATGTCTGTTAATTTATTAATATTTACATAATATTTATCTAGTAAATAAATTCATTTGAAATTGGACATTAAGTGACTTCTTTTTTTTTTTTAGACAATGTCACATAGTTATTAGAACTGACCCAGGCCTATGGATTTAATTAGCACAGTGTCTAGGTTCCTTCCTGCAACTCATTTAAATAAATGTTAGATTTATATGTAGTGATAATTATCAAAATTCATAGACACCTGCATGCATGTACATCTTTAACCTACGTACACCAGACCGTTGCATGATGGAATATTGAACTGTATCTGCAGCATGAGTCTAGGAATTAATTTAATTACTTTGTAAACAAAAATTTAATAAGAAATTATGAAATATGACGTCTTTTTGTCAGGTGATAATTGTAGATGTAGATTGATGACAATTAAGCTTAATTATCAAATACCACCATTAGCAACCGGGGGGTTCAATTCCTTTCAGTCATTTATATAAAAGTCTATGATTTTCAAATGTCAGCCATATCTCACCAGGTTGCTTGAAATTTCAGAAATTTTCATATCATTATGATATTTAATATCCTGTCCGCCCCCAAATTAAAGTTTTAATTTAATTAACAGGGTCACAATTCAGCAGACATCCCTTTGTACATGATACAGCTGTTTATGTTTAACAAATTCAAAAGTGTTAGAAAAGTAACAAATCAGGTTTATTTCTTTCGGGATCATCGTGTTCTTATTGTTATAGTTTGTGCATAACATTTTAATAGTCCCAATACAGTAGACCTTGACGGTCCCCACCTGAGTACCATAGTCCCTAGATGGACCTGTCAGGGAGTCTCGTGTTCACATTTTCAGCTCCATTTTTGAGTCTACTGTTACCCCTGCTTTTATCATTAGGTGTTTACCAATGGTAATTAGTTTAACGATTAACTCATACAATTAAAAAAAAAAATACATGTTCATTATATGGCTTTATTTGTCATCCCCTCCCAAATAAAAAGCCTGAGCCCCTGCCCAATAGGTAGTGAATTTTACTATTTAAGAACAGGACATGGCATGGCACAATTATGATGGATGAAGACCAATACCAATTCACCTGAGGGACTCAAGTGACCTTAAAATTGAGTTGAATATATACTTGAAAATAATTGGTTACCTCAAGAAAAAAATCAGACATCTTAAGAAATATTGAATAGCGTTTGACTTTAACATTACTAACAATGCTTATAAAATATATTGAGTAATACACTACTGGCAGTAACTTGTGTATGCAACAATGTACTACTGGTAGTAACTTGTGTATGCAACGATATGTTATAATAAGTTTAAAATTAATTCTAAAAGCTAAGGCTTTTCTTTCAATCTTTTGTACACTTAATGTCGGCTTGAATGGCGTCTATAGCCTTGTCAGAAATCTTGACAAGCAAAAACAAGAAAAGAAAAGAAAAGATTTTTCGTTATGGTTATATGTATAACTTTGCAAAAAAAGGAGCCCCCCTCCCCGTTCTGACGCCTATGTGCTTACATGCTTACATACTAACATACATGTACTCGATAGCAATATTAACTGTACGTGATAAAATATTCCCAGCATTTCAAGCTAGACTTTTCTATTGACCTTCCTCGGCTTGCTTACAAACTTTTGTACACTTATTAATTTAGACAGTGTCTAACTAATTAACATGCAAATGTACTGATAAATTAATTAATACATGTGCGTCTGCACCCACATATGGTTAGCAATATAATTATCAAGCATTTATTATACATAATATGTAAAAAAATATCACTAACTAATTAACATACAAATGGACCGATAAATTAACTTATTTAATACATGTGCGTCTGCACCCACATATGGTTAGTAATATAATTATCAAGCATTAATTATACATAATATGTAAAATAATATCACCAGACTTTAAAATACCACACGGAGATGTCATCAGGTCAAAAAAATGTTTTGTAAATATTGTGCTCATGAAATTCAGACTAAATTGTCATGATTAATGTTAGCTGCTGTCTGCATAGATCATTAGTAATTATTACTTATATTTTGTTGTTTGCACTTATTCATATCTAGAGTATAACTACCGCGCGGTACATTAGTCTGACCTCTTAAGTAACTACCAAAAAAAAAACCCTTTTTTATCTCTTTGTGACTAATATTGTTATTATTCAACATGTGTACCTGGAATTGTTTTTCTTTGTTTTGACAGTGTATAAATTGTATAAAATCCATTAAGTTGAGCCAGTGAATAAATTAAACTAACTGATCTAAAATTCATCAATTTTAAAAATAGATCAGTCTTATTTAACAAAAATTATTTTAAAATTTCTGCTTAAGAAATAGTTAAGCCATCATTAAAAATGTATTTGTTTCCTCTAACTCGATCCTAAATTTTGAAGTTGGGTAGGTAGGTTAATAATTTTTGTTTCTACCAGGGCAGAAAATGAAAGTATACTCTATCAAATTAGATTTCCTACAAAAAAAAAATCTATATTGTGGTAAAAAAAAATTCAGTCGGCAGGGTTTAATTGGAACGGTTGCGTTTGAGGAAATACAAAGTTATTTTTTATTTTGGCCTTACTGTACATGGTACAGCATCATCACCTCACTATAAAGTTGTTATGCAATCCTTATTTCAAAGTGAAAGTATAAACTGAAAATTCAAATTGCATAATTAAATTACACGAATAAGAAAATTGAATCTTTACGCAGTAAGCCAGTAATCGAAAAAAAAAATAATATTAAAGAAAATATAATTAAATTTCTTTAAAAAAAGTTTTTAATGAGACATTTACAGGTAATAATTATTAACCTCAGTCTACCGTTTGAGCACTTTTCAAACTACTGGCAATTTCTTATGATGGATGATTCAAGAATAATACATTTTAATCTTTCCAATTTTCCTTTAATCTTAATTGTAATAGGGCTCGATGGTCATGGCCATTTTTAGACCATTTTAATCTCCTTGAGAAGAAGAGCTCTGTATTAAAATATTTGATTAAAAAAATGAAATTTACTTAAGGAGTCTGGGTGGTCAAAAAATTAACAATCAGATCTGCCTTAAACTTTGACACGATATTTAATTATTTATGGCCATTACAAACTGCATGAACATTTAGTCAAGTAGATCGAAATCCAAATATTTTAGCTTTAAAATTTTATCATTTTCCAATTATCATTAATAAACATCATTTAAAATTATATATATATACATGCATGCATGTATATCGCATTGTTATTCCATCTAAAGTACAGATTTCAGCTGTGACATTGTACTTGACTTGAGTATAAATCTTAATTCTCCCTAACCTAAATTCAGGTAACTAATCCATTATCAAAATAAAATTAGGTCAGTACAAATTGAGCTACTTGCAGTCAATTCATGCAAATTTATGCAATATTTCAAAGCTTAAAATATCGAGAGAGCTGGGTAATTTTTCAAAATTTGTTAATTTATTCACTGACAAGATGAATCATTCTCATATATTTTACATATCCTTGCCAGGTGTATTTTGAAGAAAATGTCACATTATATAGAGATAATTTTCTTCATCTTTTACAAGTTTTTCCACTAAGGAGGTGTTTTGTTTTTTGTATACCAATCATAAATATTAACCCATCTTTTTTTGATGGGATGTAACACACATTCCAAATTTCAAAAGAACCTGCATAATATTCCAATAGGTATTACAGATAATGATAAAGAAAATGTTATAAATCAAATTCATAATATTATAAAAAAAAAAAAATACTCCCCCCCCCCCAAAAAAAAAACAAAAAAAACAACTTTACACTATCAAACCTTGAATGCATGCATGCTTACCTTAATCGTAACTGCTTAGCTTCATTCTTTCTATCAATGTCTGATTTATTCCTCTTTTCTTTGTCTTGCTTCTCTCCCCTGCACACGACCAGTCTCCTGGGTTCCTTCTTTGTCGAATGCTCTTTATCTTTGGGAGAGGGGTCTTTTCCTTTCTGGACCTGCTGATCCACCTGTTTAAAACAATTGCTTTCTTCCCTGTTGTCTTCAGTTATATTCTCCATCTGAAGATTGCCATTCTTGCTCTGATTTCTGGGCAAAATTGACATATCATTATCGTTACTATTCTTCACTGCACTTTTCTTTTTTGTGGTTATTGAGCCCTCTGTTTTGTTGCACGCCCTTACAGTTCGTAAATTTTCACTTTTCTCAGATGTGGCTCTCCCATTGGCCAGCTCTTTTTGGTTTTTCTGGCTGGGGTCCCTCAAATGACCTTGACCCTGGCAGTTATACCAAGGTTGTTTCGTAATATTGGCACCCGATGATGCAATACCGTGCAAGTTTCCTCTGCATTTGTCAGATCTGTCGATGGGGTAACTTGTATTGAAGATGGCTATATCAATATCATCCTTCTCAATGTCGTCATTTAAACAATGATCCCGCCCCCTCAAATTCTCCTCTGCCGGAAATTTTTCTAAGTCCCTCATGATCGACCCTCAAGGACTCCTCATAACGGAGTTGATCGCGATTTCAAGATTTTATCTAAAACAAGAAAAATGATTATGAAATACTACCACATCAATTCACATGACTGCATGGTTGGTGGAAGTTTTGAGAAATTCTTGATTTTTTTTAACATCCCTGTTTTTGATGCAATCACAACCAACGTGTACAATTGACTCGTGGAGGTCTCTCACTGAACGGTCATGGTTGGACTACTCAACGATAAACAAAGGATCTCTTACCAGCCGCTGATTAATGTTCTATGCAAATGAACGTCGACTGGTGCGTGAAACTTTTCTAAAGAAAACTGAAACCATACCGCGAGAATATTGAAAGTTAATTGTGTATCTATCCACAAATCGGCTGTGTCAAGTGAGTGAAGTGCACTCCAGTTGGTAAAATGATCACGCCCATGCCTGTCATCAAGAATGATCACCCAGCTAGACCTCTATTTATGAACATAATTTCAAACATGTACTGATAGAAGCTGTCCAATGTATAATTATACTGCAGAGTTTTTTTTTTTTTACTTTTGTGCAGTATGTCTTTCATTTACATATCAAATGAAAATTTAAAAGCTGATCATTAACTTAATTCAAATTTTTCTTCTTTAATCTAATTAATTCATTGACAGCCAATTGTCCATCAAACACATCAATCATTTTACTTGCAAGTTTTTGAATTTTGCATTTTTACTTTAAATTCCATTGAACCCAATGCAACAATAATTTTTAAAGCTTTTATTTTTTTAATATGAGCTTTGGAGTTAAATTACAGGTAAAACTTAATTTGAAAATATCTTATGCATATAACAAAGAACGCAATCATTTTATATTCATGCATGCAGTTCCAAATGATTTTTTCATATAATTTCAGAATTCTTAGTTAGCACATAGATCATTACATGACTTTGTAATACATGTACATTGATTCAATAAAATTCATTCTTCTTAATACTAAGTCCAAATTTTTCAAAAGCTATTTATAAAAACAAGCAATTCAAAGGCCAATGTTCTTTATATACAATACACATGATACATTTCCTCTTTCAGTTTGTACATCCATAACTTCAGAATTCCATCCCTGTAGCCTCAAACACCCATTAAGCATTGTATTGTTATTGGGTGAAATCTACTGATCCCCTCTTTCTCATTTTAACCCATCATCAAATTACTTTATTCACATTAGTTTTATAAGTTTATATCAAGCTACGTTTTGAGATAAAAATGCAAACAGAAAGCAACACCTACTTAATTCCATACAAACTTATCACCGCATTCCATTTTTCCTTTTGCCGGACTAAAAATACGTGCAATACCACTGCAGTCCTTGAGTGAATGAAGTTTGAATAAGAATTCACATTTTTTTCCCCTTTATTTAATTAAGCACTCTGACATGCACCGCCATTGTAAACCGCAATTGTATTTATTTCCTTATCAAACAAATAAACTTTGGCTTGTATAAAAATAGTCACGGTGCGTGAACCTGTATCATAATAATTATGATATGAAATCTAAGTTACTTAGTCTCTCTTAATGCCAGATACACAAAGTTTGAGCACTTAAGTTGTAATTGCTTTCTCTCCCTCATGTAGCACTTACCTTTATCAACTCGCTCCGAGGCAAAGTCAAACCCTTCCAAGTCTGCCTACAATCTGTAGTACAATGTAGTTTCCCCCCTGGAGGTTCTAATTTCCGTCTGATTGCGAGGGAGGACACAAAAAGTAGAGGTCCGTCTACATAAATGCGATATATAAACTGCGCCGGCGTGCAATGTGTGGAAATACTTCCTTATTTGACAATGACTCGAGAGGTTTTTAACAGCAAGAGAGCACGACTGTATGAATCTAGGTCAAGGTCTCTCTTTAGCAGCCCAACTCTGAAAAAATACACAAATAAATAAAAAGCCTCCTGAGACTATTATACAAAAACCAAGGAAGTTCATAGGTGTAACCTTTTATATTGTCAACTTTTAAATATAGAAAATGTTGTCTTATCACCTATGTCACCAGCATTCAATATGTAAACAGCAACTAGCTAAAGTGTATTACTGAAGATATATAAATACATTATGTTAACAGCTGCAACTAAAGTGTTTATATATATAATTCAATTGTTAATAAGATTATATTCAAAATATTTAGTAAACATTACAGCAACTAAAGTATACACCGACTATATAGTGAACAACAGTTAATTAAAGCATTTAGTGTACGTATCATTCAACATATTATAATAAAACTACTAATAAATGACCATATAATTATTAAGAATTAATTACCATCATTTTAAAAAAAAATTTCAAATATTATATATATATATATTTCCAAGGATATCTCAGGATAGATCTTCACAGGATGAGCAGGCATGATAACAAGTCTTTATTTTTTTTTTCATTTTTAATACCAAAAACTTCTTATCATATGATTATTGATATGATATTAATAACATGAATCTGCATGTGCTCAAATTTTTTTTTTGACAAATCAAAAGTATACATATCAAACTTAACTTGTATAATGACTATCAAATATACAATTTATATATATTTAAACCTATAAGTGCACATAGAAAATGAAGATTAAACAAACCACAAAATTCAGTAACGGTCTCACGTACCATATCATACAGCACAACAGATTAATTGGTAATGTGCAGATTCTTTTGAATATAATCTCAACTGTTAAAACACCAGGAAACTATAGCTACCAGAGTATTCAAATCTTATACGATGTACCAGTATTATAAGGGAACTATCAAAAGATATAAGTCTGTATTTCCCTATACTTATATATAAATTTGATATAATAAAAATAGAGCACTGTCATAGAAATTATCCACTAAATATTTTTATCTTTTGGAGAAAGATTCGATCTTTTCGTATTAACCGCATTAAATGCCATTTGTACAAACTTGAAAAAGAAAAAAAACAACTGGTGATTGATATTGCTGAAAAGTTATATGTACTGTTTGACTATAATTAGTGCAGCTTTAATATACATGTACCATTCTACTTGAAATGAGCGATAACCATACATAGAACCATTTTAACAATACCTTGGACTTACGATTAGACGTAGCTTTCTATTTCTTGCATCAAAACAAGTTAAAAATGATGCGGTTTCAAGCGAAATATGCACCGATTGTGTAGTCTTGGCTCAAAAGCGAGACAAATCTTGTTGATTTCAAAGAGTCATGGCTGAGTGGCCAGCAATAAAATAGACAGGCCTACGTCATATTGCTGTTTGACACAACTACCCAATTGGTCCAAGCTCTTGTTAAAATGGTTCTAACAGAGAGCGAGATGAAAGATCTATATATAATTTCAATTAGATTGTACGTGTACAAACTCCATGCTATATTTGAACAAGGCATATATCTGTTGATTATGCAGTTGTCTAATATGATATACATGTAGTTAAATCAATTAAGAGAGCTATGAAATTATGAACATTTACATCAAAATCTGTGGAAGCCATGCAATGTTGAAAATTCAATGTGCCATGGATTCATATAATTTTAATATCAATCTTATGATATGCCCCGACTGTCAAAAAATGACATTATATACAATGCAGAGTTAAGTCCCTTGACCTGAAATACATTGGTATTTTGTATTGAGTTTTATCTTATTACTTCAGAAAGTTTACTGGTTGGTTTAAATCAATTTAAAGAAAATAAACCAAAAACAATATGTCTGCATAATTAAGATGTCTAATAATAAAATCATGTAGCTTTGTAAATACCATTTTATACTATATAGAAGAGTGAATGGGAATCACCACGAGTCATTTTATATAAAATCAGGTCATGTTTACTTTCTAGATCAAAATGCTCCATTAAAATCTATTTAGATCCTTTAATGTATTAATTAAAGCTGTATGTCTGCTACATGTATACATGGTATATATACATGTACTGGTATATCTACTATATGTATATATATACTCATATATCTTATACATGTATATATACCAGTATACATGTAAGATGCAAATCTGGACCCCAACCCAAATGGCATTCTTTTATACATGTAACTCAAGTACATATATTGCTTTAATTAAGGTCAGACACGACCTATCTTCCATTTTTTTCTATTTTTCCTATCTCCGCAATGTGAAGATTTCCATTAAGTAATTCCATAATGGTATTTTCATGTAAATATATGATACTTTCTTTATTTAGATATAAAGTGTTCTATTCAAAATTTATACTATGACTTTATCTATAAGCATTAAATTCAAATGCATTTTGCCTGCTATTTAAGGAAATTTCTAAATATAGCTCTATAGCTCCAAAAATAGCCTGGTAATGTACCCTGAATTTTTGAGAGTTAACAGGTTTAAATGTTAATAATTATAATAATAAGGAATAATATATAAAGGAAAATTATATAAAATTGAGGAATGTCTTGTGCGTCCTTAAAGTGTGGACCCTCTGGAAAAATCATATGGATCAGACCAGGATAACCTGTCCAAAACATCTGATATATATATGACTAAATAATCAGTGTATTTATGACATTTACATGTAGTTAACTATCTGCAAATTGTCAGTGCATCTGAATATGTGATTCTTAACTTTAATAAATTGTAAATAATGTGATTTTGGCTTAATTAAGAAATTAACTTTTAAAGAATACTTTTTGTCCTTGAAATTTTAATCCTGCAAAAATTAATGGACATTGATCATTTCTCTCGATCACCATGCAATTATAATTCTGAATGTCACTCACAGATCTATAGGTATGGTCACACAGGTATATAAAACCTACGATTTTGTTACACCCCATTGCACAACTGAAACTCGTGGCTGACACGTAGTATTCCCTATATTGTCTTAGATTTTGCGCATTTATTTCTTGTTATTTGCATTTTCCGTTTGTAAATGATGCACTGAACTGTATATTTGATGTTCTTTTTCTCCTGGCTAAGAAAAAGTGAGGAAAAAAAATTGATAATTTTATCGCGATTGAATTAACATGGCATGTAAGTTGTATGTTCACATAGGTGAGACCTTTACAGCGAAATACTCTGAACTGTTAAGAGGTCTTCTGCTTATATACATGTAGAGGTTGTAGGGAGAGCAGCAATGACAGAGAAATATGGCGGACAGTGCCTTTTACGAGTAGTGTTCAGCTTTAAATATCTCTATATATAATTGCACATAATTGACCTTTTTCCTATGCATATCTCCTTCCCTAATACTGTAGCTTATATGCAGCAGTGCAGTAAACTGCACTCTTATTAATGCCATCTTTACTGAAATATATTTCAAAATATTTATGTTATTACTGCTTAGTAATACTTATTTTTTACTTAATATATGCTTCCTTATCATTATGAATTTTGTCTTCTCAAAATAACTTTCAAATTTACAGGCAATATTGAATAAAAAAAAGAACATTATCACTGATGGAAGGAAATTCCGACAGATAGAAAACAAAAAATCTATTTAAAAATTGAATTATTGATAAGGAAAACAAATTATAGCATCATGAACTACACTATTCGTGAAGTACTAGCTGCTACATTGCTTTGATCATCATACATCTAATATGATTGAGAGACAATGTAGTTAATGTACATATAATGAATTATCGAACTAAATCTTAAATTTATATTAATGGACTTGCTAACTTTATTCATAGTAAGACAATAATTCTGATATAAAAATTATTGAGCTTTCATTAATCCTTGCAAGCATCTGTTTAAGGAGATATCATAAAGAATATATAATCCGCAATTTTCAATACTACACAATTATTTTTTTATTTGAGAATGGCTCCAATGCTAATACCACATTTTGTAATGTACATTACTTATATATCTTTAGAGAGAGGGTGATCCAAATGTATTTTTAATCTAAGTAGTGTATTTGTACAATAAAAGCATGCACAAATTAATACTACAATTAACATTTGATTTCTTAAAAGAACAATTTTTAATGATCCATAAAAAACTGCGCATTGGCAAATATGGTTCAATTATTTTATCATTAAACTGGGTCTGCAGAACATTGTCATGTTACTTTGTTAATGTACATGTATTGTATGCAACACCCATTATCACGTTGTGGCTTTTTCCGAGAAATCAATTTGCATGTATGATAAGACAAAAATAGACTGTGATAACCTGGAAACATATCAATTATAATAATCTGTAAAAGCATAAAAAATCGAAGTATGACAGGGCATATCAACTTCTTTCCCCATGCTTAAATGAGATATTTTTCAAAAAGTCATATTTATCTGGATTTTCGTTTAAAATATAGTGCAAAGTCGAAACACCAACCTGTTGGGAATTCTTACTTTCGGTTTCATGTATCCCAGAATACAGTTTGGCGAGGTGTCTTATCCATTTGACACCGCATACTTTCGGCTTGATTCAATCGTATTCTTTTACTACTCTTATTGTTCACGAAACCGCCCGTAGCTCATCAATAGCTAATTAAACAAATAACAATGAAAAATTGGTCTTAAATGGTCATATTCAGTACATTTACATGCCAAACGTACGTTCAATTTTTATATATTTCATTTAAAACAATTTTAACGATCTTTGTAGTCTGATTTTTTTTCGTATGTTGAAGAATTTTGGATTGATTAACCAGTTCAAAACGCATAAATTGCAACTTTTTAACACGTTAGAAAGTGTAGCTCCCAGGTCGTCCATCCGAATTTTTTCAGACTGGGAGCTATCAGACTTGCTGCTAAGGAAATTCATGCCCAATGGTGAGAAATTCTGGTGTTATGGTTCTAAAAAATTAGATTAATAATTATTGTACTTTACTTAATACATTATTACTTATTAGGTTTGTTACTGACTGTTTAAAGAAATTTGTGGGGTCGGTTAAGTCCATAGAAGGCTCGGCGGAGCCGAGCCTTCTATGGACTTTACTGGCGTGCGACCAGTTCTCGCCGAGTACCATTTCTCGCCAGTACATTGTGACGTCATTTTTCGTCTATAACTTTATGTGTTGATAAAATGACGTCACAATGTACTGGCGAGAAATGGTACTCGGCGAGAACTGGTCGCACGCCAGTACCGACCCCACAAATTTCTTTAAACAGTCAGTAACAAACCTAATAAGTGTTTTGTTTTGTCGAGGACCTAAAGTTTAATATGTAAACAAACAAAAAATAATATATAACAATTAAATTCATATATTATTTCTCTCGTTTTTTACCTTCTTTGTCAGTCGTTTGTGCAAACCTGGATGCCATTGTAGGATCGTAATATTACGTCACGGGCAAAGGGGGGGCCACTCTAAGTATTTTGGGGCTTAAAAATCAAAAGTATGGTTGAGCGTTTGTGTAAAAAATCAGCTCAAAGAACGTTACGGCCGCCATGTTGCCGTATAAATTTTGACGCTCGCTGTGTAAAGAAATTTATAAGGCAATCACGTGACGCGATTCATCCAATGACGTCGAGACATTCTAGTCTGAGGCAAAACAAAAATTATATATTACCAAACAAATATAAATTGATAAAAATTATACAAGTAGTGCAAGTGACACAGAAAAAAAATTAAATCAGTGCTACTTTTAATTAAACGTTAAATGTAATATTAATTGTTTGTTTAAGTAGACGTAGAATTCAGTCTAATAAGAAGAAATGCAAATATTAATATTTCACTCAAATTGACATTAAATATATGAAAGACCTAGCTTATTTGATTACTTTGACTAAATCTCACTTGTGTATGAATGTGCATGTGAACTACTTTAAATTGAATATATTTTTATCCCAAGACACTCCAAATTTAGTACACACATGCGCATCAGTTATTTCTAAATAGTTTAAAAGACTTACAAGACTTAAAAGACTTTCAGGATTGGACATTAATGTGATCGATATCATTGCAATATAATTAAATACAGTTATCTGACGTATAAATCCGAATGATTTTTACAACTTGTCTGAAAATATGTAATGTCAATAATTAGGTCTAGTTGTTTGGTATCAGCAGAAAGATCATCTCATTCTGTGTCCCAAAAACCTTAATCTTTGAAGTAGCGACTTTGACAGGGGTTTTTGTGAAACCACTATTTTAGTGTATTGCGGGTCACTTTCGGATTAGTAGCTAAACTGGCACAAATCAGTTTGACAAAAATATTATGTATATTACTTACAAAAAAGACCAATTTCTTCCATTCTGCCTAAAAATAATAACCGAAATCATCATTTTAGTCCATGTTTTTGTACTTTTGACTGCTTTAAAAAATGAAAAATCTTAGAAAACGCTTCAACCATGCAAATTTCCTCCATAGATATTAAGGGGGCTAGGTCGTCAGCAAATTACCTATCATATCTGCCTATACTTTGACATATATGATATTTTTTGCCATAAAATATTATTTAGTAAATAAAAAATCCTAATATTTTAGCTTTAAAATTTGAGCATTTCACTATATATCTTTCACAGCCGCGGAGCACTCCTTTTGCAATCGAGAGAAAAGGCATGGAAAATGTTTTGCTTTCTGGCAGGAAAGTAAGGAGAAAAAATCTAGAGAAAAGTAGATGACTTTTTTTTAACCATTTATCTCTGAATCATTTAAATAATTAATCGTTTGTAAACATGTATCTTTAAAAGTCATTAAAATATGTAAATTATCATTGTTGTCGATCAGAACGTTACACAGAAGAAACAGCATTGTCAATAAATGTGAAGGTTACCACGGTAACTGCAACCAGGCCTTTTCCTCTCCGTGTCCGTCCAATGAGGACTATGGTCAATTACCACTACATGTACTCTCACATCTTTCCATTTGTAACCACTGAGGTTATTATGTCTTTAAATTTAAGTAATTGTCTTAATAGTTGAACGGTGGTTGTTGATCAATTGTGTGTTTTGAGCAGATTTAACAGCTGATGAGATAAACGCAGTTGTCTGTGCAACAAGTCGTGTTACCAAATATTTTGTATTTGCGATCTGTAATGGGGCTAATAAACACGTCTGTGTGTTCTTGTGCTGTCCTGTTGCACAAAAGGCATCTTCCATCTGAACACGTTTTAAGCCACCATTGGGAAATGGGTTGTCTAATTTCGCTCTAAATCTTTCTTAGTTCTTGAGTACAGAGTAATAGGTTGTGATAATTGGAACCCTATAATTGTCTTTTTTTTCTCTTAATTGCAAAAGGGTTTCCACGTCTTTTTGATTATATTGCAGATTGTACTGTATGGGCTTTGCAGCCTCGAATACACAAATGGGATTTCAACATGTTGCTCTGTTTCTCAAAGATTTCATTAGAAGAACAGAATCATCAAATTTGGGCACTTTATCCTTTAGAAACTCATCTAAAAGTATGAGGAATATTATTCGAAATTGACTGTGTATAATGATGATAAAATAAATGCTGACCATCGGACTTTCTCGTGACGAATCTCTATGAGACGAATCATCCGACCTTAGCGTAACCATCGGACTTTGGCGTGCACCTTACCGTTATATTACGGACACCAAAAGATCGGTCCTCTGCAAAACCACGTCGGACTTTGGCGTAGCATATCTTACATAACCCCGAAGGTTTTTTTTTTTAAATTATTCATAACGGATATATCTGCTTTATATCACTACAATATGCTTACAAGGATCGGAAAATTCGATTTTTATTTTGAAACAGCAAGGAGAAAGTACTTGCCTGTCTTCCAAAACATTAATTGCTACACAAAATTTATAAGAGACACTTAAATTGCCATCTCTCGACACACATTTTCACTAGTAGGTAAAACATGCAGTCAGCAAAAATGATATTCGGTCATTTCCGACATCGACTCCGACACCGGAAATTACTGACCGATTTACTAGAAACGAATGGCTGTAGGACTTAAATTTCGATGGTGTTCAGGAGATGGGTTCATTCGGAGAAACATAACTAAACAAATTTCTAAATGTGTGTTAATATTTTTTTTTTGTAAGAAAAATTGTACATTAAATTTTTTAGAGGTCGGTGTTATCTGTCTTATGCCATAAATGTAATGGATTCTTTTCAAAACAAATTATTGTCTTACATGTATAATTATGTTTTTATGATATTCAAACAATAAAACTTTATGACGATCTCTTTTAAGACAGGTGTTTCATGGTACGTGTGCAGATAGGTAGCTATCATTGCAGAAAAAATACATAACCTTTATTTTTTTCTGCAATATTTGCTACCTTCATAACCTGAATGAAGCATTTCAATGTTTATTTAAAAACACCTATCCGATCAATTGTCAATTAAAACGAAGTTAACATATTTTTATATTTTTGTCGATCAGTACGTTACAAAGAAGAAACAACCTATATACTGTAGATTGGCAAATCACGATGGTTTTATTTTCACTATGTTCGCGATTTATCATGTTCCCGCGAAATTAAACCAATCGGGATCATGAATACTATCATTAGTTTTAAAAAACGTATTATATTCATGTAGAAACAAAGATAAATAACTCTCGCAGCGTGAAATTGAAAACATCACGAATGGTACATTTGAGAAATCGGGACATTTTAACACCGTGGAATTAAACTGTCTTACAGTATGTGAATTTAAGGTAACAATTTTTACACTCAGTGTATATTTCCCCTTATGTTTGCTTTGGAAATCGGTGATGTTCATGTTTCTATAATTAACACGCCAAACCTGATCACGGCGTATGAACACATTGTCAAGTAACCGTCATCATGCGATTTGAATAGATTTGTCATTGTAAGATTGAATGAAATGATCAACCTTTCATAACACATTTGTTACGTACATGTACTTAAGAGAAATAATCGTTAAATCATATCTATTCGTTATTAAAAAAGAGTTTTCTCGACAAAGCTGCTCAATGACACTATATTTTTAGGTGCGGAAGCAGACCATACCGTCCGGTATAACATGTTTTAGGGCTGCTCCATCTATTATTTACATTCCTGACAAAGACCGTATATAACAACCTTGAAAGGACGGTACACAAATATTTCTTACTAATAAACATCACTATGAATATAAATCTAAACATTGTATGCTTATTTTTGGATGTCGTCGGTCCTATAACACACCAGGTCGTGCAGACAAATTATCATATAACAGTGCTTACGGGCGGTATTCAATTTATCAATTTCATACCTACGAGTTACTGGTATATAGAATACACTTTGAACAATGTATATTGTTGGTGTGATTTGATCAAGTAAATCTTAAAGACTTGTTTAAAATTACAGATAGGGAATGTTGTATGGAAAATGCCCGGAACCCGGTGATACATGGTTAAGTATTTAATGCATTATCGGTCCATCGTGGTGTGATTTTATTGGACGTTGTTGACGTCATATGAAATTAAAGTTGGTCGACAACAGAGAAATATACCGTAATTGTCTCTATGACTGATATGTATTGGCAAATGACATATCAAAATATTTGCACATCACGTTCACTCAATTCAAGTGACACGCGAAAAAATCTCTGAAAACCCAATCGTGTAGCCTTAGGCCTCCTTCTGTTTCCAATACGTTGGTCAAAATCAATTATTTGATATTTATTATGCAATCATTGTTCTAAAATAGCCCTTGCCTTTTACTGGTGGTCATTTTCAAATCATTAGGAATATTGAAGTTAAGATCGAATGTTTTGCAAAATTATTTATCTGCCAACAGATATCAATAAATAATATAGAATTATGCTGAAACATTTTTAAGCCAGACTTATACTAAATACCAAATATTCAGCCTCATTGTTCAAAAAAGGTGCAACACCTCATTCATTTCTATGTTCTCACACGAAACTGCCAAACTACTGTGCTATGGCTATTCAACGATCCAGGTCTTTGGAAAAGGTCTACGACAGAGTCAACTGAAACAGTCCATGAAAGAACGTTTAGAAAACAACAAGATACAGCCTGTAAAAGAATATGTTGGTATCTCCCTGTGATTGGTATCAAACAGATTATTCGAGAAGACATGCAGATGTTGAAAACAGTTAATTTCAATGGAAATTTTTCACCATTCACAAATCTTAACATTTACATATACTTTATTTTATGCCTCAGTATGTCAACTGCATACATGTACTACAATTAATTCGTCCACAGTTTATTCGCATTAACTGAATGATTGATGGTATACCTGATTACATGAAAATCTGGTTAATCTACTGTCTGCTAGTCACAAGTCCGCACTAAAGTCGTGACATACCATTTTTTGCATTTAATGAAAACTTATTATTTAAAAAAACAATTCAAATCAATTCATTTCAGGTTATTTGCTGAAACCATAATGGTACATGAGGTCAATCATTACATACAGTTCAAAAGTCTGAGGTACATTTTATAAATGAATAGATAATTAGTAGATACATAGTAAATAAGCATAAATATACAATATATATAATTAAGATAGGAAAAAGTATAATGATGAAGGACAGACTATTATATCAGACTGTATATTTTGATAATAAAATAACATAATTTTTTCAGGTTTGTAGCATTAGAACAAGACATAAGTGTACAAAACTTTATAGTATTTGGCGCTGACCAGTATTTATCATCAATAGCTCTTTACATTCAAGAATAGAATGGAATTCGTCAGCAATTTGACCTGAATTACACAGTTTACACACTAGTTGGTTTAAAGGAGTATTGTACCATCTCCCAGTCTCCACTGGGAGATGGTGATTTGAGGTTCTAAATTTCATATAAAAACCTTTCTGAGCTTATGTGGCAATATATTAAATGTAATTTTCATAACTAAACATTTTCTTAAAAAACTTGTAAATCTGCCCTTGCTAAAGACTTGCTAAATGCTCATAATTTGTATTTGCAGATTCGATGTCAATATATTCGCACATCTATTTCATTTTAAATGACATGCAATACATTCTTTGAAGACTTCAACAGTGTAGGGCCTCTTTATGTTTGGTCAAATTAATTTATTTAATATTTTTATGCAAAATTTGTTTTAAAATTCAAAGATTTGCGTCTGTTGATGCATATTGCGGAGAGATGATAACCAAAAATTAGCACGATAACTCAACTTTTCTTACGAAAATAATAAACAGGCAGGGGGTATTTTAGAACAACAATTGCATGAAAATATCAAATAAATGAAATTGACCAAACCCATTGGATACAGAAGGAGACCTACACGACTTGGCTTTTTTAAGAAATCACTGCGTGTCATTTAAACTGAGTGAATGTGCAAAAATGTTGATATTTCATCTGCCAATACATATCAGTAAGAGAGACAATTATATCTCTCTGTTCTTTATCACTGGGGTGGTTTCGTGGTTCTCTTGGATGTACGAGGGGGATGTATTGGAGTCTTATTTACCATGTTTTCTGAATTGTCACTGGGATTGGTATCAATTATTGATAATCGTTGGGAGGTAAATTAATTTTGCTAATCATTCATCACTACAATCTTGCTAATGAATTCAAAATGACCATCAGTGACAGGCAGGGGGTATTTTACAACAATAATTGCATCGAAATATCAAATAATTTAATCTGAACAAACACAAAGGATAGAAAATGTTTAAAATTGCGTAATTTTTCAGTGTGCTTTTTAACAAGGCCTACGCTATTGGACAGTTCCAATAATTTACTGCGTGTCATTTAAACTGAGTGAATGTGCAAAAATGTTGATATTTCATCTCCCAATACATACAGGTAAAAGAGACATTTATATTTCCAAGTTGTTAATGAACGATGACTGTAATTTTATATGACGGCAACAAAGTCCATTAAAGTCACACCACGTTGGACCATTAATTCATTATAATTATACTGATAGCCGGGTTCTGGGAATTTTTCAACCAACATACCTTGAAGACATATTCCGATCTACCGGTATATCTTTTAAAATTAAGCCTGATACTCGAACAAAAAAATCGCACCAACAATATACCTTATTCAAGTTTTATTCAGTATATTTTTATGGTTTTATATAAAAAAACATCAGGAACGTAATACAGACGTGATTAAAGAAGGATACAATATTATTCCAATTTATAAAATATTGTTTAAGAATTCATTTAATAATAAAATTTTGTCTATATTGGGCATATACAAGTAACTACGATCAAAAATGCGGGCAGGGAAGTTATTTCACAACTGTTTGCTTGTTGTTTTAGATGTGTTTTTTTTAATAATAGTGACATTTTTTCATATAGTTTTCTGATTTACACATCTGCAGAATATACTCTCCTCATATATTGTGTGTTGTGCTACGAGTAAGCAATTAATCGATTGGAACGAATTGCGATCAAATGATTAGCAATTCTGCAGCTGATTGCCATCCTTAGTTAAGAAAGAACGAGTTTGTCTAACAGTTTTAAAAGAATGAAGGAGAATTAAATGGTGAAAAAAATTAAATTAATGTCAGGTTAAAATTCTAATTATGAAAATAACCGTATCGATACTTTCACTTGTCCCCCAAGCTCTTATATGTTGCAAAGAACGAAGTCCTAATTATGAATGGGTTTCATTTAAGATGTTTAATAGCTTATCATTAACAATATGAACGAAAAGTTAGATAACGTCCCTTCTGGTGTAAAGGTGATCATATAAACAAGTCTTTATTTCTTATTTTCACGATAGATATGGCAAGCTTTGACAAAAATAAAGAGATAAGATCCATTCCTCAAACAACAGCAACAAAGTCCTTACATTTCTTTCAGCATTTTGTACATACATGTAGATGCATTCAGAAGATCAAAATGATCAATTTAAATACCCCAATGATACTAAGTATGTTTATAATTGATACACTTACTGAATTTTATGTAACAAAATGTTACATAAATGAATGAAAGATCAATACTAGGCGCCGTTTTTTTTCACCGATTGATTACCCAGTGAAGCCATTGAAATTCCAACCAAATTTCATTGATACCCTCGCGAACCACAATAAACTTGAAATGAGCTATGTGCAATGATTCATTCACCAATGAATTTTAGTTTTCCAAATTGTACAGAGACAAATCTCATTGATACAAGAATATACATGTACTTAATGAACAATTAAGTCCCAACCAGACCCCAAATAACTTTAACTTAATAATACCTGTTCCCGATTCATATCTTTTTTATGGAGAAACATTGAAAGTTCTTACTTTAAAATAAAAATTGCTTTTGACCGAAGGGTGTATCATGACCTTGACGCACGGTCATTTTTGTAAGTCCATGTTCATTGGAAGAAAAAGTACTACTTTGTGTCTGCTTCGTACTCTTCTTATGGAGAAACATAAGAAGTTCTTTTTATTTCATATAAATATTGCTTACGACCCGAGGATGTGTCATGAAATTAACCTAGGGTTAGTTATGCAAGTTCAAGGCCATTGTTTAAAAAAATGCATAATTCCTATCTGGGCCATATCTTGTAATGGAAAATGATTAGACTCAATTTGACTCAAAGATTGTTTGTTTGTAAATATGTCCTGATTTGAGCTTCGGTCATTTGTGCTAGTTCAATGTTACTTTAAGAAAAAGAGGCATATCGATTATTTTCTATCAGAGAAAGACTTCAGTTTTGATATTTTCATTTGTGATCTTGCTCGTAGTATTATTCATACCTCATAGACACGATTTAGTTATATTTCCTTATTTCATATGTCAACATAAAATTTTTTGCATGTTCACATGTTTGATAGACAGATAACTTGCACATAAGGGGTAGAGATATGACACCATACACAAATGTCAAAATTTGAAAACTTCATTTTCACCCTACAAATCTCTAGAATCCATGAGCTTTCGTTGGCGAATCTACAAATCTTTAAAAATTATAAATACTTTAATTACTTTTAAGTATAATCACGAAAAAAAAATTCAATAAGTAAACAATTTGAAGACTTCATTTTTTCCCTACAAAATCTCTAGAATCCAGGAGCTAACAGCCTCAAGGCGGCCACAGACCCCCTGCCTAAAACTGACACCCCCTCTAACTTCAAATCCTATATCCGCCAGGCCCTGCAAGTTGACGTCGACTTAAATTGTTTGACGACATAGTCGGAGATTGGAGTTGAACATCGCATACCGAACTGTACGTCATAATAGCCGATGCTTGGCGGAAAGGGGTGCGTAATAACAATTGACAATTGTTGGAGGGGTGTGTATTTAATTTTATGAACGCGGGTTGACTTATTAACATCAAGAAGGAAAGTGTTAGGCGAGTTTACAATTGGGATACTTTGGATCTAGCAAGTTTAGTTTAAAGTATGCAAATAAATGCGCAAACGCTAGCGTTTTTTAGTTTCAGTTTTATAACACGACAGATTGGTAGTTAATACGTATATTGTATAAGTTAATACATATACTTGTACTTTATTTGACGGTAAACAATGAACGGATTGTGTTCTACGTCTATACGAATAAATGATAAATGCAGTAAACGGGAAAGTTAAAAAGGAGAACCCCTCACTCCCCAATTGCTTTTTAAAATTGCTCCCCAATTGCTTTAAATTCTTATTTGGGACAGTAATAAAAATTTTTAGAGAAATTTGACCTTGGAACAAAATTGTTGCTCGCTCCTCTAAATATATTCAGTAGGAGTTTTGGTTTTTTATTTTAATTTTAAAGAATAGTTAAAAAAAGGACCCCCATGATATTAATGTGTAAACGGTGTTTATTCACACGCTTGCGCGGAACATCTGTTAACTACATGTATGCACATATTTAGTATCATTGTGGTATTTCAAAGTTAATTAGGGTATCATGGGGTTCATTGGGATATCATTTGGTATCATAGGGGTATCATTAGGTATATTTGGGTATCATTGGGGTTCATTGGGGTATCACTGGGGTTCATTGGGGTATCGTTAGGGTTCATTGGGGTAAAAAGACGCACTGCATTACATTAATAATTGTAACATTGCTATTTGTGATAAAAGACATACCACTGCTTCATTTAGAAGCGATTTCTGACCTGAAAAAAAGATAAGAAGGAGTTTTCGGAACATTACCATTCACCTTTATTTGATATAATGTATTAAATTGATTTTATCCTGTTTTCACAGTAATTTTAAAAATGTGGACATTTTAACCTTTTTATCTCAATATTCATATACATGTTTTAGTCTCAAAATTTAGAAGGAGAGTCTACGCTACTTAGACATTCACAAGCTTAAGATTACTGTATACAGGGAAATATTCGCCCCGTTTTATTTTCGCCCCTTTTGCTCTCGTTGACAGTGGGCGAATTTAAGACTGGGCGAATTCCCAGGTGTTAAGTTACCTCTCTTTAAACAAGCCTATGTCTGGGCGAATTCAAGACGGGGTGAAGCCGTTTGCGGGTGAAGTCAGACGAAAATAACACGGAGCGAAAATAACCATGTATACAGTATCTGCTAGCTATATAAAGGTACAGAAAAGTTTTCAGTGAGTTTTCAGTGAATAACATTTTATGAAATGTCATTGTAATACCGAGCTCCATATACCCTGTTTTTGGCTAGAGGAAGCATTTGCCTTGGTCAACATTTAATCCTTTTAAATGAAATAGACAATCCTAAATCTTCATTTTAATCATATTGTACTAAACATATGTTAAGTTCTATTTTCACAATGCTAACTAAAAGTCAAATTTATCTTTTTTTACTATCTTCATTTAACAATCAAATCAATTTCTAATGGAACGATCCTTGTATGGGCAAAATGTTAAGTAATGAGGGCTAAACTGTCTGGCTATTTTTTAGACTTTATTAATCTTCTTTATAAGAAGACCCTTGTATAAAGACGTACACATAGGAAAATATTGAGTTTTTATAATATACTACATTGATTTTTTTCTTTACTAAATAATACTATATTAAGACAGGTAGTCACCATATTGTAACTTGTTTTCTAGATCTGATGGGTAATTTGTTAATCATTCAACCTCCTTAGTACATGTATCATCATTTACTGTATAAAACGAGGCAATGTAAGCTTGAAAAACAATAATCTCACTGTTTGGATAAATAAAAATTTATAAAACTACTCTCAAAATCCTAGGATGTATGCTGACTGTTTTCACAATTATAATTGGTTGGTTGAATTATATTTTTTCAGGAATAATGTATCTCCAAATGTAGGTTTCTTGCTTGGATTCTCTCATCTAATGCTTCACTTTGCGCGACTGTCAACCAGTTTTTCCAGTCGCCAGCTTTTCCTATAAGATGATTAAAGTTTTAATATAAATAAATAGAAAACTTTTTCTTCATACATAATTGTAAAGCACTTTAATTAAGGTATGTTTATTATCGTCATTTTTTTATTGGGGGGGGGGGGGGGCTAACCCACCTACACTCAAAACACAATAAAACTCAAACACTACGGCAAACTCTATATTCTAATTCCTATTCGTTATTTTCTTATCTCTATATAATTACAATATTAATTAAATTTCTATGTACATGTTTATTGTTTCAAAAATGTGAGGGTAGGAGTAATTGACTTTCATACTCGATGCCTCCTCCACCTCAGCTGGGAAATATTTAGTTAGTGTGCAATGCACAGATTATCTAATATTCCCCTCGCAGTTATAAGAAATAATAATTTAAATCTAGGCAATCTAATCGAATTTCTGATTAATTTGAAATACATGTAAATGTAGTAATTCATTTTCCAAAACAAAAAGCTGTCATTCTTTTAATTTCCCAACAATACATTACAAATAAAATAATGAAATCAAATTAAACTCACCTTTTCTGTACATGATATGTTTGTCCCGTACTTCGGTTATCCTGCACATGCTCTCCGGAATGTTATTGTGTTTAAAAGCAGACATAGTTTGAAATTCACATTTGTGAGCGATTTCGTCCATTAATTCTTCACTTGGTTTCAGTTCAAGGAAGTCTGCAATGATTTTAACGTGTCCTCTGAGGTCCTGCAAAATAACTTAAACAGTTGCAAAATATTGTAATTATTTTATAGGTTTTTTTTGCCATCTGCAATTAAATAATAGAACAATTTGCTACAAAACTTGAAATGATTAAAGTATAAGAACACAAGATAAACTAAAATATTATAATAAATTGTACAGTTGTGTATTGGGTATTTTTTTTATTTTCCAAACTTTCTTACTGTTGTCATATCCTAGTCAAAGTTTTGAAAAGATAACTGTTAGGGAATAATTCTGTTCATCCATGTGTTGTCAACTATTGTAAATGTTCTTAAGATTGTTTTTTTTTGTTTCTTGTCTGTTCTTAACCCATGATGACGTTGTGTCACTTTTCGAGATTTACTTTAATAAATGACAATTTGTTTACTTTGTCATTTTTTAACTGACTACAAAAACAATATTGCAGTCGTTTTTGATATGAATATAAACTATTTCCATGTTTCACTTTCAGAATCAAACATATTTTTCTTCCAGGGAACATTATTTCTTTTTATTTTGTAATTTTAATGCAGATTTTATTAATCATCATTGGACTGACTCTAAACGTTTTAACAGTAGTTGTTATTCTTATGAGAAACCTGCAAAAGGTTTTAAATATCCAGTTTACAACATTGCCCAGAATTTTTTGATTGAGTAAACGAGTTAATGACATGCCATGAAATGTTCATATTCTGTTATATGGCAAACATTGTCTATCGGATAGAGAGAATTAATGTTCCCCTATTCATCATTTTATAAGTACATTAAAAGATTTCTTTATTTTATTTTCTACTCCACGACTTATTATGAACGTTGTTTTGCCAACCTTTTTCATGTTCTCGTAACAGATGTTCAGTAATGGGTATTTAACATTTTCTTCTTTGAAATCTGTCCATTCCTTGACGTAATCTATCCAAGAACCTCGATGTACTTTATAAAAAGAAAACAAAGCAATAAAGTTAAAGTCAGAATTAGCTCATGTTTTTCAAAATGATTAGCTATAAACTGTTATTTAGTTAAGAAATATTACATATTATTAAAGTTTAAAATTTGAATGTTTTCCTATATCTACATACAGAGCAGATTCCCTTCTTAGATTAATAAAGTCTAAAAATGGCCTCGACCATCCAGTTCTATTAAATCTCATACTGTTGAAAAAAATTTCTTCCACTGGGACAACAAAAAATGTTCTTCCCAGTCTAAATTTCTTATATCTCACATTTACAGTAACAAGCATTAGTCATAATTTTTTTTTACGCATATTTAATTTTTAACTATTTCCTTTTGCTTTAAATATCATACTAACTGAAAAATTAACTATGCCTATACCTCCCTCACGTACAAAACCTACTTTAATTTTTTTTCTGTTGATATATAGTACTGAATATGTATTAAATATATCTACAATTTAACCCCCCTCTCTCTCTCTCTCTCTCTCTCTCTCTCTCTCTCTCTCTCTCTCTCTCTCTTCAAAACAATTAATAATACACTGGTCTGTGATAAACATTTGGAAGAACACATCAAACTCCATGTCCTTTATGAGCTCTCCTTCTTTGGTCTTCTTCAGGAAGTTAAAATACGAGACGGCAACATCTTTTGGGTTCCTGTAAATGTGAATGATTTTACACCGCCTTTCGATAGAATCTCTGGGCATATGTCGGGGCAAAAGATGGGACACTCGAACCCCATCGGACACCTGCCTGAGTTTCTCGATAGGTAGCCTGTCAATCAAAGGCGGCGATTGTTTAGTGAGCTCTGAACTGTTATTTCTGAGCATGGCCACGATTTCATAACACCAGTGAGTTCCTGTGGTGGGAATGATCATAATTAATATCCATTACATTAAAGAAGTTAAAAACACTGTTACACTATCAACTTTTACTTAATCAAATATCTGATGCTTTGTTCACGAATAAAGGTCAGACGCCACCTATTTTCAGTTATTTTCTTTTTTCCCGTATCTCTTTAATGTAAGATTTCCTTTAAGTATTTCAAAATTATACATGTATTTTCATATTATATTTTTTTATTTGGATATAGAGTCTCAATTAGAAAGATATACTATGACTTTATTGATAAGCATTTAATTGCATATTGTATGCAATTAAAAGAAAATTCGTACATTCAAATTAACGATGTGTGGATCTGAGCATTCTGAAATAGAACATCGAGAGAACAGGGAACTTTAGCGAAAATTGCGTCAATAATTACCATTCAATTTACACAGAAAAACATGCTTCCTTGCTATTGAAAATAAATTAAAAAATATATTAACGTTTATGATAAATTCCATTTTTGATACACAATTTGAAATACCAGAAAAATGGTATTTATCTGGATCATCAATGTGTTTTCTTTAATTCAAAGGAAATAAATACGTTTCTAATCCTAATGGTTTAGATACTATTATATTTTTTAACTCGCTCAGGACAGTGTGCAAATTGTTGCGAAGGACTTAATTGTTATTTTAATAGATTTGATTTTTATCTATCATATATTTTTGGTATCAAAATAAAAAAAATGTTTTGTTGATTTTCTGTTATCAACGTATCCATCAGTTCTTGTTGATTGCCATATGCAGATTCAAATTAAACATAGATTTGCATCACCTACCACGAAACGAACATTTATCTATATTTCTTTGGGAATAAAGAAATTTATCTTCTTGTACCACTAATATAAGCATTCTAAATATTGATTGCAACAAATCTCGACAAACATCAATTATGATGAACAAGTGTAGCGTAAATTAAATCATGTCATACACAATATAAGTACATGTACATACAAGGATAATCATAAAAGAATTATAACATAGACTGACCAGATTTTGGATATGCTACAACAAAGACATCACTCTCCTTGAAAGTCATTCCATTGAGTTCTCTCAGTTGATTGGCAATGTTTCCAAATATAATTGCAGGAAAGCGAGTTCCATCATACTCAACAGCACGAAACACTACTTTCCCTGTCGGATCTTTCAAGTCCCGTTCAGTCATTATAGTTGGAAGCAAATTATCCTCAAAATAAATGCTTCGTCAACGATATATCTATGCTTTTGGAGTGTAAAGCCTGAAAAATATTGTTACATAAAAAAAAACAATCCCGCCTTCTCGCATTGCTGGGTTTTAACACAGGGTGTTTCGAAATATGTTTATGTTTGAATTCACTTTCCATCCGACGCTTAAAAATAAAGAACTTGTTTTAATTTTTCGGAATTGTTTCTCCTTTCCAATTTAGCAGCCAGTAGAAAGCCGAGTGGCATCCTACCAAGCTATTCCCCAACTTAATCATATTTACAATCAGAGGAAATCTCTGTGTGAAAATATATAAGATGGTAATTATTTGGCAACATTTTAACCCATCTTTCCTCAATTGGGTATTGTCTTTAATCATCTTTAATTATCATTTATAAATTGCTTCTTCTTTTCAAAAAAACTTTAAACATTTAGCTTTTATACTCTTAATTAGGTGCTTTTTCATTTTTATATAATCATGTGAAAGAAAAGAAATCCTTAAATAGCAAAAGTTCTTCTAATTAAAAAAAAATTAAATGTTTATTTCATTAAATGTAGAACACACAGAGGTGTAAGGAATATTATGTAAGAGGATTCAACAGCGAAGTGCTTTCTGTGTGTTAAAACTTGAAAGTTAAGTAATCGATTCAGAAATCACAACAAATCACAAAAGATGGACATTTGCAGTCAGAAATTGCATCCAAAGAACACCACCCCAATGTATTTGTAGTTCGGTAATTAAGCTGAACATAGGAATTCTCTTCTTGGCGATAATACACACCGATTTTACCCCCCCCCCCCCCCCCCCCCAAAAAAAAAAAAAAGAAAAAAAAGAAATGGGCAACTTAATTATGAATAAGATATAATATTGAAAAGCAAAGAAACGTTTAAATTTACCTATTTACCTCGTTAAATGTCTCATCTGTTTACAAAAATCTTTAAAATCAAAATATTATATCAGGAAACAATTCATATCATGGCTTTGCATAATTTATCTTCGTGTACTCCTTAAAGAATCACACAACATTGAAATAGTGTATGCTACAGCATGTTATACCGGTATGCAAGCATTATCTCAATTTGATCACTGCGGCTTATGTTTATTCTGTTTTATCATTGAATAAAAGATATGTACAAGTATAAAGGACAATCTAATGATATATGCACATTGTAAGATTTTTTAATCTGCATATACGTAGCAGCCAAGGCTTATAGAAAACCCTGCATTGATTGCATTGGGAATTCACACACGAACACACAAAACTACAAAAGTTCAATTGCAAATTATGGGCTTATCGTGGTTATAAAAGTGTTTCCTTCTCAACTTTGACAATAGTGAAAATCCCCCAGAATTTAGGTATAATATATCACATGACTTAAAATTGTATAAAATCCTATTAAGACTTACCTTTTTACGGAATGTTTATCATGCAATTATAAAATCAAGCATTGTTCAGAATACAACGAATGAAAATGATAACAATTAGACGCCCTTACCATAAACATAAACAGATCAGTCTTTATTATACGAGGCCGCCTCCTGCCGGACGTTGAATTTTTAAATGGGTCAAGGTTGTATCACTTAAGATGGAGGACAACTGTTAAAATGTTTACTTAAAATTTTCATTATGTCTCATATATCAAAAATAGTCAAAACCTTTTTTCTTTTGGTGTGTAATGATTTGCCATTGGGAAAAAATAACTAGTTATTAGTAGAGACACGCTGTCTTTCATGCAATATTATTTTTGCTGTTAAATAGGTGATGATATTGGAAACGTGATGAAGTAGATACACGTGATGCAAACCATGACAGGCAGACGTATTTTTAGAAAGGTGATATTGATATTGAAAAAAGATAAAAAAAAAACAAAAACAAAAACAAAAAACAAAAAAGAAAGAAAAAGAAAGAAAAAATAAAAAAAAATTAACGTGAGCAGACGGGAGTGTGGTGGTGTGCATGATAAAAAAAAAAGACAGATAAGAATTTTTTTTTACATTTCAAAATTTTGAAACTTTGATTTTTAAATTTAGAGATTTTTTTGTTTACTATGAAAGAAATTAACGCGCTTATTTTTGACCATATGCAAAATAGCACGTAAGCACGTAGGAAACGTGATGAAGTAGAGATACGTGATGCAAACCATGGCAGACGGACATAGTTTTTTGAAAGGTGATAATGATATTGAAAAAAAGAAAAGAAAAAAAAGACATATGAGAAAAGACTGAAATCAGACATTTCACATTCTCCTTGAGATATAGTATATGGTTTTGTAAAGCTTATAAAGAAAACATATCTTTTACTAAATTCAAAAAATACTAAATTAAAAATACCCCCACCTAATCCCAATATATGTGTACAGTATGATGAAAAAAAAAACCCCAGATGTGGCTGTAACATTGGGAATTGATATAAAAATAAGCACAGTTTTTAGAATATCTTTTACAATCTTCCAATTAAATCATATTTGTAAAGCTGGATCCAAGCATGGGAAATTGTCCAAAACGCTTGTGATATTGCTGAAAGCAAAATTAAATGAAAAAATATTACAAGTATTTACTGATGACGTCATTTATATTACTATTGAAATATGGGTATAACTTGCCGTTTAATGTGCTTAAAATTCACCGCTTGCAAATAAAAAAATACTTTTATTAAATATTCAAAATGTAATCTTAAAATTCATTTCCTCTTAACTCTTAATGTCAAAATCTTATGCACATTTTAAATTAATGCCATTGAGCGTCCAAAAATTGGAAATCAATACAAGTTTTAGATTGAAAATTTTGTTTGATTAATCGTTTGATATTAATCATGTATATTGCATACGTTTGTTTTACCCGTATTCATGTTACCATGTATACAATGAAAAGCACAGTAAAAGAGTACCACGGATATACTGTGGTTTCATCAATATTCGTTGAATACCAATTTTCGTGGATTTCGTTGTTAAGTTGATCCACGAAATTAAATGTTTATTGAAGTTCAATTTCCATTTACATTTTGTATTGATTGGATCATTGGCCACGAAATTACGTATCCTTGAAACTGTGGTTTTTAGAAAATCCACGAAAATTGATACCCATGAAAATTAATGAAACCACAGTAATCTTTATAAAAAGTTCAGGTTATATATAGGAAGGTTCTGTTCATGTTTGCAAGCACTATCTAGGTTACTTGTACGTGTATTACCATGTGGTCTAGGCTCTCTTACATGTAAGGTGACTGGATGGCCTCCTTTTGAAGAAGAGCTTTGTATAAAGATATACTTGTACTGTACCAGTTATCGGCTAAAACCAGTTATCGGCTAAACTGAGAGTTCGGGTTTAAAGCACGTATCAATCCAAGATTTTTTAATTCAGTCGTCTGTTTCGAATAAAGAAAAGTATATTTGCTTGGTAACTTTCTTGAATATGTTTTATACATGAGCTTAAACGATCATTGTTTACCGCTGAGTTTACATCTTTGCACTTTCAGCAGTGAGGGAAGTGACGTAATAAGTTAAAAGTAGAATATAACTCCTTTGTGATACGTTATTATATCCTTTCTATGATTTCACATATAAAATCAATACATTTAACATGTATAAACAAAAGGAATTCACAAATTTCCGACAGATTCGTAGCGCAATTGAACGCCTGATTGCATAATTATGCTTTGAATAGTCTACGATTTGGTGTATTACCGTCTGATAATAAACGAATAATTTTATGAGTTTTGTTTATAATGTATCATGACCCCGACTACTTTAGTCTGACCCCACAAGGGGCATAATTCAAACTATATTTAGTAGAGTATAAAATCGACATGAACACGGACTTTACTATGTTATTATCACGAAGCCGATAACTGGTACAGTAAATCGTAAAAACTCGGCAAAATCGGGGCGCGCTAAAAAGCACAAAAAGATGTTTTGGGTTCTAAATAATGATGTAAACTAACAGATTGATAAATAAGGAGTTCACTTTTAAAAGTATGTCAAGTTTCATCCAAAAATATCAAGAAATGAGGAATTACGAAAAGAAAACGTTAAATTTTAGCCGATAACTGGTACAGTGCCAGTAGTAAATTCCAAAGTTATAAAGCTAAAATATTTGGATTTTTTCTTTACTAATTGTTACTTTTTGGACAAAACTACAAGTAGCATATGTCAAAGTTTAAAGCAATATGAGCTGCAATTTTCAGGCTGAATTTTTTTTATAAAGAAAAATGATTTTTTCAAATCTCATTTATCATAAAAGTTTAAGTTACAGGCAGACTTATCACACTAGCGGGTTTTTGCAGCAAAATAAAGATCTAAAAATACAGGTCATATTGCTTTAAGGAAAATTTGATGGTTAATTTGTTGAACACACAGCCTCTTTAAAAATATTAAAATTGAGATTTTATTACGATGTTAGAATGATCTAAGCCGTACCTTGATGAGATTTAACTTTTGTCAATGTTTGTACATTTGCACAATTTGTTGAATCAGAAAACGTCATATCCTCCAAGGTTGCATTCATAACAGTAAGTAGAAATCTTTATTTCCTTATTCTTATTTTAATAATTCCTTGTGTTTAATAAACTCCTTTCATTATTCCAATCATAAAAACGAAACCGAGATTCAATTAAAGTTAAAACTGTGATAAACTATTGTACGGAGTGGTTTTATATCTAGATAAAACTGGTATATAAACGCATTGTTTCTATTTCACTATTATTACTGGTTTGTTAATAAAGACACGAAAAACATTCTCCTAAGGAAACCCGTCATTGTAATGTTAATTGTTATCAAAATCAGTTTGTATTCGTTTAAAAAGAATAAGTATAAATTATGAAAGACATCAGGTTACTTCCATAGAGAGATTAATTCCGTGGAAAAAAAACCCAGAAAAAAACCCCTTTACATATTCAAAACAGAGCTATCATGTATATGTACTATAAAAATTATCAATACATTATTTGCTTGCATCTTTATTGTTATGGACTTTTCTTTTTTATTTTGTAATTATCGTCCTTTAATTGTGTAAACTGTGAAATTGTATAGATGTCGCTTTATGTTGTCACGTGATGATTGTCTATATAAATGCCGATTATGATGACTTTAAGAGTCTTTGGTTTGATCAGCTCTAAATAAGAGCTGGAGTTTCCTGAATAAGGAAAACTGAAACAAGTCCTGAATAAGGCATGGTCATTAGCCCGAACAAGGCTACGACTATATGACCTACAACTTCTTAGCCTGAATAAGGCTTCAGCTATTTTTATACAGTTCATTTTGATAGACTTCTAATAAATTCATTATCAACAACTTGTTCTCTCAAATTTATTCAGCAAGAAATGTAAAGATTAAGAACCATATAAATGAAAAAAACGAAAATATGAAGAAAAAAAAATTAACAATCATCTTTCACATGTACCTTCATTGTTTCTAAAAATATCATACATGTTTCCAAAGACCCGTTAATTACCAGATGCATGTAATTTGAAAGATGTATCTATTTATTCATCATATATGTTACAAAGCACATTTATTTGACAACAGTGGGAAAGAAGCTTTAGACAGATGACGTCATATAAAAATGTTAATGAGTACCATTCTAATCAGTTAACAAAACTTGTTAATTAATTCCCATACATTTAAATAAATTACGCAACTGTTTTTTACCAACGTGGTGATAATTGCATAGATGAAGTCTGAAGATGATTTTTCATCAGATTTTTCTATCAGGTACATGTACGAACTATTCAAATTTTGAACAGTTTTCTCTTCTTTAACTTTATTTCAACATCTAAAGTGTCATGTTTTGAACGATGTGAGATCTGGCACATATTATTGAAAACGAATAAAGAACATTTGAATTTAGTTATTAACGCAAGGTATTGAACGTAAATTGGTATAACTCTTTAAAAAGTTATTCCTTCTTCTGATAACTGCAAATAACCTCAGCATACACATATCATAGAATGCGAAATACTCTTACTTCGTTTGACTTGTATATAAGCCAAATGCTCTTAGATTTGGAAAACAGACTGCTGTATTTCATATCATATTTTTTCAATTTTTTTTTAATCAGAGAAAAAGTTAAACAGTTTTCATTTTCATATATGCTTTGCAAAAGAACACCGTTTTACATATGTACCACTTAAGACAATACGGAGAATCCGAAGAATGATTTATGTAAAACTGAAAGAATCATTATAAAAAGGTAATGCTGCGAAATATCTGTAGTAAGTTACAGATGCTAAAACAGTCAGTTTTGTAGCCTTTATGCGATAACATTAAAAAAATAAAAGATCAGAGTTTAAGTGAAAAATAAAAAAAATAAAAAGGATGTATATTTAAACGTAAAAAGAAAAAATAAAAGTATAAAATTAAAAAAAAAAATGATATCAATTCTATTTAAGGTAGTACGAAACACCCCTGAAATTAATTATTTGAAATATTTTCTCAAATACACAAAATAATGACTTAATATTATGTAAAAATTAATTTCAGACCATTATCTTAAGAAAAAAATATAAACCATACCCATCAATTACTTAAGGCCAAATAAATTTAGGATACAACGCATTTCGAATATTTTGAAACATTCATTTGGATGGTGTTCATATGATTTTTGTGCAATTTAGCCTTATATCATTTAAAATTGCGTAACTTGTGTTCTGTTCATAGTAAAAACCTGGAATTTGGACACAACCACCACCAGTGTATAGGTTTTATGTCAAACAAATTTCAAGGTCATATCAACAGGTCAAAGATCAAATATGATGACGTCATCTAGGATTTTTATCAATTTATACCTCTGTCAAACATACTTAAACCTTAATTAATCTAAAACCAATGGTTCAATTTTCTTTATTTTGATATATTTTAATTAAAGGGTCATGACAATCAAACTGTTAAATTTTATTCAAATTTGAATTATACATTTTCTTTTTAGATACCGTTAAGTGCTGCAAATTTTCGTCTTAAAAGAGTATTCACAAGCACTAGTTTTACATTATATCGCATGAAAAATTATCTTAAGCTACCAATTAGAATTTATTTCAGTATCTTTAACTAACAAGAAGGTATTCTGTTTAATAAGCAGCACAAATATTTGTAATATCTTGAAAAATAACTTAATGGCATAGAAAATTATAACAATGACTATTTCGTTTTACACTCCACTGAAAGGAGGTTCCAATGGTAGGTTTGGGGCAATGTGGGCAAAAATTGTGAGGTCGGATTTTTTTTTCAAATTTTACGTATTGTAAGATTTTATTCTAAAGAAAATAATATAAAAATTTCAGAAAAATTGAATGATAGGAAAAATTTTGCTTATCTGTTTTGTACTACCTTAAATATCAAAGATTTATAAAGACGTTTGGCAACACATAAACACCAATTTTTCGTAATATTTTATAAATGAATACACATTGGAGCCTTTTTTTTTCCTTATCAAAGTCTATCAAACTGTGAAGTATAAGGAAAAATAAGTACAAGAAGATAACCACATATATGTTATCCGCTTCTTTAATAAAATTGTAGGTGGTGGAAAGCCTTCCTTATTATTTCATTGCTTACTCATTGAATTTTGATAAACGTCCCCCAAGGTTACAATTTTAGAACAAAGTAATAGGTGGAAACCATTCCTCTATTCAAAATCTCATTGTGCCTCTTTAATGTACCAATATCATGAAGCAGATTATATACACGAAGCCGAGATTGAATAATTTGTCATTAGCACAACATCATCAAACATGCATGCATTGCTTATTCATTGAATTTTGATAAACGTCCCCAAAGGTTACAATTTTAGAACAAAGTAGTAGGTGGAAACCATTCCTCTATTCAAAATCCCATTGTGCTTCTTTAATGTACCAATATCATGAAACAGATTATATGCACAAAGCCGAGATTGGATAATTTGTCATTAGCACAACATCATCAAACATGCATATAATTTTTAAAACTGTTAATAAGCCTGGTTATACATATACATTGTATTGGTTAATATCTTGAGACATGAAAACGTCGCTGTCCCCTACCTCCCCAGTTTTTTTTTCAGTTGATTTGAAGTTATCCCATTAGGTTTGCCTTTGTTTATATTTGAATAACAAGTATAAAATGTTAAAATATCATATTGTTAAGGTGTGTTGATATCCCAGGAAAGGTAAACTATGTGTACGAAAAAACCTCTACAAAATTTAAACACAGGTATCATCCACTATATCCATTCTCTAGAAACTTTTTGCATTCACAGTTATTTTAAATACAGCAAGAAAAATAAACGAAGAATTAGATAAATAAAAATTAAAACAAAAATGAAACAACTTTAAAAATTACGAACAAGTGACGTCATATTAAAGACGACAATAGCCGTTATTCCGGTCAATGCAAGGTTTTTATACGAAAACTAATGATTCATTACCACATATGAAGATTGTTTCCGCTTTTTTTTTATTTTAGTTACCATCTGGTGTTAATTAAAGATATGTAATATGACGATAATGTGCTATCTTAATTTTTTTACAGATGAAAATTATGTTAAGTGAATAAATTTCTCTAACATTTATTCCATTTGGCCTTCAAAGGTGTCAAAAATAAATAACCCAGAAATAATATAGCGGCAATCTATTGATAAATACAGTTCATCTTTTTGACCAGAATTGAAATCATTGTAGCAAAACTTTTTAATCTGTTAGTATGTAAAAAAGAACAACATGAGAATTGATAGTTATATAAAAAATAAATGATAAATACCAACTAGCCACAAATACAACCTTATAAAAGTAAATTTCTGGATTCAAGCTAATCACCGTATATAAAACGTAAAAATTGTTATTTCTGTTTTTCTTTAATTTGTGTTTTCACTTTAAAAAATCATGAAATACAATGCAGATTTCATCTTGGTAGAATTGCCCAAATCAAATTGTTTCTGTAGCCTTGTTTCACCAATGAAATACATTTTTTGCACTACAAATTTCACAAACAAAACAACTATCAAACATTTAAGAAGTTTAAGAATAAATAGAAGGTTCGGCAGACACACACCCCTAAAAAAATAAAACAAAGCAAAACCAAAAGAAAGAAAAAAACCCTCACGCTAACTTTTTTACGGCGCATATTAGTTAATTTTATAACCCTCATATTATTTTGATATTATTAAAAAATTAAGTAAATTTAACAATATGGAGATTCTAAAACGATTGTAAGAAATTTAAAGATTTCATAAAACACATTTTTCTTGTCATTTTAAAAACCAGGGATGAACATTTTTCAAACTTTCGTACAATTTGAAACAGAACAGCATCGTCATGCCCCCCTCCCCCCAAAACACCCACGAAATCAGGAAAGAGCAGCTGGTAGAAACCCTTCCTTTAAATGCCAACAATACCTTACTTTGGTTATCTCACTATGGTTATCATACATATCGCAATCTTAAAATCAGGATTCGTCGAAAGAAACACAGAATTATGAAAAACATGTATACAACGCGTTAAACTGTTTATAAGTATTATTAAATATCTAGATTCGGCTGGCTTAAACAAACATAATGTTATCAAGAAATGAAAAACTGTGAATGTCGATGGGTTATTAGGTTATCTCAATCAGATTTTATTTGTTGCTGTTTAAGGAATGGTGCTGAAGCTTTCAAAGTGTGAAATCTGTGGTGTGGTAACAGCCGGGCCAGGTTAATGTTTTAACTTATGTTAACCTTAACATAATTGAATCACACGTTCGTTAACTTTGACAACTTCGTTCCAATATATATTTTTTATTTTGCTAATTTTTAAATACATAACTTCACAATCTAAGTAAAAACTGTACTGAGTCTATTGTTATTTGACAATCAGTCCAATATACAAAAGTATATCTCTGGATTCGAACTAATCAACGTATTTTAAAACGTATAGATGAATATTTCTGTTTTGCGTAACTATTTTTACTTTAGAAAACTAAGAATTAAAATACAGACTTCATCTTTGTAGAATTTTCCAAATTAAATTGTTTCTGTAGCCTTAATAAACAAATGAAATGCCTTTTTTAATTACAAATTTAACACACAATTCAATTATTGAAAAATTTAACGAGGTAAAAAATATATTGAAGGTTCGGTAGACAAAATAAAAAACAACCAATAACAGAAAAAAAATCCCCTCTCCCAAGTAAAAACCAGAACCCCCGGAAGTAATTAAAAATCATTAGTTAATTATTTAATTCTCACGCTTACTTTTCCATCTCGAAATCATGTAATTTGATAACACTCAGCTCATTTGTGTCTTAAAAAAATATGAAATTGAGGAAAAATAATATCAAATTTTTAAAATGGTTGTAAAAATAATAAAAGATATCATAGAACATTTTTGACCTTGTCATTCTGATAGCAAGGAAAAAAATTATCAAACATTCGTACAATTTGAAACAGCATCGCCATAACCCCCCCCCCCCCCCCGAACCACGAAATCAGGACAAACCAGTAGGTGGAAACAATGCCTTGCTTTGGTTACCACAGTATGTTACTTATACATATCACAAACGTCAAACCAAGATTCGTCGAAATATACAGAGAACTAGGAAAACATGAATCCTACGGGTTAAACTGTCAATAAGTACATGTCAAATTTCTCGACTCAACTGGTTCAAACAAACATGGATGTTATCAAGAAATGAAAAACTGTGAATGTCGATGGGTTGTGGCACAGGATAAATCTGTGTCATTCAGTCAACTGAATGTTAACTGAAAGGTCTGAAAAGGTGACTTAATGCCAGAGCTATGCCATTCAGTCATCTTTCAGTTACATTTCAATCACCTTTCAGTTAACTGAATGGCACAGTTTCATCCTGTGTGGGTTATCTTAATCAGATTTTATTTGTTGGTATTAAAGGAATAGTGTCAACGGTTTAAAAGTGTGTAATATATTGTGTGGTTACAGCCTGTGCAAGGTAATGTTTTAATTTATATTAACCTTAACATAGTTGAATCAAAGGTTCGTTTACTATGAAAACAAATTGCTAATATTTGGTGTGTTTTTTTTGCTAATATTTAAATACAGTACGTCACTATCTAAGTAAAATCTGTATTTAGTCTATACGAATATTAATTATAGTTATCCGACAATCAGACCTATGTACCAATTTCTCAGCAATCACATGTACATAATTCAGCTGAAATCAATCAGGTAATCTTTAAAAAAATTAAATCTGCATTGACAATCTGGACAGGAAAAATAATTTGAGCTCTTTTTCAGTTTCAAATTGTAATAAGAAATAATATGGTTTAAAAATTTTAAGAACAACTGTTGATTGATATATCAGCCGACCGATACTATCATACAAGTATCCCCCGATACCAAACAACTGTTGAAACAGCGATCGTAAAGCTCTAAGAGAAGATATGCTTCTTTGACAGAAAAGTATGTGGATACCTCTCATAATATTTCTAAAAAAACTTCGTAATATTGCATGTATCTTATTTTTTTTTTTTTTCAGCATTGATTAATAATCAATTTATCAATCAGATTATGGTTGCCAAAGAGAGGCCAAAGACTTCCTGCAGGTAACACAAAAAATTAAACATACCTACAATATATTAATAGGTTAAAATTAAGTTCGGATCATATATCTAGATGCCAGCTGAATCATTTTCATTGAACAAAGTTCAGGAAATGTCGATGATATATCAGTATGCATTTGTTACACATGGTAAAATAGGAAGTATACTGATATGAAATCATAATTATGTAATTTTATAGATAGATCTAACCCAGGGGAGCGTTACATGTTTTCAACGAGAGGAAGATAGAGATCGCCGATCTTCAAATACGACTATTCGTAATGTAGAAAAACAGTGTTTATATATATATATATATATATATATATATATATATATATATATATATATATATATATATATATATATATATATATATATATTTATATTGTTTATTGTTAGGTCATTGTTTATAGAAGCAAAGAAAAAGAAATAGTTATTAACACATGAGCATAGATAAAAACCCGCAACAGTTATACCGTAAATAAGGTTCCACTTTAATACTGCGTAATTTTCGAAAACCATTTCTTGCTGCTTGTTGTAGCAAAACCGCAAAATGTGTTTTAAAATACGACCCTGGCTATATCATTGAACATAAACAACTTAAAACATGTAGCTTATTGTTCATGCAAAGGTTTTTTTTTTATATCATTGACCCTTAATAACTAAATAGGTCATTGTTCATGCAAAGGATATTGCAAGAGAAATACATTTCTTGATTTAGATTTTTCTTTATATGAATCATTGATATTATTTGTCTTTTACGTTGATAGTTGTGTCGTTCATTATAACACGTGATGATGTCTTCATATTTAGGCATAAGATCTGGCTTGAAAATAAGGAGAATTTTAAGTGGCTTTTTTCTTGTCATGTTAAAAAAAATCATTTTTAAAGTTTACTAACTTTTAGTATGTACTAATGGAAAATTGAACTTTAGATATAATACAATGATTAAAACAAGTCCAGTTGATTTGTTTTGTTTTTTAATCAAGATAATAACAAATACATGTTGCTTTGAATTTATGCATATTTATGTTTATTTTCAATTAATAAACACATTCGCATCGATTGCTGCTTGAACAGTGGACAAGCCTACATGCCTCTCCTAAATCCGAGATGGAAAACCCATCACAGTCCTTGATACTTCTGCATGACCCTTAAGAATACAAAGAAGAAGAAAAATATCAATAACGGGCTCTTAGGCCACGTCGCGCACATGAGCAACAATCGACCACGACTATAGAACTGATAAAAAAGAATCCATAGCATTTCACTTTGTATATAAACTAATATACTTTATGTGTGTTTTGTGGTTGTAATGCTAAACAAAAATGTCATATTTGCAGATTTAAACAGTTTAAATTTTGTTTTGTATATTTTTTTATCATGAAAATCAGGGACCGCGGGGTGGATGTCGGGAGGAAGTGGTCTGATGAAATGACCGTTGGAACCGCTGTCTGGCGTATATTTAATTTGGCATAAGGAAAAAATTAAACGAATGAGGTAATAAGAGTTTTTAATTTTTAAGATGTATTCATTCTGTTTTTTACTGTAATATTTTATTGTGGTTTTAAAAAGGAAATAAATAAACTACGTTAAAAATAATTATGTCAATGTTTTTTAATGGAAATTTTCAAACCTGTCTTCATTGTAATTATGTTAAGTATTTTGTATCAAATAAAACGTAAGAGTTTAACGATAATCACCCAAATATCATTTTTGATTGAAAGTCAAACGTTTAGCATTTTGCTCTGATAGCCTAACCCATTAACATATTTCAATATTTATCTTATGTAAATTACTTTATTTTGTAATATATTTGATTTTTCAAGAAAGCATTGTTAAATAAGGCGTTAAAATCTCGACCCAGATACGTTTTTGTACGCATTTTCAAAGAGTCGTACTTTCAGGAAATATGTGTGAATAAAATCATCATATTACTTTTGTACTTACTTCCAACTTGTGCTGGTTCTTCTTCATTCCAGAATTTTTCATCCGCCTGAAAAGAATCAACCTTGGTCCCATCTTTAGCCTTTATTCGTACTAAGTGAGACAATTGACGGTTTGATAAAGTGATGGATTATATCAAAATGTTTGAAGAAGTTTTGTTATTTTACATTAAAGTCTTCATTTATATCCAAACTGTGAAATGAATTTACTAAATTTTAATCGTTATTAGAATATATTTAAAAAAAAAAATCTAAACGATTGTTTTTTTCAGCATTGCATGAAATCGCTTTTCAACGAAAACTTTTCTACATACTTACTTAAACAGGAGATATTAGATATAAGAAAAGCTAACAGCAGAATTCTCCAACAGCACATGTTGACTGGCGGAATGCTCACGATAACGTAAAGAATAAGATGATTTTTTTTTTATAAAGTAGATACAAGAAAGCACATCAAACATCAATTAAAATTGATTAAACCAAATGCTTTTTTCTATCAAAGGACAGCTGTCTTTCACATAAACAACTGACGCAAAGTGATATCTTTCTAAAGAATCACGAAATCATTGATCAAATGTAAATCTTTTTCAGTTTAACAAAGACATAGGTTTAGATGATTATGTACATAATTGTATGGTGATCAGTTTTCAACAGAGAGAAGTCTTTCTTTACATTAATTTTGAAAGAAATGTTAGAAAAGTCGATATATTTCATTTTGACTTTGTATGGCTTTTGGAAACATGATGTGGCATGCAGTGTCAAATATTGATAATATGGGTTAACTGCATTAAGTGCATGAATACACCATTTATTGTACGCCTTCTTGCAGGCGCATATTGAATAGCCGAATAATAATTAATTTGATAATCTTTTCGAAAAGAGATCTTGAAAAATATTTGCATATTTTTGATAAAATTACTTCAAAAGGCATTGATATAAAACATAAATTTAAATTTATTTTTATGGATATTAACATTTCAAACATTCAAAAAATTAAACAGAACGAATGTGAATCCAACTTGATGTACATGTACCTGACCAACAGGAAGATTAGGGGACTGCGATGTCAAATCTTATAATAATTTGTTCTATTTTGTCATCATGGACATAACCGATGTAATATTAAAGCATAAATGGCCGGCTGCTTCATTAAATTTGACTAGAATCTGTATAGTAATTGTAATGTTATTGACGGAGATCTAGGCAACATTTGAACTGTTGGACCTTAATATCTAGACAGAAATACACATGACCATTAGTCTTTGGCAATATTTCTGTTTCAGGTTCAACAAATCATACATAACCCTTATACGCAGTCAATAACTAAGTTGACCGACATCAACCTAAAAAAATGAAAAATCATAAAATATCCTAATTCTGATAACACATCTATTCTAACTCCAAGATGTTTAAAAGAGAAAGTTTTTTTTTTAATTTCTTACAACTACAAAGACAGATGGACCATTCGAGAAAATAAAAGAACGCCATCGTTTTGATCTTCTATCATTTATTTGTTGCCGTTATGTACGCAGAAAAAAAATGATTACTGAAATCTTTCGATTGTATAACTACTGCAGTGTGGCGTTTTCAGTTTGTAAGTAAATATTATCATTCTGAAGCACATAGTACATTGATGTATACAAATTTTGCAGTAAGAAGAATCAACGTGTTACAACACAAACAATGTCATCTGTGAAATCTTGTAGCATGCGTTCACTCAATTTACAATAGATTTCCACTCAATCGCCCTTTTGAAATCATTAATTCCTGCAAGGACCTTTTTAAAATGACAAGTGTTTGACCAATCAATTATGTTTAAATCAAAGTTATCGACAAGAATGAATATTTTTTTTTTTATTTAAGAACAGTATAACTGTAAATCAAAATACAAAACAAAGCATTAATTTAACCTTCTGTAAAACTGAATCATTAGACCAGGACAGAGAAATTAGACAAGGAAAGAGCTAGGCCATGAAACTTAATGTTCGATGGCCGTGGTCATTTTAAGACTTTATTAATCTCCTGAAAAAGAAGAGCTTTATATAAAGATATACAAAAACTTTCAAATTTTAAAGCTAACATATTTTGAATTTTCTTTACTTGTTGGCAGTTTATGGCTTAAATATGTTTTTTAATGATGGATTATCTGATGGATAATTTGTTGACTATCAAGTCTCCTTAACAGTTATACGTTACTTAGGCACACAAAGCGCCCCCCTATTCAACACTTTAAAAATAGTCTCTTATAAAATCTGCATTCTTTTTAAAAGGATGGAATGGTTATGGCCAATTTTTGACTATTTTGATCTCCTTATAAGAAGAGCTTTGAATAATAATATAGGAAAATATTCAAACTTCAAACTTTGTTTTTATGGAAATTTTCATTCCTTAACCATAATTTATAGCTAAAAGAATTATATAGAAAAATTTTATGTTAATTAAATGTTAAATTTGTTGACCACTCAGCCTCCTTAAATGACCCCCCCCCCCCCAAAAAAAAAAAAAACAAAAACAAAAACAAAAACAAAAACAAAATAAAAACAAAAACCAAACAAAAAAAAAAAAAAACAAACAAACTTTGTATCATGTTTTCAGGTGGCACAACTATATCATCTCCAGTCGTAATATGTTATTATAAACGAAGCCGCAACTTGTGTTCTCTGATTATTCAATGCATAAAATGAACTATTTATCCACATAAGAGTTCTTAATCTAAAACTCATTTTAATTATGCCATTTCGTGATTGATGACATCGACGCAAGAGAATTTACAAATGGTAGTCTAATATACATTTTAATTTAAGGAATGAATTCAATATTTATTTATTTTTTTTCAATATTTTATTATTTTTTACTATCATACATAAACGAAGTTAAAGCACTAAATAAGTTCATGGTTAAGATGTAGATAGTGTACACACACTGACGTACGTTGTTCTAGTTTCTGCTGGAACCAGTTTCCTTTTTTTCTCTTGTAATGGTGTCAAGTACTGTATAATTGATTAACAATACTATTAATTTTTAAAGATGCCAATCCTATATAATACCAAACCATCAGAAAAAATACGTCATGATTAAAATTCACTGACTTTTGTAGACGTATTGACATGGAATAAGTGGCATAAAACATTGCCTACATAGAAGAAGTCTGGAACATATCATAAACCTAAATGTTAGTGGCTATTTGAATATAAGAGACATATATGCATTATTCTTTTCTGTTCTAAATATAATTCATGATATAAGCGATTTGTCCATTTTTTCATTTCTAGATACTACGTTTTAGGGTTTTAAGAATATTTTTAACTTAACAGTAAATGAAAATAACAATAATCTTAATAAACTTGTATTAAATAAATCTCATGAGTCTTGGAATATGTGTGTTTGATTTTTGCAATATGGAAATGGAAATTCCTATGTAGGGTATCACATGATCTTCACAATCCCGTATTTTGAAATATATCTTTACTCGCTTTACTCGCTATAAAAATACATATTCATTACTATTGTACATTTTGATACTTTGATTTTTAGATTTAGTAGATGGCGGACATAGATTTTTTGAAAGGTAATTTTTGCCTAGAAAATTATATTTCAATAATATTCCTTAACATGTTAGGTCAGCGATGGCACAGTTTAGGTGTGGGGTATTACAGACCCTGAAACATACTACTACACCACACGCTCGCTGCACGCTCGCTACACGCTCGTTAAACTGTTCACACGAAACGCTGAACGGTTTACACGAAACGCTGCACGCTTTGCCCGAAACGCAAAACGATTTACACGAAACGCTGAACGGTTTACACGAAACGATTCTCGCACGAAACCATTTGCTCGCTTTTCACACGCTTTGGACACGCTTTTATCCCGATCGATTCGGTTCCTCTCGGATTTTTTCGCTAACTCTGTTAGTAAGAATTAATTTTAAGAAAACACGAAATAAAAGAAATACCGATATTAGAAACATATATGTACATAATTGTTGAATTGATTAATTAAATTAATTTGGTACTTATATTTTAAGCAAAAAATTATTTATTCACAGAATTAGCCAAAAATATTACTTCTATAAATATATTTATTGCTCAAAAGAAATATTCATGATTCTTTTTAGTGCCGTAAATTTAAAAATTCCAGAGAAAAAAGTTACCGTAACACAATATTCAATACCAAAAATAAAATCCGTATGATTACAAACTGAAATCGGTTTTTCAGTATTCGGCGGGATTTTTTTTTCTTCTCACTTTAATATTGTTATTGGTTTCAGAGAATACGATAAAAAAAATACTAACAGTAAATAAACCTGTAATTATTTACATTGATAATTTTGAAAGTTATGTAAAATAAAATTATTCACATAAGTTAGAAAAATGCTATAAAACAACCGATTAATTTTTTTTCTTATCTCGAGTCATTCGCGTAAATGAATATTCCGTACATAATATCACAGAAAAAAAAATCAATCGATTAAACAATAAAGAAAGTTGTCATTACTATTTCGGATAGAACAAAAAATAAAAAATGATTTAAATTTTGGTCTCAATATTCGTATACATAACTGGCGCCCCGCATAACGGCGTACAATATATCTATCATAATCTATTTGAATTTAGTACAGTGCACATACATTCCCATAACAATTAATTGCATGTGTACATTTTAGGAAAATTTCAGTGTGTTAATTACTTGTTGTTTTCCGTTATCAGTGTTTAAATAATTAAAATAATAACTTGTAGAAATATTTTTAATCGGGATTCAGAAGAATTTACTTCCCGCATTTCATAGAAATGAACAGAATATTTCCTGTCTATGTTTACATTTAATTTTGTTCAAATTAATGTTAAATAATCTATAATTGAAATTGTGTGCATCATCAAATACTGATTCCGACTACCTTGAAGTCATTAAATTTCTATTGGCTATTGACAAAAAAAGAAACGAGTGACCATCCAATGAAAACGAATACACAGAGTTTGATTGACAGGTTCAGCCAGGTGCAGGTCTTACCCGATGTCCGAGGTTATGTGTACTGGTTGTACACAGCTGAATAGTCTCAGTTACCAGTCTTCTTTCAATACGCGTACTTTTCTTTCGTTTGTTAAAAATTAATTCAATTTTGTAAAAAGATAAGTACATCATTTGTTATAGTTTTTTTTTCACGAGAATATCTCATAGGAGTTTTGCCAATCACAAACAGTTTAAAATAATGTTTAACACGAGCGCTATATTGAAGCAATTAAATTGTCAGAGAGTTCCGAATGAAATCAGATGAACGTTTCACACGGTTCTCGCACGCTTTGCCCGAAACGATTTACACGCTTTGCCCGAAACGCTGCACGCTTTGCCCGAAACGCTAAACGGTTTACACGAAACGCTTCACGATTCACACGAAACGCTAAACGGTTTACACGAAACGCCAAACGGTTTACACGAAACGTTTCTCGCACGAAAGTCGCACGCTTTTTTGGTGTAGTAGTTCGTTTCAGGGTCTGTACCGCTGAGGACGGAGACCGGACGATTTCGGGGGGAATCCTGTCATTGAGCGCACGTGTAAATTCTGTATCTTGGACGAAATAGAGGACAAATTCCACTTTCTTCTAAAATTTGCTCTATATAACAATCTCAGAAGTGAACTTTATTAAAGTGTTAATTTTTCGAATAATTCACATTTATCTCAAAACAATCTATTTCAAACTCTCATTTGCAACTTTCCAAGACAAACTGCTAATTTTAATTTTAAACATTCTGGATTCAAATTAAGGTGGCTCTATACACCCACAGTTTATTCCAATTTTCAATAGAAGACCACAAAATATATACTTATCAAATATTAAAATGATGATAGGGGTACTATAGGTATTTTTAAAGAATTTTGAAATGATTTTTCGTGTTTTTGTAAAATCATTTTTAAAAAGTTAACTATTATCAAATTGAGGGAATTTTTTTTTCATATGATGGATATTTTCTCCGGACACCTAAAAAAAATATAATACTTCTTAACACTCAAAAATTTTATTATTGCAATTTTTTTTAGTATTTCCCCAAAACATAATTTTTCATATTTTCTTACTCTGTTGACAAATCATCTGAAAAAGCTGCTTACTCTGTTGACAAATCATCTGAAAAAGCTGCTTGATGTTTTAAAAAAATGTATTTTATTAACTGTGACATAAAAAATTTAAATAAAAATCATTGCAAATAAACACAAAAAATATTTTTAATTTTATTTGGTATGAAATTTCCTCAGGTAAGAGTTATCGTTCCTAAGTCCCAAGGCCCAAACATCTTGGGGACTTTTTATTTCTGAGTTAAAGATAATTTCCTAAATATCACGATGGAATGATACATACATACATATTTCATTATAGGCCTATATAAGTGAATTTATTAGCTTTAATGCAAAAGTAAGTAAAATAAATAAAGGGGAAAATTAACTATTAGGATTTATGTATCCCAACCTGAGAGAAATTCAAAGCCACCCTCCCATCCCCTTATGATGGTTAGGAACATCTGTCAATATTAGTGTGGATTAAAGTATATTATAATTAAAATACTTTCACCGGTTTAGAATTTTCTTTCAATTATTCAACCAAAAAATACGTTTTAGAAAATTTTGGAAAGTTAAAAATTTTATAGTCCTCAATGGGATTTGAACTCATGACCTACAGGATTGTAGTGAACCCACTAACCCACTGAGCTACGCTGTAAGATGTCGAAAATCGGAAAGAAACTATTTTAAAAATTCAACTTGATTTTATTGGTTTTTTTCTTCGATAAAAATAATAGGACACAACGTGAAGGTGTCACATTACTGGTAAGTAATGATTTTTCAATTAACAAATTAAATCGAAGACAATTCATTTAACAAATTTGTTAAAAGAGCGGTCCCCATACAATTCGCCTCAGTTTAAATCAGCCAGTACCGGAATTGCATGCTTCCAGATTTACTTTTTTGCGTACTGCGTCATCAAAAAGTGGTGTATAGAGCCACCTTAAGACAAAGTAAATTCTCGCGCATGTTTTGAAAATATTTTACTTAGTGTTCACAGTGACTTATAGGTCCAATGGGCCGGGTGTTTGATCTAATTGTATACTACTCAGTTGTAAAAGATGTGACACATGTCACTGTAATAAATAAGTGATGATGATGATGATGATGATGATGATGATGATGATGATGATGATGATGAAAGGTGATAATGATATTGAAAAAAAGAAAAAAAAGAAAGATATATGTGAAAAGACTGAAATCAGACATTTCACATTCTTCTTGAGATATAGTTTATGATTTTGTAAAGCTTATAAAGGAAACATATCTTTAACTAAATTCAAAGAATACTAAAATTAAAAAAAACCAACCTCATCCAAATATATGTGTTCAGTGTGATGAAAAAACCCAATGTGGCTGTAAAATTGCGAATTGGTGTAAAAATAAGCACAGTTTTTAGAATGTCTTTTACAATCTTTTAATTAAATCATATTTGTAAAGCTGGATCCAAGCATGGAAAATTGTCCAAAACGCTTGAGATATTCCTGAAAGCAAAATTCAATGAGGAAATATTACAAGTATTAACTGATAACGTCATTTTATTTAACTTTTGAAATATGGGTATAACTTGCCGTTTAGTGTGCCGTTTTATTGACCGCTTGCAAATGTCGAAATAAAAGAATACTTTTATTGAAAAATCAAAATGTAATATTAAGATTTATTTCATATAAATACATATTGTGACTCTCCACTTACTCTAAATGTCAAAATCTTATGCAAATTTTAAATTAATGGCATTGAGCGTCGAAAAATTGGAAATTAATTCAAGTTTTAGATTGAACATTTTGTTTGATTAATCGTTTAATATTAATTATTTATATTGCATACGTTTGTTTTACCCGAATTCATGTTACCATATATGCAATAAAAAGCAAAGTACAAGAGTATCACGGATTTAATCTTTATAAAAAGTTCAGGTTATATGTAGGATCATCTCATGTTTGCAAGCACTATCTAGGTTACTTGTACATGTATAACCATGTGGTTGAGGCTCTTTTACATGTACGGTGACTGGATGGCCTCCTTATGAAGACGAGCTTTGTATAAAAATATAGTATGCTAAAGACCTGAAGGATTAGAATTTTCATGATTATGAGAATTATCCTTCTTTTTTCTTTTTGCTTGTAAAGATTTTTTGGGTGAGGCTGCCATCCCTCTTTATTTAAAAAAAGAAGAAAACAACGATGTATATTCCTGGAAATTAACGTAATAATAGTGAATAAAATAAATGTGAGCATTCATCCAAATGAGTGCAAGTTACAACTGTTTCCTATATCTGTAGAAATGTCCTCATTCTTTAGCTTTGCAAGATTTTGAGAGGATTTTGGTAAATTCAGCAGATTTACAATAATTATAGTTATAGTAACGTTGGTTAAGTGTCGACTGACTCTTTAAAACTCCCCTGAGAAATAAAAGTACGCGAAGTTTACTGTTTTATTTACTTAAAAAGCATGATGCTCTTAAAATTACACATCTTATATGCTTCTTAAAAGTTTTTCTTTGGTTCTCGCGAGAACGTGAGGCTGGAATCCTTGGTACTTTGAATTGTGGGTCAAAATTACTGACGCCGAAAAAATCTATCGGAATATTGTGTAAACCTTTGTGACGTCACTCGATTGTTTTTGATTGAGAGTGTACTGAGGTGAACTTAAGAGGTAACAGAAACTGTATGTCGTATACATCGTTATTGTTTTTATTGTCTTGCTGATTCTCATGAGAGTGTGAAGTGATGAAAATTACCATAATTACGGTGAACTACTGGAACGATTAAAACAATGCATTACTGGTCCGATTTACTGATGCCAAAAAAATCCGTTGAATGAATGTGCAACTAAAGTCAGAATTTTCTACTCACACACGCCTTGCCAGTAGAGCTCGCTTCGCGCCAGCGTTGCGTGGCGGCGAGCTGCGCTCGCTTTAAATCATAAAAATAGAGAGTAAAAAACTTTTTCATATTCAAAACAGAGCTATCATGTAATATGTACTATATAGAATGTCAATAAATTGTTTGTTTGCACCTTTATTAAGTCAAATTAAGTCAGGAAAAGGTAAAGATAAATAGTTCTAAAGATGAAAGAAAAAGAAAATCAGAAGAAATAACATTAACAAACATCTTTCACATAAACCTTCATTGTTTCTAAGAATATCATACATGTTTCCATTAACCCGTTAATTACCAGATACAAGTAAGAACAAGTGCACTTAAGCTATAGATAATGGGCCCTTTTTCAGTGCCGTTTTTATGTAGAAAATATCAACAAATTGCTTTTTTCTCGTAATAGTTAGGCACTGATGAATACTTCCGATTTATATGCACGCTACCAAAATTAGCATTCAGTTTAAAAAATTGAGGATTTTTAAATGCTTATGAATAATCTAAATTCGGAAACATCGAACCGAACCTACTTGAATTGTGTCCCTTTAAATCAGAGGAAGGAGAGATTTAAATCAACAATGTTCTGTATGTGGATCGATTGGCGCGTTTGCTGAATTATACATTTTAACATTGTTTTACGTCTGAAAAAAAAATGAATAAAGTTTTGAAGTTGCATATTACCATAGTGACCAAACAAAGATTCCTGACCATACAAAGATGATGGAACGCGATTTAAAACGTGTCAATATTTTACCGTGAGCACATTTGACAAACCTGGATAGAACCCACGTAATTTATTCCATGCGTGGGTTCGAACATGGGTCATGCATGTCATAGCTTGCTATAGGAAAAATTTTGAAATTTTCATACGTTTTTCAATTTAAAGGTACCAGCCTAATGTAGTACACACTTCTTATTTTTACAGGAGTTTTCTAAATGTATAATGCGTATTTTGTCCACAAGTTTTTACTCGGTAGGGCTGACAGTAAACAAAGGCTTTGAAATGAATGCCCGTCCTCGATTTACTATACAAAATCACGAATGTCGGTTAACTCCTACATGTTGTAAAGCTTCGTGCTTTTTATACACAATAAATTCAGCGCTAAAACCTGTTAATTCTTATAGAATAGATATTAACAGACAATGTTAGGGGGAAAAATGCTAAATTTGAATCTTAATTTTTTTACTTTTCACCGGGGCCCATAAGTGCACTCGTCTTTTGAAAGATGTATCTGTTTATTCATCGTATATGTTACCAAGCACATTGATTTGACAAAAATGAGTAAGAAGCTTTATACAGATGATGTCATTTTAATGTTAATGAGTGCTATTCTGGTCAGTTCAACTAAACTTGTTAATTAATTGCCATACCTTTAAATTAATTACACAACTGTTATTTACCAACGTGGTGATAATTGCATAGATGAAGTCTGAGGATGGTTTTTCATCATGGTTTTCTAACAGATTAATGTAGAAACAATTCAAATTTTGGAAGAGTTTTCTCTTCTTTAACTTTATTCCAACATCAAAAGTGTCATGCTTTGAACGATGTGAGATCTGACACATATCATTGAAAAAGAATAAAGAACATTTGAATTTAATTATTAACACAAGGTATTGAACGTAAATTGGGATAACTCTTTTAAAAGTTATTCCTTCTTCTCAAAACTGCAAATAACCTCAACATACACATAGCATAGAATACGACATACACTTACTTCGTTTGACTTGTATATAAGCCAAATGCTCTAAGATTTGGAAAATATACTGCTGTATTTAATATCATATTTTTTAAAAACTTTTTTAAAAACTTTTTTTTAATCAGAGAAAAAAATAAACAGTTTTCATTTTCATATATGCTTTGCAAAAGAACACCGTTTTACATATGTACCACTTAAGACAATACGGAGAATTCGAAGAATGATTTATCTAAAACTGAAAGAATCATTATAAAAAAGTAATGCTGCGAAATATTTGTAGTAAGTTACAGATGCTAAAATAGTCAGTTTTGTGGCCTTTATGCGATAAAAAGATGCCAGTTTTGGCATTTTATTCAAAAATAAAACTTTAGAGTTTAAGTGAAAAATAATAAAAAAAATAAACAGGATGTATATTCAAACGTTAAAAGTAAAAAATAAAAAGTATAAAACAAAAATAAAATAATATCAATTCTGTTTAACTTTCAAAGATCTATATAGAAATCTGGCAACACATAGTCACAAATTTTCGTAAAATTTTATACATGAATACACATTGGAGCCTTTTTTCCTTATCAAAGTCTATCACACTGTAAAGTATGTAGAAAATCAGTACAAGAAGTTAACTACATATATGTTATCCGCTTCTTTAACAAAATTGTAGGTGGTGGAAACGCTTCCTTATTATTTCATTGCTTATTCATCGAATTTTGATAAATGTCCCCCAAGGTTGCAATTTTAGAACACAGTAGTAGGTGGAAACCATTTCTCATTTCAAAATCCCATTGTGCTTCTTTAATGTACCAATATCATAAAGCAGATTATATACACAAAGCCGAGATTGGATAATTTGTCATTAGCACAACATCATCAAACATGCATATAATTTTTAAAACTGTTAATAAGCCTGGTTATACATATACATTGTATTGGTTAATATCCTGAGACATGAAAACGTCTCTGCCCCCTACCTCCCAAGTTTTTTTCAGTTGAATTGAAGTTATCCCATTAGGTTTGTCTTTGTTTATTTTAGAATAACAAGTATAAATTGTAAAAATATCACATTGTTAAGGTGTGTTGATATCCCAAGAAAGGTAAACTATGTGTACGAAAAAACCTCTACAAAATTTAAACACAGGTATCATCCACTATATCCATCCTCTAAAAACTTTTTGCATTCACCGTTAAATTTCACAATTTTAAATGCACCAAGAAAAATAAAAGAAGAATTAGATAAATAGAAAATAAAAGAAAAATGAAACATCTTTAAAAATAACGAACAATGACGTCATATTAAATACGACAATAGCTGCTATTCCGGTCAATGCAAGGTTTTAATACGAAAGCTGATGATCCATTACCACATATTAAAATTGTTTCCGCTTTTTTTATTTTAGTTACAATCTGGTGTTAATTAAAGATATGTAATATGACGACATTGTCCTATCTTAATTTTTTTAAAGATGAAAACTGTGATAAGTGAATAAATTTCTCTAACATTTATTCCATTAGGCCTTCAAAGGTGTCAATTTTTTTTTAAAGAGTTGCCAGGCTAATGTGTAGTTATGCACATGACTCTACTTCGGGTTGTATGAGTAATTTAAAGACTTACTTATCAGAAAACTGAAAAAATAACCAAGAAATAATATACAGGCAATCTATTGATAAATACAGTTCAACTTTTTGACCAGAATTGAAATCATTGTAGCAAAACTTTTTAATCTGTTAGTATGTAAAAAAGAACAGCATTAGAATAGGTAGTTATATAAAGAATAAATGATACATACCAACTAGCCACAAATACAACCTTATAAAAGTATATTTCTGGATTTAAACTAATCACCGTATATAAAACGTAAAGATGATTATTTTTGTTTTTCTTTGTGTTTTCACTTTAAAAAATCATGAAATAAAATGCAGATTTCATCTTGGTAGAATTGCCCAAATTAAATTGTTTCTGTAGCCTTATTTCACAGATGAAATGCCTTTTTCGAACAACAAACACAAAACAACTATTCAAACATTTAAGAAGTTTAAGAATAAATTGAATTTGAAGGTTTGGCAGACAACCCCCCCCCCCCCCCCAAAAATAAAATAAAAAAACAAAACAAAACAAAGCAACCCCCCCCAAAAAAAACCCCTCACGCTAACTTTTTTACGGCGCATATTAGTTGATTTTATAACACTCATATCATTTTGATGTTATTAAGAAAATTTAACAATATCGAGATTTTAAAATGATTGTAAGAAATTTAAAGATTTCATAAAACACATTTTCCTTGTCATTCTAAAAACCAGGGATGAACATTTTTCAAACTTTCGTACAATTTAAAATTTGAAACAGCATCGTCATGCCCCCCAAAAACACGAAATCAGGAAAAAGCAGTAGGTAGAAACCCTTCCTTAAAATGCCAACAATGCCTTGCTTTGGTTATCTCACTATGGTTATCATAATTATCGCAAACTTGAAATCAGAATTCGTCGAAATAAACACAGAATTATGAAAAACATGCATACAACGCGTAAAACTGTTTATGAGTATATATCAAATATCTAGATTCGACTGGCTTAAACAAACATAAATGATATCAAAAAATTAAAAAAATTGTAAATGTTGATGGGTTATTAGGTTATCCCAATCAAATTTTATTTGTTGGTGTTAAAGCTTCAAAAGTGTGAAATCTATAGCGTGGTTACAGCCTGTTTCAGGTTAATGTTTTTTTTATGCTAACCTTAACATAGTTGAATCACACGTTCGTTAACTTTGACAACTACGTTCTAATATAATTTTTTATTTACTAATATATGAATACATAACTTCATATTCTAAGTAATAACTGTATAATGTCTATAGTTATCCGACAATCTCTCCTATGTACACAAAATATCTCTAAATTCAAACTAATCACCATATATAAAACGTAAAGATGATTATTATGATTATTTCTGTTTTTCATTACTATTTTTACTTTTAAAAAATCAAAAATTTAAATGCAGACTTCATTTTTGTAGAATTTGCCAAATTAAATTGTTTCTGTAGCCTTAATTAACAAATGAAATGCCCTTTTTTAATTACAAATTTAACACACAATACAATTATTCAAAAGTTGAACGAGGTAAAAAATATATTGAATGTTCGGTAGACAACCCCCCCCCCCCCCCCAAAAAAAAACAAAACAAAAACAAGCAAAAACAAAACAACAACAACAGAAACAACCACAAAAAAACATTCCCTCCCCCAAGTAAAAACCAGAACCCCCAAAAGTATTTAAAAAGCAATAGTTAAAAATCTAATTCTTACGCTTACTTTTCAATGTCGAAATTATGTAATTTGATAACACTCAGCTCATTTGTGTCTTAAAAAATATGAAATTGAGGAAAACAATTATCAAATTTTTAAAATGGCTGTAAAAAAGATATCATTGAACACTTTTCATTCTAATAGCAAGGTAAAAAAATTGTCAAGCATTTGTACAATTTGAAACAGCATCGCCATATACCCCCCCCCCCCCGAATCACGAAATCAGGACAAAACAGTAGGTTGAAACCCTTCCTTATATTGTCAACAATGCCTTGCTTTGGTTATCACAGTATGCTACTCAAACATATCGCAAACTTCAAACCAAGATTCGTCGAAATAAAAATAGAAATATGAAAAACATGAATCCGACGCGTTAAACTGTCAATAAGTACATGTCCAATTTCTCGATTCAACCGTGTTCAAACAAACACGGACGATATCAAGAAATGAAAAACTGTGAATGTTGATGGGTTGTTGGGTTATCTCAATCAGATTTTATTTGTTGGTATTCAAGGAATAGTGTTAACGCTTTAAAAGTGTAAAATCTATATTGTGTGGCTACAGCTTGTGCTAGGTTAATGTTTTAATTTATATTAACCTTAACATAGTTTAATCATAAGTTCGTTTACTATGAAAGCAACTTGCTAATATTTGGTGTGTTTTTTTTGCTAATATTTAAATACAGTACGTCACTATCTAAGTAAAATCTGTATTTAGTCTATAGTTATCCGACAATCAGACTTATGTACCAATTTCTAAGCAATCACATGTACATAATTTTGTTGGAATCAATCAGGTAATCTTTAAAAAAATTAAATCTGCATTGACAATCTGGACAGGAAAAATAATTTGAGCTCTTTTTCAGTTTCAAATTGTAACAAGAACTAACATGGTTTAAAATTTTTAATAACAACTGTTGATTGATATATCAGCCGACCGATATTATCATACAAGTATCCCCCGATACCAAACAACTGTTAAAACAACGATCGTAAAGCTCTAAGAGAAGATATGCTTCTTTGACAGGAAAGTATGTGGATACCTCTCATAATATTTCTAAAAAACAACTTTGTAATACTGCATATATCTTATTTTGTTTTTGTTTTTTCAGCATTGATTAATAATCAATTTATCAATCAGATTATGGTTGCCAAAGAGAAGCCAAAGACTTCCTGCAGGTAACACAAAAATTAAACATACCTACAATGTATTAATAGGTTAAAATATAGTTCGGATCATATATCTAGAAGCCGGCTGAATCATTTTCATTGAACAAAATTAAGGAAATATCGATGATATATCAGTGTGCATTTGTTTAACATGGAAAAATAGGAAGTATACTGATATGAAATCATAATTATGTAATTTTTAGATAGATCTAACTCAGGGGAGCGTTACATGTTTTCAATGAGAGGAAGATAGAGATCGCCGATCTTCAAATACGACTATTAGTAATGTAGAAAAACATTGTTTATATATATATATATATATATATATATATATATATATATATATATATATATATATATATATATATATATATATATTGTTTATTGTTAGGTCATTGTTTATAGAAGCAAAGAAAAAGAAATAGTTATTAACACATGAGCATAGATAAAAACCCGCAACAATTATACCGTAAATAAGGTTCCACTTTAATACTGCGTAATTTTCGAAAACCATTTCTTGCTGTTTGTTGTAGCAAAACCGCAAAATGTGTTTTAAAATACGACCCTGGCTATATCATTGAACATAAACAACCTAAAACATGTAGCTTATTGTTCATGCAAAGGGTTTTTTGATATCATTGACCCTCAATAACTAAATAGGTCATTGTTCATGCAAAGGATATTGCAAGAGAAATACATTTCTTGATTTAGATTTTTCTTCATATGAATCATTGATATTATTTGTCTTTTACGTTGATAGTTGTGTCGTTCATTATAACACGTGATGATGTCTTCATATTTAGGCATAAGATCTGGCTTGAAAATAAGGAGAATTTTAAGTGGCTTTTTTTTGTCATGTTAAAAAAAATCATTTTTAAAGTTTACTAACTTTTAGTATGTACTAATGGAAAATTGAACTTTAGATATAATACAATGATTAAAACAAGTCCAGTTGATTTGTTTTGTTTTTTAATCAAGATAATAACAAATACATGTTGCTTTGAATTTATGCATATTTATGTTTATTTTCAATTAATAAACACATTCGCATCGATTGCTGCTTGAACAGTGGACAAGCCTACATGCCTCTCCTAAATCCGAGATGGAAAACCCATCACAGTCCTTGATACTTCTGCATGACCCTTAAGAATACAAAGAAGAAGAAAAATATCAATAACGGGCTCTTAGGCCACGTCGCGCACATGAGCAACAATCGACCACGACTATAGAACTGATAAAAAAGAATCCATAGCATTTCACTTTGTATATAAACTAATATACTTTATGTGTGTTTTGTGGTTGTAATGCTAAACAAAAATGTCATATTTGCAGATTTAAACAGTTTAAATTTTGTTTTGTATATTTTTTTATCATGAAAATCAGGGACCGCGGGGTGGATGTCGGGAGGAAGTGGTCTGATGAAATGACCGTTGGAACCGCTGTCTGGCGTATATTTAATTTGGCATAAGGAAAAAATTAAACGAATGAGGTAATAAGAGTTTTTAATTTTTAAGATGTATTCATTCTGTTTTTTACTGTAATATTTTATTGTGGTTTTAAAAAGGAAATAAATAAACTACGTTAAAAATAATTTTGTCAATGTTTTTTAATGGAAATTTTCAAACTTGTCTTCATTGTAATTATGTTAAGTATTTTGTATCATAAATAAAACGTAAGAGTTTAACGATAATCACCCAAATATCATTTTTGATTGAAAGTCAAACGTTTAGCATTTTGCTCTGATAGCCTAACCCATTAACATATTTCAATATTTATCATATTTAAATTACTTTATTTTGTAATATATTTGATTTTCCAAGAAAGCATTGTTAAATAAGGCGTTAAAATTTCGACCCAGATACGTTTTTGTACGCATTTTCAAAGAGTCGTACTTTCAGGAAATATGTGTCATTAAAATCATCATATTACTTTTGTACTTACTTCCAACTTGTTCTGGTTCTTCTTCATTCCAGAATTTTTCATCCGCCTGAAAAGAATCAACCTTGGTCCCATCTTTAGCCTTTATTTGCACTAAGTGAGACAATTGACGGTTTGATAAAGTGATGTATTATATCAAAATGTTTGAAGAAGTTTTGTTATTTTACATTAAAGTCTTCATTTATATCCAAACTGTGAAATGAATTTACTAAATTTTAATCTTTATTAGAATGTATTTAAAAAACAAAATCTAAACGATTGTTTTTTTTCAGCATTGCATGAAATCGCTTTTCAACGAAAACTTTTCTACATACTTACTTAAACAGGAGATATTAGATATAAGAAAAGCTAACAGCAGAATTCTCCAACAGCACATGTTGACTGGTGGGATGCTCACGATAAAGTAAAGAATACGATGATGTTTTTTTATAAAGTAGATACAAGAAAGCACATCAAACATCAATTAAAATTGATTAAATCAAATGCTTTTTTCTATCAAAGGACAGCTGTCTTTCACATAAACAATTGACGCAAAGTGATATCTTTCTAAAGAGTCACGAAATCATTGATCAAATGTAAATCTTTTTCAGTTTAACAAAGACATAGGTTTAGATGATTATGTACATAATTGTATGGTTATCAGTTTTCAACAGATAGAAGTCTTTCTTTACATTAATTTTGAAAGAAATGTTAGAAAAGTCGATATATTTCATTTTGACTTTGTATGGCTTTTAGAAACATGATGTGGCATGCAGTGTCAAATATTGATAATATGGGTTAACTGCATTAAGTGCATGAATACACCATTTATTGTACGCCTTCTTGCAGGCGCATATTGAATAGCCTAATAATAATTAATTTGATAATCTTTTCGAAAAGAGATCTTGAAAAATATTTGCATATTTTTGATAAAATTACTTCAAAAGGCATTGATATAAAACATAAATTTAAATTTATTTTTATGGATATTAACATTTCAAACATTCAAAAAATTAAACAGAACGAAAGTGAATCCAACTTGATGTACATGTACCTGACCAACAGGAAGATTAGGGGACTGCGATGTCAAATCTTATAATAATTTGTTCTATTTTGTCATCATGGACATAACCGATGTAATGTTAAAGCATAAATGGCCGGCTGCTTCATTGAATTTGACTAGAATCTGTATAGTAATTGTAATGTTATTGACGGAGATCTAGGCAACATTTGAACTGTTGGACCTTAAGATCTAGACAGAAACACACATGACCATTAGTCTTTGGCAATATTTCTGTTTCAGGTTCAACAAATCATACATAACCCTTATACGCAGTCAATAACTAAGTTGACCGACATCAACCTAAAAAAATGAAAAATCACAAAATATCCTAATTCTGATAACACATCTATTCTAACTCCAAGATGTTTAAAAGAGAAAGTTTTTTTTTTAATTTCTTACAACTACAAAGACAGATGGACCATTCGAGAAAATAAAAGAACGCCATCGTTTTGATCTTCTATCATTTATTTGTTGCCGTTATGTACGCAGAAAAAAAATGATTACTGAAATCTTTCGATTGTATAACTACTGCAGTGTGGCGTTTTCAGTTTGTAAGTAAATATTATCATTCTGAAGCACATAGTACATTGATGTATACAAATTTTGCAGTAAGAAGAATCAACGTGTTACAACACAAACAATGTCATCTGTGAAATCTTGTAGCATGCGTTCACTCAATTTACAATAGATTTCCACTCAATCGCCCATTTGAAATCATTAATTCCTGCAAGGACCTTTAAAAATGAAATGTGTTTGACCAATCAATTATGTTTGAATCAAAGTTATCGACAAGAATGAATATTTTTTTTATTTAAGAACAGTTTACCTGTAAATCAAAATACAAAACAAAGAATTCATATTCTGTAAAACTGAATCATTAGACCAGGACAGAGAAATTAGACCAGGACAGAGCTAGGCCATGAAACTTAATGATTGTTCGATGGCCGTGGTCATTTTAAGACCTTATAAACCTCCTGAAAAAGAAGAGCTTTATATAAAGATATACAAAAACTTTCAAATTTTAAAGCTAACATATTTGGAATTTTCTTTACTTGTTGACAGTTTATGGTTTAAATATTTTTTTTAATGATGGATTATCTGATGGATAATTTGTTGACCATGCAGTCTCCTTAACAGTTATACGTTACTTAGGCACAAAAAGAGTCCGCTTTTAAACACTTTAAAATAGTCTCGTATAAAATCTGCATTCTTTTTAAAAGGATGGAATGGTCATGGCCAATTTTAGACTATTTTGATCTCCTTATAAGAAGAGCTTTAAATAATAATATAGGAAAATGTTCAAACTTCAAACTTAGTATTTATTGATTTTTTTTTCCTTTATCATTCCTTCATCAGAGAAAAAAAATAACAAAAAAAAAAAACAACAAACTTTTTATCATGTACTCAGGTGGCACCAATATATCATCTCCAGTCGTAAGATGTTATCATAAACGAAGCCGCAACTTGTGTTCTCTGATTATTAAACGCATAAAAATAAACTATTTATCCACATAAGAGTTCTTAATCTAAAACACATCTTAATTATGCAATTTTGTGAGTGATGACGTCGGTGCAAGAGAATTTACAATTGGTAGTATAATTTCATTTTTACTTAAGGAATGAATTCAATATTTATTTGTTTCATACGATATAAAATGGTTTGGGGCAGTTTACGCTTTATTAACCGCGAAGCGGTTGATAAAAAAGCGTAAACTGTTTCAATTATCAATGATTATCTCAAACGCAAGAAAAGTGACATTTAACAATTGTTTTTAAAACAATTTTCGCTAAATGAGTAAAAACGTTAATTCTTAAAACTTTAACAATGATCAAATTGTTTCATTATGTTTAGTTGGCAAATCAAGGTTAATCCAATACCTATTCCTTTCGAAAGTGTGAAAGACCTGTTGTACATGTGTTAACACGATTGAATAACCATCCCAATCTCAGCTACTAATTAACAACCAAAACGTGTTAAACTGTTAATACACGTGATTCATTATTATTTTCACTTGTATTTAATCCCTTTGTTTTAGTTTTTGTTGCCGAACCCAGGTCAATCCACTACTTTTTAGTTGGATAGTGTGAAATACTAGATCGTGATAACTAGATTGTCAAACTCTCTCCACCTTACATCTAAGAGGCTACTACTCACGAACAAAATGTGTCAAACTTTTAATGCTAGTGACTCATTGCCATTTTTATGATAAACTTACGAATGAAAATGAAATGAAAATGTTACCAGATTTTTACTTTACAGTAAGGTCTAATAAAGGGTCAATATATAAACCATCCCCCCCCCACTTTTTTTTTAGAGTATGATTATGAAAACTCATTTTGATACAAGGAAAATATGAGGTTTATTTTTAAATCTAAAAATATCAAATAAACAATCAAGAAATATTTCCATGAAAATTATGCCCTCGTAGCATACCTGTACAATAATAATTTAAATTGCAACAAAAAAGCGTTGTTTCAACCACTATTGAAATAAAACCACTATTGAAATAAATTATTTCAATAGTGGTTGGGAATGCATTTCATTAGCTATAGGACAATCACTTTGCAGCCACTATTGAAATACAACAACTATTGAAATAAATCATTTCAATAGTGGTTAAGGATGTATTTTATTTGAAGAATCACTTTGCGAGCACTATTGAAAAACAACCACTATTGAAATAATTTATTTAAATAGTAATTGGGAATGTATTTCATTTTATGAATCAACGTACAGACACTGTTGAAGTACAACTACTAAAAAAATATTTTTTCAATCGTAGCTTAGAATGAATTTCTTTATAAATATTTATAAATACTACTTTGAAAATTAATATTTTTTACCTTTCTCTTTGTACAGAAATATCATTATCTATGAATATTGTAAATTATTTGTACAAGAGTGAACATCTTGTAAATTGCCAACACTTTTATTCAAACCCACTGTATATTGAATGATTATTTATTGATAAATATTATTATATATATCAGCATTGAGAAAATTATTTAAATAGTGGTTGGGGGTGTACTGCATGACGACCACTATTGAAATATATTATTTCAATAGTGGTTGGGGATGCGTTTCCTTTCAACCACAATTGAAATAATTTATTTCAACAGTTGTTGTATTTAGATAGTCAGGTTGCTTAGTGATTCTAATGATGAAATAATTCCTCAACCAGTATCTGAATAATTTTTCTCAATGCTGATATATATAATAGCATTTATTTATAACAAAATATTGAATTATTATTTGCAAATTGATACTTATAATGAAATACATCCACGACCTATATGAAAATAAATTTATCATAAATGTGATTTGTAAAATGAAATTTATTCCCAACACAGCAGTTATTCTTATAATGAAATACATTTATAACCACCATTACGATAATATATTTCAATACAGATAATCATAATGATATATGTTATAAAATATTTTAAATGGTGTTTGTATTTCAATAGTAGTTGCAAATTATTTCTCATAATAAACTTCATAACCAACCATTATTGAAGTAATTTATTTCAATAGTGGTCGTAATAAAATTCATCACCGACCACTATTGAAATAATATATTTTAATAGTGATGCATATAATTACATGTAAAAATATTTTACAATTTTCATAAAACATGATATATCTTAAGAAAGAAAAAGATAAAGAAAAGAATATGAAAACAATTGGTTATTTCTGCACAACAGTGAAAATCCTAAGATAAGTACGTTAATTCATAGTCTCGATTATTATTACCGCAAATACGAGGATTGTCCAAAAAGTTCGTGGACACATGTGATTTCTTTCTAAATAACGACGCTATATTTAGAAAAGTATTAAAATATTTTAATATAGACTATAATAATGCATGTGTATAAAATTCAGAACAATGTACATTCTCATAATGTAGTTATCTTTACAAAAACATTGCCTGTACAGGCCGCACGACCCAGTCTGACGGTTACACGACGTTTTTATAACGTCGTACGTAGCGCGTTGGTTTCTGTTACTTTTCAACGTAGTCACCTTTGCACTGCAAACACTTCTCACACCTTCTTAGCCATGAATCGAACACATCCGAATGCCATTTACTGTCGATTTTAGATACAATGGTTCGAGTAGCATATTTAAGTTCATCAGAATTCTCAAATCTTACTCCTCTTAGCTGTGATTTGATGAAAGGAAAAATTGCAAAATCCATCGGAGCAAGATCCGGACTGTATGGCGGGTGTTCAAGAAGATTGAATCCTAGGAGTTCGATTTCCAGACACGTGGAAGCTGCCGTATCTGCAGGTGCATTATCTTGGTGTAGGATGATATTTCCAAGGTCCACAGCCATGGCAGGGCGTTTTTTCTTAATTGCCTTAACTAAGTCGCAGCGTAACACCTGTATTAAATAAAACCAATGTTTCGTTTGGTACACTGTATGTGGATTTAGAATATGTGGGTTTATTAATATATATAGTAATTAAATAAATCAAAATTAAGATTAGAATGTCCGGGTATTAAATTTATGAATTACGATATGCTAAATGTAGCGAAATGGACGTTTTTAAATCTGTAATTACAATTTAAATGTGATGAAATGGATAGTTCTCTACCTTGGAGTAGTATGCAGCATTCACCGTCTGACCGGAGGGTACAGCGTGGACCAAAATCATTCCGTGCCGATCAGCAAAGAATATGTACATTTGTTTACCCACGGATTTCGCAACCTTCGCCTTTTTCGGTGCTGGTAAACCCCAGTGTTTCCAAATGCTGGATTCTGTTTTTGTTTCTGGATCAAAATGATGCAGCCAAGTCTCGTCCGTAGTAATGATTCTGTCAAGCCACTTCTCTCCTTCTCTTTTGAAATTCTGTATGAAAGCCTTACTTGTCTGCATTCGTCTTTTTTGTGCTCATCGGATAAAAGTCTGGGCACCCATCTTGCGCAAACACGACTCATACAGAAGTCTTCAGTGAGGATATTAAAAACCGAAGATTTGCTAACATCACTTATTGACGCGACTTCTCTTAACGTCAGACGTCTGTCCTTCATGACAATGTCATGAATGCGGGATTTCGTTTTATCGTCACAAAGCAAAGGCCTTCCACTTCTTTCAGCGTCTTTTAAATCGCAAACTCCATCCGAAAATCGTTTGTGCCACTTGTAGACTAGTGATCTTGATATGTGTCGATGCCTTTTTGTGTTCTCCACCATTTGTTTCGTTTCGATAGGTGTTTTCTCCGAGTCTACGCAGAATTTAATGATGGCGCGCTGTTCCATGCGATCCGCCGACGTCGCTTTTTCTGGCGTTTTCAAAGACATGTTCTTGCCGTAAACTCCTTGAAATATCCTCTGCTCAATTAAAAACGGCTTTAAATAACGTATAAAAATGACGTTCACAATTCTGACTACGTCACAGTTGAATATTTTGACGTTTTTACCTGTATTAAAAATACTGTTAATATTCTTATCTGAAAACTCAATCTCGAAGTTTGGACAATTTTGACAATGGGCCGTTAGTGCTTTTCGCGACACTTTAATACAGTAAAATTTAAGTTTAATTTTAATGAAAACATTCAAAACTACTTTAATTTAATTTGTAATTTTATGACAAATATGTTGGTATACAATATGCATATATAAACCCGTTTAAAATAACAAAAACGCGATTGTCCACGAACTTTTTGGACAGCCCTCGTATGTCTTAAAAACCTTTATTATCAATTTGAAATTGTTTGTTAGATAGAAACAATTTTATGTGCACGTTAATATGCGAGAATTGGTTATTTATTTCTGCACACCCGTGACAATCGTAACATTATACCATATTTTTTTTAGTCTCGGTTATTAATACCGTAAAATATGCAGGTCTATAATACATTGTGTATTTGAAATTGTTCATTAGATAAAGTGTTTCTTGCATTTCAAAATAGTTTGCAAAAATGATGTACAACTTCTTTCTTTCCAAATGATTACAAAGAAATATTCATAAAAAGTTCATTTTCGTCTACGATTAAAAAAATAAATTAAACATTAGTCTTCAAACGTGTCTGTAAAGTGATTCTTATAATGAAATGCATCTCCAACTACTATTGAAATAATTACTTCGATAGTAGTTGTACATCAATAGTGGTTGTAAAGTGATTCTTGTAATGAAATACATCCCCAACCACTATTGAAATAATTTATTTCAATAGAGGTTTTATTTCAATAGTGGTTGCAAAGTGATTCTTTTAATGAAATACATTCCCATCCACTATTGAAATACTTTATCTTAATAGTGGTTTTCTTTCAATAGTGGTTGCAGCAAAGCATCGATACGGAACCGAAGAAATATAGTTCAAATTCTTTTAACATAACAATTGCCTGTGCAATCAAATGCTTCTCCGTGTCTTTATCAAAAATATTTCGACATTTCGATAGTGATTGATCTTTCCTTTTAGTTTGAGTGCAAAGACGGGGAAAAAGTCATTTGATTACTGTTCAAATGACTAAAAACTGTTTTCGAAATCGATCCTTTATGCAACAACCAATATTTTTAGTAGGCTCCACGGACCATTGCATTGTCATTTTTTGTATCTTAAATAAAAGCATTTTGCAGTCAAAATGGATGTTTCGAAGATCGGTGAGTTAACTTAAGAAATGAAGATATTAATTTTTCTATTGATCGACGTAATCAAAAAAAAAAATTGACCGGAAAACGTTTTCCGGTCAATTTTTTCTTTGATACGTGGATCAAAAGAAATATTATTCTCTTCATTTCTTATCATTTAATAAAACATTTTCAAATAGAAAAATGTGAAGTGTCATTGATCAAAAATGTAAATAATGTAAAATAAGCGGCGCGTATGAATACAAAACAACAACAGCAACAATATTCAAAGTGGATGCGCCTTCAGCTGATGCAGAGCTATTGAGCTGAATTTAATGGATTAAACACAACTAGTGAGTTAAAATCTGAACCGGCCGAATTGAAAACGAAAGGAAAATACATGCGATAGCTTGTGATACATGTGTATTATTCACTGTGCAGAAAAACTCGTAATAAAACTAGTTTTCATGTGAGATCGCTGGAATATGCAACTGTACATAACCATCCAAGGAGAGGCGATCTTGGACAAAAATAGTTGATATGTAGACAAAGAATAGTATGTATAAGCGACTTTTGTAAACGTTGTGGTAACTAGATAGCCAATGATGTACTTAAATGGTTTATCTGCCGCTTGGAATACGCCGAAGGAGTTCATGCATTACCCGTAGCTTTTCTTTACGATTCCTATTCTGATGACCGATCATGTACGTGTGTAAATTTAAAAATTATCGTTACCAAATTTGAACAGCAGTGTTACCGTGAAAGTGTATAGGCCTAGGCCTATATGTTTGTTATAATATTCCTGAAAAAGGAACAGCCAGCCTCGCTGTAAATGTTGATTAATCTCAAGCAGACGAAATCGTGAGAAGACGCTTAATTTTCTATTTCGTGAATCAAATAATGTGTTTTGTTTATTTTTGAAGGTTAAACTTTCAAGTTTTTATGTTTATAAAGTTGTATTTTGTTTGCTGACAATAAAACAGACACAACTTTGCATTATGTTGACAGTGTTTATTTTGGAAATTCCCGTTCTATAAATAGTGTTAGATCAAAACAGTTGCGAAAAGTGGATCCGGGAAAATTTTTATTGATACAGGTATCAAAGAAATTGTTCGACCAAGCAGAAGAGCCGATATCTCATCAAATCAATAAATATTAAATGATATAAAATTCTTTCTTTTTTAGAAACATGCATTTCAAGTCTTTTATAAAATTAATGTGTTTATTTTAACATTTTTGAAGTAAAAAATGCACACATCTCTTATTTATATATTTATTTTATTTTTATTTTACTGCTGAGAACAAGTAAGTAGTATCTAGAAATTAAGTTGTAGATCAAATAGAATAATTGATTCTTAAAAAAATCAATGTTATCCACATACTATCAGAAACACTCCTTCAGGAGCAGTGCTGTGAACATGAAATACAAATTCAATGACAATGAGTACCATATTTGATGTTGAAATTGCCAGTTTTACATCGTGGTAAGAAAATGTTAACTATCTCATGAACCCAATCAATGAACACACCATTCCCGTACTCATCAAAAATCAAGATGTTTCAGTCTTCAACGTAATTCATTATAAAAGGTATCAGGATTTTTTTTTCAAACCAAAATTTCATTTAAAAAATTTACACACTCTAAAAAATCACTTATATTATAGATGTACTGTTCTTCAGTCCTCTCAGTTAAGAATTCTATTTAACAATTACATTAAAAAAATCCAGTGTTATAAAGATTACGACATTTTTTACTATCATACATAAACGAAGATATAGCACTAAATAAGTTCATGGTAAAGATGTAGATAGTATACACACACTGACGTACGTTGTTCTAGTTTCTGCTGGAACCCGTATCCTTTTTTCTCTTGTAATGGTGTCAAGTACTGTAGAATTGATTTATAATACTATTAATTTTTAAAGATGCCAATCCTATATTATACCAAACCATCAGACAAAATACGTCATGATTAAAATTCACTGACTTTTATAGCGGTATTGACATGGAATAAGTGGCATAAAACATTGCCTACATAGAAGAAGTCTAGAACATATCATAAACCTAAATGTTAGTGGCTACTTGAATATAAGAGACATATATGCATTATTCTTTTCTGTCCTAAATATACTTAATATTGATATAAGCGATTTGTCCGTTTTTTCATTTCTAGACACCGCATTTTAGGGTTATGAGAATATTTTTAACTTAATAGTAAATGAAAATAGCCATTATCTTAATAAACTTGTATTAAATAAATCTCATGAGTCTTGGAATATGTGTGTTTGATTTTTGCAATATGGAAATTGAAATTCCTATGTAGGGTATCACATGTTCTTTACAATCCCATATTTCGAAAAATATCTTTACTCGCTTTACTAAAGATTGTATAGAAATATATATTTATTACTATTGTACATGTGGTTTTCTTTCGAATGTTCAGCTCCCATTATACAAGAATGCTATTGAAAAACATTTTATAAAAAGATATAACAAATATACCATTCCATTTATTCGTTTTAAAGTTAAGTGAAATTAGGACAGTACATACTGAGTAAAATGACCCATATAACACAACCTTTTAATACTAATAACAAGGTTAGTCAATAAATCGAGGAAAAATTTCATTAGCCTAGATTTAAAAGGAAAATATTATTAACAATTGCAACCTGGCCTATTTTTCACTTAGATAGTCGGACTTGTTTTAGTTGTAACCAGCCCACTCTTTTTTCATTAAATATTGTAAAGTACTGTAGATCTGATTGACAATACAATTATTACTATACTATATCATCACGAAAATACTTCATGTACTTTTAAGTACATGTACCCAATTCTTTTATTTAAAAAAAAAAGATAGGATATTTAACTATTTTATAATAGACGTCATTGTGAAATTGGCTTAATCTAGTTTTAATCAAAACCATATTCTTATCACAGTTGGAAATACTTTTCTTATATCATCACAAAAAGAAAGGATAAGTTTTCCAAATTTTGTCTAAATGGCAAAGACCCCAAAAAATTCAAGATTGTCAAACAATCAAAAAGTATCTTTATGAAAAAAATGCCATTGTATCATACCTGTACAATAACCAATTAAATTGTAGCAAAAAAGCGACCGAAGGAAATATAGTTCAAATTCTTTAAACATAACAATTGTCCGTAAAATCAAAAGCTTCTCCGTGACTTTTATCAAATACATTTCGACATCAGTCAACTGCGATGGTGAATGAAAATTTCTTTTAGTTAATTTGCACAACCCTGAAAATGTTATTAAATTACTGTTCAGAAGACTAGAAACTATTTTTGAAATCGATTCTTTATACAACAAATGTTTTTAGTAGGCTCCACTGACCATTGCATAGTCATTTTTGTAACGAAAATAAAAGCATTTTGCAGTCAAAAACGATGTTTCGAAAATCGGTGAGTTGACGTAAGATTTTAAGAAACTACACTGGTAAGTCAAATCTTGCATTTCAAGTATTTATAAATGTGTTTTATACATTTTTGAAAAAAAAAAATGCACATATCTCTTTTTTATATATTTATTTTCTTTTAATTTTTCTCCATAGAGGAGGTGTGGAACATATCATAAACCCAAATGCTAGTTGCTCCTTGAATTAAGAGATACACATGAATTATTCTTTTCTGTCCTAAATATACTTTATAATATGAGCATTTTGTCTGTTTATTCATTTCTAGATACTGCATTTAAGGATTTTAAGAATATTTTTAATGTATATAACAGCCATTATCTTGATAAACAATTTTCAGTTATCAGTTAAGAATAAGAATTATCAATGATTATCTCAAACTCAAGAAAAAAGACATTTAACACTTGTTTTTAAAACCACTCTCGCTAAATGAGTAAAAACGTTAATTTATAAAACTTTAACAATGATTAAATTTCTTCATTATGTTTCGTTGGCAAATCAATGTTAATCCAATACCTATTCCTTTCGAAAGTGTAAAATACATGTTGTACACGTGTTAACACGATTGAATAACCATCCCAATCTCAGCTACTAATTAACAACCAAAACATGTTAAACTGTTAATACACGTGATTCATTTTTCACTTGTATTCAATCTCTTTGTTTTAGTTTTTGTTGCCGAACCCAGGTCAATCCACTACTTTTTAGTTGGATAGTATGAAAGGCCTGCTGCATATGTGATATGTCAAACTCTCCAACATGTAAAGCTACTTCTCAACAACCAAAAAGTGTCAAACTTTTAATGCTAGTGACGCATTGCCATTTTTATTATTAACTTACGAATGAAATGTTACCAGCTGTTTTACTTTACAGTAAAGTCTAATGAAGGGTCAATATCTTAACCATTTCTCATTCTTTTTAAAGTATGATTATGAAAACTCATTTTGATAGAAGGAAAATATGAGGGTTTTATTAAAATCTAAAAATATCAAATAAACAATCAAGATATATATCTATGAAAATTATGCCCTTGTAGCATACTTGTACAAAAAGCATTTAAAAGCGTTGTTTTAACCACTATTGAAATAAATTAAAATAAAATAAATTATTTCAATAGTGGTTGCGAATGCATTTCATTAGGACAATCGCTTTGCAGCCACTATTGAAATACAACAACTATTGAAATAAAATATTTCAATAGTGGTTAAGGATGCATTTCATTTGAAGAATCACTTTGCGAGCACTATTGAAATACAACCACTATTGAAATAAATTATTTAAATAGTAATTGGGGATGTATTCCATTTAAGAGATCAACGTACAGACACTGTTGTAGTACAACTACTAAAAAAATATTTTTTCAATCGTAGCTTAGAATGAATTTCGTCATAAATACTACTTTGAAAATTGATATTTTTCACCTTTCTCTTTGTACAGAAATATCATTATCTCTGAATATTGTAAATTATTTGTACAAGAGTGAACATCTTGTAAATTGCCAGAACTTTTATTCAAACCCCCTGTATATTGAATGATTATTTATTGATAAATATTATTATATAAACCAGCATTGAGAAAATTATTTAAATAGTGGTTGGGGGTGTACTGCATGACGACCACTATTGAAATATATTATTTCAATAGTGGTTGGGGATGCGTTTCCTTTTAACCACAATTGAAATAATATATTTCAACAGTGGTTGTATTTAGATAGTCAGGTTGCTTAGTGATTCTAATGATGAAATAATTCCTCAACCACTATCTGAATAAATTATCTCAATGATGATATATATAATAACATTTATTTATAACAAAATATTGAATTATTATTTGCAAATTGATACTTATAATGAAATACATCCACGACCTATATTAAAATAAATTTATCATAAATATGATTTGTATAATGAAATTTATTCCCAACACAGCAGTTATTCTTATAATAAAATACATCTATAACCACCAATACGATATTATATTTCAAAAAAGACAATTATAATGATATGAATTATGTTATAAAATATTTTAAATTGTTGTTGTATTTCAATAGTAGTTGCAAATTATTTCTCATAATAAACTTCATAACCAACCACCATTGAAGTAATTTATTTCAATAGTGGTCGTAATTAAATTCATCGAATTCATTGAAATAATATATTTTAATAGTGATGCTTATAATAACATGTAAACATATTTTACAATATTCATAGAGCATGATATATCTTAAGAAAGAAAAAGGTGAAGAAAAGAATATGAAAACAATTGGTTATTTCTGCACAACAGTGAAAATCCTAAGATAAGTACGTTAGATTCATAGTCTCGATTATTATTACCGCAAATATGTCTTAAAAACCTTTATTATAAATTTGAAATTGTTTGTTAGATAAAAACAATTTTATGTGCATGTTTATATGCGAGAATTGGTTATTCATTTCTGCACACCAGTGACAATCGTAACATTATACCATAATTTTTTGGTCTCGGTTATTAATACCGTAAAATATGCAGGTCTATAACACCTACATTGTGAATTTAAAATTGTTCATTAGATAAAGTGTTTCTTGCATTTCAAAATAGTTTGCAAAAACGATGTACAACTTCTTTCTTTCCAAATGATTAAAAAGTAATATTCATAAAAAGTTCATTCTCGTCTACGATTAAAAAAAATAAATTAAACATTAGTCTTCAAAAGTGTCTGTAAAGTGATTCTTATAATGAAATGCATCCCTAACTACTATTGAAATAATTACTTCGATAGTAGTTGTATTTCAATAGTGCTTGTAATGAAATACATCCCCAACCACAATTGAAATTATAATTTATTTCAATAGAGGTTTTATTTCAATAGTGTTTGCAAAGTGATTCTTCTAATGAAATACATTCCCAACCACTATTGAAATACTTTATTTCAATAGTGGTTTCTTTCAATAGTGGTTGCAACAAAGCATCGATACGGAACCGAAGAAAATATAGTTCAAATTCTTTTAACATAACAATTGCCTGTGCAATCAAAAGCTTCTCCATGTCTTTCTCAAATATATTTCGACATTTCGATGGTGATTGATCTTTCCTTTTACTTAGAGTGCACAGACGGGGAAAAAGTCATTTCATTACTGTTCAAATGACTAAAAACTGTTTTCGAAATCGATCCTTTTTGCAACAACCAATATTTTTAGTAGGCTCCACGGACCATTGCATTGCCATTTAATGTATCTAAAATAAAAGCATTTTGCAGTCAAAATGGATGTTTCGGTGAGTTAACTTAAGAAATGAAGATAATAATTTTTCTATTGATCGACGTATCAAAGAAAAAATTGGCCGGAAAACGTTTTCCTGTCAATTTTTTCTTTGATAAGTCGATCAGTAGAAAAATTATTATCTTCATTTCTTATCATTTAATAAAACATTTTTGAAATAAATGATCAATAAATTGATCAAAAATGTAAATAATGTAAAAGAAGCGGCGCGTATGAATACAAAACAACAACAGCAACAATATTCAAAATGGATGCGCCTTCAGCTGATGCAGAGCTATTTAGCTGAATTAAATGGATTAAACACAAATAGTGATTTAAAATCTGAACCGGCCGAATTGAAAACGAAAGGAAAATACATGCGATAGCTTCTGATATTATTCACTGTGCAGAAAAACTCGTAATAAAACTAGTGTTCATGTGAGATCGCTGGAATATGCAACTGGACATAACCATCCAAGGAGAGGCAATCGTGAACAAAAATAGTTGATATTTCGACAAAGAATAGTATGTATAAGCGACATTTGTAAACGTTGTGGTAAGTAGATAGCCAATGGTGTACTTAAATGGTTAATCTGCCGCTTGGAATGCACCGAAGGAGTTCTTTCATTACTCATAGCTTTTCTTTGCGATGACTATTCTAATGAACGATCATGTACGTGTGTAAATTTAAAAAAATATTGTTACCAAATTTGAACAGCAGTGTTACCGTGAAAATGTATAGGCTTAGCCCTATATGTTCGTTTTAATATTCCTGGAAAAGGAAAAGCCAGCCTCGCTGGAAATGTTGATTGATCTCAAGCAGACGAAATCCCCGTTCTAGAAATAGTGTTAGATCAGAACAGTTGCGAATTAGGACAGTACATACTGGGTAAAATGACCAACGAAACATAACCTTTTAATACTTATAACAAGGTTAGTCAATAAATTGAGGACAAATTTCATTGACCGAGATTTAAAAGGAAAATATTATTAACAATTGCAACCTGGCCTATTTTTCACGTGTTGAATGATTGGAAATGTATTAGATAAAGCATTTTATTCTTAACAGGGTGATAATAAAAACTTAGCTTGAACATATATCTTTTCTGGTTTCTTTCTTTAAAAATTGTCTCTAAACTTATCGATTTGTCGGTTACATAAATCATGAATATGGTATTTTTATTTTTTTTCTTCATTTTGATTTCCAGAAATCTTAACCTCAAAGGTACAAGGGTTTTCACCTAATAAAATTTCAACACCCCCCTCTTCAATAAACCCAATTTTTTTTTATCTTTTCACCCATGATACCAAAAATATGCCATTAGCCTTCATTAGAGAATCATTGGGATATCATTAGGATAGACTACATTTTGTAGGAGGCAAAAACATGCGGTGAAAAAATCTCAAGTTATTCCAAAACATTACCAAATTTCTATTATTTGTCTAAATTTAGTGCGTTAATATTTCTAGGAAAGCAAAAAAAAAAGATTAGTTTCAATTTAATTAATTCAAGCTACCACTACGCAATGGAATAAAGGTATTAAGATATAATGTATATGTTTTTGTTTCAATGTAAATAGTAAATAGTAATATTTTTTTTACACTTTTAACAACAATGCTTTTAAATTTTTTTTTTCCAAATCTTGTGACAATTCGAATAATAGTTGGGCCTTCAGTATTTCAAGGTTAATCAATGCCCTCGGGAAATAAGATTTTTGAAGAGAATAAATATTCATATTTCCCTCAATATCATGCAATAGATTTATAATATTCATCTTTAACTTGATATGAAGAACAAAACTTACCAATTCTTACCTGTAAAACTTTACCTCAATATCTTCCATTGTCTACCCGTGATAGTAAAACCCACATTCACATTGTTCACGTAAAGATTTAAGTTACTTTAATATATTTATAGAAATATTATTTTCTTGATAGAATCCTTTTTTTAGATATCACATAAGTTCGTAATTCGGTAATTCAATCACTAAATCTACCCATATATAAGAGATTAAGATTAAAATACCGTTTTCTCCAGAGGACTAACATTAAAAACACAACAAGTAGTCTATAATAGGAACCATACACGAGTAAGACAATTCAAAAAAGTTCATGCTTTTTAATGATTTGATAATAACTGATTGGCATTGTCGCCAGGTTGAGAGACATTTGGTTTTCCACCGAAAGTACTACAATGTTCTGGGAAATGAAATTATTACGAGCATCATATCGACTTTTTTGTCAAGAGTTCAAGTAAGGTTGTTTTTAGTTGTTGAAAATTCTTGTAAATTGAATTAAAAGGTCATTAGATCATATTAAGAGGTCATTATATTAAATTAATAGGTTACAGGGGTCTTTCAACCTATTTTGTCAAAGATCTCATTTAGTCACATTAAAAGATCCCAAGTAATAGCAATACTAAGATATTCTGATATTTCTTTAGCAAAAAAATCATCAACACTTCAAATTTAATTTGAGACTAATGTCTAATGAGTATTTTGAATTCTTTTAATTCAGTCAATAATTTCTGAATACAATCTAGTCAATTTCTTAAACAGTTAATTTTAAATGGTATGCACATTAGATTTTCAAACCAATTATCATAAAACATATGAGAAATAATCCAATATAAATATGTCAGAGTTGAGATTTTTCATCAGTCTGATTTTTTTTATAATGAAAGGGAAACAACAATATGTACTTAATTCGATAAAAAGGGACATGATGGTCGTGGCCATTTTAAGACTGTATTGATTTCCTTTTAAAGAAGAGCTCTACATACAGTTGAAGGAAAATACTCAAATTTAAAATCTAACGTTTTCAGAGCCTTTTTTACTAAAAAATAAATCAAAGCTTAACAAATCATGTCTAAAAATTTGAGGTTGATCTGATTTATAGTTTGTTGATCACTCGGCCTTCTTAAACTAGCAACAAAGTATGCCACACCACGTGAATTTACATGCGTGGGATGCCCCTTAAGACACTGAGCCGGCAGGTGGTATCAAACACGAAAAAGTCATTCATGATAAAAAAAGTCATTTAAGGTGCAGTAACCTTATTATTTTGTAATGTAAGTTACAAATTTTATGCCACATCATAAAAACTCAAAATCATGATTTATTTCAACAGGTTGACCTCTCCTGGGATAAGTTCAGAATCAAACTGTTAATAAATAGCGAGTAATAAGTAAACCGCAAAAAATATTTCAAAAGCAAACAGAATGACCAAAATGAATCTTTATTTTGAAGTCAAATTATAAAACTCGATTGACATTTTTGTGTAAGTTAATACTCATATTTTTATATCAATGTCTGGTTAAGCATAGTGAATAATTGTCACCACTATTTGATTTCTAGTACATTTGGAATGCTCATTAATCAAAATAAATACCTGCTAAGACCAACTAAAATATAATATAAGAAGATATGATTCTAAAAACAAAATACGTTCTTTTTAAAGACGTATTTAGTTTTTTCATGTCCACAATCAATTGCTGAGAAATTCAAAGACGTTCACTTTAACTGACATTATAGTTAGCAACTAATATATGTGCACTTAAAAAAGCAAGCTGAGCTTAAAAAAGCTCGAAAAGAGTTTTTCTGGTCGATAAAACACTTCATGCCACATGTATAAGTACAGAAATATTGAAATTCTCTTATTGTTCTTGTAATTATACATCAATAGTGCCTCTGTAAAGTCAGAGATGTAAAGGATGGATACATATTTTTCATACCAGTATAATTGTATATAACACTCACTGTGGTAAATCTATACTACTATATTAAAATAATAGACTCGAATGTTTTAGCTTTAATACCGAGAAATCCGAAGAGTACTGTCATTTGTTTTACATATTTTAAACATTCTAGGCACTTGAAGATCACCAATTTGTTTTTATTTTTTTTCTCAATCAAGCTTCGCTAATTAATAATCAACGAAAATTCCTTTAGAAATCCGGAAATCATATGGATTTTTCTGATTTTACAATCTTGTGCATGCACATTACATTCACGCTAAATCACTGGGGGTTCTTTATAGTTTTTGTTTCCACAATATTACTTTTGCATGGATAAACCCAGAAACGATATTACAAATACGTGTAAATATTCATTGAAAATTTGTCATATACATATTCTGTTCATCAAAGGAAATACTAGCTGCAGGTCTGTAGCTCCCGGTCCCCAAAAATTTCCAATTCAAATATGGAAGATAGCTCGAACTCGGTGCATTTAATAAGAAAAATCACAATAGTTCCGAATGTCAGCTCGAATCGAGTGAAACATGTTGCTGGAAAAAGTGTTGAATTCTTCATTAATATGAATTAAATTTTTAGATGAAAGGTATTTACAGCCTCAAAACTGTTTATTATGGATAATTTGACTGTTATTTTCAATGCAGTTTCGTTAATTTTTTGCTACATTACGGGTATATGGGAGGCATTTTAAGTGTTGTGAAGGCCTGTGCCGAGACACAGTTAGATTATTCTAACTGCGGAGAGTGTAGTGAAATTAATAGCATTATTGTAGGCCTAAAGCATTTTTTATGTTAATGGCAACAATACGTTGTGTCGATATATCTATTTCGTAAATGTCCAATATCATATACAATCTCAACCCGTGCACGCACGGGTCAAAGTCTAGTATTTATTAAAAAATAATAATGAGCGAAATTAAAAACTATTGCATACTTTTAAAATCATTAGTGACAAGTAAGTTCTGACCCCATCTTGCACATAGCAACTTGCTGAATGCGCACTGGAATAATGCACTATGCAAATCCACTGAATATTTCAGAAACAAACAGACGGGCAAATATGACCAGAACCTTCAAATGTACAAACATTGGTTTACTGATAATTGTAAAAATAATGTTAAGTTTAATTAATATTTGTAATTGATGCACAACTGAACAAAATCCAAATTTTTAAACCTTCACAAGCACTTATAGAATGATGTAAGAGGCTGCAATATTTGTGGGAAGCTGGGTACGGGGATAAAACAGTTATAACGAAAGGAACATGGTCACAAAGGGGGCTGGATCTTAGTAAAAAGACTCTCTCTCTCTCTCTCTCTCTCTCTCTCTCTCTCTCTCTCTCTTGCCATTTAAAACGCAGTAACTGTTTCATTACTTTTCTTCCTCTCTTCTCTCAAACGTGGAAACAGTTTTATGTGTCTTCCTTCTTGGAGGATTTCTGTCACTTTTTTCCTCTTCAGTTGTATTTTGTGTTGTGGAGACAGGTTTTACTTATTAAAAATTTTCAGGTTGCCATTTATTCTCTACCTTTTGGTCACTTATTAGCAAAAATATTTTAGATTTAGATCACAACTTCTAATTAAACATAAATCCTTACTTTTGTACATGCATTCCATCTAACAGATTTAAGCAAAGATCAATACAATATGTAGTTTTCAATATTTTTATATTTTGTTATTTGTGGATAATGCGTAACAAAAATGTTAGGAAGAGTTTCGACACATTTGGGCAGCAGTATATTATATTTATGCTTTAATGAACAAATGAACAAAATTGAATTAACAGAAATAAACAAAAAATTCTCAAAACATCTTTCAGTATCTTAGACGATAACTTTCTGCGAGATTAAAATAAATTCTGTTTGTCTGGATTTCTAAAAATATATTCTATATTTTTAAATTTTAATAAAATAATGGTTTGAGTAACAAACTTGTTCTTTTCGTACGCAGTACGCATTTTAGCATAATCTTATTGAACAACAACAATCGCAAAAATTTAATGATAATAAATTGATCGAGACAAATGATTTGATAAACAATCAATAAGAAAGACTTCTTATAAACAGCAAACCAATTAGTAGTTTAAATTATTTTAAATTTTAATAAAATAATGGTTTGAGTGACAAACTTGTTCTTTTCGTACGCAGTACGCATTTTAGCATAATCTTATTGAACAACAACAATCGCAAAAATTTAATGATAATAAATTGATCGAGACAAATGATTTGATAAACAATCAATTATCAACAGCAAACCAATTAGTACTTTATGAAATTCAATCAACAATCTTTCAAAATTTTGAAAAAAAACAACATTGAAACAGGAAGCTTTATATTAAACATCTTGCGATGCATAAAAACAGTTTACAGACAATTGTTTTAGGTAACTTGATGGTCATCAAATTAACCATCTGATCTTTCCGAAATTTTCAGATATGATAGGTTCAGTTATAAAGTATAATTTATTAATGAAAAAAATCAAAATATTTTAGATTAAAAATTTGAATATTTTGCTATATCTGTATACAGAACTAATCTCTTTCGAAGATTAATATAGTCATCCAGCCGTCTTAACAAGACCATTGCAAAAAACTTCAAGATTATTTCTTAATAGAGAATTATTTCATGCTTGGAAATGCATGTCAAGTGTAACATATGATACATATGAAATAAGCGATAAAGGGTTAATATGAGTTTAAGTTGTTTTTCTTATCAATTGATAAGTTTTTTGTAATTAACCTATACAATTTAAAATTTTAGTAATGTAAAATATTAGATTCTCCAGCAAAATTATACCGATTTCTTCTTTATACACACCTTAAACTCTTTACGAAATAGTAAGAATGATTTTAGGTACGAATATCCTTATTTAAGATGTTCCTAAGATATATGTACAGTCGAGCTAAATCTTAAGATAAGTTCTAATTTGATATTAGATGTCCCTAACTTTTTTCCATTTTTTACGTACATGTAAGAACACTCTTGGGAATCTTTTGTAAACATGCTTGTCAGACGGTAATAGGTTTAATTTTCATAGAACTTACTGTAAGAATCAACATGTTTGCCGCAGAAAAATAAAGATTGACATCAATTGTTTATCGGAAAACCTATTATCTTTTGTGTATTTTCAATTTAACTAATTATTTCCATATTGACATTTCATTTACTTGTATGTATTTGTCATTAAAGATTTTTGTAGCCATACAAAAACGTTATAAAGATCGATTAAGGCATACATAATTGCAAAGTATCAAAATTGTGTGAACGTGACACCATTTGCACAGAATATTTTGAACAATTCTTTAAAAAAGAGACCGAATTAAAAATATTTCTACAAATAACACAACATTAATTTATTTTCTAATCTTTATATTTATCAGCACTTAGATTTTTAGCATTATTTCGCAATTGGCAATGCAATATATTTGCTAAACGGCCTCCATATTTCATATTTTTTTTCTAGGTCTTAAGTATTAAACAGTTTATAGCAAGAAGATGTTGAAGGCTTCAAATATTTATATGTAAATCCTTCCAGTATTATAGATGAATCATCATAAATGAAATTGTTTTAGTTTGTGTTATATATTTTATAAGTCTCTTCATTCCAAAATTAATAATCATAACGAAGTTAGAATAGTGCTCTAATAAGTAATTTGAAAAACATGCGCGGAACATTTTTGTGCAATATATATACAGTATTTGGCACGGATAGAACTGTAGCTCTACTGTTCGTTAACCCGAATTTCGCGTAGAGCTGCAGCTAGGTTACTGAGAGTGAAATGTTCCTTCAGAGGGATAGCAAAATATTCTTTGAGTTCAACATCCATAAATTTCTTTTTTAATTTTCAGAACAGACATCACTTATCAGAACAATTGATATCAAAACAACAATATGATCAATTTTAACTAGAACACAAGCGATCCATGTATCCATGTTGTAAAAACTGTGTAGAATTTAAATCATAATATATTTTATTGTACTCAACCAAATCTATAAAGATATGAAATGTTAAAGCTGCTTGGTCCGATTTTATATCAAATTTTATGCACGCTTTTAAAAGATGGTATTGCTTAGTATATGTATAATAATAGATATTGCAGTAGTTTTTTCTAGTCAATTAAGCCAAATTTCAATGAAGAAAAATACGTACACAAATTTCCTAACAAATAAACGACTTAAAAGGGTACCGCGTTATTTTGCCTCATGTTAAATTTTACCCCTGACGACGAGACGGGTATAGTTGTATTACGACTTTGACATCGCATTTAAAAAAGGTCGAAATAATCAGTTACAAATAAACATGTGTACGTTTTGTTCGCTAAATAAATATTTCTGAAGTTTGGTTTCTTTACAATCGATGCATATCATGTGGGTTGAATAACCACATTCATTCGGGGGAAAAACCAAACGGTTTCCTTTTCTAAAAATTCCCGCGATGCACTTTGGTTTGTTTTTTCTTTTGCCCAAAAAGAAATTATTTTCATTTACTTTGAATATTTTTAACTTTGAAAGGAGACTGATTCTGCTCGTGTAGAAAAGTCCATAACTTTCGAAGATAATTGGTTTGTATGGAAAAAAAAATTAATACTGTAATAACAAAAAAAATCGGACCAAGCAGCTTTAACATATGTCTTGTTTTTAGAACAATCCTATACGTAAACAAATTAACACAACACGACTTTCTATGGAATGTTGCTACCTATGTCCTTGGTTTTAGACTACTGTTGGGTAAAAAACCTAGAAAAAGCAGGACAAGTTGTACTTACGTTTTGCCATACCTTAACCCAGCATGTATCTATCTATATTGGGCCAACGTTGGCCAACAAAACCCGCTGTGTTGGGCAAACGTTGGCAGTCTTCGCTGGGCCAATGTAATTTTGCTAATCTGCCCAACGATGGCCCAATTTGTTGGGTCAACAATGGCCCAACTTAACGAGGCCGAGTACAGAACGAGTACGCACGCTTTCGCGCAGCGTTTCATTTGGATTGTGACGTCATCTTTTTGCTTCGTTGACGCCATGGCGTGATAGTTTCAACTGCAGATATTCAGCGAAATTTGTTGAAAATAGCTCGTTTGATGCGTAAAATTAATGTTATACTGTGGAATAAACATACATGTCTCATAATATAAGTATATTTGGGCTCGGGTCGAAAACGTGAAGAGGATTCATCAAGCCTAGCCCTCTGTCATGTTTTCTTAACCCGCGTAAATATAGCTTAATTCATATATTTCAAGAAAGTAACCATGTATTTTATATTAATGACCCTTAATATGTAATGTTATTTATCTTTTTATTACTTAAATATGTCTCAATGTTTTAATAATACTATAAAGATCACCTATTCCGCCTTTGTCAAATAAAAAATAGCCATTATCTGACGAATCTGGGAAATTGGGCATACAAAAATCAACTTTGATAAGACCCCTGGAACAAACCAGGAGGTAAAAGGTTTTTTTTATTTTACCATTTGATGCCTTTTAGCAATAACTTTAATATGTAGAACAGAAAAAGAAATCCCTAGGGCAGAAGTTTTAAAAAAATGTAAAAAATGTGCAAAATTGATACATTTCATGCAAAATCCCATAGGGGCCTATGTTAAAGATTAACAAACTTTGAGATGACCCCCTAAACAAACGGTGTGGTAAATGTCTTATTTTTCAATCTTAAAATAATAATTATATCAGTAGAAATTCATGTAAAAAATTTCATCCAAAAATCTAGGGCAGAACAAATTAGACCCGGCCTCGTTAAGCAATATATGACACATGCCAATAACCAACAGTGGACTAACGTTGGTGTAGCTATTAAATCTCTTGGTTGATGTTGGTATATGTTGGTAATGCGTTGGCTTACATTTCAATCTGGTTCCTGTTCTGTAAATTTTTTTTAGCAAATAACTGGTCAACACTTAGGTTATCTCATTTTCCTCAGCTGTCAGTATCCTTGATTTTGTTTAAATTATTTTTCCACATCCCAATCAATTAAAAAGTTGGTAATTCAATAATATAACCTAGCTCAAATAGCATGAAAGTAAAACTTATTAAAAATTAATAAAACATTTGAATGAAATATAAACCTTATTTTATTAATGAAATGGAGTATTAATGACTCTTTGTTTTTCAGTCTGATTCATCAGCCTCAGCCTCAGTTCTGGCATTTTCTTTCTTTTTTCTGTGCGTCGTTTCCGTCCACCATCGCGGTCGGTGGAATATCTCAGCCAGTCCTTAATCACTTGTTCAATATCGGCCTCTGTTGCATGCGCACAAAATCTGTTTTCCCCACAGTCTCTGTAAGAGATGTTTAAATAAGTAATACACCATATCCCTGATAAATTCTAAACCAAATGGCGTATTGGAATTGCATGCAAAACAACAAACTCACCATGTAATGTATTTGGATAGAATATTTAAAAGAATATAAAACTATACACAATATGATTTAAAACGGAACATGCTTTTTAAGAATAAAAAAACAAAACAAAGCAAACCAACTCCATTTGACAGCATTACCACAATTTAAAAAAAAACTTCCGTTTGTCCATGGAAAAATGAGGAGAACTTACTTAGCACATTGGGTTTCAACTTAAGGGCTGAAAACCCTTTTTTCTTGCCCTTTCCCTTACAGTTTAGTTGCTGTGCAAGGTCATTGGTCTGTAGAAAGGAGAGGAGCCGTCTCACCCTGGACTGGAGAGAGTCTCCTCCTATTGCTGTTAGATTTGGCAGCTTTAAAAAAATTTATAGTTATTATTTCTGTGTGACTAAATATTTTTTAAATATGAAAATAAAATGCAAGCATATGAGGACAATGAATCTTTTATACTTATGATACCCCCCCCCCATAAATTCATAAAAATATGTGACATACCAATGCTCTCACTACCTCACTGTCTTCTAATTGCTCTTCCAAAGCATCCAAGTTGTCCAGTGTCTTCAATGGAAAATCAATTCCAAGGTCCAAAGTTTGATCAGTCTCTGCCAAGGGAGCTGCAACCTCAACTTTTGCAAGAATATTCTGCAAAAGTTTTGTGTTGAAACGGACCTGCCCTTTTATTTCTTTAATTATAGAAATAATCTTGATGTCTGTGGCTAGAAAGACAAATATAGGAATCTCTTATTAAAGGTGAATTTATCTAGATCTTACCCTAAATATTACTTTTAATAATGATAAATGGGTGCAACAAAGATGGGTTTAAAAACTAACCTGATACTCCTGGCTTTGTGGACACCTCAGGTGTTTGCCCAGGGTGATGCAGCTGTCACAGTAGCTGATGAGGGTGAACTGATCTGTCTTGACGGATCAATCCTTCTTTCTAGCTCATTTTGTTTTGGCAAAGATGATGATGATTATAATGGAAATGGTTGAGGAGTCACTGGTTGGGGTAGTTCGGGAAGGGGTGGAAGATCCGGTAAGGATTTCATATTATTCCGTGGGGACCTTCTTAACTTTATCAGTTGTGTTGAGTCGTCAACCTTTTCATCCTCTGATGAAGATTAATTGTTGTATTTTGGATTGGGTCTGAAATTTACATAAGAGTTTTTCCCAATTTACATATAAACATATATAAAATCATTCTATCAAACTTGATTTGTTTTGTAATAAAAAATGTACCTTAAAGTTTTCTTTCTCTTCTGGTCCTTTTCTTATTTCGATGTATCCTCGCCGTCTGTTGTTTCAAGAGACGATGTCACAACTGTATTGGCAAGTTTAGATCTTGCTTTGTCAAAGTTGTATTTAAAATAACAAAAACAACATGTAATTAACACTTTGCATACCATTAATTTTCACATGTTAATTAAGATAAAAATACACGTGTACTTAAATGGGAAAAAAGTATCGATTAAAACATCACAGATTTACATTTTGAAAAATTTTTCAGCTCATTTTAAGATTTAAAAAAAACCATGAAAATCATTCAAGAAATTAAAAAGCTTGAACTTTTTTATATGAGATATTAAACATTAACAATAAAGCATTTATCTTACCAGATTCATAGACCACTCTGATATCTAAGCACATGTAGTCTGTCCCAGGTTTTAAACACTGCTTTATTGCGCTTTGAACTTTTGTCATGTTTCTCCACATTGGCCAGTAAGTTTTTTTCTTGTTTTCTGTCAGCCATGCACTTGGTATGACCTCTTCTTCTAGGCCATCCGTGAATTCAACCACAGCATACATAGACCTATCATGGATACATGCATATATACATATCTATATATAGTAAATGACAATACATAAACATATAAATGCTCATGTTTAGTTCCAAAGTTATTCTAACATATTGATAAACACTTTTTGTGACCTTGGTTTGAAGCATCCCAATTCATATCTTCTCACCAAATGTTACTCGTAAATGGAATTGCTAGAAACTTTCTTTTATATGGAAGCAATACACATTTTGATTGTATTTGGTTCAGTTTTGAGAAACTGAATTGCATTTCTAAATCATGCACCGTCTGAATTCCAAGTAAATTTGATGAGACAGGTATACCAAAAAAGTCGACAGTATTCCTGAATGCCTGATACACAATGTAAACATCAGCATCTTTTAGTATCAATTTTTTCACAACCACAATCTTTCCATTCACACGAAAACAACTATCTTTAGCATTAAGTTTTATACTGTAATTGTCAGTTTCAAATGACCTGTACTGGATGCCATTTGCTAGAACATCAGGTATTGGCCCTAATGCATGCTCTCTTTTTAAAATTGAATATTCCTTCGCTTTCTTGTTGGACGGATTCATGTGACTTTGTTCAGAAAGTCGACGTTTTATCTGCTGCAATGCAAAAGATGGTTTACGAACCATGCGTTTCAGCTTTCGTAAGAAATTTTCAAATGGGAACGATGACACGTTGTCAAGACTGCCATATTTAGCAGCATCATTTGATAAATGAACCAGTCCGTGCACATTATAAACCATCATATCATTGCCATACAACTGACCAAAGTGATAAACAAAGGCAACAATAAGGTCATGTGCATAGGCATTGTATACATTGCATAAACTTTTATTCAACAAAATGTGCATGACAACACTGAGGAGCAAGACATTTTTGTATATTTTGGGATGTACAGCATTCAGTAAGACTAATGGGCCAGTGTACAATAAGAACTGTCTAAACTCTGTTGCCTTCCAGCGGTCAATGACATCTAAAGAACGGGGTTTGCGAGAAAATTCACATGGAATATAATTTTTTATAGAGAGCAATGAATCGGATATTTAATTAATATCGTGTGACCCTAACAGACACCTTAAAGGGTCCTTTTTCCACAATAAGAGCATACGTTTAACAACTCCTAGACAGACTAGGTGCATGTAATCAAGGGGGAACTGTGAAACCATGCCAACATTCAATTCTTCAAAAGGTGATAAGCCTTTGTGATGGTCATCGTCTTCTAAAGTATTAACTGATACATCAGTTCTTAAAGGTGCATTGGTTTCGGGAAAAGTCATTTTGCCAACATGAACGCCAGACTTTGTACACTTGTCACATCCTGAATACCCGGAATGACCCTTGATACACTTAACAAATGCTCTTGCAGGTGCATCACAGATTATGGAATCTAATTTCACATTGAAATGTTTGTCATTTAGGTCAAAACCATTGTCAGTTAGTGCATTAAATTCGCCAATAAATTTTTGCAAATAATCATTCAAATTACTTGGTTTGCTTTGCCTAGAAAAAATACCAATAATAAAAAGTGTTTCGTCACATACGTTTTGAACTTTGCCAAGAATCGGCCAAAATTGATCATTTGTACTCTTGAAAAGTGGTAAGCCATCAATATTAATTGAAGAGAAAAGCTGAATCCGTCATCAAGTATATGTAACTGTGACTCAGCTCTCTGTGACAAAGGACTATATATGGTTTGAGCCTAAAATGGTCCCCTTAAACGAATATTGTCATTTTAATGTAAATCTATGTTTTATTTGTACAAATATACATTGGAATTTTTTTCACATATTTCTTTTTGATTTTTGTGGCCCACTCCCCAAGCTTATGGGAGAGAGGTTTTTAATTGCCTTCTTCAGGCTCACAATTTTCATTTGCACCCCTTTCTGTGGTGTCGGTCATGTCATTATGACTATTATAAGTTATGTCACTTGAGTCAATCCCACTAGTATGTACCATGCCAGTATCCTTGGCACTAGCACCCCGTGAATAATGTACATGATTTTGCCCTTCTACACCCCAGTTTGAAATGAGTCCTGTGACTCGTCAGATTGGTTTTGTAAGTCAGACAAGTGATCTGAAATTCGTGAGAGCATTCCTCTCCAAAGAGTTCAGTATGATTCAATTTTATCAGACATTTTTGTTTAAAGGCAAGGTCTTTCAATTGCCAAATCTTAAATATAAGTTAATGATACGTTTGTACTTAAGACAGATCTATGTTTTGCAAATAATCTTTAAAAAATTGAGTTTATCTCAATAAGCGTCATAAATCGATTTAAATGCAATTACTTAAACATGTATAAACATGTACGTGTGTGAATCCGATCGCTAGTATAAAACTGAACATCAATACCCTTAAACTTTGTACATCTATTTAGTTTATATAATTATATCCTATCTTACAAAGTAATTCACTGCAATATTAAATTGGAATACAGTAGTAAAGTGCATGCTACATTGTGTATATACATATACAATAGAGTTACAAAAAATATATTAAAACATCTAAAATGCATACTGACATCAGTTAATTGTGGTGATATAAAAGCCCAGGCACCGAAAACTGAATGTGATTTCTTTGTCCAAAGAACACGAGGTAGTGGTGGAAACTAACTGACTTGATATCAAGTAACACGGAAATTGTGTACCTCCGTTACCACAGCAACTGACCAATGACCCGCTGAGACAGAGAGGGAAGGACAGTTTTAAAGATGACCTAATTGTATCTTAAAGAGATGCTTCTAAAATTAGCACAACCCTTATTGCAGCAAGGATTTTTATTTTCATCAATTGTCTTTCTAGCATTAGCTAGAAAAAATACTAGGTGTATATATATATATATATATATATATATATATATATATATATATATATATATATATATATATATATATATATATATATAAATTTAAACAAGAATCTTTATTAGTTAATTCAAATTAGAAACAAATTTTTAAAAACTAGTTATATAATGCAGTCTCATGCAAATTTTTTTCTCTCTCACACTTCGATATGTACTTATAAATTGATGTTAAAAATGTCCCAATGTTGTCAAATTTCTATTCATTACTTATAGTTTATATACATAGAATGATTTAATATGTATTGATTCAAAGATTACATGTTAGGCCACCGTTGGGCCATAGATGCCAAGACAAGTTTTGCTTTAATTCGTTTATTTCTATGCTCTTTGACGTTCTTTTTTGATTAAACAAGTCTTATCAATCAGGATTCATTAAATTTAATCCCATTTGGTTGATGTTGGTTTTACACCGGTGGTGGAAATAGATCGATAAATTAACGATTAAGTCCAACGTTGGCGCACCGTTGGCTCGAGCTAACGAGACCAACCTAAATATTGTCTCAGAATCTTAAAAAAGTGCAACAGTGGGCCAATGTTGGCCCAACGTTATGTTCCCAACAGACATTGACACTCAAGTTTAGTGTGTCAAATGTACATTGGCCCAATGTTGGCCCAACGTTGTTCACACAACGCCAACCTTACAACCCACAGCCAATGTTGGCCCAACAATGTCATGCTATCCGGGTTATTGTATTACGCATGTTGAACCGACCACCAAGTATTACTCCTTCATTCTAGGCCAGTAGAGTACAATAACTACTACTTAATGAAATAACTCAAAGTTTTTGCGTGCGTTGTGTGTATGGAACTGCTAAAATCTTGTTATAATTGACATGATTATATTGAAAAGTACAATGTCCTTAAGAAATCAGAAAGAAAAAGCCCTTGTTTCAAGGGGGAATTCTAACAATAGAGACTTCAGTCAAAGAGTGTAGTTTTAAAATTTTTGTTTAATTTATTTTTCTCACATGTACAATTAATCTCTCTCGTCAAATTATGAGCATTTTTTCTTGTATACTATAGAATAAAAAAAACCCTAACGTAACAATATAGAAAATATTTCCATTTATTAGAAATGAGCTTAGTAAATTTCAACCAGTGGAATAATATTTCAGGTGCACACATATATTCTGTTTTACCTTCTCTAATGCTTACACAAATAAATGTGTAGTAAAACGACTCCAATATGTCTATATTTCGGCATGTTTTCTTCTTTCAAATGTTGTTTATTCATATGGCAAAATAAATATATTTTTTATTATCTAATTTTGGTCTGATCGAAAATATGTTACTACAAACTTTTTTGAGAAAAATGAATGTAATTGTAAGTATTTTGTAATTCAAATCCATTATAAAATAATTTTGAACAGAAGAGTGATGGTAACTATTTCTCTATTTACTTTTGGTTTGTTGCCATAAAAAGTATGATCATCATGGTATTGAAAAAAGATAACATATTGAATGACAGTGCGAGTATTGGCATGTAAGTACTTTATCATATACATAATATTTATCTAACTCTAGATCTATTGCAACTTCTCAGTCCCTAAAAAATCCCACCTCGAACAGGAATCTTGCAGCGATATTCAGTAATTGTAATCAGCTATAATCAATTACATGTTGTTGGTTGATGATGCATAATCAGTTATCATCCATTTTCCTGATTACAAGTATTTTTTAGTTAAATCGATTACTCTGAAAACAAAAGGCATGTAATCATGTAATCATTTAATCATGATCTTTTATTACGTTTGTGATTATAATATTTATATCAATTTTTTTAAAAACGTAAACTATTAGAGATATATGTACCTGGTGAATAAAGTCCAGTCTTAAAACTGTCTAGCAATATTCCTTTATTGCCCTTCAGCATTTTTAAATTCATGCCATTCACCATGCAAGGAAATACACTTGCTTACACTAGCTACATGTATTCAAATGTCACTGCTTTTTGGGAAAGTTAGAAAACATTTTACATACGTTGCTTCAATACTGAAAACAATCATAACAGGGTGACTCTGAATTTCACTTGGTAAGGATAAACATGCTAATCAACATATTGATTTTCCTTAAAAAACAAGATCTCAAACCAGTTAGATGGCAAATCTTACGTGACTTACATTTTCACAGAAATCATTCTATCCCTGACCTCAAATGCAAATATAATACAAAACGTTTAAGTATTACAAATTGACAAAATGGAGTCACTTTCACTTGGTTAATGTATTATATTATGTTGATAGTTTGTAAAAAAAAAAATTCTATTGAGTATGTTTGGGTATTGGATCGGGTTCAAAGAATTTTAGCACACATGTATCTTCACCGTATTTATTTTAAGTTTCATAAAGGGGGGATTGGACGCCCCCATTTGTTATACATTTAAGCTTGTTTTCCACTAGTCGGAAAGGTCAGAGAGTTGTGAATGTTATCTAACCTTAATATAACATTAATTTTGCCCTTTACCATAAAGAAATTATCTTTGTCTAGACAAGTTCCGCTCGCCTAGTGATAAACATTTTTCACCTATTTTTCAACGGAAGACCCTTTTGTTTTTCTTCGGTTTCTTTTTAAATTATTTTTTTTTTAATTTTTTTTTGTGACTCTTTCTCAGCTTTATATCTCAAAAAGTTTTCATCCGATTTCAATGAAATTTTCACATCTTTTGTAAAGTTACCGTGCCTCAACGATGTTGAAAGTTTCAGCATTTACGTCACTACCGTTCAATTTGACAGCTACATGTATTTTTAATTAAAAAAAAAAGTCATTTTGTCCGGAAGAAATCTCCTTAAACTTTAAAGATATTGCGTTGAAATTTCTACTGAAGGTAGATGCATCAATTCTTTGGTGTACTGGGGGGGGGGGGGGTTAGAAATGTTCATCAATTTTGCTCAAAACCGGAAGCAGTTCCAATTTTTCGAAATTTCATTTTTTTTAACAAAATAAAAAAAATACTATAGTGTTATAGAATTTGCCAAAAATTTTAAATTTGTAAATTATACAAAATTGAAATTATTATAGACGATTGTACTTCTCTTATAAAGCCAATTAATACATGTAGATACACCACAACATGAGTAACATAATATGTAACTACATGCATATAATTATTTAGAATTAATTATGTAACATTTGCATAGCATAAGCAATTTAAGGTGGTATAAGACATCTGTTGATATTAATGTAATTTAAGTACATTATGATTAAGATACTTTAACCGGTTTAGATATTTAACCAAAAAATAGGTTTAAATTATTTTGGAAAGGTAAAAATTTAAAAATCACCATTGGGATCCGAACTCATGACTTACAAATTCGATTCGTAGCGAACCCTCTTACAATTTCTATAATCACACACAAAATCAATGTTTGTACTGCTACATGGCCTAAAATGTTTGATGTGGTGTAGAAAGCAATGTAAGTTCTTACCCGTTGGAAAAATATTCAGTTTCAATAGATGTTATGCAAAAGTTTAGACATAATTGGTCCTTCTCATAAAAAAAATCAAGGTTATTTACTAAATGACGCTACAGTATCCTGCATTTGTTTGCTCCAAAACCAATATTCTGAAAAAAAAAAGCTTTACAAATGAGGTAAGCAATAGATGAAATCATGAAGAAGATAAGCAATAAAAAATAATAATGTAGACACAGGTTTGACACCCAAATACTAACTCTTTATAAAAGTCATGTTTTTCAGCAAAAAAGGGGTTTCTCCGTTTATTTTTATCTAGAAAACATCGATCGCATGTTTGCTGAAGTACCAATTTTACTATGATGTGTGAAACTAAGATGGATTTTTAGCAAACATGCGCCCTATACCTTTGAAGGCCAAATATAAACAAAAAAGGAATTCTTTATTTGTTTCAAAATTGCATGTTTTTGTAAATTCGGTGGCGTCAAAGATAAACGACTATTCGACAATGGTGACTACATTTTGATAAAAAGATCATTGTGTTAAAAAATGCTAATGTATTAAAATATGTTTCGAATATGATAGTATTCTTATAAAAAAGGGGGATATCTTTGACCGTATCAAATTTAGTTCGTTATGAATGAAATTCATTCACAAATACATATACCATATCATACATAAATAAATTTCACCATTTGTTTTAGCGTGTAGCTTTATTAATGATTTTCGATTTCCAATTAAAATTTCATTACTGCGCAGTTGTAGGGTGGGCTAACCATGTTATGGTAATCCATTTGCTTGTGAATTGAGAAGTCATTTCTTTTAAGGTAGCTCCATACTCGTAAAATTCTCTGAGGAAAGTTGAAAAACCGAACTGATTTCGACTTAATAGACTTAAATGTCATCAATTGTTAGAAAAAATATACATGTCATCACACTTTTTGAGATGCCAGATAAACATAAACTAAAGTATATTTTAGCATTAGAAAAATGTATTTTTTTCTGTTAAAAGTAAAATCTTGTGGGCAGAAATTTGTTTTTCTTGTTTAATTTTAATGTCAACTTTATCAGAAAACTAAAATTACAAAATTATTTTTAAATTAATCCTTGGAATAAGAAAAACTATAGCATTTAGACATACAACTGAGAGAAAAGTCAGAAAAAGAGTTATTTCCCCTTTGCATTGATAAAATATATAAAAATTTGGAAATTTAGTATAAAATTAAGTGTGAAAATATCTTTAACCTACCAATAATTCTAATTACATCCATGTGATTATATTCACATAAAATAAATAAAACTATCTTGCACAATTTTTAAAGAATTCAAAGTTTTACAAAAAAGTGTGACGTCACAGAACACTGGATCTACTTTAAATTATTGTATTTTTTATTTTACCCAACATACTTTATAAAGCCAAAATCATTTTCATCACCCACAAACAACCTATTTGGGTCTTCAAACAAATTTTAACATTAATTTTTCATCTGTAACCGTTGTTGTCATGACAGCAAGGCCAAGTATAAAAGGGTGCTTTGCTTCCTTACTTCTAAAAATCTATGAATTTGAAAACTGCGCACGAAATCGGTGACCATGCGTGGTCACCAGTTTGTATTTCGTGTATAGTATATATAGAATAAATATTTACGTTTTACATAGAAAATGCATGATCATGTGATCCTTCATCCTCACACTGTCAGGGTTCTGAGTCCACTCATGGCCGTTCAATCCCTGACATTATGGGGATGGTGATCCTAACACCCAACGTGAAAACAAAGCTTTTGATCAAAGAAATAATAACTGATTACATGTATCATCTAAAGTGCAATGTACCTTTATTGGCTTTAAACGAATAATAAAATTCCTTTGTCATTATTGAATGAGTAAGCTATATCTTATATAATACTTCATCAACATTGGTTTAACACCTCCTGGCAGTCTTGACTGGTTAAGTAGGGAAAGAAGGGCACTCCGCACCTAAAAAAAACCTAAACTGAAATTTTAGCTCTTTTCTATATAAGTTGAGGGGGTAATATAAACTAATGTTGAATTTTTTTTTATGTATATGTATGTATGATATACTCTAAGTACCTAGGTTTAAGTATATGTACCTTTTGAGTTTTAGCTTCAGGTTCATAATAAATCTAGTTACATGTAAATATGCTATATCTATACTCTACAACACTAGTGTTTTCGTTTCAACGGCATCAAAGTTCTTCGTTACAAAATTATCACATTGACTTTGGTACAAAGAACAAATACACTTATGGGCCCAAGTAAAAAGTGGAAAATGAAGATTGAATTAAGCGTAATGATCTATTGATATTTAAACCATAGTAATCAAAAATTTTAGCGCTGAATTTAATGTATATAAAAATCACGAAGCTTTACAACATCGTAAAGGTCAGCCGACAAACGTCATTTTATATAGAAAATCGAGGACGGGCATTCATTCCAAAGCCTTTGTTTACTGCCAGCCTAACCGTGTACAAACTTGTATTAAGACAAAAGACGCATTATATATTTAGAAAACTCCTGTAAAAAAAAAATTTCCCTAAAATACGAAAAAGGTATTAAAATTTCAAGGTTTTTCCTTATCAAGTCACAGCTATTACCTGCGTCACCCATGTTTAAACCCACGTATTAAATAAATTTTTTCAAATACTGTGAAGTCATCATTGTTCGTGGGAGATAAATGTTCGTAGCTTTTGTGGGCAACCCTTGCCTACGAATTTACATCCCCGCGAACCTATGCACAATGATTTGTTAATATTTATTAAAATCATTATGATTAAACTATCAACGAAATTACGTCCCCACGAACCAAGAAAATGTTGGTTTCCCAGGAACATTGACACTCACAAATAAAAATGATTCCACAGTAAGTACATCAAGACTGGTCCATTTTTATTGTAAAAATCTATGTTACCTTAGTTATTATCTTAACGGTCCTCATTTTTCTTGTCGTTATTCCCTTAAAATAAACTAGTAAAAATAAAAAAAAAGGTCATAACAGGATGGAACTCTACAATTCGATCAAATGAAAATTGACTGATATGTATCTAAAACGTGTCCTTTTAGTCATCTTTTAAGACCATTTAGAAAACATTCTTTTTACAGAATGGCACTTGTTAATTCTGTGCAATAATTTGAGGAAAAAAAGAAAGGCATGCATAATATACACACAAATCCTAGAGAATTGTTAATGTTCGTCGAAAACTTCTCATTGAACTTTGATATTTGAAGCTGTTATCTCCATCAGGGTCTATTTTCCATTGAACCAATAAACACACACTGTAAAAATAGGAGTAAGTGTTTGATATATAAAGAACCAATGATACAGCATGTTCATATACGTGTTAATTGAGGGCTCTCTATAAATGTAGAAGCTGTCTTAATGATCATCACTGCAACTGCTCTTATTTCAACGAAACAGCGAAGATTTATCAGGATGGCAATTGTTCTTCCACAATCATTCTCTTGTCAGTTGACTGAAAACAATGATGACGATGGCTGCTTTACTCTAACCAGCTTGAAACCAGTTTTAACCTGGGCGAGATCCAGTAATCTGTATACCAATTCAATCAGGATGATAACCATTTTAGAGGATCCAGCACTAAGTAGAAGATGCCCAAGACGGATTTCGTTCTGAGCCTTAAAGGAAAAAAATGGCAGAAAAAATGACCCGTTTGAATTTTTAACAGTCAAAGTTACAATGTAACTTAAAAAATATGCGATTAAATCAAACCGAAATTGCAACCCACTTCAGGAAAAATTACTTCTGAGGAGATCAAGCGAAGAATAAAGGATCGGAGTCTCTAAGTCGAGTTCAAGACCAGTATGAGCGATCACGAATGTGTTTTTTTTTTTAAATATTTGACTCTATAGATTTTGTATTTTTAATGTTTTTGTATTGCATGCTTTCATATATTGATATTAGATTAAATGCTTAATTGTTATTCATCTAACTATATACAAAATAAAGCATTGTAAATATGAAAAACCAGTGTTATATTTTGAGTTGTTTTGGATTGTGTCGCGAGAAAAAAATAATAGCAACCCAATTTTTGTTGATCAAAAGAAACAAACTGCAATTGGTATCTGTTAATGACAGATATGGGGAAAGCGTTATGTTATGTGTACATAATGACATTATCTGTTAAGAACGTTTTTCACGATAAACAAAAAATATCAAACAATGCATTAAAGAAATTTAAAATCGAGCAATAGGAAATGTTAAAAAAAGAGAAAAGAAACGAATTTAAAGCACATATGAGGATAGATGCTGAGTAATATGTCATTAATAGACAAGAGACCAGATTTATTATTTTTACGGATATAAGTCATTTAAAATGTACTTTCATTAAATAAAGAAATTAATACACTCAAGCTGTTGTTTACCCTAACTTCTAGATCTACCACTCACACGTCTCGCATCCATTCTCATTGCATTTATAATTGTCGTTGTAAGAAAACACTTGGATATTAAATTTTATTCGTAGCGAAAAGGAATCAGTCGTTCTATGTAAAACACAGAGAGATACATGTGTGAACTTACTGTTTAATAAAGACATACAGCTTTTGTTACCGTAGACACGATGGAGATTCCTCTGTATCTCTGCTAAGAATCTTTGAACGCCGAGCTTATGAGCTTATATATATATATATTTTTGGACATCAATATCTGTGAAAATCTCTTTGTAAAATGCAATATATCTATTTTATTCTGTATCTTCTTTCTGAAATGCTGGTCCATTTTGAATGTAGAAGCCATGTTACCTTAGTTACTATCTCAACGGTCCTCGTTATTCTTGTCTTTATTCCCTTAAAATAAACTAGTAAAAATAAAAAAGGGTCATAACAGGATGGAACTATACAATTCTGTCAAATGAAAATTGACTGATATGTATCTAAAACGTGTCCTTTTAGCCATATTTTAAGACCATTTAGAAAACATTCTTTTTACAGAATGGCACTTGTTAATTCTGTGCAATAATTTGAGGAAAAAAGAAAGGCATGCATAATATACAATAAATCCTACAGAATTGTTAACGTTCGTCGAAAACTTCTCATTGAACTTTGATATTTGAAGCTTGTATCTTCATCCGGGTCTTTATTATTAAATTGAACCAATAAACGCACACTGTAAAAGTAGGAGTAAATGTTTGAAATATAAAGAACCAATGATACAGCATGTTCATATACGTGTTAATTGAGGGCTCTCTATAAATGTAGAAGCTGTCTTAATGATCATCACTGCAACTGCTCTTATTTCAACGAAACAGCGAAGATTTATCAGGATGGCAATTGTTCTTCCACAATCATTCTCTTGTCAGTTGACTGAAAACAATGATGACGATGGCTGCTTTACTCAAACCAGCTTGAAACCAGTTTTAACCTGGGCGATATCGAGTAATCTGTATACCAATTCAATCAGGATGATAACCTTTTTAGAGGATCCAGCACTAAGTAGAAGATGTCCAAACCGAATTTCGTCCTGAGCTTTAACAGAAAAAAATGGCAGAAAAACTGACCCGTTTGAATTTTTAACAGTCAAAGTTACAATGTAACTTAAAAAATATGCGATTAAATCAAACCGGAATTGCATCCCACTTCAGGAAAAATCACTTCTGAGGAGTTCAAGCGAAGAATAAAGGATCGGAGTCTCTATGTCGAGTTCAAGACCAGCATGAGCGATCACGAATGTGTTTTTTTTAAATATTTGACTCTATAGATTTTGTATTTTTAATGGTTTTGTATTGCATGCTTTCATATATTGATATTAGATTAAATGCTCAATTGTTACTCATCTAAATAAATACAAAATAAAGCATTGTAAATATGAAAAACCAGTGTTACATTTTGAGTTGTTTTGGATTACGTCGCGAGAAAAAAATAATAGCAACCCAATTTTTAGTGATCAAAAGAAACAAACTGCAATTGTTATCTGTTAATGACAGATCTGGGGAGAGCGTTCTGCTTACGTGTACAAACTGACATTATCTGTTAAGAACGTTGTTCAGGATAAACAAAAAATATCAAACAATGCATTAAAGAAATTTACAATCGAGGAATAGAAAATGTCAAAAGAAAGAAAGAAAAAGAAACAAATTATAAGCATATATGAGGATAGACGCTGAGTAATATGTCATTAATAGACAACAGACAAGATTAATTATTTTTACGGATATAATCATATCAATGTTCTTTCATTAAATAAAGAAATTAATACACTCAAGTTGTTGTTAACCCTAACTGCTAGATCTACAACTCTCACGTCTCGCATCTATTCTCATTACATCTATTCTCATTGTGGTTTTAAGAAAACACTTGGATATTAAATTTTATTCGTAGCGAAAAGGAATCAGTCGTTCTATGTAAAACACAGAGAGATACATGTATGAACTCACTGTTTAATAAACAAATACAGCTCTCTTTTTTTTTTACAGTAGACACGATGGAGATTCCTCTGTATCCCTTTTAAGAATCTTTGAATGCAGAGCTTATGAGTTTAGATATTTGTTTTTTGCTTATCAATATCTGTGAAGATATATTTGCGAAATATCTATTTCATTCTGTATCTTTTTTTCTGAAATGTTGCTTAAATTTCTTTCACAAAAAGCCAGAGAAAATTATCTTGACGGTGTTAGTTTTACCTTGAAAATGTTTACATTTCAAGTTGAAATATTGCAAGGCTGGATATACCATTGGTCGTATTTGCAACATGCACTGAAACTATTTGTCTGTAAACACTTGATAGGAAGTACTGGGTTTCTGGAAAGAACATACAGTCGGTTCAAGCATATCTTTTACAACATACACGATAGCATAGCATAGCATTGAAATCCCAAAGCATAGCATTGAAATCTCATAGCATAGCATTGGAATCTCATACCATAGCATACAATCTCATAGAATCGCATTCGTCATATCATACCATAGCATAGCATACAACATTCCTTTAACTCGGTTTTAATTGTTTTAATTTGAAAAAATAAATGTTTACATAATAGATTTGTGGTAAACTTTGGCTTCTTATTATTTTACTTTGAAATGTGTGGAACTCTTCTGTGTATGGAGGCGTTTTTATTTAAATCTCATAGCATACCATAGCATAGCATAGCATACCATATCATTAACCCCTTTATTTCAATTTCTCATAGCATAGCATACAAATCTCATAGCATAGCATACAAATCTCATAGCATATCATTAAAATCGCATACCATAGCATAGCATAAAATTGAAAAAGATATGCATGAAATGACTGTATAGCTAGTGTTATAACCCATGAAAAATAGTTTCAACAGGCCATGTTACTTTAGTGATTATCTTAACGGTCAGTCAAAGGAAAAGTGACTGAAATATATCTAAAATGTGTCCAAATGGCATTGCTTTGCCATTCAGACATATTTCAAAACTATTCAGTCAATATTCTTTTTACGATATGGCACTGGTTTATTTTGTGCAATAAATTTATGAAAAAGAGAAAGACATGCATTATATATACACAAATCCTACGGAATTATCGACGTCAATGTTTGTCGTAAGACTTCTAATTGAACTTTGATATTTGAAGCTTTTATCTTCATCATTGTCTTTTTTCCATTGAACCAATAAATACACATTTTAAAGGTAGGAGTAAATGTTTGAAATATAAAGAACCAATGATACAAGATTTTCCAAAACGTGTTAATTGGGGGCTCTCTATTAATGTAGAAGTTGACTTAATGATCATCACTGCACCTGCTCTTACTTCAACGAAACAGCGAAGAGTTATCAGTATGGCAATTGTTCTTCCACAATCATTCTCTTGTCAGTTGGCTGAAACCAATGATGACGATGGCTGCTTCACTCAAACCAGCTTGAAACCAGTTTTAACTTGCGCGAGATCGAGTAATCTGTATACCAATTCAATCAGGATGATAAGCTATTTGGAGCATCCAGCACTAAGTAGAAGATGCCCGAACCGGATTTCGTCCTGAGCTTTGAAGGGAAAAAAATTGCAGAAAAAAACTAAACTGTTTGAAATTGTAAACAGTCAGAGTTACAATACAATTTGAAAAATATGCGATGAATTCAAACCGGAATTGCATCCCAGTTCAGAAAGGATCACAACTGAGGAGTTCAAGCGAAGAATAAAGGATCAGAGACTCTATGTCGAGTTCAAGACCATCATGATCGTATCGAATGCGGGTTTTTTTCTTTGACTCTATAGATCTTGTATTTTTAATGTTTTTGTATTGCATGTTTTCATATATTGATATTATATTAAATGCTCAATTGTTATTCATCTAACTATATACAAAATAAAGCATTGTAAATATGAAAAACCAGTGTTATATTTTGAGTTGTTTTGGATTGTGTCGCGAGAAAAAAATAATAGCAACCCAATTTTTGTTATTCAAAAGAAACAAACTGCAATTGTTTTCTGTTAATGACAGATCTGGGGAGAGCGTTCTGCTTACGTGTACAAACTGACATTATCCGTTAAGAACGTTGTTCAGAATAAACAAAAAATATCAAACAATGCATTAAAGAAATTCAAAATCGAGGAATAGAAAATGTTAAAAGAAAGAAAGAAAAAGAAACAAATTATAAGCATATATGAGGATAGACGCTGAGTAATATGTCATTGATAGACAACGGACACGATTAATTATTTTTACGGATATAATCATACCAATGTTCTTTCATTAAATAAAGAAATTAATACACTCAAGTTGTTGTTAACCCTAACTTCTAGATCTACCACTCTCACAGCTTGCATCTATTCTCATTATATCTATTCTCATTGTGGTTGTAAGAAAACACTTGGATATTAAATTTTATTCGTAGCAAAAAAGGAATCAGTCGTTCTATGTAAAACACAGAGAGATACATGTACATGTATGAACTCACTGTTTAATAAACAAATACAACCTTCTTTTTTTTTTACAGTAGACACGATGGAGATTCTTCTGTATCCCTGTTAAGAATATTTGAACGCAGAGCTTATGAGCTTAGATATTTTTTTTTTTGCTTATCAATATCTGTGAAAATGTATATGTGAAATATCTATTTCATTCTGCATCTTTTTTTCTGAAATGTTGCTTAAATTTATTTCAGAAAAAGCCAAAGAAAATTATCTTGACGGTGTTAGTTTTACCTTGAAAACATTTTACATTTCAAGTTGAAATATTGCAAGGCTGGATATACCATTGGTCGTATTTGCAACATGCACTGAAACTATCTGTCTGTAAACACTTGATAGGAAGTACTGGGTTTCTGGAAAGAACATATAGCTAGTGTTATAACCCATGGAAAATAGTTTCAACACAAGGACTCTGTATTAGAGAATTTGCTCCTCTTTCTTAGTTAACATATTATTTTTGGTAATCTTAGCAGTACCATAAATAAAACATATATTTAGAGAAAATAATTTTCTTTACAGTATTTGTCAAATATTTTTAGAATTAACGACGAACAAATAATCACATATATCAACTGTGTTAATCCGACTGGTTAGTAGGCAACAACATTTTGTACGTCCTTAAGTCCCAAAAGTTAAAACACCTTTTGTTTTTTATATAACATCTGTATTCAATAGATGCTATGTTATGTTCATAAGATAAAACATATAAAGCCAACGGTTTTCTTTGTTGTTTATTTTTATTTTTCCATTCATTTTGTTCAATTATACTGCTTGACTAAGTTAGGGATATAAAACTCTTACTAATATAATGAAGGTGTTTCAGTTTACTTTTTTATTGTTTAAATTATTCACTGAAAATAGTCCTAATTTATGTTTCTTAAGGGGATGGATTAAGCATAAAAAAGAAATAAACAATGAATGACATAAATTTATTTTTTACTACCTTTGTGATGATACCGTACTATTTTCGAGATCTCTTTCAAATCGCAAAATATTGAATACGTATAACTTTTATCCTGCATCATTTTGTATAACATATTTTCAAAATCGCAAAAATGACTTACGTAAATTAAAAACACAACATAGTTTTCCCATTTTGCAAAATTTGTGACACGCTAAAAAACCCGGATATATGATATTACAAAGATTGATATCATACATGTATCATTGGTCGTATTCCCAATATGCACTAAAATTATATATTTCAGTGCACTTGATCAGAATTGCTGGTTTGGAAAAAAAGAACATTCACTACCGTGTACATTACTTTACCCATGAAATGTATGAAAAATATTTTCGACACGAAAACCCTTTGATATATTTATGTCAATCCTTTTCGGGGCTTTAACTCAATGAATTTTGAAAAAGAAAAAAAAATGCTCTTCATATGTTTGATATTGAGCCGCACGATGATAAGTCTCATGCATTTAAAACGGTTGTATTGAATGTTCTTTACAGTGAATGGTTGCTACAGCTGTATCTTTGACACAACTAATTTTCAGGCATCCAATTAGGTGTCAGTAAATCAATTCATTACTAAAATGGTTTCAATGCATTGTATTAAGCATATGAACATCTACTGAATCTACGATGAATACTTTAGATTCCTAATTAAATGCGGGAAATTAATATCTCCGTAAAAAGGGGAGAGGCTCATCTTGCAGATTTTAAAATCTCGCTTTTATTTTTCGAACAGACCCATCTAAACTAACTGAAACTATGATACAAATTTCGCACTCGCGATTTGATATTCTAGCGATTTGATTAAAAAAAGAGGAATCACGGATTTTATTTTCTCGCGTAAAATAAAAAATCTACAGTAATAACTGTATGTTTTAATAAAGAATAGTATAAAACATCGGTGTCGTTCGCAAGCATATTGTAATAAGGTGAATGCAATAATGGAAAATTTGAGGAGAAGTAATCAGATATATTTTTTACCATCAAAGGTGAACCTACATATTAACATTTTTCTTCCTTTTATTTCTGGGCGGGTGTAATGATTTAAAAAAAAAAACAACTCAAAAATGAACTGACCAACTCATCTGGAATTGTTATAAGTACATCAAGACATATCCATTTGTTTATCACATGCCATGTTACTTTAGTGAATTTCTTAACGGTCAGTCATATGAAAAGTGACTGAAATGTATCTAAAATATGTCCAAATGGCATAGCTCTGCCATTCAGACATATTTCAAAACTATTCAGTCAATATTCTTTTTACGATATGGCACTGGTTTATTTTGTGCAATAAATTGATGAAAAAGAGAAAGACATGCATAATATACACACAAATCCTACGGAATTGTCGACGTCAATGTTTGTCGTAAGCTTTTATCTTCATCATGGTCTTTTTTTCCATTGAACCAATAAACACACACTGTAAAGGTAGGAGTAAATGTTTGATATATAAAGAACCAATGATACAAGATTTTCCAAAACGTGTTAACTGGGGGCTCTCTATAAATGTAGAAGTTGTCTTAATGATCATCACTGCACCTGTTCTTACTTCAACGAAACAGCGAAGAGTTATCAGTATGGCAATTGTTCTTCCACAATCATTCTCTTGTCAGTTGGCTGAAACCAATGATGACGATGGCTGCTTCACTCAAACCAGCTTGAAACCAGTTTTAACTTGGGCGAGATCGAGTAATCTGTATACCAAATCAATCAGGATGATAGCCTATTTGGAGGATCCAGTACTTAGTAGAAGATGCCCGAGTCGGATTTCGTCCTGAGCTTAAAAGGAAAAAAATTGCAGAAAAAAACTAATCTGTTTGAATTTGTAAACAGTCAGAGTTACAATGTAACTTGAAAAATACTCTATGAATTCAAATCGTAACTGCCTTCCTGTTCAGAAAAATTCACTTCTGGGGAGTTCAAGCGAAGAATAAAGGATCGGAGACTCTATGTCGAGTTCAAGACCAGCATGTTGGATGACAAATGTGTTTGGTTTTTTTTATCTGACTCTATAGATCTTGTATTTCTTTAATGTTTTATGTCGTGCATTGTTTCCTGTATTGAAATAAGATTAAATTTCAATTGTAACTTGTTTAAATAAATAAAAAAATAAAGCATTGTAAATGTAAAGCATTGTAAATGTGAACAACAAGTGTTATATTTTGATTGATGGAAAAAGTTGGAAGCAAAAATTTATCAAACAATTTTTGGTTGTTCAAAAGAAACAGACCATAAATGTTTTCTTTAAATAACATAAATGAGTAAAACTTTATGCTTGGTTTATACTGACACTATCTTTTAAAAATATTGTATCAGTTAAACAAAGAATGGTATTAAAAAAACAAATTCATTGAACAAATTTGAAATTGAGGAATAAAAATGTTAATAAACTACGCATATATATGCTTAAACGCTGAGTAATATGTCATAAGGAGACAAAAGGCCAAATTAATTATGTTTACGTATACAAGTCTTATTAATGCGGGGGATAATGAAGAAATTGAAATATTCATCATATTCTTTTTATCCGTTTCTACCAATCTTACGTCCTTACTGCCATTATGTGTGTAAGAGGACACATGGATAGCGAATTTTATTCCGTGCAAACACTGATCTGGTCGATACTCGTAAAACACAGATAAACATGTACCCAATGTTTTTGCGACACATACAGCTTTTTTCAAAATTGATACGATTAAGATTCATTCCTTTGTGTCTCTGCTAAGAAATGTTGAGCGCAGAGCTAACGCGTTGATTTGGATTATTTTCATACATGTATTTTGTTGCGAATCAATCTCAGGGGAAAGTCTTTGCGAGATGCAATTTATTTCCTTCACTGTAAAATCATCATTGTTCGTGGAGGACCAATGTTCGTGGATTTCGTGGGTAACCCTTGTCCACGAATTTAAGTCCCCACGAACTAATATACAATCATTCGTTTTATATTTATTAAAATCATCCCTATTACACTACCCACTGTCCCCACGAACCAGGAAGGTTTTGGCTACCGACAAACACTGACCTCCACGAAAAAATATGATTCAAAAGTATTTTATATCCTCTTTCTTAAATGTTTCTTAAATTTATTTCCCAAAATGTCAAAGTGGAAAATCTTTTAGTTTTACTTTGAAAATATAACATGTATACATTTCATTTATGTATTGATTGTATTTTTCCATTTTCTTTAACAATAAAGTGCTGTCTTGGGAGTTGCACGCGGGTTTTTAAAGCAGCTCCAGTGAATCTGCAATGATTGCTATCTTGACAGCCCGCATGCGAACTAATGAGGACATTTTGCTGTCTATATCTATGTTTGATTTTTTTTCAAACAATATTCAATAAAAAGTGTGTTAAAGTACCATATTTTCATCATTGTCGATCGAAGGTTACAAAAAAAGAACAGCCAATTTTTACATTATATATTTAGGCTCCTATTTTAACAACAAGTGGAGCTTTATCACCAAATCAATGAAAGATAACTCTGATTTGATTAAACAATGCAATTAAAATTATTCATTAAATGTGTAAGAAAATACATGTATTCTATTTATACAGTTTCAGTTGCTTAACTTCATTGTGTATATTTAAGTCTTGTTACAATCGAACTCTTTAAGAAATCAAGGAAATAGTAAAGGAATGCAAATATTTCCACATACATTTTTCTTATTTTCTAATCTGACTAATAAGTTTTTCCTGATAACAATAGTTGCAACATTTCATACTATTATTTTATCCAACATGTAAGATATATATTCATTGATTATAATTTAATTTGCTCCACGCAGTTTCGTGTTAATCATCATGCTTAGTTTTAAACAATTTAACTGAACATAGTGTGGGCAAACATTTATGTGTATACAAAACACACTTCAAAGGTATGTTTCTTCCTTTTATTCACTTGATGTTCAAATGAATAAAAGATTAAGGAGGCTGGGTGCACTGCCAACAACTTATCCATCAGATATACCTCATATATTTAGTTATGATTTGTTTTGCTTAATTAAAGCCCCAGTTTTTCTCCCATGGGAGAAACCTTTTTTCATCAGGGTCTGCTGTCAACAAAAGGTTACAATCCAGTCAGATTTATGACTCTGCAGTGATGCTCTGCCTAAAAAGCTACAGCATTACTGAATGAAATAACAAGAATGTGTTGAAATATATTCGCACTTTTGTACAAGGTAAGGAAAACTAAGTGGGTTTGAATGCCTTGATCTTACTAATTTTAAAACACCCTTGTCCGCAAAACCTTCAAGATATTGAAGATGTGGAATATAGTTCAGACTCGGACTCTGAGAGTGATAATGATGACTGAATATTATGTAAATATGGTTTATTTGCTGTGATAAATAATTGCTACTGTTAATTAATTGTATTAAATTGAGAAATTTTACATAAAAAGTTAGCAATTGGTGTTAACTTTATTTTCTTGTCAATGAAAGTCAGTGATGTACCAGCAGTGCTGTGCTGACGGCTCTGCAACTCAGCTGCTCTATATACAGCTGAATCTAATGCTAGGTGACAGATTCTGATAACAAACCAATTAAATTGAGTTTAAAACAAGCAGTGTGTGTCATACAGTGGCTGCATTAAATTCCCCCGAACTTGGGGCTTTAAAAAATATTTAGTGAAGAAAAATTCCATATATTTTAGCTTTTAAATATGAATAATTTAATTCTGGTTATAACACGCTATCTGATTGGCTAAAAAATATCGTATAAAGAATGTTGCCTACGTCATAGTATGACTAACGTCAAAAATGTATCAATACGCCTGATGTTACGTTTGAATTTTGTACAGTTTTACGTCATTTTAAAGGTCAAATGACCCTTTATATCTACAAAAAAGAGTAACAAAATTAAATTATCAGCAATGAATTCAATTTTTATTAGTTTTATAGGATATGAAATGGTTTGAAACAGTTAAAGCTTTTTTATAAGCCGCTTTGCAGTTTATAAAGCGTAAACTTCCCAAACCATTTTATATCGTACAAAACAAATAAATATTGAATTCATTCCTTAAGTATATTTCTATATTTTTATACAGAGCTGTTTTTTTAAAGGAGATCCACACTGTCATGAAATAGCCACGACCAGGCCCTCTTAAAATAAGAAAAAACAATGGACAGTTTCATACATATAACAGACTTCAATTCCAATGAAAGAAGGATAACTTGTATACAGTTTACTTGAAGCATATTTATTATAAAGCTGATTAAAACATTATTTTGATCAGTGTCTCTGTTCCGCTACATGTACAAAAATTTGTTAATTTGCTCAGTAATGGACTACATGATTTAATCTATGCACGTTATAAACTTATGATTTTCACTAGCGTTTGAAAATCTGGTTTAGTTAGATAAAATTCAGATGTATAAAACTTGGATGAGTTATGGCATCCTACAAATATATGCATGTAAAACGTGATGAAAAAACGAGTCATTTTGAAATTATGTGTTTTATCATTTATCTTCAGTAAATTCGCGTTTTACGTTTGGAAATTATTTACACATATACATATTGTTGAATTTTGCATAAATGGACCTTCGTTCAAATACGCAACCTGGTGACGTAAAAAGAAAGGGTCTTCATTGAATGTAAAAGTTGTAAGAAATCAGCTTGGCACAAGGGCATGCAATACAAATTCACAAACAAATCAATATTCAGTATCATGGAAAGTAATGTGAATAATAAAATCACTGCACAAATCCTAAACAAATATCTATTTAATTAGAAATGAGACAAACATATAACCGGCCTCTATATTTTTCCTGCATTTCTGAATAAAATCTTACCAATTAAATAGCAGACATTTGTGCAATTATGCCATCAATGTTTAGATTAAATGCGTTGTATTAATCCACACTTTTTAAAAATAAAGTAGCGTATGCCCTTATGCCATAGTTGTTTATCTCTTGTCGTTTTCTTCTTTGAGTTGTAATAGATAATGACGTCATAACATGACGTCATAAAGACTCTTTTACCTTAGATGGATCATCTTATCAAGGCATAGGATAAAGTCAGTAAAATACAACAGTATAGATATTCATTTTTAGCAGCTCATTTGCAGGACATTTCCCATATGCAGCCTTAACTCACATGCGAACCTTATTTTGCATAATCATACACAAGAGCCATGCTACATGTATCGTTTTATTTTATATAACTGTTTAATTAACAACTAATGTGTAATTTATAAATGGTTAACCAGACTTTATGGCTTATACTGAAATGGTATTGAACATCTTTCATTTAAAACCATAGGAGTAAAGAGTCGATTCCACAGACAGAAATTAGTCATTCAGACAGACAGATGTGTTTATGAAATTCAATGTAAAAATGTGTTGAAAAATATTGATTAATGAAATTGCATGACTTATAATATACATTTCACCGACATTTTACCATATTAAAGACATTTTTGTTAAATACAAAAATAAGTTTTTGCGAGTATTTAAGAAACGGCATATGTTTAATATAAAAGGTTTAATTCTGAATAATTTGTTGACGCCAATCGTCGTCTACGTTTTCATTAAGACAGGTTAAAAATACCTTTAAATGGACAAGATTCACATTTTTAAGTTACGCAATTTCACTTATTAAATATTCTATCAACACATTTTTTTCATTAAAATTCACTCACACTCAAAATATCTGTCTGTCAAATCAACTTTTTACCAATGTGGTTTTTGATCCATTTAATAAAAGGACAGATGATGAGATGTGATAAAATGAAGGAAATTCAACATAAAAGGACCATTTTTTGATATTAAGAGCATCTCACATCAAAGCTGTTAAAGGACTGATGTAGAACGAAGTCACTTTTGTAAAATAGTATACAAGTCATGTACTTGTTATTTACCGAACCAATTTTTGGCTTCTTTCCCTATTTACTGATTTAATCAGTTACAATACAGTTTCCGCTTCCCTAGCGTCTGTAATAGTCGTAGATCGGTCACACAGGATGAAGCTCTGCCATTCAGTCAACTGATTGTTAACTGAATGGTCTAGAAAGGTGACTGAAGGTGACTGAATGGCAAAGATATGCCATTCACTCACTTTTCAGTTACCTTTCAGTCACCTTTCAATTGACTGAATGGCAGAGATTCCTCCTGTGTCAGATGGGCAATAGGGTCCTTGTGGTGATACCATTCTAATTTTTCTGAAGAACTCCATCTACAAAGATACGGAAATGCTGGAAGTGAAAAAGGTGTCCGAGACAATTTTTAAATGTTGCACTTTTTGTTACATCGAGCTTATTGGTAAAAAAAATCACACCAAAATCAAACTTTCTTTATTTAAGGTTTAACACATCGTTTTTCTTAGCACATGTTACAAAGTATCAGATATATCTATTATACTTCTCCCTTCTGGATCAAGAAAAACTGTGACAGACCTTTACTACCGATAAGTATATATGTGTAATTTGGAGGAAGAATGAACAATCCATAATAGAAGTTTGTAATAAAATACAAAAATTAAGAAAATCTTTATCTTTTTTTATTTCCTACACTATTAGTCGAAAAAATTGACCAAATATATATATATTTTTTTTAGATTTTTATTCAAACTTGTCAAATATTTGAATTAGTTTTGCAAAGTTTAATGCCATATATGTGTCAAACAACAGGGGAAATTTGATTTCATGATTGAAAGAATATTTATTTAATCTGCGTTTATATTATTTCTTGGTCTGCTAATTGTACCCAGATAAAAACTAATTAAATACATGTAAATAACAAGACTTAAGCAATAATTCAAATTTCCTTCGATAAAAACTTATCAAAATTTATATCTATTACTTTTGTTATTGATGAAGCATTTACATCACAATTCATATATAAGATTGGTTTTGATTGGTTGAAATAGCAGACTATTTCTTTTTAAGTAAAAAAGGAATCTAATTTTGAAGTGCACAACGATTATACTAAGTCTTGTAATAATTATAACATTTGATAAGTTTATTTATTCTTCATAAATATGCTTACTTTTCCTGACGATATCTTTTGAACCTTTCTTTAAATCAACCAATGAACACTTTCATAGCAACCTGGAGTCGTCAGTAATCCTCTGTAGAAGAACATGTGTTGATTTTTAGGAATACAGGTCACGGGGGTAAATTTGGACTTCACTGCATGGGAATATTGTATACCTTATTGCTGTCGTTAAATAGATGTAGTATGTTGTTAAGACTGCATCATCAAATGACCAACTAATGACTGAAAAGTTCCTATGCTACATAACACCATTGAACTTATTATTATTATTTTTTTGCAAAACATTTTATTATTTAGATAAATGATAATATAAAAAGAAGAAAAATATATTTCATTTCATTTCTTTTAACGACAAAAGTGTAAACAATATTTAAAGAAACAGAATGCAATCTATTATTAGATTTGTAAAAGTTCTTTATAACATTTTAATGCAACAAAAAAAAGAAACATTTACCAGATAACATATCAAATAGAATTGACTGATGAAAGTGTAATTACTACATACCGGGATGATATACGTTATTTCAATATTTTCGAAAATATTTGTCAATGGACGACAAACGTGCCTTCGGGTTTTCCTTTAAATAAGATAGAGGTGAAAACGTTTTCAATGTTATAGCTTTATATTTAATTTGAAATATTTTATTTTCAAAAGTAATTTTCATCAAGCTTTATCAGTTTTTTTTTAAGATGAAGTCGCATAACTTCAACGATGTGAGCCATTTTTTATCTGGACAGTGAATGATCCAAACAATTGTTCAAGGCTGTGTGATTCAATATCAGCCGTCAAGTACATATGATCACGCTTCATGACCACTATAAAAAATACAAAAAGACAATAAAAAAAAACAACCGTGTAATCAAGTTAAAAGCCATCAAAAGTTATTCATAAAAAATCCGGGTTTTTTGGTAATCTGCAAGGTTCTTCATCACAAAATGTGCTCTAGTTTTTCAACATTTAATAAACGCTAAATCTTGATTCTAACACACATCGTGTTTAAATATATCATGTGGCGAGATACCCTGTGGTAAACAAACTCCCTGGTCAATGTTTTTAAAGCTTATATGAATTCATAAATTCGCATTTTTTAAAATGTCCTTCTCATATACGACTACCGCAATATAAGTTTCCGATTTCTGTTGTTACGCTCTTCGCAACACACCCTCTATATAAGGCCGAGAGCACACTGCATTCGTGTATGTCATTCACCCGAACACGTTACATTAGATTAGGCAGATTTTAAAAAATCCGTTTTTAACAAACATAATATGACCACCACTGCACAGGTAAGGAATATCCAATGAAAGACGAAACCAAACAGGCTGAAATCCAGGCACACAAATTAAAAAAAAAATCCCTCAATCATTGTAGAATGCTCACCTATGTCGTATTGTTTTAATATCGCACGTGCAAGCAAGCAAGTGTAGAAGATTGTGCAGTGACAACATTGACTTTAAAAACTGATAAAAACGATGCTACGTTGTTACCTTCTTAAAATTACTATGTTGGATATAGTGCGGCCGAGATCTACATTAAGATGCAGACGTTTTGCGTGCTATAAGAATGTTAAACAGTGAAGTCGGATTTTGAAAACGGAGTCAACGAAAGTGAATTTTTGCAAGCATTTTGAACTCCCTTTTCGGAATCAACGCATGCGCTCTTATACAAAATGTTGCGATTTTTTTTTAATGAAAACGTGGGGTCTACAAGAAATCACCTTGCAAAGTGCAACATGTGATGGCAGACCTCTAACATGTTTTAAAAGACCCCGAATATCATTTACTATCGATCGTATTTGCACAAAATAGAGGTTTATTTGCATTTAAGAGAGTTATTTATCTCCAAAATTGGATGTTTAGACAATACATGTACGTAAAAAGTGATATTTTTGTGTGTTTTTTTTAATTGGAATTTCATCGTTATGAAAAGGTAATTTGCATTAAGTGTTAATTTTTCGTATTGTATTACAATTTAAAATCACCAGACATACAAAATGATTATTTTTAAGCTTGTAAACGAAAAGTGCTTCGACTACTAACAAACAAAATTGAATCTTTTGGACATGGAAGTGTAGTCAGTTAAAGGAACAGCAGCAGTCCTAGTTTCAAGTGTTAATGTTCTTTCTAAACAAATGGAAGAACGCGAAATGGATGAAAGTAGTGCAGCTGTGTATTCGGAAATAAATTCGGGTAAAAAGTCAGCTAATGAGAAATAATTTAATTCTATTTGGAATTAAAAAACCCCCACTAGAAAGAACAGAGGATTGTATTGAAACGGTTAATTCATTTTGCGAGGATAACTTAGAAATCCAAATCGTCAAAATTGAAAACACATACAGTACATGAAAGAGAGGGTGGGGAAAAAGAGACCAATAATTGCTACATTATAACTCCAAAGAAAAATGGTGCAAAACACAGTTTCAAGCTAAAGGATTCAACATACGGAAGAACGCAACAGTACCCTAAGGAAATAGTCGACAGGAGAAAGAAACGTGTACCTGTAATGCATTGAGCCAAACGTGAGGATAAAACAGCCTTTATGAGGTGTGACAAACATTCAGTAAACAAAAAAAACCACACACACACAAAGCAGAGGACAAATCATAGAGTAACTGGTGATGACTAGGGTTACGCCGGTGATAGTATCAAAATTATGTCATGGAACATTCAAGGTGTGCCACCACAAAAAATGGAAAATAAAGAATTTAGTAAATTTTTGTATCAAATAATATTGGCATAACTATGTTTACAAGAAACCTGGACAAACAATGACAGCAAAATTGAAATGAACAATTACGTAATGTACCATAAACCCGACCGTTTAAACATAAAAAGGCCAACTGGATTAGTGGTGGAATAGTTGTATTCATGAAAGATGCACTCCATAAAGGCATTCAATTGGTGTTATCAGACTCTGACGGTATTATGTGGTTCAAGCTTGACAAGGAGTTTTTCTCATTAGACGAGGACCTCTACAGCGTAATTTCAAACAACGAACATATCTTTGATAAATTAACCCAATATAGCTACATTTTAAACATAAGGAAAATTGTTATAATGGGTGACTTAAATCATCGAACGGCTCTAGAATCTGACTACATTATAGACGATTTTATAGACGATTTTATAGCACCAGAGAACGACAATAATCTTTATATATGTGATGAAGAACTAAAGCGTTATTCCGAGGATTACGTAAAAAAATCATTCGTAACAATGCTACTGGATATCAGCAAATCTCTGAAACTTAGAATTATTAATGGACGACTCCACTCAGATGCGAAGATTGGTAAATTCATATGTCATTTGGGAAGCAGCGTAATTGACTACACGTTGACAGAGGAGGCATATTATCAAAACGGTCGGAAATTTGAGTGGAAAAAAAACCGCAACCCAAATATATGTAATATCAAAACTGGATATAACATTAATCACAGAGAAGAAGGAAAATGTGTAAGCATAGAAAAGTGGAAGTTGAACGAATCAACCCGCAACGAATACATACAGAACTTGAGAACAAATATTTACAGGTTCGAAAACATAGTAAATAATAGGAACCACACAACAGAAGGAGCTATACACGATTTACTAATCCAATTCTCAGACACACAACTAAATATTGCTGAACCTTTCTGCAAATATGTAACAGATATAAGACAGGGAGGATCCAGATTCAAAAGACGCAAAGACTCACCGTGGTTTGACGCAGAGTGCAAAACGGCGAAAAGGACGTGGACCAATGCTGATCTCACTGTGTGGCATTACCCCGAGTGGATAAATGAAGAAATTTTTAATCTATATTTTGAGCAAAGACTGTCAAATTGTTTTCACCAAAATTTACGGGTAGAATTTGAAAATGCTCACACTTTACGTTTATATAAATATCTAAACTTGCCTATGCACCCGGCAGACTATCTAAATTACATTTTTATGATAAACATAGGAAAGTCGACTTAGATTATCTTCACATCGTCTACGAATCGAATCTGGTCGATATGATAAAGAATGTCCTATCAATGAAAGGAAATGTATATTTTGTAATTTGAACGATGTTGAAGATGAATACCATTTTGTTTTGGCTTGTGATTTTTACACGGATTAAAGAAAATCTTATATTAAGAAATACTTCTATGGTAAAATAAATTATTGAATTACTTAGTTCTGACTCTATATCTACGCTAAAAAAACTTGGGATATATGTGTACACATTTTTCAAAAAGAGGGATAACTTTACCATCAGACGTGAATAAGTGTAAATTGCACCATAGCTTGGTGAGTTTTCTATTGTTAAAAGTGTGGGTTATTTGTACATACCCCACACTTTTTTTTTTTTAACTCCGCCCACTATCTCGAGTAAAAACAACATCAACAAAGTTGTTTTTAGCGCGTCCATAATATTCCACAGTAAGAGGTTCCTCCAGATTAAAATTGCCAAAACTCAACACGGATAAATGACTCGACTAACTTAGTTCGTCGTATAAATCTCATTTTTAGCTCGAGTCAAAATAATATCGGCAATGGTTTTGTCAGAAAGACTCTATTTTAATATTCCTCTCCATGTGAGAAACGTGTGTTAAATGAAATAGGGGTATCCTGTTTAAAGGTTTCATAGAAAGTCAGTCACGTGATAGGAAAGCGTTTGAATAGAAGACTTGTTTTGTAGACAGAGTGAATAGCGATAGCCAATCGAATTTGACATTTTCCATTCACGGTTTCGCGACATGCATTTCTCAAATAATATTTTTTTATATTGCTTATTAGTTGATTTTGTTCAAAATATATATGTACATGTTTTTTCAGCCACTTTTAAAAAACATACATTGATACAGAGTATCAAATAAGATTTTTAAAAAACTAATTACCTTCATCAATTTAAATTTAATTTCAATTGTTTAAACTGAAGCATTGCACAATTTAGGGTTCGTAAATATAAGATTGTGTTAATACGTTTAATTCTTTGAAGCAAATATCGATACTATAAGTCGGAAAATGAACAAACATGAAATAAAAATTAAACAACGAGAAGTCAATCTATTTATTAGGGCTATGAATTAAAAAAAAAAATGAAGAATGATTAATCTTTGTCGGGGATAGGAAGTCATTTTGGAAATTCACGAAGTACAATGTACATATATAAAGACCAACGCATTGGCACCGTATAGTTTAGAGGCAAGTGCACTCCCGATATTACTATGATAATAAGATATAATGAATAATCGTAAACTATGGTACAAGTAACTTACCCCATATAATATTGTTGATTATGTGCAGATACCCGATGGGCGTGGTCATAACGACACTCGGGAGCTACGCTCCCTCGTGTCATTATGACCACGCCCATCGGGTATCTGCACATAACCAACAATATTATATGGGGTAACTACTACTTAGTTTATAAAAATTTACTGTTTTGTTGTATTTCACTTTATACTTTGTTTTTATTAACCTGCCTCCCACCTATAACCACAATCATTGTAATTCATTTCTTAAGGCTTCAAGAGCCGATCACAGGGCGAAAAACCATCTTTAAGCAAGTCCTTAAAGGTGGCTTAAAGGTGACTTAAAGGAGCTTAAAGGCTATACAACCTTTAAGCCGCCTTTAAGTCACCTTTAAGCAAGTGCTTATAGGTCCTTAATGTCCAAACTTCTTTAAGCCACCTTTAAGCCACCTTAAAGCATCTTTAAGTGGCATTTACGCTCTCTTTACACTGCCTTTACACTGTCTTTAAGTGGCCTTTAAGTCAATATTGATCAAGCTGAACAATAAAAACATATATTAAATGCAAAAGCTCTTTTATAGAGATGGGAGGGGGTCATCCGAGTGACAATATAATTTCCAATGAAGGGGGGGGGGGGGGTGTTCCAGGCGGTTTTAATCGTCGCTCCATTAAACACAGATCGCTATCATCAGCACTGCTCCGATGGACACAGATTGCCGTTATAAAATTCTTTATAATTTTTTGGGGGTAATTATTGTAGGGATGAGCGCAGTCTCTGTATCTTAATATGTGCATAAAACTAATTAAAGTATGTTTGTTTCCTATTATAAATTAATCGGTGAAAAAAAATCTCTCTCTCTCTCTCTCTCTCTCTCTCTCAGTTCATCCGGTTATTAAACAAAATAAAGATAATGAACCAAAAATTCATGATTTAATTTGTTAATCCGTTTGAGGTTTGTATTTTTTTTTCAATTTTCATTATTTCTAACTCTAGATCTGCTAGATACATGTTAAAGATGAAAAGACTCTCAACTGCCTTTGTTATATCGGACAGGATATTACTGCTTTGTTTGTCTAGACATAGTTTTGTTCGTTTGTGTATATCTAATTAGAGTCTATTGTTTGTCCAACTTAAGAAAACCCTTGGAACTAACACAGAATATACAAGATATACACAACAGTTGTGTCGTGTGCCCAGGTGCATGTTTGTGTATATCTAATTAAAGTCTATTGTTTGTTCAACTTATGAAAACCCCTGGAACTAACACAGAATATACAAGATATACACAACAGGTGTGTCGTGTGCCCAGGTGCACGTCAGGGTTTCTAAAGGCGTTGAATCTTAGTATGTACGAGAATACGATAAGTCTAGTGAATAAAAGTTAATTTACATTTGTAATTCATTTTCAAAGTATTATTTCCTAGCTCTGGGTTTCAAAGATGTTACGTCTACAAATTAACGATACATGTATGTAAGAGTAAAATCTTGAGGCTAATTAATTAATGTACCGGTGATCATAAATAAGGGTTGATTATTTAAATATATGTATAAGGGTAAATATGTCAAATATACCCGGCCTGGCACATCATACAATTGTATGTACAAGTCATTTGCAATTGCCACATGCAGTAAATACGTCACCGGTAATTGGTAATTTTGTTTGTTATAGAATTGATTGTTTAAAAATCATGTACATACAATTACATGTAAATATTTAAACATATTGGAACGGCGCCGCTATCATGAAAACCGGAAAATTGCGGGAAATTGAACAAATTTTTATAGCTATAAATTAGATGAACGTATATCTACTCGGTTTAAATGTATTAACTAAGAAAGCCTACTATAGTGAACCTAACGGTTTCCATTTAGATATAATATATTTTTGTTCACTGAAGGCCAAGTTCCGTATTTCATTCTAAATACATGCATGCATGTAATTTATAAATTAGATATAATTGATTGTTACAAATTGAATGGTTTGTCAAAATCTTTTCAAGTAAACACATTCAATACAGTGATTCAATATCCACTGATATATAGGATATAAAAACGCTCATATATATATATATATATATATATATATATATATATATATATATATATATATATATATATAAGTTGTCGTGGCGCAGAGGATGTGTGGTGATGCTAGTAAACTAAGGGTCCCGGGTTCAATTCTCGCCATGGCCGGTTTTTTTTTTTTATTTTTCTTTCTATAACAAAAACCGTTTTAATACCTTTTCTTTCATAAAGTTTATACATTTTGTTGGAAATTAAGCACAATATTGAATAAAAAATTTTAAATGGCTTAAAGGTGGCTTAAAGGTAGCTTAAAGGTGGCTTAAAGGTGGCTTAATGGTGGCTTAAAGAAGTTTGGACATTAAGGACCTTTAAGTTATCCTTAAAGGTGGCTTAAAGGTGGCTTAAAGATAGTCTTTAAGCTGCCTTTAAGCCATCTTTACTCTTTCTTTAAGCCACCTTTAAGCAATACATATAGCTTAAAGGTAGCTTAAAGGTGGCTTAAAGATCGTCTTTAAGCTACCTTTAAACACCTTTAAGCTATCTTTAAGGAGGACTTAAAGATGGTCATTCATCCTGTGGATTAAGCCGATTGTTTGGCGGATGCTCGCGGTACATCACCACTTCTCATAGCTTTCACATATTGGTAAGCTTGTTCAGCCGATAAATCGTTGTGACCGAAGATGGTAATGTCGCATGAGAAGAAATTTGATAGTCAATTTTTTTCTCAGGAAAAGGGCACACCATTTGCCGCAGGTTCTGTGAAATGCTTGCATACTGGATCTACCTAATTGTGTCCTTCTTTGTACATCTTACATCTCGGGGTGTTAGGACATTGTTTTTTTAAAGGGGAGTCCTCCCAGCACTGGGAAAATTTAAGTACAGTAAGGGGCGCGTTTGTTTAAGGGCCGTCCTTTATGATAGAAAACACACTTCAGACCCGCGCATGTACTTGTACGGGGAAGGAAAGTTCCTTCGTTTAAAGCTTTCACATTAATGATGTTTCCATTCAAAATGCCCGTGGGTTTTTTTTTGGTGTCGGGTCTTTTCATATTTCAGATGACTGTTAAAGCTAAGATTGAATTTGCTGAGCATTTTCAAGACTTTATGGTCATCAGCTGATAGAGGTTCAGCCTTTACTGTTATTTCAGGACTTGTTCATCATTAGTCGATAAACCCACAAAATGGGGTTTGTGTCATACATTCTTATGTTTATGTTTCTAATTTCCAAACCTTCACAGACAAGTTTTCTGTGACACTCTGGGGAGCTCTCGTATAGCCTTAATAAATCGCAATCCTTCTGAACACATTTTAGAACAGGTGCTTGAATACCCGGCAAAGGACAACGCATAGTCAGAAATTCAATTATTATGGTCTTGCGGGGGAGTTGAGAGATGGTTTAATCGTTTCCATTGTAGTTATACTTAGTTTCTTCTTACAGTATTTTCAGTATTGACTGCCGCTACAGCGTTTTTTATAATGCTCTGCATATGACAGTAGACTGAGGACAGAGCTTTACTCAGTTCTGTAAACACAAGTGTCTTGATAGATAATAGGATTAAAGTCTAACTTCAAAATTTTAAGTTACAAAAAACTCAAAAGTGGAATATACACATTACATACATACATATTAAGTCTTGTAAATTTTCACACAAAAAGTATCCGGGTTTACACAGTAAATTCAGAAAAAGAGTCAAAAACAAAGTGCACGGAAAAACACATCCGATTACCTCTGTGTCATGTGACTTCCACCTGCAGAGTTTGCCTGAGTTAAACTGCCCAAAGTAAATTGTTTCTGTAGCCTTAATACAGAAATGAAATGTCATCTTTTAATAATAAATGAAACAAACAATGATACAAAAATTAAGAAATACGTTAAGCTGACAAAGAAAAAAAAATAACAATTTGTAATTAATATTTTGATTTTTACGATTACCTTTCTGCCTTACAAACCAGAATACACTCAGATAAAATTTTGTCCTAAAAAACTAAGGTGTTAAGGGAAAAAACAATTTAAGCTTTAGATGATTGTAAAAAAAATAAGAAACCAAAGAATACTTTTTTCTTGCTATTTAAGAACAAGAGTCAGACTAAACATTTGTCAAATTTTCGTGCAATTTGAAGCAGCATCGTCAACCCCCCTCCCAAAATAAAACAAAAGAAAACCCCAACGAAATCAGGACAGAAAAAGAGGTGGAAAACCTGTTTAGATGTCAGCAATGCCATGCTTTAGTTATCACACTATGATATTTTATACTTTTTTGCAGACTTTAAACTAAGATTCGTCAAAATCAACACATAAATATGAAATACAGGACTGTTTAAAGACGTGTTGTTGAACGTGTTGAACGGTTTAAAAGTACATATCATAGTTCTAGATTCATCTGGTTCTTAAAAACATGAATGATATTTAGAAATGAAAACCTGTGAATGTCGATTGGTAATTAATTCTCAATATGAATTTTTGTGTGTTAAAAAAAATAGTGTTAAAGAGTAAAGCATTGTGAAATCTATTTTGTGGTTACAGCCTGTGCCAGTTAAAGGTTTTAATTTTTTGAACCTTAACATAGCTGAATCATGATTTCGTTTACTAGGACAATGTTTTATTTCCTAATATTTTGATACCGTATGTCACAAAGTAAAAAGTGCATGGAATCTGTAGTTATTCAACAATCAGGCATAGTTAGGCTGTCCAAAAAGTTCGTGGACAATCGTGTTATTGTCATCTGAAATGGGTTTATATATAAACAGTACCGATCAGACCTAACCTAACAGAAAGTAAACCCCAATTAAAACCTGGGTTTACTTTTGGGGTTTACTCTTGATTTACTACGGGTTAACTAGAGTGGAACCATAGTAAACCCAGTGTAAACAGAGAGTAAACCAAGAGCAGAAGGATGTCCCTGAAAGCAGACGCTACCTGTGTATTTGGAATAAACCAGGGACGGGAATAACAGGCAGTAAATTGGTAAGATAAAAGACGGGTCTTCTTTACACTTCAGTGCATACAGTTGACCCCAGAAAAAAATTTCGAGTAAACCCAAGGTAAACCCGAGTAAACCCAAAATAAAGCCCAAGTGGACGCAAATTTTCAAAAGATAGACACAGAGTAAAGTTAACCCAAATAGTAAACCAAGGGTTTAGTTGGGGTTTACTCTGGTGTTAGGTTTGGTCTGATCGGTACTGTAAATATTGTAAGAAGAAATATTCATGAAATTTTAAGATATGAACATTATTTTCTTTTTACAAACATGTCAAAACATCAAAATCTTTGATAAAATGTTTTTAGTATAATTGTACAATTTATTTTTATACGTCATTTGAAGCTTTTTTAAACGAGCAGAGAATTAAACACGCCAAAAAAGAGACTTCGGCTGAACTCACGGAACAGCGAGACATCATAAAATTCTTTGTTTTCCCTTGGACTGAAATGTCGCATTTTTATAGGTCTAAACATGGCACGTGATTGCCTCATATATCTCTATATTTGTTCTCTGAGAAATAATATAAGGCAATATGGCCGTCATTGGTCGACGGTTTGCTTACTCATTTCGACATTTCATAGTATTTTATACATGAAATTACATGCCGTAAGTTCTTAAAGTATTTGGAGAAGTCTTTAGAATTAGATTAGTTGCCCTTAGAATATTGACGTCACATTGTCTGGAGCAGAACAAAATGGCAGCGTCGAAATTTGCTCAAATTTCTGCAGAGGAAAGGGAGAAAACATTTAAAATTAAATAGCAACAAACATTGTAAGTAAACATTGGTGAAGCAAAGATTTTGAAAGAGTATTTGAAAGGTGAGATTGAAAATTTTGAAGAGTCTAAATGAGTTAAATTGGACGAGATGTAAGGCATCTTGTACATGGCTTTGCGTAGGTCATCGCTATTTGTGAATAAATATGTCGCTTGAAAGTCTTCGAGAAAACAAAACACTTATTAGGTTAGTTACTGACTCACTACGGAAATATATTGGGTTGATCAATCTCATAAGAAGGCTTGGCTTCGCCTCGCCATCTATGAGATTGATCAACCCAATATATTTCCGTAGTGAGTCAGTAACTAACCTAATAAGTAATACTCAGTAGTGTTGACTGAGGTAAAACACCGATAGGAACGAAATAAATGATGTAGGAAATTAAAAAAATGTCTAAATATTTCAGGATCACTGATCATAATTGTTACACGCGGTTTTTTAGTTAGTGTTTGCTATCGTACTTTTTTACTAGTCTATGAATGCGGCATTCACTCTCAGGTTAACCAAGCGTCGATGTACGTAAACGCAAGACCCGGCTGCGTGTTCAGTATTAGCAATGTAAATATACTGAGATATAATTCTCCAATATAAGCAGGTACATTGGTCCGATTCTTTTTATATATACATAATTAAAGTCTATATTCAAATATGACAATACTTTCTTAAAAATAGTATCGTTTCTTAGAAAGATATTTGTTCTGTCCACTATCTTTTTCGACAACCCTAATATGTACTAACTTATCAGTATTTACATGGTAATTATTTAGTTGTAAACCAATCAGGAAAACCTTTATTTAAAAAAAAAATTAAAACTGCAATGACAATCGTGACATGACACTAAGAATTTCCGCTTCAATTTTGTACAAGAAAATTATTGTTTTAAAAGAAGATAGGGGAAATAAGATGGTGCAACTGCCCATTTGGTTTTGTCGTAAAAAACAACTTCAAATGTAACATTTTTACAATTAATTATATTTGATATGTTATAATACAAGTTTACAAAGAGTAATTTGCAACTATATTCAGTTTGAAATATTTCAAAAAAAAAAAAAAACGAAAAAAATAATACAATCCTTAAGTTTTGGTGGTATCGAACCCATACCCTAAAAGCCCAAGTTCTATAGACTAACATAATGTCTGGTGCTCTATCCACTAAGCAATTTCATTAACAACAAAGTGCGTTGTTTAAATGCTATATGAGATATTGGCCAAGAATTTATGGACTTATTTTTCTTAAACGTTCAATTGTTGGGCTACAAAATGACATTTTTAAAGTATAGTGGGTCATCTCCCCACATTTTTGTTGATTAAAATCGGTTTAAATCCATTAAACCGCATATAGACTATGACAAAAATATGGAGCTCAGACCCACTCTAAAAAAGAAAATGCATTGAAGTTATAAAAAAGACACTATTTTTAGGTTTCGACACGCAAACGCCAGTTTAAATCAAAATATTGCATGAATTTAAAATATTAAAGGGTAACAGACCGATGTTACGTTAAATATACATTGTTTTAGTATTTTTTTTTAAAAGTGTCAGATTTAATATAAATGATATTTTAATTTTGCAGTATCTAATCATTCCTCATATGGGCATCTTACACGCCTTATTCACCCATCTTCTTTAGAATTTTTGCCGAGTAATTAATATATCAGCCAATATTTTCATAAAAAAATCCCATGATACCAAGCACATGTTAGAACAGCTATCGTAAAGCTCCAACAGAGGAAATACCTCTTTGACAGAAAATCAGGTGTATACCTCTCAATAGAATTTCAATAAAACTCGTAATATTGTATGTATCTTGGGATTTTTCAGCATTCAATAACAACTCTGACTAAGATTTGGACAAGCATTGCAAAATAGAGGCCAAAGTATATCTGCAAGATTTATTAACACAAAAATCAAACATCCCTGCAATGTGTTAACGAGATAGATTTAATCTGTGAACATATAACTAGATGCCAGCTGATACATTTTCGCTGAACTCAATTATGGAAACATCAGTGACATAAAATGTGTGTTTTATATGAAGTATACTGAAGAGTAATGATAGATATGATATTTTCAGATAAATCTAACTCAGGGGAGCGTCAAAATTATTTTGTTTCGACAAAATTAAGATAGATATCACTACAAGTCTTCAAATACGACTACTACTAGTGTAGAATGATGTAATTACTGATATTAACATATTGGTTTATGGTCCTGTTTATGATTCTGGTCCTGTTTATGATTCTGTTGTCAAAAAAGGTAAAACTAGTTATTAATAATTAACCTATGAACATAGCTAAGAAACTCCAAGAATGATCCTAATAACGTTTCACTTCAGTTCCTCGTGATTCCTTACTGTTTGTGTTAGAAAGGCCAAAGATGGATTGAGTACAACCTGGAATGATTCATTGAATTTGAACAACTGAATACTGTAAATTCCTAATTAAACACAAGGAGTTAATATCCGCGTAAAATACAACTTCAAATTTAACATTTTTTAAATTAATATATTTGATATGTTATAATACAAGTTTACAAAAGGGTAATTTGCAACTATATTCAGTTTGAAATATTTCAAAAAAAACGATAAAAATAATAAAATCCTTAAGTTTTGGTGGTATCGAACCCATACCCTAAAAGCCCAAGTTCTATAGACTAACATGATGTCTGGTGCTCTATCCACTGAGCAATTTAGTTCACAACAAAGTGCGTTGTTTAAATGCTATATGAGACGTTGGCCAAGAATTTATGAACTTGCATTATTTTTCTAAAACGTTCAATTGTTTGGCTACAAAATGACATTTTTAAAGTATGGTGGATCATCTCTCCACATTTTTGTTAATTAAAATCGGTTTAGATTCCATTAAACCGCATTTAGACTATGACAAAAAAATGGAGCTCAGACCCACTCTATAAAAGACAATGCATAGAAGTTATACAAATGACTTTATTTTGAGGTTTCGACACGCAAACGCTAGTTTAAATCAACATATGGCAAGAATTTAAAATATTTAAGGGCAACAGACCGATGTTACCTTAATTACACATTCTTTTCAATAATTTCTTTTAAAAGTATCAGATTTAATGATATTTAAATTTATTCCTCATATGGGCATTTTACACGCCTTATTCACCCATCTTCTTTAGAATTTTTGTCAAGTAATATATAAGCAGGCAAATATTTTCATTAAAAAAATCCCATGATACCAAGCACATGTTAGAACAGCTATCGTAAAGCTCCAACAGAGGAAATACCTCTTTGGCAGAAATCAGGTGTATACCTCTCAATAGAATTTCAATAAAACTCGTAATATTGTATGTATCTTGGGATTTTTTAGCATTCAATAACAACTTTGACTAAGATTTGGACTAGCATTGCAAAATAGAGGCCAAAGTATATCTGCAAGATTTATTAACACAAAAACCAAACATCCCTGCAATGTGTTAACGAGATGGATTTAATCTGTGAACATATAACTAGATGCCAGCTGATACATTTTCGCTGAACTCAATTATGGAAACATCAGTGACATAAAATGTGTGTTTTATATGAAGTATACTGAAGAGTAATGATAGATATGATATTTTCAGATAAATCTAACTCAGGGGAGCGTCAAAATTATTTTGTTTCGACAAAATTAAGATAGATATCACTACAAGTCTTCAAATACGACTACTACTAGTGTAGAATGATGTAATTACTGATATTAACATATTGGTTTATGGTCCTGTTTATGATTCTGGTCCTGTTTATGATTCTGTTGTCAAAAAAGGTAAAACTAGTTATTAATAATTAACCTATGAACATAGCTAAGAAACTCCAAGAATGATCCTAATAACGTTTCACTTCAGTTCCTCGTGATTCCTTACTGTTTGTGTTAGAAAGGCCAAAGATGGATTGAGTACAACCTGGAATGATTCATTGAATTTGAACAACTGAATACTGTAAATTCCTAATTAAACACAAGGAGTTAATATCCGCGTAAAATACAACTTCAAATTTAACATTTTTTAAATTAATATATTTGATATGTTATAATACAAGTTTACAAAAGGGTAATTTGCAACTATATTCAGTTTGAAATATTTCAAAAAAAACGATAAAAATAATAAAATCCTTAAGTTTTGGTGGTATCGAACCCATACCCTAAAAGCCCAAGTTCTATAGACTAACATGATGTCTGGTGCTCTATCCACTGAGCAATTTAGTTCACAACAAAGTGCGTTGTTTAAATGCTATATGAGACGTTGGCCAAGAATTTATGAACTTGCATTATTTTTCTAAAACGTTCAATTGTTTGGCTACAAAATGACATTTTTAAAGTATGGTGGATCATCTCTCCACATTTTTGTTAATTAAAATCGGTTTAGATTCCATTAAACCGCATTTAGACTATGACAAAAAAAATGGAGCTCAGACCCACTCTATAAAAGACAATGCATAGAAGTTATACAAATGACTTTATTTTGAGGTTTCGACACGCAAACGCTAGTTTAAATCAACATATGGCAAGAATTTAAAATATTTAAGGGCAACAGACCGATGTTACCTTAAATACACATTCTTTTCAATAATTTCTTTTAAAAGTATCAGATTTAATGATATTTAAATTTATTCCTCATATGGGCATTTCACACGCCTTATTAACCCATCTTCTTTAGAATTTTTGTCAAGTAATATATCAGCAGGCAAATATTTTCATTAAAAAAATCAGGTGTATACCTCTCAATAGAATTTCAAAAAAACTCGTAATATTGTATGTATCTTGGGATTTTTTAGCATTCAATAACAACTTTGACTAAGATTTGGACAAGCATTGCAAAATAGAGGCCAAAGTATATCTGCAAGATTTATTAACATAAAAACCAAACATCCCTGCAATGTGTTAACGAGATGGATTTAATCTGTGAACATATAACTAGATGCCAGCTGATTCATTTTCGCTGAACTCAATTACGGACACATAAGTGACATAAAATGTATGTTTTATATGAAGTATTATGAAGAGAAATGATATGATATTTTCAAATAAATCTAACTCATGGGAGCGTCAAAATTATTTTGTTTTGACGAAAGAAAGATAGATATCATTACAAGTCTTCAAATACGACTGCTACTAGTGTAGATTTATGTAAATACTGATCTTAACATATTGGTTTATGGTCCTGTTTATAATTTTGTTGTCCAAAGAGGCAAAAATAGTTGATGAACCTATGAACATAGCTAGTAAACCCCAAATATGATCCAAATAACGTTTTACTTCATTTTTCCTGATTCCTTACTGTTTGTGGTAGAAAGGTCAAAGGTGGATTGAGTACAGGCTAGAATGAATCATTGAATTTGATCAACTGAGTACTGTAAAATTCCTAATTAAACACGAGGAGTTAATATCCGCGTAAAATCGCAAGAAGCCCGTCTCGCGAATTTTAAAATCTCGCTTTTAATTTTCGAACATATGTTGACTACAAGAAACTATGATAACATTTCGACATCTGCGATTTTATGTTCTCGCGATTTGATGGAAAACCGTTGAATCGCGGAATTAAGTACTCGCATAAAATAAGGAATCTACAGTATATCATAGTTCATGCATAAGGTATTCCACGCGAAAACAAATAGTCCTTTATTAAAAATGTTCTGCACATGAATCATTGATATTTGTCACTCTTTACATCAGATGCTTGTGGGTGTACAACTCGCAATCACACATGATGTTGTTTCCATATGTATACTTAAGTTCTGTTCTCAAAATAAATTTTTAATAAATTTTAAAGTTAACTAACTTTCAAATCGAACATGCACTATTGGACAATCAAATTTAAGATATAATTCAACGACTAATCAATGACGGTTCTGAAAACAAGTCTTATTGGGGTTTTTTATTCAGATTAAAACAAAAAAGATTTGCGTATAAATTTTGCATCAAGTGTTTGAAAGACTATATCTTTTTGACATTTAAAGAAATCTACGACATAGATGAAGATGGAGATCCCTATCGTTTAAAAAACACATTCGCATTGGTTGCTGCTTGAACAGTAGGGAATCCTACAGGCCGGTCCTAAGTCCGATTTGGAAAACCCATCACACTCTTTAACACTTATGCATGACCCTGAAGGAAACACAAAACAGAAAAATATCAATTTATGTAGCCGACGAGTTTAAAGATATGAGATACACAAATAAAGATATTAGTGCCGTGTAGATCAAGACAGTTATAACTGAATAAAATTAGAATTAAAAGCACACTTTTGTGGTGTCAGGTTTAACAGTGAAAGTCATATTTGCAAGTTTGAACGGTATTTTTGTTTTTGTTATATAGCGTTAATTAGGACGAACGTCGGGATCGGATGATATGGGGTGATATCTTGACTGTAATAGCCGCTCTCTGACATGATATATATTTAATTTGACATAAAGAATTAAACGGATGAAGTAATAATAATGGGGGGTTTTAAATTGTATGATTTCTTTAAGAAATAATTATGTACGAGGGTTGTTCGGAAATTATTGAGACAACTCGAATATTTTCTTTTCTAATTGACGATTTGTGGTGAAAATTGTCATAGACACTGAAGAAACGCCAACAAATAATAAAACAAAGTCATATTAAAAAGAATATTTAATATTTTGTTTACGACAGTATATAAACAAGTCGGTGGTCGGGGTATCCGGCGCAGCCATGAACTCGGAGATTTGACAACTTAAACATCTACTTTATAAGTGTCCGTAGAATTACAGTTAATGATAAAAGGAATCAAATTAAATATGTTCATTTTGTTATTCCTTGCGACCAACTTTTGATTAAGTTTCACTGATGTTCGAGTTGATATACAGATATGGTACACATATATTTACCAAACAATAGAAATCTGACAACGACTTTACAATGAATTCTGACGTCAAGGCAGCGCATTGAAAACCGTCAAACTGGTGGAAATCTCAGAAGAAGACCTTTAAAGGCCACACAATTGCTAAAAAAAAAACTATCAATGACAAGACAAGGTATAGAGCTTCAGTTCATCATATTTTTTTCACTGATTGTTCAACTAGAGTTAGGCCAAAGGGAATAATTATTAAGTACTTTTGACACACTAACTGTTCAACAGTTCTAAATTACATAAAAAATGAACCACAGGAGACATTCACAGTAATTAGACTTTCGGGTAAAAATAACTCGATTTTTCCCCTAAAAACAAGAATGAGAGAAATTGTAAATGATGACATCTTGAAATGAAAACAAAAGCTGAAAAATAAAGAATAATTCTTATTTCCGTTCGTTTGTACATGTAAGGTGTTTAAAAACACAGGAGCTATAATAAGCGTTAAAATGACGTAACCGTTGCGAAAAGTTTGCGGTTGCGCCGGGTCACGGACGAGGCACGTTGGTCAGCTTACCAGGAATGATCTATTCATGCCATGGACAAGAAACTTTTCACATTGATAATCTCTATCCCGATTTACGTTTTGGTGAAATTTCAAGAGTTTATCTTTGTTACTAAAAGAAGAGAAAAAATGTCTCAAAAATTTCCGAACAACCCTTTTTTTCCTTTTAACTGGTATATTTTCTAATGTTGTTTATGAAAGAAAATCAATAAACTACGTTACAAATAATTCCGTAAATATATCTTAATCAAATTTTTAAACTCGTCTTTAAATGTCAATTTTGATTATTCAATTATATTAATTATTTTGTATCTTTAAAAATATTTTGGGAGTTAAATGATTAACACCCACACTTCACCTTTTGATTACAAGGCGAAAGTTTTGCGTTTTGCTTTGATAGATTTACCCCTTAAAATATTCAGTGATGATATCTTGCATTACTTTGTTTTATAAATGTGATATACATGTATTTGATGTTCAAAAAAAGTTAACTTATCCTTTAAGGCGTCCAACGCCATACTATGTAATCATCTAAATTTGTGGGGGCCAATTTTCGTAAATTGTTGGGATTTTGCTTATTCGTAGGTATGTAATTTCGTGCATACATTGGTTTTCAGTTTCAATAAGAAAACTCTTTCAAAATTTGTTTTCGTCGACGATTTAAATTCGCTGGTGTGGACTATCCATGAATGCCACGAAAATTGAATCACAATTTATTCTAATGAACCCATAGTATATGTGAATTGAATCGTCATATAAATGTTTTACCTACTTCCTACTTGCACCGGTTCCTCTTCCTTCCAGATTTTTTCATCCGCCTTAAAAGCATTAACCTTGGTACCATCTTTGGCCTTTATATCCACTAAATGAGAATATTTATAATTTTATATTGTAATGGGTTATCTCATTCAAAAAATGCTTCTATTGATAAAAAGGAGAATTTTTTTCTCGAATCTGTGACAAAATTAAGTTATTTTACGTTAAAGATGATTTCATTTCTATCCAAACCCTTCAATGAATTAACGTATTTGGAATCGTTATTGGAATATTTTTTTTAATTTAAAAGATTGGTTTTTTTTCAGCATTACATGCTATCTTTTTTCTGAAGAGACTTTAAATTCTTATATACTTACTTAGACAGGAGACATTAGATATAAGCAAAGCTAACAGCAGAATTTTCCAACAGCACATGTTGACTGGCGGATTGCTCACGATAAAGTAAAAAATAAGATGATTATTATTTTATACACAGGATACAAGAAACAACATAATCAAACATCAATTAAAATTGATTAAATCAAATGCGTTTTCTATCAAAGTACAGCTGTTTTTCACATAAACAACTGACGCAAAGTGATATCTTTCTAAAGAATCACGAAACCATTGATCAAATGTAAATCTTTTTCACTTTGACAAAGACATAGTTCTAGATGATAATGTAGATAATGGCATGGTTATCAGTTTTCAACAGATAGAGGTATTTCCTTACATTAGTTTTGACGGAAGTGTTATAAAACTCGATATAATTCATATTGACTTTTTGTGGCTTTTAGAAACATCATGCGGCATGGAGTGTTCAAAATTGATAATGTGTGTTTACTGCATGCATTCACCATAATTTGTTTGCCCACTTGCAGGCGTATATTGAACTGCCTTAAATCATTGAAATACAATAGTTTTTCGGATAAAAATGCATGTATGAAGAACATTCTGCATATTTTTTAATGAAAATTTTATTTAAAAAATATTTATATTAACTATGGTTTTTATTCTATTTTAATGATCATAAACATTTCAAAAGTTCAAAACAGTTTAATAAAACAAAAGGTAATTCAAGTTAAACTTAAGTTTTAAGTTACATGATACGTTTGTTTTGATAAAATATGTTTTTAAGCCCTTTTTAAATGAACGACATTATAACATCTGTTTAAACTAGAATTAACTACATACATATTCTTCTCACAGTTAGTAACGCTTTTCTTATTTCATCACAAAGATTGGACTTGAATTTTTTTTAATGCTAAAGATTTAAAATAATCAATGATTGTTGCATCGGTGACACCCATGGGTTTTTTATCCGTTACACTGTTGAAAGCAGTGTAACCGATAGAAAACCCGTGAGTTCCGATGGTGCGATTGTGGCAAATTCAGAAAGAATGATATTTACCATTTGTTTTTAAACATTTTTCACCAAATGATTGAAACATTAACTAATCAATCTTCTACAATGATCATATAGATTCATTTCTGTAGACAAATTAATGTTTTATACAACTTGATAGTTTGGACAGCGTAAAATAGCTAAGGAATATAATGTGTTAGTTTTAACGTGACTGAATAACCACTATCTTATTCACTAATTAACAACCAAAACATGCAACAACCAAAATATGCAACAATTAAAACATGTCAACGTGCTTCATGTAATATACATGTTCGTTACTTATAATGATTTTATTTGTATTAAACCCATTTTTAAAACAAATAGGTGTCGTATCTAGGTCCATTTACTTCTAATAAAGTTAGAAAGTGTGAAAGACCTGATGCAAATGGTGATAACAGGATTGACCTACAATCATCATCTTCGCTAAGTACAAGTACGTCGTAACCAAAACGTGTGAAAATGTACACGTTTTAGTCAATTTACTTTATTTTTCGTTGCCAAACCTAGATAATTATAATATTGTTTTGTAAGAAAGTGTGAAATGCAGAAAACGTATGTGATAACACGATTGACAAATAATCCCCATCTAAGCTACTAATTTACGACTGAAATGTGTCAAACTGTTAATGCTTGTGACTCATCGTTTATTTGTTGAATTGAACGTATGTGTGAAATTTTTTACCAGATTTTTTTCATCTTATACCATGGTTAAATGAAGGGCAAATATAGAAACTAATTACGGTAACCATGTATTTTTAAATGACTATCAAATCTAACATTAAAAACTGTACAAAAAAATGTTGCCAAACCTAGATAATTAAAATACTGTTTGGTTGGAAAGTGTGAAATGCAGAAAACTTATGTGACAACATGATTGGCAAATAATCCTCTTCTAAACTACTAATTAACGACCAAAATTTGTCAAACTGTTGAGGCTAGTGACTCATTATCGTTTATTTGTTGAATTTAACGTATGTGTGAATTTTTTTTACAAGATGTTTTTACCATCTTATACCAAGGTCACATGTAGGGCATATATAGAAACTTATTATGTATGATGATGATGATGAATGGTCTTTGAAATTAACTCGGTTTTCATTGATGTCATTTTTAAGACAAAAATGTTTGCATTGCATAGTGGTAACATTAACCTTCTTATCATTTTACTTCGAACTATTTGGAGCTCTTTTGTATACTGAGGCGTTTTGTTCAAATCTCAAAGCATACCATATCATTAGGCATTTAATTTTAACTTTTCATACCATATCATACAAATCTCATATAAAGCACATCATTAAAATCGCGTATCAAAAACAGCTTGAAATTGCATGCATGAAATGACTGTACTGTATTGATTTGTAAAAACTTTTTTTTTCCGTTTTCCCTATTAATACATTGAGCACACGGTGGTTGTGACCGGTCAAGAGAGGATGCTCACTCCTTCATGACACCTGATTCTACTTCTAATTTGTTTTTTAGAGGTCTGTGTTTGTCCTGCTCCTCTGTTGTATCTTTCCTGTGAACTTTTGATTTTGAACACTGTTCGTTATAATATTAGCATCATATGTCATATTTACATGTAATCTTTTTTGAGATTTGAAAAAAAATCATTTTTACACAACAGATAATTGGCGTTGGTATTATATTTTACTGTGCTACCGTCGTGACGAGCGCAGCTGGCAATAATTACACATACCTTGCACCATTGTCATGTTATTCAGTTGTCAAATATAAAAATAATTTGAGAGAGAGAGAGAGAGAGAAAGAGAGAGAGTGAGAAAGAAAGATAGACAGACAGACAGACAGATGCAGACAGACAGAGAGAACAAACAAACGAAGAGAAATAGATTTACAAGATTTCTAAGTTATTTTTTTGTTTACAAAATACATAGATTTGCTTCTACCAGAGACATAAATAACAGAGATTGGCAACTCCGCCATTAGTGAAAAATGTTAGGGGATCAACTTTACTTTGAGAATTACATTTTAGTTACTGAGATAATGATCTTAAACCAAAAGTATATTGTTTTTATGAAAATGTGGATAGGTTAGACATTTTTGAAACAAAAATTTCAAAAATACTATTAATATATGGAAAATATATTGGCTCATAAAGATATGATATTTTGAATGTTTGTGTAATAGGTTTTAGCTGTTTATATTTCGATATAATCAGCTGATAAGTGTTAATCAGAAAGATATACTGATTTAAACTGGGAACACTTAACAATAGGGATAGCGAGATTTCGCAAGATTTCGATCAGTTGTGTTGATTTGGTCAAAACTGTCAACAATATATACAATATTATTTTTGGTACTTTGTTGTTATCTGAATTTTTTTCTTCGTGGTTCATTTTTTTATTTGTTTATTTTTGCACTTTAATAACATACGTTGTATCTGTGCCTCCGGTGCCTGTTTGTAGGTGTGTAATTTCACATTTTCCAATTTAATGGTTTGGCCATATGCACTATCTGTATAGATTTTTCAACTGTTTATTTTTTCTTTTTGTTATTTTTTTTTAGTTCAAAGGGACCTTTTTTTATCTTCCCTACTTATATTTACTGAACATACATGCAAATTTAGCTTCAAATTTGATCAATATGACAGTAAAGTATGACTCTTGCTAGCATATATTAAATCTCTCTATCAAAACCAAAATAAAATAAAAAATCATTTGCAGCTCATCTGAGGCAGGTATCGCAATCTATACTTAAATTGCTAGTACACGCACTACAGATGTTTGATCCACCTCTAGTTTAGCGCGAAAGCACTTGTGCATCATCTATAACCTTTTTTGTCTTTGTAAACGTATCTCGACTCAATACGAAGGTATGGAAGCATGTAACAAATCTCTTGAATCTCGCAAAAGCTTGTGCAGTACTCAGAACGTGTCTTCAAACCTCAGGACAACGTAAATTAAGAATTTAATGTCGGGCATTTTTGGCATAGCACCACGGGTGAAAACATTAAAGAGCATTACGGGACGTAGACAAATTTGTTGATGAATCTATAGGTTTAGCTCGTTCTTTTTACCGCGTACCCTGGTTCTTCGAGCTCACTTCGCTCGCTATAATTATAACATGATTATTCCTAGTTGATATCAAGTTTGCTTCTAGCGTAAAGCCTGATGAATGTTTTGAATTCCTTAGTTTCAGCTAATAAGGTTTAAAAAAATTTAAAAACAGTTGAGCCAACAAGATTTAACAAAAGTTTTGAAAGTCTTGTGCATATTAGAAAAAGAAGCAATCTGTCATGCATATTAGAACAAGAAGCAATCTGCATAAACGAATAAATGATATAAAACTCATTACGAATATACTATTTTTTTTAGATGCCTTATTAAATTCAGGATAAATTGAAAACAAATGAAAGGTTATCAATAATACGCACTTAAATCACGTTTGCTAGCTGTAATATCTGCCAAATCATGGGAATAACAGGTGTGGAAGGCCCCGTTTGCTGCTGGTCAGGAGGTGACATACATAAACGACAGGGGATAAACTAACATGGAAAATCCATTCGTTAAAGCAAATGCTATTTATCTTTTACTTTGTTTGCAATATCAAGAGAAACAGATAGCAAAGAATGACAAAAGGATGCTGTTTTACTCAATGGCAGTGAAGTGGGATCGCACCTCATGTGATGATTAATTATGATTAGTACAATTAATAAAAGCGTGGTACCTGAGCATAACACACACAAAACAATCTTTTTATACTTTTAGCAACTTGATTCTTGTAATGATTTAAACTTGCTTATCTCATACACCGTTACCTCTTGTTAGATAAAATGATGCTTTGTGCCCTTTAATAAAAAAACCAATAAGAATTAATTTGAAAGACACAATTTTATGCTATTGCTGTTATTCTATATCCTTATATCTTTCATATCTTGTCTTGATTTATATCTTATAAATCAATATCCAATTGTGTCCGATTAATTACTTTCTTCATTACAACAAATACTGGTCAAAAGTTTAAATCACCTATTTTAAAAAATCTATTATTTTAAAATAAAACCCCTGTTTTCAAGTCGATGCAATCATCGTCAGCAACGTAAAATGCTTAACTGTTTATTTAAACAAGCGGCCCATGGGCCACATCGCTCACCTGAGGAACAGTAGGTATGATAAAGTCAGCTTAATGGAGTCATAATACAAACAATCTGGACAATGTACAATAATACATGTAGATCCTGTATAAATAAAATCCATTTTTCCCCCTTGGAACTCGGATAGCCCTGATTGCTGCCATTATTTACAAGAGCAGACTTTAATCACCGCTCCTGCACATATATAGGGACTCAACGTTACGCAGGCAGGAATGACCGCACACCTACGCAACTGAACAAGTACCAACTTTAACGCAAGCAGGGATGACCACACACTTGCGCCAACAGCTCAACCTAACGCAAGCAGGGAGTACCGCACACTTGCGCTAGAAAGGCCAGAACACCAGCAGGGATGACCTTACACTAGTGCTCCGCCGCAACCACTACCAATACAAGCAGGACTGGTATGACCGCACAGTTGTATTAATGCGATACAGAGCAGGAACAACCACACTCTGTAGGTTAGAAAACACGAAGATTAGATAGAGCAGGGATGTCCACACACTCAATCTATCCATACCTGTTCAAGGTTAAACCCAAACAGTCGCTCTTCGAAAAGCAATAGACACTATCCCTATATATGTGCCGGCCTAAAATAATTCATAGTATCTAAAAATTGGAAATCAAAAATAAACAAACTAATCCGGCCTAACCCAAAACTACTGATGCAGAACAACTTGTATACATTGAATATTTACTATTGTATAAAAATAATCATCACAATAATTGGTTAACAGTGGATGCATTAATTAAAAATAATCAAGAATTAATAAATCAAGGGCAATAACTCAATACAGTAATACAAATAGATTCTAATGAAAAAATAGCTGCCTGCTTCAATTTTATAGTCATATCACATGTTGAGTATTGCAGTTCTCAAAAAGATCCTTTACAATTTTTTATATATGGGATATTTTGCTACATCAAACTCTGAACCTTCTTGTGAGGCCGAAGAATTGTCCTGGAGCCAAAGTCTTCACAATTATAAAGAATCATCTTGCTGATTAGTTTCTGAGAAGATTTTTAAAGATTTACTCTATATATTCCTATGTAAAACTTTAACACCCCCCCCCCAATGTGGCCTCACCCTACCCCCAGGGATCATGATTTTCACAACTTTGAATCTACACTACCTGAGGATGCTTCCACACAAGTTTCAGCTTTCCTGGCTGATTAGTTTCTGAGAAGAAGATTTTTAAAGATTTACTCTATATATTCCTTTGTGAAAATTCGACCCCCCACTGTGGCCCCACCCTACCCCCAGGGGTCATGATTTTCACAACTTTGAATCTACACTACCTGCGGATGCTTCCACACAAGTTTCAGCTTTCCTGGCTGTTTAGTTTCTGAGAAGAAGATTTTTAAAGATTTACTCTATATATTCCTATGTAAAACTTCGACCCCCCATTGTGGCCCCACCCTACCACCGGGGGTCATGATTTTCACAACTTTGAATCTACACTACCTGAGAATGCTTCCACACAAGTTTCAGCTTTCCTGGCTGTTTAGTTTCTGAGTAGAAGATTTTTAAAGATTTACTCTATATATTCCTATGTAAAACTTCGACCCCCGATTGTGGCCCCACCCTAACCCCAGGGATCACGATTTTCACAACTTTGAATCTACACTGCCTGAGGATGCTTCCACAAAAGTTTCAGTTTCCCTGGCTGATTAGTTTCTGAGAAGAAGATTTTTAAAGATTTACTCTATATATTTCTATGTAAAATGTTAACACCCCCCCCCCATATGGCCTCACCCTACCCCCAGGGATCATGATTTTCACAACTTTGAATCTACACTACCTGAGGATGCTTCCACACAAGTTTCAGCTTTCCTGGCTGATTAGTTTCTGAGAAGAAGATTTTTAAAGATTTACTCTATATATTCCTTTGTGAAAATTCGACCCCCCATTGTGGCCCCACCCTACCCCCGGGGATCATGAATTTCACAACTTTAAATCTACACTTCCTGAGGATGCTTCCACACAAGTTTCAGCTTTCCTGGCTGTTTAGTTTCTGAGAAGAAGATTTTTAAAGATTTACTCTATATATTCCTTTGTAAAACTTCGACCCCCCATTGTGGCCCCACCATACCCCTGGGGGTCATGAATTTCACAACTTTGAATCTACACTACCTGAGGATGCTTCCACACAAGTTTCAGCTTTCCTGGCTTTCTGGTTCTTGAGAAGAAGATTTTTGAAAATTTCTCGAAATTTTTCATTAATTTCTAATTATCTCCCCTTGAAAACAAGTGTGGCCCTTAATTTTCACAACTTTGAATCCCCTTTGCCCAAGGATGATTTGTGCCAAGTTTGGTTGAAATTGGCCCAGTAGTTCTTGAGAAGATGTTGAAAATGTGAAAAGTTTACGGACAGACAGACAGACAGACAGACGGACAGACGGACAGACGGACGACAGACAAAATGTGATCAGAATAGCTCACTTGAGCTTTCAGCTCAGGTGAGCTAAAAAATTACTTGACCCTCACCGTTTTTGTTGATAAAGCGTTGAGCGCATGTCTAAATCGTTTTTTCAGACGTGTTGTTAAAACACGACTCGATTCGATCGGTTCCTTATGAAAACATAAATTCAATTGTGTAAAAATACAAAAAAAAAACTTTAGGGAAACAAACCTTTACGTTTATTGTACACATACCTCGTACTTTTCTTTAAAATTTTGTTATCATTTAATAAATGAATGCTACTGGAAATCGAATTTTAAAAAATCTAAGTTATAATAAATGGCATGTCATTTTTTGTAATACAGTTCATAAAAGTCAAAGAAGTACAATGGTCCTTGAGACAGAACATTCTAATACAATTGACTAGGTTTAGTATTATACTGAGGAAAAAAACATTGAATTGACTCATATTTAAAAAAAACAATTGCCCACAATCTGGCCTATATTTCACTTAGAAAGTTAGACTTATTTTTGATGAAACCATGACTTTTTGCGTAAAAATAAAAAAACAAACAAAATTGCGTTGGGATTGTAGTGTTTGATTTTTGCAAACAATGCCTGATAAATGTTTATAATTCCTTCTATTCAGGTAATAAAATATAACAATTCTTTATTACAGTTGATACAAATGAATTTTACAATAGTTCTGAATGCCATACAAATTAGACAAACAAGAAGCAATTGGCATGAACGAGTTAAACTTTATGAAAAAAATTCAACACGAATATTTTCTAGATGTTTCATATGTCTCAAGATCAATTTTTAAAAAAAACGTTATCAATAATACCTACTTAAATCACTCATACTAAAATCATGTGATATATAAGCATCAATGTAGGCCAATCTAAAGGAATAACAGGTGTGGACGGTCCCCTCTGCTGTCATTAAGGTGGTAACATACTTAACCAACAGGGGGTAAAAACACGGAAAATTCATTGGTTATCGTAAATATTATTTACATCTAATGATTGTTTGCAGTTTCATGTCAAACATATTACAAAAGACAACTGAGGGATTATCTTTTACTCAATGACAGTAAAGTAAGATCGCACCTTATGTGATAATTAATTATGATTAGTACAACTGAAAGCGTAGGACGTGTGCAGAACACCAATATAGCCACCAATCCTTTTCGTCATTTGATTCTTGTTATGTTTTAAACTCACTTGACTCTTAAATAAAGAAAAAATCAATGTACTATATAATTTTCAAATGAGTAATAGAATAGTTTCGTTGTTTTATATTTTTAAATGAATATCCCTTTTCGCTGATGATTACTTTACTGTATTACAAGAAAGATATAAATACTTTTAATCTTTTTAGGGGATTCAAAATGGTATATTAGTATCATAAGACCTGTTTGAAAAAAAAATGAAGAAGAAACATTTGTACGACCATGATATTTAAAGAGAAATTAGATCTTTTCTAAAAGAACATTCAATTCATGAGAAACATACAACGTAAAGTATAATGCAAAATTTGAAAGGTTGAGAATAAAAACAATTATTTAACATACTTTTGGCTAATCAGCAAAAGTAATGTAAAGGTAAAAAAAGGTTTTACTGTTTTGTTTACTATCAAATAGCATCACCACAAATAGAAATTATAAGATGTTATTAGCTATATGTTGTATTGATTGCAAAACGTGCGGGAAGTTAACTATATTTTTTTTAGGTCTGATAATTTGTACAATGACATTGTTAAAATTGTAATAATCTTGGAAAATGTCTGAATATGGATTAAAAAGTTCCCCAAAAGTTTAGTTCCATCACAGCATAGAATTATTTGAAGACGGAAAAATGGTTTTTGTAGTTCAAGCAATATATGCCAACATTAAATGAATGAATGTGTATCTCGGTTTTTTGGGGGGGGTTTTCGTTCACAATTATAGTTGACTGACAATTAGAGATTTGAATAGATCCTATTGTTCGCGCATGTCTGAAACTTTTTTTTTCAGATGTGTTTTTTTAAAAAAACGACTCGAATCAATTGGTTGCCTTTAGTTGCTTATGAAAACATAAGTTTATTCTATTTTGATGATCATAAACATTTCAAAAGTTCAAAACAGTTTAACAAAACAAAAGCTTATTCAAGTTAAACTTAAGTTTCAAGTTACATGGTACGTTTGTTTTGATGAAATATGTTTTTGAGCCATTTTTAAATGAACGACATTATAACATCTGTTTAAACTAGTTTTAACTGCATACATATTCTTCTCACAGTTAGGAACGCATTTCTTATTTCATCACAAAGATTAGGCTTGAATTTTTTTAATGCTAAAGATTTAAAGTAATCAATGATTTTTGCATCGGTGGAACCCACGGGTTTTCTATCCGTTACACTTGTGAAGGCAGTGTAACAGATAGAAAACCCGTGGGTTCCGACGGTGCGATTGTTGCAGAATAAGAAAAAATGATATTTACCATTTGCTTTTAAACAATTTCATCAAATGATTAAAACATTAACTAATCAATCTTCTACAATGATCATATAGATTCATTTCTGTAGACAAATTATTGTTTTATACAACTTTAATAATTTGGACAGCGTAAAATAACTAAGGAATATAATGTGTAAGTTTTAACATGACTGAATAACCACTATCTTATTCACTAATTAGCAACCAAAACATGCAACAACCAAAATATGTAACAATTAAATCATTTCAACGTGCTTCATGTAATATACATGTTCGTTACTTATAATGATTTTATTTGTATTAAACCCATTTTTAAAACAAATAGGTGTCGTATCTAGGTCCATTTACTTATAATAAAGTTAGAAAGTGTGAAAGACCTGATGCAAATGGTGATAACAGGATTGACATACAATCATCATTTTCGCTAAGTACTAGTATGTCGTACCCAAAACGTGTGAAAATGTACACATGTTTTAGTCAATTTACTTTATTTTTCGTTGCCAAACCTAGATAATTATAATATTGTTTTGTAAGAAAGTGTGAAATGCAAAAAACGTATGTGATAACACGATTGACAAATAATCCCCATCTGAGCTACTAATTTACGACTGAAATTTGTCAAACTGTTAATGCTTGTGACTCATCGTTTATTTGTTGAATTGAACGTATGTGTGAATTTTTTTACCAGACTGTTTTCATCTTATACCATGGTCAAATGAAGGGCAAATATAGAAAGTAATCACAGTAACCATGTATTTTTAAATGACTATAAAATCTAACATTAAAAAATGTACAAAAAAATGTTGCCAAACCTTGATAATTAAAATACTGTTTGGTTGGAAAGTGTGAAGTGCAGAAAACTTATGTGACAACAAGATTGGCAAATAATTCTCTTCTAAACTACTAATTCACGGCCGATATTTGTCAAACTGTTAATGCTAGTGACTCATTATCTTTTATTTGTTGAATTTTACGTATGTGTGAATTTGTTTTACAAGATGTTTTTACCATCTTATACCAAGGTCACTTGTAGGGCATATATAGAAACTAATTATGTAACAATTTTTTAAAATGATTATAAAATCTTATATTAAAAATTGTAAAAATATTTTGCGCCTTAGGACGATAGAAAAATTGAAGTCATCACGTTTGTCAAAAAGTGTTGATGCTAGGTTACCATGAGTGTCTTTTTTTCTAGTAAAATACATAAATATAAAACAGGTGATTTAGCCTCTAATGTATTTTCTTTCAAGTTCTCTCGGATACATCGAGTCGACGAAAATCTTTTACATGTATTTAGCATATGCATTTCGACATCAACGAACTGCGATGATGATGAATGGTCTTCAATCTTTGTTTATTTGCACACCCAGAATAGATAATCAATGTTCAGAATACTTCAAACTATTTTCGAAATCATACAAGCATTCAATCTCATAGACTCTCATTCGTTATATCATACCATAAAATACAAGTACCACAACATTACATACAACATGGTTTTAATTAACTCGGTTTTCATTGATGTCATTTTTAAGAATTAATGTTCGCATTGCATATTAGTGGTAACATTAACCTTCTTATCATTTTAATTCGAAATATTTGGAACTCTTTTGTATACGGAGGCGTTTTGTTCAAATCTCAAAGCATGCCATATCATTAGGCATTTCATTTTAACTTTTCATACCATATCATACAAATCTCATATATATCACATCATTAAAATCGCTTTCCATAAAACAGCTTGAAATTGCATGCATGAAATGACTGTACTGTATTGATTTGTAAAAACATTTTTTTTCCCGTTTTCCCTATTAATACATTGAGCACACGGCGGATGTGACCGGTCAAGAGAGGATGCTCACTCCTACATGACACCTGATTCTACTTCTAATTTGTTTTTTTAGAGGTCCGTGTTTGTCCTGCTCCTCTGTTGTATCTTTCCTGTGAACTTTTGATTTTGAACACTGTTCGTTATAATATAAGCATCACATGTCATATTTGCATGTAATCTTTTTTGCGATTTAAAAAAATCATTTTAACACACTAGATAATTGGCGTTGGTATTATATTTTACTGTGCTACCGTCGTGACGAGCGCAGCTGGCAAGAATTACACATACCTTGCACCATTGTCATGTTATTCAGTTGTCAAATATAAAAAGAATTTGAGAGAGAGAGAGAGAGAGAGAGAGAGAGAGAGAGAAAGATAGATAGACAGACAGACAGACAGACAGACAGACAGACGCAGACAGACAGACAGATGCAGACAGACAGAGAGAAATAGATTTACAAGATTTCTAAGTTAATGTTGTTTTTTTTTTTTTTTTACAAAATACATAGATTTGCTTCTACCAGAGACATAAATAACAGAAATTGACAACTCCGCCATTAGCGTGTTTTGCTGTTGAAAAATGTTAGGGGACCAACTTGACTTTGAGAATTACATTTTAGTTAACTGAGATAATGATCTTAAACTAACAGTATATTGTTTTTATGAAAATGTGGATAGGCTAGACATTTTTGAAACAAAAAATTCAAAAATACTATTAATATATGGAAAATATATTGGCCAGCTGTCAAACATCGGCGAAATCTCGGACAAAGGGTAGCCAACTGCCTCATAAAACTCCTCCTTTAATATTGTTTAAATGGCATAAACTCATAAAGATATGATATTTTGAATGTTTGTGTAATAGGTTTTAGCTGTTTCTATTTCGATATAATCAGCTGATAATTGTTAATCAGAAAGATATACTGATTTAAACTGGGAACACTTTACAATAGGGATAGCGAGATTTCGATCAGTTGTGTTTGATTTGGTCAAAACTGTCAACAATATATACAATATTATTTTTGGTACTTTGTTGTTATCTATATTTTTATTTTTTTCTTCCTGGTTTATTTTTTATTTGTACTTTTTGTATTTTTACTGTGTGTAATTTCCCATTTTCCAATTTAATGGTTTGGCAATATGCACTATCTGTATAGATTTTTCAACTGTTTATTTTTTCTCTTTGTTATTTTGTTTAGATTAAAATGACTTTTTTATATCTTCCCCACTTATATTTACTGTACATGCATGCAAAATTAGCTTAAAATTTGATCAATTTGACAGTATGACTCTTGCTAGTATATATTAAATCTCTTTATCAAAACTAAAATAAAAGTAATTTGCAGCAAATCTGAGGCAGGTATCGCAGTCTATACTTAAAAAGCTAATACACGCATTACATATGTTTGATCCACCTCTAGTTTAGCGCGAAAGCACTGTTGCGTCATCCATTACCTTTTTTGTCTTTGTAAACGTATCTCGACTCAATACGAAGGTATGGAAGCATGTAACAAATCTCTTGGATCTCGCCAGAGCTTGTGCAGTACTCAGAACGTGTCTTCAAACCTCAGGACACCGTAAATTAAGAATTTAATGTCGGGCATTTTTGGCATAGCACCACGGGTGAAAACATTAAAGAGCATTACGGGACGTAGACAATTTGTTGATGAATCTATAGGTTTAGCTCGTTCTTTTTACCGCGTACCCTGGTTCTTCGAGCCCACTTCGCTCGCTATAATTATAACATGATTATTCCTAGTTGATATCAAGTTTGCTTCTAGCCTAAAGCCTGATGAATGTTTTGAATTCCTTATTTTCAGCTAATAAGGTTTAAAAAATTTGAATACAGTTGAGCCAACAAGATTTAACAATAGTTTTGAATGTCATGCATATTAGAAAAAACAAGAAACAATCTGAATAAACGAGTATATGATATAAAACTCATTACGAATATACTATTTTTTAGATGCTTTATTAGATTCAAGATTAATTTAAAACAAATGAAAGGTTATCAATAATACGTGCTTAAATCACTTATGCTAGCTGTAATATATGCCAAATCACGGAAATAACAGGTGTGGAAGGCCTCGTTTGCTGCCGGTCAGGAGGTGACATACTTAGTCGACAGGGGATCAACTAACTTGGAAAATCCATTCGTTAAAGCAAATTCTATTTATCTTTTATCTTTGTTTGCAATATCAAGAGAAACAGATAGCAAAGAATGACAAAAGGATGCTGTTTTACTCAATGGCAGTGAAGTGGGATTGCACCTTATGTGATGATTAATTATGATTAGTACAAATAAAAGCGTGGTACCTGAGCAGAACACACACAAACCTATCCTTTTATCCTTTTATAGTAACTTGATTCTTGTAATGATTTAAACTTGCTTATCTCATGCACCGTTACCTCTTGATAGATAAAATCATGTTTTGCCCCCTTTAATAAAAAAAACAATGAAAATTATTTTGAAAAACACAATTAAATGCTATTGCTGTTGTTTTATATCTTTATATCTTTTATATCTTGTCTTGATTTATATCTTATAAATCAATATGCAATTGTGTCCGATTAATGACTTTCTTCATTACAACAAATACTGGTCAACAGTTTAAACCACCTATTTTAAATAATCTATTATTTTTTAAAAAAACCTGTTTTTAAGTCGTTGCAATCATCGTCTGCAACTCTAAATGCTTAACTGTTCTGGTAAATAATTTACTTGACCATTACCGTCTTCGTTGAGCGCATGTCTAAAACGTTTTTTTCAGATGTGTTGTTAAAAAACGACATGATTCAATCGGATCCCTTCCTTTAGTTGCTTATGAAAACATAAATTCAAATGACTGTGTAAAAATAAAAAAAAAAAAATAAAAACTCTAGAAGAACAAACCTTTACTTCTATTGTACACGTACCTCGTACTTTTCTTCAAAGTTTTGCTATCATTATAAAAAAATGAATGCTACTGGAAATCGAATTATAAAAATCTAAGTTATAATGAATAGCATGTCATTTTGTTGGATTACAGTTCATAAAAGTTAAAGCAGTAAATACTTGGTACATTGGTCCTTGAGACACAACATTCTAATACAATTGACTAAGTTTGGTATTATACTGAGGAAGAAAACATTGAATTGGCTCATATTTAAAAAACAATTGCTCACAATCTGGCCTATAGTTCACCTACAAAGTTGAACTTGTTTTAGTTGAAATCATGAATTTTTGCGTAAAAATAAACAAAATTGCGTTGGGATTGAAGTGTTTGATTTTGGCCAATCAATGCCTGATAAATGTTTATAATTCCTTCTATTAAGGTAATAAGATTTAACAAATTTTTATAACAGTTGATACAAATGAATTTTACAATAGTTTTGAATGTCTTACAAATTAGACAAACAAGACGCAATTGGCATGAACGAGATTATGAATAAAATTCAACACGAATATTCCAGTTCTTTCTAGATGTTTTATATGTCTCAAGATCAATTTAAAACAAAAAAAAAAGTTATCAATAATACGTACTTAAATCACTCATACTAAAAACATGTGATATATTAGCATCAATATATGCCAATCTAAAGGAATAACAGGTGTGGAAAGTCCCCTCTGCTGTCATTAAGGTGGTAACATACTTAACCAACAGGGGGTAAAAACACTGAAAATTCATTGGTTATAGTAAATATTATTTACATCTTATGATTGTTTGCAGTTTCACGTCAAACAGATTACAAGAAGGATTATCTTTTACTCAATAACAGTAAAGTAAGATCGCACCTCATGTGATAATTAATTATGATTAGTACAAATGAAAGCGTAGGACGTGTGCAAAACACCAACACAGCAACAAATCTCTTACAGTTCATAAAAGTTATGGCAGTAGATACTTGGTACAATGATCCTTGTGACACAACATTCTAATACAATTGACAAGGTTTGGTAATATACTGAGGGGAAAAAAACTTTGAATTGACTCATATTTAAAAACAATTGCCCACAATCTGGTCTATATTTCATCTAAAAAGTTAGACTTGTTTTAGATGAAAATCATGAATATTTTTGTGTAAAATCACAAACAAATTGTGTTGGGATTGTAGTGTTTGATTTTGTCCAAACAATGCCTGATAAATGTTTATAATTCCTTCTATTCAGCTAATAAGATTAATTTTTTTTTCATAACAGTTGATACAAATGAATTTTACAATAATTTTGAATGCCATACAAATTACACAATAAAGCAATTGGTATGAACGAGTTTATGAAAAAAAAATCCAATACGAATATTCCAGTTATTTCTACATGTTTCATATGTCTCAAGATGAATTTTAAAAAAAGTGTTATCAATAGTAAGTTCTTAAATCACTTCTACTAAAATCATGTGATATATTACACATGAAGCATCACTGTTTGCCGATCTAAAAGAATAGCAAGTATGGATGGCCCACTCTGCCACTAAGGTGGTACATACTTAACATACTTAACCAACAGGGGGTAAAACACGGAAAATTCATTGGTTATAGTAAATATAATTTATATCTTATCATTGTTTGCAGTTTCAAGTCAAACCTCTTTTCTAGGGAAGCGTATTCGGACCTAGACCAGCTGTGTTCTTTCAAAATGTTTCAATTAGTGTTAAAAAGCTTACGTCTTTTCTAGGGAAGCGCATCGGGGCCTACACCAGATGTGTTTTAACTTACACAGTGTCATAATTTTTATCTTCTTTTCATTTTCTCTTTTTGTTTGGAGGCGAGTTTACAGGATTCAACACACCTTATTGTTATTGAACCAGTTTTCTTGTTATTTGCTATCTCAACTTAAAAAAAATATGGGGTTTAAAGAAATAATTTAAGAATGCATTATAGTTAAATCGATAAAAACAAGGTTGGCATATACATGGAGCAATAAAAATGTAAACATCATCGGTATATCGAAATAATTATAGATGAATATTTTCATTTTTTGAAACATACTGCGAATAAATTATCAATTGAATTTCGCGGGCCAAGAGTTCTAATGGTACGAATTACATGTAGAATGGCATTGGCAGGTACTTGGGAATTTTTGAAATGGGATTCGTGTAGAATTAGTTTTCATTGATATTTTAAATCTCATCATCCAAATGCACAACAAATTATGATTATTAGTATTAATCTATTTATCATACAAGTAATTCCGCGAAAAGTTGTACCCATTAACCTATGTATAAAAAGAGCTCTATGAATAATGGCTCCAAGAAATCCAATCCTTAATAAGGAAATTAACTCTAAATATCAGATTATTTTTTATTGACAAGCATCTAAATAGCATTTGTAGGTTAGATGCAGAAGACATGAGCAATCCTATCCCAAAATAATGATTAGATTAAATAATCACGTTGTTACAACGGTCTCCGATCAATGAGGCTTGATTCAGTCATCTGTTTTCAAATTTATATTACAAGATCACAAAGCACCTATCTGGGATAATAACATGCCCTCTGAACTAAAATATAGCCCAACTACTATATCAAAAAGCATTTATGCATGGAATAGTTGCATGCACGTTGCAATTTCTCATTATCAAGATTTAATGTTAGTCTACGTTATTGCAATCGGTCCATGCATAACGTTATTTAAAAAGTGCAATTATTATATATTGTTTTCGACGCTTTGGTTAAAAAAAAAATATATTGAAAGAGGATTATATAATCCAAATTGGTAATCTTAGATTAAATCAAAAATGATTTTAATGTTCCAATATTGGTTTCAAAATCCAAATTTCGTGTTTCATGGAGAGAAACCTAAAAATAAAAGATCATAATTAACTGCTTAAATACAGTGAAGCAACCATCTTAATACGATATCAGATACGAATTGCAGTTAATGTAAAGTAATTACTGCCTTTTTTTTATTTATATCAAACTGTCTATGTCAATTTTAATGTGTCGTCTAGAGCCAGATTAAGAGTGAGGTAACTTACCATCAAAACTCCCGCGCCTGCAAAGTTCATTCGATATCAAAAATTTCGTGATATGCTCCCCAGAAATAAAAGCATATTAAAATCAACCTAACAATTAAGCATTTATATCTCAATAGTGTTAGATAATGTTCCTAAATCAACATTTTAAGCTCTATTTTTTGTTCAGTCGATAACGCAGAGAGCAACAAAACTGGTAAAATTATGTAAGGTTAATATATAATTAAAACTATAGAAAAACTACCAGAGGCAATTCAATACATTTGCATCATTAAAATGTCACAGTGCTTTATATGTTGACATTACAATAAAAGGAAGACGGTGTACATACATAAGTTGAAACACAACAAGTATAGGCCCGTATACACTTCCGTACTTTTCCAATACTGTATACAAAATTTGATGATGTAAACAACACAAAAAATGAGTATCATGACATGTAGGATAAGTAAATGCACTTATCAATTTATCATACCGTGATCAATTGTTAACCGATTTCTTTGTAAGGGTTTGTCAATTCATTCAAAAGGTGTGTTTACACTTTATATAAGAATTGCACTTACAAATTGTTTCTCACATCATAAAAACAAAAACATGATTGATTATAACAGGTGAATCTTTCATGGAATGAACTTACTCTCAAACAGGTTAAAACTGGATCATGTAGACTCCAGTCTTGTCAGTTTTTATAGAATTTTTAATCACAATAAGTTTTATTAAGGTTTTTTTTTACATTCGGTATATACTGTATGTACCTTATGTTGAAATATTGGATATGTGACGTTCAAATTTTAGTAGCACGCAAAACCTGACCATGACCTTGCAGAGAAGCACAAATTAAAGTCTTCACTCATAAACCCGTGAAAAGATTTATTACTGAACATGTAAGATTAAATAAAACTTTCAATTTTACACAATTATTAACTTTTATCTTAATAACCCCCGAAAGAAAAAAAATTAACGAATCAAGATTATTCGTACTATATTCAAGCTACATAAGCGCACTAAACAAATTTCACATTCTTGTGACTGTTCTATCTATTATTCATATCCCCGACGATTCACAAATTTGTAATATTAATCCAATTATCAATATAAACAAAAGTTTAAAATGCTTATAACGCGCGGTAATGTGTCTGCCCGGCTTTTCCCCAAGATAATAAACTTTTTTTATCATACTTGTACTCAATCTCGTTTTTCATACTACATGTACGAGTGCGTGCTCCACTGATAACGACTTTAAAATCCGAAGTTATAAAAATTCGGAGTACGTTCCTCATTCTTTATTCATTTGATCGCCTATTGATTTCTTGTGTTACATTAATTCTACGTAGAAAAATGGCCCACTCGTTTGTAGAATACTTGGATTACATTGTAGAAATTATGGCCTCAGGGTCATATTTCTCCGTGTGGGTTGTAGAAAAATGACCCCGTAGAATATTGACTAAATTTTATTACATATTCTTTATATGGTTAGTTGATTTGGGTCCATTTTATTTCCTTGGGTGGATACAGGGATCGTAGTGATCGGGGAGGGGGGGGGGGGGTGGGGACCACATTGCCTTAAAGCTTCTTGGTACATATATTTTTCTATCGTATAAGCTTGTACGAATAACCAGCTTCAGTACGCTTTTCAGATCACTTGTCATTGCCTATCGTCATTATTTCAGTTTTTAATTTTTCAAATAAAAAAGGAAAAATTTATATTTCTTTTTCTAAAGTACAGTGTTCAACCATGACTGAGTAAGAACGTAATCAATCTAAATGAAGAAAAAAACTCCTACAAGTTGTAAACAGGATATTGTAACAGTAAATTAACTGGGGAAGAGAAAATTATTCATCATGGTCTCTATCACAATGAGAAATTAATTATCAACCATTACTCTGAAATAGGCTCATGATCATCTCATCACATGCGTGAATTCAGAAAATTTTGTCCGGATTTATGGGAAATTTATCACATTTAATAAGTGACCTTAATAATTTTGAATTCCTTATCCCCTAGATCCGCGATCGATTGCATGCGTCATCCCATTTGGCTATTTTTCACAATCAATCCTTTATTGTTACAACAGGCTTAAAAAGAATTTTTAGAGTTAGAACAAATTGCAAATAAACAAGCATTCTGAGAGTATTGTATAAACAATACACGTCCCCTACCAGTTTGTAGAAATTTGTGAAAACAATGCACTGTTATGCAGAATATCATTTCTTACCGTCTTCTGTACCCCGAATCAACAGACCAACTCGATAACGAACCCGATTGTAATAATACAAAAAACCCTGTCGATTAAATTTACAACAAAATGCTTGAAACAATTTTACAGAACTTATTTGTTTGTTAAAAACAATACAAGGAATGGTCCAAGTAATGCACGATATCATTACTAACTACATACTTTCCTCGTTTATTCAATACACATCGAACCCGATAACGAACCCGAACATTAAAAAATTGGAATATAAAAAATTCATTTTCTCAAAAATATGTCAACCAGACGCTACGAAAGTGTAAACCTGATCTGTAGTTTGACATTTTAAAGCTGTTCAGCAAATTTCATATTATTCCGCAAACGCATAAAGAAAAGTAGTGTGGAAAACTGAAGTGGGACAGACAGACGGACAGACGGACGGAGGGACGGACCGACTGACGGACGCAGAGGAAAGCTATAGTCCCCTCCGGTGAAAACCGGTAGGGGACTAACAATGACACTAAAAAAAGGGCTTTGTCATTGACTGCATTTGAATATAACTCTGGTACTGAAACACGACATTTGAATGTAATAAATAATACGGGCATATTCTTACATAACTTTAAACTTTACTTTGACTTCCGATAAAAGTGTCCCAGGCAATCATACTCATTTTTAGCAGTTTCTAAAAGTAGAAACAATAGATTTTTTTGTTATCTATCTCGAAAAAGTGGTCTCTTATCTGAATGTCAATAAGGTATAACATCGATTGAGATATATTTGTTGATAAGTAAAACACGAGATGGAGGAACTACTGTAAGGACCAGATTGTATACACAAAGAATCATAAATACCAAACTTACAAATCATAAGAGAATAAGACCTGTTATGCCTAATCATATCCTATTGCTTGCTAGAAATTGTAAAGGTTGCAAACTTATGTACAACTTATTGTTAGATAAAAAGAAAGAAACATATACATCTAAATCAAAACAGAGAGAAAAGGGTCATAACTATGCACAAGGAACATGGAACAAAATTTTTGAAATTCATTATAAATCTACACAAGAATCAAGATTACAGTGATTACAATTCCAAATTCTTCATAGAGTTTTTCCGACAAATAGATATCTTTTTAAAACAAAATGCAGAATCTCCCGTATGCACTTTCTGTAATAACATATGAAGAGAGTATTTAATTCAGCGATGCCATTGATCATTACCTTTTGATAAGAGTAGAGTTTTATGCATGTGTATATTTTGGAACCAATTTAGGAACTTAGATATAAAAAAAATGAACATTGCAAAAGGTTTTGTGACCTTTAATGTTGGTTGGAATAAACAAAAATTGGTTTGGTCTATTGGACCTATTTAGCAAAGCGAGCATAATACAAAAAGAGAGCGCATGCAAGCCCGTCGTAATCCACATACCTCGGGGAGGGGGGGGGGCTAAAAAGGCTTAGCGAAGGGGCTCCACAAGGTAGTCATCTAACACAGGCATCGCTTTGTTCAAAGTGATGTTATATAATTATGTAAAAGGGTAAAACGGGAGGCGCGAACTTAGTTCTGTCCAATTTTTTATATGTATGCCTTCGCTGCCCCCCCCCCCCCCCAAGGACACTCAACAAATATGAATGCTAACTGTATCGCCTTTAATTTCTATAATTTCTATGTAGTTTATAAGGGAAGTCAAAATTTTATGGGGGGTCAGTTTTCAACGTGCGGGGGTCGTAGATAGGTCTGGAGTGGTTTTCTTCTGTAGAAAAAGGACCCTACTTGTCATAGAATACTGACCCTGGGTTTTCTCTGTTGCAATGTGACCCCGGGTCATTATTCTACGGGGGTAACTTTTCGTCGTTACAGAGGGGTGGACAAGGAAATACGGTGGCTAACAGGAGATGACAGAGGCGTACAGGGGGTGACGGGGGCTTAAAGTAGCACACATGGACTGTGTACAGGGGCTGATAAGAATTGCACAGGGGAAGACAGGGAAAAAACATGGGGTGACAGGGAGTGACAAGGGATTTTCGAACGGACATGTGTTTTCTTTCTTCATCCAGTATCATTTCTGCGTTATTTTATAAAATGTAAAAGAGAAAAATTATTCCACAGAATTAAGAGCTTTTTCAAAAGTTATATTTGCCATCTTTGTTTAAGATAAGCCTTTGAATTCATCTTTATTATACTTGTACGTAAATGTACCTTTTACACATATATTTTTTCCGAAACAAGATTTAGAAAATCTCTTAAATGAAGAGGGGCATTGAAGAAAATGACTTTTAACATACTTGTTTATGGATCTGTTTGTTTTCATGTTATTGCTTTGACAAAAAATGTCAAAGCAATAACATTTTTATTGTTTGTCGATGATAGTAGTTCCTGCACATTATTAAACAGTGCAGCTTACAGATGATTAGAAAAGGGAAGAAAGAATCTGGACTTTTTTAAATTTGAATATTTTTGTTCGATCAATATCATTTGTCTGTGTAATTTTATATTTGTCTGAGCAAATCCTAAATTATCAAAACAAATGTTAATTTTTTCCGGACAATACATAAATCGTCAAAACAAATCTCTTTTGATGGTTTGTTAAGAGACTTGCTACCTAACGAAACAGACGTATGTCGCATACCATCGCATGTGATAGAAAGAGATTTTGACGGACATGGATTAAGAAACTCATAAAAACCCTGAAATGTAAGTTAATTAAAAGTTTATCTAAATCCCTCGGCACTATGAGAATACTGCATACATGTATGACATCTCATACATGTACATGTATAACTCATGATAACCTAATTGATAAACATTAAATATGGTAAAAATAAATGAATTCCCCGTTTCTCAATCCATCTCAAAAGCACTAATTAACTTTTAAGTCCTAAGAAACTGATAGTAAAGGCACGATGCCTATCCTTCTGAAACATGCAACCAAAACTAAATAAGAAAATAACGATACACACTTCATTTATTTATTTTTTCTCTCTCTCTCTCTCTCTCTCTCTCTCTCTCTCTCTCTCTCTCTCTCTCTCTCTATACCTTTTTTGTTACTTACTTGTATAAGCAAAAATATCAACAATATTTGATACTATTTCATAGTCTTTTGAATTTTATTTGTTATTGTAAACAATAAAAATGACTCGTAGAGAAAAAATTTAATATTATTAGCATGTTAAAAATTAAAATAAGTTTATTCTCAGCAAAATTATTGTAGCCTTACAAGAATATTTTTTTTAAAAACCATAGATCGATCCTACATGCAGACATGTACACAATTCAACTTTCTGGAGCAGTGTGTTTGAAATTTTGCTGCCTATAACCTGTGTTGTAGACTACTAGGGGGTAGCAAACCTAGAAAGTTGCATATACATCATGCCATCCCTTGCTGTATCACGTTCCTCGAACCGACCACCAAGTTACTCTCCTTCATTTTTCTCCAATAGGGCAGCATATCGGATTGTTGTGATATCAATGTTATTTTATAAAATAACTGAAAGTTAGTTGTCAACGTGGATTATAATTACTATGACGTAAAACTGCTAAAGGCTTGATGTTGTTGACATGATCATATTAAAAAGTTCAATGTGCTCATGCCATTTTATGCAAATTATGATATCCGATTTGAAATTAGAATTATATTAAATGTTATCACCGATAGAACCAATATGTTTACCACATAAAGATAAATATCGACAGAAATTGTTGACTGGTAGTCTTTTGTGTAATCCAAGTTAATGATTTCCTTAACGACAAATCAATGACTTATAGGAGTCTGTCTTACATGTATATACGCCTCAAAGTGATAAATGTGTTGAATGACAATGCATACTAATAACTAGATAGTCCCTCTAACATCTCAAATTTCTACGTAATATCATGAAGTAGAATAATGAGAAACAGAATAAATATTTCATTAAAAATCACAGATGTAATAAAGTGGTCACAAAGGATATGATCATTTAATATCAAATCTGTCGTTTTTGATAGATAATTTAATATTTAAAGCTGCTTGGTCCGATTTTATATAAAATTTTATGCGCGCTTTTAAACGATGGTTATGCTTAGTATATGTATAATAATAGACATTGCAGTAGTTTTTTCTAGTCAATTAAGCCACATTTCAATGAAGAAAAATATGTACAAAATTTGCTAACAAACAAACGACATAACAGGGTACCGCGTTATTTCGCCTCATGTTAAATTTCACCCCAGACGACGAGACGGGTATGGTTGTATTACGACTTTGACATCGCATTAAATAAAGGTCGAAATAATCAGACAATTTACAAATAAACATGTGTGCGTTTTGTTCGCTAATATTTCTGAAGTTTGCTTTCTTTACAATCTATTTATAGCATGCAGGTTGAAGAACCCCAATCATTCGGGGGACGAAACCAAACGGTTTCCTTTTCTAAGAATTCCCGTGATGCACTTTGGTTTTTTTTTCGTTTGCTCAAAAAGAAATTATTTTCATTTACTGTGAATATTTCTAACTTTGAAAGGAGACTGAATCTGCTCGTGTAAATAGGAGAAACTCCATAACTTTCTAAGATAAATGGTTTGTATGGAAAAATTTTGATATTGTAATAACAAAAAAATCGGACCAAGCAGCTTTAACTTTTGCTTTTTGTGTTTGGATTTTTTCCACATCCGTGATTGTGTGTGAAGCGAAGAAGAACATCATACATATTTTCAATTATTTGATGTAATTTTTTTACTTGGACAGAGTCATATGTATGTCAAACATGATTGCAAAGTATCAAACTTGTGTGAAAAATAATAATTTTATTCATATTTCAAAAATATCCATTCTCTTATTCTTAAATATTATATCTCTTTCCTGAAAACGCATCGTTTTGATAATATCAAATAAAATGACATGTGTCAGTACATGTATAGCTTTTAACAAAATTAAACTAACAACTTCGTGGACATTATTTTTGTTAAAGACTAACTGTCTTCTTACATAGAAAACCCTGACCTGTAAAAATTCTTCTAGCTCATGGGCACTATGAACTACTCGGATGTCTCGCACACGCGACAATAACCTCGTTTTTATGGTGCGTAGCAGAATCAGCCGAGGATTGCTGATTGAGCTAATGGGCGCCGCCATATATTGGCCACAATTATGTTCTACAAACTTAAATCATTCAATAAATGAGTTGTGCTTTCCTATGTTTATTGTCCATAAACTCTATCAAAATCAAAAGTTTTCAATAGAATTTAAAAAAAAAATAATAATTGACTCGTTTTAAAACCGTTTTATCTATTATTACTATTAAAGTGAATCGAAAATCAGTATAATGCCGCAAATGATTCAAACAAAGGTCCATTGAACCCAGCAATGAATTGTGTTATTTAAGTTGGACAACGACGTTACTTGGTAGTAATTTACAGTTTAGTAAAAAAAAAGTATTCAATTGAAACAATTAAATTACTAATCATCTTTGTGTCGAAAAAAAATAATCAAATTGATTTATTATGGACAACTAAAGATGTACAAATTTAGCTCTCCGGAGTAACTGAAGTTATATTGCAGCCTGAAATGAGAGCTTTTTTGAATTACATGATTTGAAAAAAAAACCCATAATAATGCAATCTTTTAAGCTCGTAAAAATGCACTGATTTTCGACTTATCTCTCACTTTCTGACAGTCTGTAGAGTCGTTTAAATACATCATTTCAATTTTGAATTTTCATAGGTTTATCTGTTTCAAGGTATTTGGGAGAAAGAAGGTAGGAATAGGTTTAATCTGTTTATTCTTATCATTAAATGCTTGTGCATAAAAAGGTACTATATAAAACATTTTTAACACATTAGAGAAGCAATATTGAAAATGGCAAAAAATACCCTTAAATTTGATTAAATAAAATCTAAACTCGTTTTATTGTTCAGTGTTTGTTAACCTCTACAACATAAAATTGTTTTTATACAACTAAACTATCATGATTTCTTAATTTGCAAGTGAAAAAAAGGTAAAAAAAAAAAAAATGAATTGTCATTTGTTAGTATATCCTTATTTCATTTTATTTGATCCTGAGATGCTGTCAAGCTATAAATAAGATTGCTCCAATCAAAGCGATAGTTAAATGTCTTTCACTTTTCCTTCAGTTTCTAATTCAGGAGAAAATATGTTCGAATAAACCCTAAGGCTTCCATTTTTTAGTAAACACATTTTGATTCTTTCGGAATCTTATTCATAAGATAAGTATTCTATATGACTAACATAAGCAATATAACTTTAATGAAAATTTTAAGAACAAGTAACTAATTCTGTAAGCTGTAAATTTTACAGAAAAAAAGAAATAAAAATTCATTTAATATTTAAAACATTGTAAGTTTCGGTTGTAAGATTTTTGTAGCCATACAATTAAGCTAAAAAGTTTTGCAGTGGCATATATTTTATAACAATAACAGCAAAGTATCAAACTTGTGTAAAAAAAAATCCTCTTTCAGAAATATTTAACTTTTTATTAAAATCTACACTATTTCCTAATTCTGACTTCGTTTCTTAAAAAAAATGTGCCTACATGTACAAACTTTCTGGATTACTCTCGTACATGTACAGCTTACAAACAAGACAAAACCGATGCTATTGCTGAATTTTAGCATTCTATGTTGATAAATAACTGTCTTCTTACATAGAGAACCCTTGCATGTATCATGGTTGCTAGTACGAATTTTACATCATGAATTGTGAGTTAAGGTCAAGATCTAGTAAATAAAAGGTGCCTACAGGTTTATAAAATTCAAGATATAATCTCTTTTAATGATGCTTCATAACAATATCTTTGTTTCATAGGGTGTACCGGGGCTTAAATATTTGGTAAACGCAACGAAAAATCATCTTTTAAACAACCATTTTATATGAAATATGAAGGATAAAAGTAATAAATCTCGGAGTTTTGTCCGTTTTTGACTAATGAAATATATCTAGAATGCCTACACTCTCTCCAAAAACGGCATTAAAAAAACTCTTGTTGTGTTATCGATGCAGGTACAAACTTGGGGATTATTAATCTGAAGATTATCTTTTTTATTGTCAATAGAGCTACAATTATTAATTTAAAAAATCGAGTGGTATTTTTTCATTTTGCTTTTTTTTTTGTGCCTCATAAATTCCTGAGTGTTCGAGCTGAAATTCGGATAATGTACAAACATGTTTACTGAGCGATAGAAATGTGACAACGACAGTCTATCATATGTTTATGTCAAGGCGGTGCCTTAAATAATCATACATCTTATATTATCTTCTTGTTCATATTTTAACAAGAATACGCATATTGTAGCTTTCATTTTTTACCTGACTGTACACATCAATTTCCTTGATGAATTTATCGAAGATACACAATACATATTTAATCATATAATTTAGTATTCAGACTTCAGAATTACATACTAAACTAATTTTTCATATGTATATTTATACAACAGCCAAATTCTCCGCAGTTGAAATATTGATACCGAACCGATGAGACCCAACCTTACAGAAAGTAAACCCAACTAAACCGCGGCTTGACTTCTGGGATTTACTATAGGTTTACTCCGGGTAATCTAGAGCAGACCTAGCGTTAACCCTTTACAAACCCAAAGTAAACCCAGAGTGAACCTAGAGAATAAACCCCGATCAAAGGTACTGTATGATCAGACCCAGCCTAACATCAAAGTAAACCCCAAGTAAACCTTTGGTTTACTTTCATCGTTTACTTTCGGTTTATTCGCAATATACTTTTAGGGTCCACTTTAAATATTGAAATATCAAGCAGACTATTTTCACTAGCTATCTTACTACATGTAATTCCCACCCCTTGTATATTCCAAATACACATATAGCGTCAGCCTCAGGGGTTTACTTCTGATCGGGGGTTTACTATCTTGGTTTACTTTGGTTTTACTTTGGGTTAACTCAGACATCAGTGCATAACGTGGACCCCAAAAGCAAATCCTGAGTTAATCCAAAGTATACCCCGTGTGAATAAACTGATCTACTTAAACAATAAATTGCTTTTTTTTGGTGGTTTATGCGTGATATGGATGTGGCGACATTACAGAAAAAAATACATAACCTGCGTTAGAGGGTCATGGAATTTTTTCTGCAATATTTTTATTGTATATATTTACATCTTTCTTTTAACAAATTAATATAAATTTGTTGTAAAATATAAGTAAAATTCACTAAATTACTATTAATGTACATTAGTACGTTAACTAAAGAAACAACCAAATCGTCTCCAATGAGAATTTAAGCCTGACATCATCATGATTATTTCATACAGTCCGTGTATAGAGCGCAAATATTATGACAAACAAAATCATTTTCAACTTGGTATTAAAGAAACTTGCATTCAATTTCAAAGCTGCAAGGCCTAATGGTAAGAATAGGTTTGTATCTTTAATGTTTGAATGTGTATTATAGCATTGAATCATGATTTTTTGAAGTATACAGTCTCATAACTGCAGCGGTGTCTGCATACAAATTGAGTAACGCGCGTTAGTGATTTGTGCCTTAAAATTCATATCTTATCCTAAGGGTAAGTTCATACTAACGGAAGAGCCACAGTAATAGCACAAGCATGAACTTTGATTTCCGCTTGTGACGTTGTAGTTTACAGCGTTAACGTTTGTGACTTCATAATAGAACTCGTCATTTTAACTTTTGATAATTTTTGTTTATCTAAGTTACTGTTGTACATTAATAATAATTTAACCAACTCATAATAATTTTTCAAATAATACATTAAAAAAAGTAAATATGCCTATAAATTGTTATAATTGAGAATATGATGAAGGCCGGATGAGGAAGATGAGGGCCATGATGATGGCAATAATTGCAGAAAAACTCAATCCAATGTATAAAGATATGAAATGTTCACAAATCTTGTTTTAGAGAACAACCATATGGTTAGAAAAGTACACAATTCAACTTTCTTCCTAAAGCAGTATTTTCCAAATGTTAGGGGTGAACAAACCTAGAGAGCTGTATTTACACCGTGCAATCCCTTACTGTATTACACATGGAGAACCGACCGCCAAGTTATTATCCTTCATTCATCGTCAATAGAGTAGCATAGCATAGCATATCATGATTATGTTCTCAATACCTAAACGTTTTTCTGTTTATGTGGATTAATATAACATAAAACTGATAAAGGGTTGATGTTGTTGACATAATCATTTTAAAAAAGTGCAATGTCCTCATGTTATTTTATGCAATTTATGGTAGCCGATTTGAAATAAGAATGAAATACTATAAACGATACAAATGCATTCTTTTTAGATTTACAATATTAAGAAATGAATTGAGAGATAGTTTTTTTTATTATATTAGTATTATTTGTGTGCAATAATGTAACATAGTTAGGTACATGTAAAAAAAGATACAGTGCCAATCAGACCCAACCAAACACAAAGTAACCTCCCCCCCCCAAAAAAAAAAAACCCGTGGGTTAACTTTCGGGGTTTACTCTTGGTTTACTCCGGGTTTACTAAAGTGGACCCAGAATAAACCCAGAGTTAATCCAAAGTAAACCAAGCATAGACACAGCGAGTAAATTTCAATCAGACGTATACCCCTGAAAGCAGACGCTACATGTTTATTTGGAATATTCAATGGGCAGGAAATACAGGTAGTAAGATGAAGATTTGTCTGCTTTAGACTTCAGGGCATAAAGTGGACCCCAAAAGCAAACTACGAGTAAATCCCGAGTGGACCCAAAGTAAACCCAGATTGGATACAAATTTTCAAAAAGCAGACCCAGAGTAAACAAAAAGTAAACCCCGAAGTAAACTCGGTGTTTAGATTGGGTCTACTCCAGTGTTAAGTTGGGTCTGATTGGTATTGTACCGATTTGAAAGTTTCAATTAATTTGATTTCTCTCTTTCTTTAACGGACACTTTTTTTCTTTTTTTCGAATCATGGTTAATATTTTTACCTAATGGAATTACACAGAAACAAGCCAAACGTAACAGCATATGAAATGATTCCATTCATAAGGCGTTACCATGGTAAATGAACATCTTCCATACACAAAGATCTGTAATTTGTCCTAATGATTTCTCTTTCTAATTTTTACAGAATGGAAATTAATATGGTTATAAAATAACTTCCAATCTTATCTTTCTCATCTTTCAAAATTCCTCTCTGTCTGACAGTCTATCTGTCCTTTTCCTCCCTTGCTATCTTTCCATAAACAACATTTTATTTTTGTGTGTATAAATATTGATAAATAGACTGCATTCGATCGAGGCATTAACACCTAGCCTGATGCCCCATCCCCCGCAGCAGTGCAGGTGTTATGTGTGAAAGCATATGTTTTCCGTGCATGCACCTTTGTTTTACTTAAATGAAATATTGATTGTAGTGATATCGTGTACTGAATATTGTCAATAATTAAAGAGGATTAAATGATCGACAAGGTCAATGTCTGCTTTGTCGAAATCAAACTTGGCAGCAGTAGTTATTCTCTTTAATAAATAAATAATAAAGTAATAAAAAAGCAGCCAACATTCTAAAATTTATCTTTTGAAGATTGATAATATTTCTCTAATCTCTTGTCTTAAAACAATAATGAATATTTGCTAAATCAGAAGTGTAATTTTTAATCAATGAAGATGCCAAAGAAAATGATCAAAACAAGAATTTTTCACTTGACATTCATGGAATTATTTTGTCTTGACTTTAAACATTGAGGAACAAAGAGCACAGGTTTAATTTTAAAACTGTAATTTTTAAAGCGATAAACAAAGCTGCAGTGCTCTCTTTGTTGCCAGATTTCTAAACCAATTTCTATTCACGATTTTGTGGTTCAAAGGCATCGCTATCAACTGGCGAATTATAGTAGATGCACCTGTAGTTTTTCTTTATAGTTAAAAGATTTCAATACTAGACATCAAAGTGGTTCATATTGCATGTTATGACGAGAACAGTCATCATATTAAAAAAAAATAACTGTGTACCTAATTAAGAAAAAAAAACATTTGTTTAAAGCCCCTTTTACAATTGGCGCACGAGCAGAAGCGACCAAATATTCGTGCGACCGAAAAATTAGATATGAATCGCCAATTGTTGCCGAAATAATCGCATATGAAAAAAGTATTCGTACGAATTTCGCACGATCTAAGCGAGCATTGTGCGATGTAAACGCATCGAATCTTGCGATATATCTTGCGTCTGTATGCGACTGTTGTACAATGAAAGCAACTGTTGAAAGATAATACGATAGAAACGCGCGAGAGACTAGGTGATCGGACGATTGAACGTGCGCCAATGTGATTGGGCGTGCAATTATGCCTTCCATGGTACACATGATCGTGCTAGTAAGCGGGGGCATGTACACCACCCATATTCAGTAGACATAGTTGAAAGCGTGAAAAGATGCCGCCCAAGAAGGTCCAGATATGCAGCAGCATTTATTATTATACCTCAATATGATTATTCTATTATATCTGATTGGTCTAGAAAGTCATGTGACAGGGAGATATCATAGGAATGAAAAAGCAGATATGAGCATACGATGTAGACAAATATGATTAAATCAAAAATATTTAATCATTATGATTCTCTTTATATCTCAGAACCAACTTAACTACATTGTATCTATGATTTATGAAAGAAAAGTTAGACAGTTGCATGGGAAATAAAGGAATCACGACGTTAATGTTGCGACTGTTGACAAGTAAAACATTATTAGAAATCAACGTATTTTGTGTAATCATATGTTGCTTGGTATAATAAAACGTCTATTGCATTAATGTTCAGGGAATATGAAGATTTATTTCCCAGAAAAAAAAACAAATTTCTCTCGGGCGAAGCCCTCAGGAAATATGATTTCTCTTGAGGGAATAAATCTTCATACATGTATTTCCCTCACCATCATGCAATAAATGTATATTGTTAATTTTGTTCTGAAATAGAGATACTTATACAGGGTATATATACTAATAGCAAAGCATGGCATATTGAGGCTGATAAGTCGTGCAATGATAGTAAAACGTTGAGCAACAGTCTCACGGTCGCAAAACAGACGCATGTAAACACCAGCGATTTATCTTACGATCTTTATAAATCGTGTATCTCCTTGAGAGTACACAAAACGTTGTAAAACGTTCGTACTAATGTTCGTGCGTTGCACTGCGATAATTTGGATCGCGTTGGGTCGCGTCTGAATAGTGTGCATGTCCACTATTCAGAGGAGACTTGATGCGACCAGTAAAACGTATGCAACGAATGCGTGAGCTCGTGCAACGTAAGCGGGGGCTCGTGCAACGTATGCGAGAGCTCGTGCGAAGCTGAAAAATTTCGATCGCAAGTGGTGTAAAGTGGTTTGCGCCAATTGTGAAAGGGGCTTAAAGCATTTGATGATGGGTTAAAAGAACAAACTAAACAAACAGTATATATGATTAAAGCTTCCACCCAGTAATTTTTGTTCACCGCCAGTTTATTAGTTACATGCAGTGTTCCACGATGTTGAAAGTTGTCAAAAATATACATGTACCTGTTATTCCTTTCATCAATAAATAAATAAACATGTATATCAGACCACAGTCTTTCATTTTTTTTTAATTGTAATCTTGTAATTTAATTTAAAAACGATAAGGTAAATTAAAGTATTTGATGCTCATGCTGATATATTATATGTAAAAACATATGCGTCTTGCTGTAGGTTGGATTTTGCCTGTAATTCCATTCGATTTTGTTTTCTGTGATATAACATACCCACGGTTTTTCTTTATTTAATTGTTAATCGAAGTGATTCTTAGATTATAAAAAAAATTGATAAAAAAAAGAAGATACATTTTATTTAAAAATGGTAAAAAAAAAATTGAAAATGCATCTTCATTTAAAAAAAAAGATAACAAAAAACGAATATATGCATTATTAGGTAGAGTTCAATTTATTCAGATATTGCAGGACTTCTATACAATCAAACTTTATGCAATTGACGCCCCTAAATTGTTATAATTTTTAAATGAAATTAGATCCCTGTAATGAAATTAACTATAGCTGATGTCAAAATTGTATAACACTTTTAAAAAATGCTGAAAAATATAACATAACCTTAACACAATTAGGAAACTATATAAAAGAGCGTATATACATTTTAAACAGTTTTGATTCACAGTGTTAGAGAATCTGTTGACAATGTGGTCGATTGCTCTGAAGTTATCAATCGACTGCCAACTTCACACCTGATTGAGTTAATTAGCTAATTAAAATTGATGTCCGAGTTAACAATGAGTTTGATGTAGGGGTAAACAAAAAATGAATCAACACTTAAAAGTTGATGATACATGTAACATTTTTTTTACAGATAAAAAAATTGCAAAGGAAATTAATTACTGAAAAGCGGCGTAGTTGACAGATCTGATTAGATTACTGTATGGGTATCAGGTGATGCTGAGCTATGAGAAGTGCATATTAAGAAAATTAGCTTTCTTGTTCATACCATCAGGTCTGAATGATTCCAGTGTTTGCAACAAGATTTTTTCCTGCTTTTCCTCTCTGCGTCTGTCTAATGAGGATTACGGTCATTAACTACTACTGCCATGTCATCTCATTTGTGGCAATTAATGGAAATGTTCACCGACGGGCTCTTTTTTGGGGGGTCTTTATGGTGGAGCAGTAATTGTTGATTCTTCTGCGGAAGTCATTTGCTTCACCTATGTATTACTTCGAGCTGACTTTGCAACTGATGAGATGGATGCAGTTGTCTGTTCGGCAAGACGTGTTGCCAAATATCTTGTAGGTGCGACAGTTAATTGGGCTTTCAAAACTGTGTGTTAATGTTGTGCTAGCACGGGAGGCATATGACATTTGAACATGTTTCAAAACCACCATATGGTAACGGGTTGGCTAATCTCGCTCTCACTACCATTTCCTTTGAGTTTCTTGGTCGTTTAAATGCAGAAATTGGCGAATCTTTGAAAAATGAAACCATTCGCTCGTTAGTATAAAGATTGAATATATTTCTAAGAAATCAATGCTGTTCAGGTTCTTAAAGACAAAGGTGATAGGTAGTAACAAGTGGGACCCTGCTTTTGTCTGCTTTCTCTTTGTATTGCAAAATGTTTCTCCTGTCTTTTGCAACAATCTCATCAATAGCAGATTGCACTGTGTGGGCTTTATAGCCTCGATTAAAACCGATAGGAATTTAATATCCTGCTCTGTTCTTCAAAGATTTCATCAGAAGATCAGATCCGTCTGATTCAGGTTGTTAATCCTTTAGGAATTCCTCTAAGAGTGTGAAAAGGGTGGCAGACTTGAGACAGTGATTAGAATCAGTGTGTTTTGTGTGGAGACTGAATTTTATTTCACCATCTTCCAGACGCGATGCAAAGCCCAAGAATACAGAATAAAGAGGCTGAACCGCAATTTTGTTTTGTTTGAGCAGATTCTTGGTATAATTTACGGGTTTTTTGTGATAGTTGATCAATTTTTACATAAATTTATGCCATTACTGTAAGTACTAGATAAAATATTTTAATTTATCCATTTCACGGGTGTGTTGTAGTGCTTGAATTTTATCAGATGATCAAATAAAAATACTTATATAAGTACGAAGGTTGTCCCAAAATAATGTAGACAGGACACATAATTTATAATTTGTTCACTGCAATTTCATTAGACCTCTATGTTTTCTTCAATGACCCTTTGGCAAACAATACTGAAAAATTCAAATCTGTACTTTATTTATTTCTCGAGAAAATAAATAATTATTAACAACAAGTTTTGTCAGGCGGCGCAATGTGCGACGTCGAAAATTTCCAGTTTTACGTTGTTGCTAAACCCTCCACATCGTTTTACGATAACATTTACGTTTTATTTACGAAAATGTCTTAGAAAAAATATCATCTTTGAACATGTACCCTGAGTGCACATACAACATATATTTCTAGTTTTTTTTTTTGTTTTAATATTTTCTATGTACAAACGATCTGTCGGCTCCAAACTTGTCCTGTATTACTTGTTGTTTAAAGTCCGTCTTACCGAAATGTGTCGTTCTGCATTTTGACGTCCATTGATATCGTTCGGGGTTTCTTTTTTTCACTTATTGTCATCATACTTGTTCAAATATTTTCAATGTTGTTTAACTACTTATTCACAAAACGCATTTCTCATCAATTTTGTTAATTTCATTTAATCCCAAAGTCGCTTAGGATTTATTTCATGGTTTTTACAAAATTGTATCAGTTACTGCTGCGCTGCCTTAAACGCTGACATTGTCATTTTATTACGAGTTAACTTTTCAATTTGTCAGAAAACGTGCTATATAATATTTAAAAGTTTTGTTATAGCCAAACAATTTTCTGAGTAACTAATAAAATTATTATCCAATATCAATGTATGTTTTATTTGAATTTTTTCATTCAAAAGTACTTTTCCTCGCAATTTTCATTTCATTATGTTGATTTTAACTTTTTGTTTTTTACATTGCGCCGCATGTCGAATTTCTGATCTAACATGCTTTCATTTCTTTAATTTAATCTCAAACAATATTTGATTTTAAAACACTAATTGAATGCAAATATCTTGAACCCTTTGTGGCACAAATGTCATCTTCCTTTGTCTTCGATTAACTGAATAACGCCACTTTTCTACGCTATTTTGGGACAACTCTCGTACATGTAGAAAAATGGAGTTTCTTTACCATCGTTTATGCATTGTCTAAATGTTTAAAATTGTAACAGGTTTCGGTTGAATATGTTTTGGTATTTCACCGGAATCAACAAAGTTAAGTAGTATACCCCAATATATCATCGACTCGTATTGATTTTAAATTGTTGCAAAGAGGTTATTACCATTGACGCCTACGATAGACCTTAAATTTTGTTTTCCGACAGCCGGAAAGGCCCGATAGAAATAATTGATGTTTATCCTTTGTTGAATATTTGTCCCACATCATAAAGAAATAATCTATGTCTAGACAAGTTCCGAATGCATGGTGATAGCAAACCATCTGTACATAATGTTTTATTATACTTTCATGTTAAATACTGAAATCTGATTGGTTTAGACGCAGTTAATAATCCATTCTATTACCCTCAGCGTTAGCAACACACTTAGCAACGGGTAACACAACGAATTGTTACATGCGCGTAAATTATGCGCGAACGGTTTGCAGTAGAATTCACGTCATTTCTATATAAAAGCAGTAAAAATATTCTCTAAAATTAAGACATTCAGTATAATAAAATAAACGCTTCGCGTCGGTTGACAATTGTTTCCTCGGGGTGTCAGTTTCAACTGTTACCCTCCCAAACAGGCACTATTTATATACTGTTATTTTGTATTCTTATAATGCAACATCGGAACTGATAAACACAGTTGAATACATACATGTACACCACTACCTGGATAAAACTTAAAGTAACCATGCAGAATTCTGTCATCCTTGCATTTCATTTAGATAAATCGACATGTCATTTAAAATAAACTGTTAAAATGACAATACCTTTGATGTGTACTTATTTACTGAATGCATTTTTATGATGTATATACATTTGCACAGTTTAATGATACGTTTTCAATATCTTTTGTTGTATATACATTACTTCTGGGATATATGTTTGATATAATTTGGAGTATATTGGAGTATATCTGATAAATATGTTATTGTATATATCATTACTTATAAGATTTTTTACTGGCTAACTACAGAAATATATTAAGTTGATCCATTTCATTGATAGAGGATTGTAATGAACAATAGCCGCACCCCTCAAATTGAAAGGGTGGTTCTTCATTGTTTTTAAATTACAGAATCGGTAAGACAGCAAAAGTAGTGCGTTTAAACAAAATATGCATTATACATGCAAAGTTTAATTATATTATTGTGACATTTTATATTGGAATGCTTAACACGTCAGAAATTGGGATTTCCATTTCAAAAGCAAATGTTTGATGTACATTTTTTCTTTAACTTTTGAATCCCCGACTTTCACTATCAGTTTTATAATTTTTCAATGCAAACACAATTTTTAGGAAAGCAAATCCAAAATTCCACAAAATATTAACAAAAAAGACACATTTTTATGTGCTTTCATTAAGATTGTTAAGCAACGTCGTTGTGTCCTTGGGAAAGGCACTTTACATGAATTTCCTCACTCCACCCAAGTGTAAATTGGGTACCTGGCTATAGACAGTGAAAGATATTGTCAGAATGTGAGTGTTTGAGCGCTTTAACGGCTGCCACACTGAAAAGGCTCTGGAATGCTATAAGGTCTGCTGGGGTAATAATTGTAAAAGCGCTTTGTGAATGCTTCGGTATTATAAAAGCGCTATATAAAAATTGCAATTATTAAAAATTAGGCCCGAGGCTTTAATCATTAATATCAACATTAACGGTAAGGAAAATGCATCTGTGGACTGTTATCAAATTAACAAATTTTATATTGAAATAAATGTTAAATAGGACAATATGTTGATCAATAAAAGGAATATAAAAATTTATGTTATCTTAAATATTCTGAACAGTCCTTAATGCCAAATACTTCAATAAGAGAAGTGTTCATTAACCAGTCTAATAAATTCGATATTGACCAGCCTGCATGTCCAACACAAACGTCACAGCTGATTATTTTTCGTCCAAACACGACTAAACGAAAATGGCCAAAACAGCTGTGCAATATGAAAGACTGTGAGCTACGTAAAATTTAACTTGCACCTTGAGTGTTGGGTATACAATGCAACAACGGATTGTTAGCTGAGATTGGGGCAACACATTTTATGTTGGACCGACCGACAGAAATAACATTGGTAGCAATTGTCTGCAGGTTCATGATATAATGCAAGTTCGTTTCTGTAATATGCAAAAAATTATAAAATTTTCATTTCAAACGATTCAAACATGATCATAAATGTTTTAGACTTTGAAATTCGTTATACTGAACAAAACAAATGATATCTGAGGCCATTATTCATGATCTACATCTGGTCTGTAGGCCTTAAAACACAATTATCAAGAAAATCAGACATTTTGTCGAATTAAACATCCTATATCTAAAAATAAAAAAGAACCTTTTTGTATGATTGTAATGAAAAAAATGTTTTGTGTAGTATTAAACGAAAATTGAGTATAATATATTTGTAGAATTTGTCAGTGATTATTATAGTTGTAAGGAATGTGTTAGAGAGAACTTTTAGAACTTGTCAAACAATATTAGCATCAACAACTACATACTTATATTAATTATTTTAACCTGATTTAGCTAGTTGGCGCCAATTTTTTTTGTGTTGAATCTCATCTTTTTGGCCAACACAATGTTCACAGTTATGTGCCATAACTGAGTTTCAAACCGGGTGTCTGTACATCATTTTTCTGTAAGGTAGATTGTAAAAAAGTAATAAAGCTTATTTTCTACGATAACAAAAATGTAAAATTTTTCCGATGATTTGTAAAAAAGTCTGCCTTTGCCAAATTATTTTATAATCATTTCCCTTAAGTTAATAATTATCGTCTGCAAGCCAACATGGCACCAAACTGTTGAAAATTTATTGGAATGAAGAAACGATTGTTATACAGATGTCAGATGTTGGATCATGCATGCATAAAACAAAAAAAGATCGGAATAATTAGAAAACCCGTGAGGTAAATCTTAAACCATTGAAAAAAGGAGTAATGATAAAATCGTTACTCAGTTAAAAGTTTTTGAAAAAGGAACCGCGAAATGAATGAATCCCATACCTATTTCCTTAGAAATAAAAGGAAACATTACTGCAAAACAAGATTCTAGTCTACTAAATCAAATCGTAAGTAGACTTTCTCAGCTGTCATTGTTCGTCACTGATACAAATAACCGATAGTTTATCTTAAAAGATAACAAGAATTCTACGTCCAATCAAACAGAGCAGAATTGTTTTGCATGCATAACTTTCATTCATTAATTTCAAATCTATACCAAATATTGCTTCCACATAAACAAAGGACGAAAAATGACATTTGAATTTTGAGGGACATACATGTATCAAGTAGCCTACCTTTATATTAAAGAAGAAGTTTGTACGTCGCTAAACGAAGAAAATTCTCAGATTATTTTAAACCCAAGGAAAGCCATCTTATACAAAGAACTATATATGGCGATGACGAGATCTCAGTGAACGTCGGCAATTTTGCGAATTCGTTTATGGTAAAATACTGTATCTTTACTGATTTGAGTTTGACTGCTATGCCGTTTTGTTCAAATAGCAATTTAACATATTTATGCTCTTCAGAACTATAGTGTGAGCAAAAGTTGATGTTATTGCATAACATACTTCGTACATATTTTTAATGTTTATAATAATTCAATCATCAAATGGAAAGCTTTATCAATTATCATTGTGACGTCATAGATAAGTTCACACACATCTGAACGAACGTTCTTGCCACTCTGTAGTCTCAAGTAAGGTAACGTGTTTACAAATCTATATGTGTCAAAAAAGAATAGATGTTAAATTAATGATAGCAATGAAATATGGTTGCATATATAAATGTGTCCAAAATGAATAATACTATAAACGACGAGCCATAATTAAAAAAGTAATTTAAAAACAATGAATATTTAATCTTTTAAATATATACGATACTCATTTTTATGATAAAATTTGAAAAATGAATTCGTTCAAACATTATCACTTTTCACTAATTGTAATACTAGTTTTTTTAAAAAATAGAATACATGATCTAATGATGTTAAAACCTGTCGATTTTTCTTCAGTTTTTCACAGTCTATTTTTCTTTAAATATTGTCTATCGTTCCTTTTCCTCCCTTGCTATCTTTACATAAACAACATTTTATTTTTTCCAAAGGTGGACTATTTCCTTGTATGAAATGCATTTATGTGTGTATGAATGTTGATAAATAGACTGCATTCGATCGAGGCATTAACACCTAGCCTGATGCCCCATCCCCCGCTGCAGTTCAGGTGTTATGTGTGAAAGCATATGTTTTCCGTGCATGCACCTTTGTTTTACTTAAATGAAATATTGATTGTACTGATATCGTGTACTGAATATTGTTAATAATTAAAGAGGATTCAATGATCGACAAGGTCAATGTCTGCTTTGTCGAAATCAAACTTGGCAGCAGTAGTGATTCTCTTTAATAAATAAAAAATAAAGTAATAAAAAAGCAGCCAACATTCTAAAATTTATCTTTTGAAGATTGATAATATTTCTCTAATCTCTGTCTTAAAACAAAAATAAATATTTGCTAAATCAGAAGTGTAATTTTTAATCAATGAAGACCAAAGAAAATGATCAAAACAGGAATTTTTCACTTGACATTCATGGAATTTTTTGTCTTTACTTTAAACATTGAAGAACAAAGGGCACAGGTTTGATTTTAAAACTGTAATTTTTAAAGCGATAAACAAAGCTGCAGTGCTCTCTTTGTTGCCAGATTTCTAAACCAATTTCCTTTCACGATTTTGTGGTTCAAAGACATCGCTATCTACTGGGGAATTCTAGTAGATGCACCTGTAGTTTTTCTTTATAGTTAAAAGATTTCAATACAGACATCAAAGTGGTTCATATTGCATGTTATGACGAGAACAGTCATCATATTGAAAAAAAAGAATAACTGTGTACTATTTGAAGTTTATAATTAAGAAAAAAAACAACATTTATTTAAAACATTTGATGATGGGTTAAAAGAACAAACTAAACAAACAGTATACATTATGAAAGCTTCCACCCAGTAATTTTTGTTCACCGCCAGTTTATTATGTACATGCAGTGTTCCACGATGTTGAAATTTGTCAATAATATACATGCACCTGTTATTCCTTTCATCAATAAATAGATAAACATGTATATCAGACCACAGTCTTTCATTTTTGTAAATTGTAATCTTGTAATTTAATTTAAAAATGAATAGGTAAATGAAAGTATTTGATGCTCATGCTGATATATTATATGTAAAAATATATGCGTTTTGCTGTAGATAGTTTTTTGCCTGTAGTTCCATTCGATTTTGTTTTCTGTGATATAATATACCCACGGTTTTTCTTTATTTACTTGTTAATCGAAATGATTCTTAGATTAATAAAATAAAATTGATTGAAAAAAGGTACATTTTATTTTAAAAAGGTATAAAAAATTAAAAATGCATCTTCATTTAAAAAAAGATAACAAAACATGGATATATGCATTATTAGGTAGAGTTCAATTTATTCAGATATTGCAGGACTTCTATACAAACAAACTTTATGCAATTGACCCCCCTAAATTGTTGTAATTTTTAAATGAAATTAGATCCCTGTAATGAAATTAACTATAGCTGATGTGAAAATTGTATAACACTTAAAAAAATTGCTGAAAAATATAACATAACCTTAACACAATTAGGAAACTATATAAAAGAGCGATATATAGATTTCAAACAGTTTTGATTTACAGTGTTAGAGAATCTGTTGACAATGTGGTCGATTGCTCTGAAGTTATCAATCGACTGCCAACTTCACACCTGATTGAGTTAATTAGCTTATTAAAATTGACGTCCGAGTTAACAATGAGTTTGATGTAGAGGTAAAAAAAAAATAAATCAAAACTTAAAAGTTGATGATACATTTACTTTTTTTACAGATAATAAAATTACAAAAGAAAATAGTTACTGAAAAGCGGCGTAATTGACAGATCTGATAAAATTACTGTATGGGTACATGTATCAGGTGATGCTGAGATATGAGATGTGCATATTAAGAAGGTCAGCTTGTTTGTTCATACCATCAGGTCTGAATGATTCCAGTCTTTGCATCAAGACCTTTTCCATGCTTCTCCTCTCTACGTCTGTCTAATGAGGATTATGGTCATTAACTACTACTGCCATGTCATCTCATTTGTGGCCATTAATGGAATTTTTTACCAACGGGCTCTTGTTTGTTTTGGTCTTGATGGTGGAGCGGTGATTGTTGATTCTTCTGCGGAAGTCATTTGATTTACCTATGTATTACTTCGAGCTGACTTTGCAACCGATGAGATGGATGCAGATGTCTGTTCGGCAAGACATGTTGCCAAATATCTTGTAGGTGCGACCCTTGATTGAGCTTTTAAAACTGTATGTCAATGTTGTGCTAGCACGGGAGGCATATGACTTTTGAACATGTTTAAAAACCACCATTTGGTAACGGGTTGGCTTATCTCGCTCTCACTACCATTTTCATTGAGTTTAATGGTCGTTTAAATGCAGAAATTGGCGAATCTTTGAAAAATGAAACCATTCGCTCGTTAATATAAAGATTGAATATATTTCTAAGAAATCAATGCTGTTCAGGTTCTTAAGGGCAAGGGGATAGGTAGTAACAAGTGGGACCCTGCTTTTGTCTGCTTTCTCTTTGTTTTGCAAAATGTAAATCCTGTCTTTTGCAACAATCTCATCAATAGCAGATTGCACTGTGTGGGCTTTATAGCCTCGATTACACCGATAGGAATTAAATATCCTGCTCTGTTCTTCAAAGATTTCATCAGAAGATCAGATCCGTCTGATTCAGGTTGTTAATCCTTTAGGAATTCCTCTAAGACTGTAAGAGGGGTGGCAGACTTGAGACAGTGATTAGAATCAGTGAGTTTCGTGTGGAGACTGAATTTTATTTCACCATCTTCGAGAGGTGATGTAGTGCCGAACAATACAGAGGTTTTTTTTTTTTACACTATCTGGGTTTATTCAAATATCGAAAGACGCTGAACCTCAATTTTGTTTTGTTTGAGCAGTTTCTTGGTATAATTTATGGGTTTTTTTGTGATAGTTGATCAACTTTTACATACATTTATGCCATCACTGTGAGTACTAGGTATAATATTTCAAATTATCCATTTCACGGGTGTGTTGTAGTGCTTGAATGTTATCAGATGACCAAATACAAATACGTACATCTAGAAAATGGAGTTGCTTTTCCATCGTTTATGCATTATCTAGTTGTTTAAAATTGTAACAGGTTTCGGTTGAATATGTTTTGGTATTTTACCGGAATAAACAAAGTTAAGTAGTATACCCCAGCCAATATATCATCGCCTCGTATTGATTTTAAAATGTTGCAAAGAGGGTATTACCATTGACGCCTACGATAGACCTTAGATTTTGTTTTCCGACAACCGGAAAGGCCCGATAGAAATAAGTGATATTTTTCCTTCATGCATGTTGAATGTTTGTCCTACACCATAAAGAAATAATCTATGTCTAGACAAGTTCCGAATGCATGGTGATAGCAAACCATCTGTACATAATCTTATGTTATTTTGTATTCTTATAATGGAACATTGGAATTGATATATACAGTTGAATCCATACACCACTACTTGGATAAAACTTTAAGTAACCATGCAGAATTCTGTCATCCTTGCATATCATTTAGAAAAATCCACATATCATTTAAAATAAACTGTTAAAATGACAATACCTTTGATGTGTACCAATCTACTTAATGCAATTTTATGATGTATATACATTTGCACAGTTTTATGATACGTTTTCAAAATCTTTTGTTGTATATACATTACTTCTGGGATATATGTTTGATATAATTTGGAGTATATTGAAGTATATTTGATAAATCTGTTATTGTATTTATCATTACTTATAAGATTTGTTCCTGGCTAACTACAGAAATATATCAAGTTGATCCATTTCATTGACAGAGGATAGTAATGAACAATAGCCGCACCCCTCAAAATGAAAGGGTGATTCTGCTTTGTTTTTAAATAACAGAATCGGTAAGAGAGCAAAAGTAGTGCGTTTAAACAAAATATGCGCAATACTTGCAGAGTGTAATTATATTGATGTTACGTTTTACATCGGAATGCTTAACACGTTAGACATTTGGATTTCCAGTTTAAAAACAAATGTCAAGTGACGGAAGATTTGGAATTGCTTAATGTACTAATTTCTAGAACTTTCGTATCCCCGACTTTCACTATCAGTTTTTTAATTTCTCTATGCGAACACAATTTCAAGGAAATGAATCCAAAAATCCACCACAAAATGTTAACAAAAAAGACACATTTTCATGTGCTTTAATTAAGAGTTCCCTCGTTGCTTAACAAAAATAAGGCCTGAGGCTTTAATCATTAATACATGTATCAACATTAACGGCAAGGTAAATGCATTTATGGACTGTTATCAAATTAACAAATTTTATATTGAAATAAATGTTAAATAAGACAATATGTTGATCAGTAAAACGAATACAAAATTTAATGTTATTTAAATATTCTGAACAGTCCTTAATGCCAAATATTTCAATAAGAGAAGTGTTCATTCAACTAGTCTAATAAATTCGATGTTGGCCAGGCTGAACGTCCAACACAAAGTCAAAGCTATTTATTTTTCGTCCGAACACGACTAAACGAAAATGGCCAAAAACAACGGTGCAATATGAAAGACTGTGTGCTACCTATAATGTTACTTGCACTTGGAGTGTTTGGTATACAGTGCAACAACGGATTGTTAGCTGAGATTGGGGCAACACATTTTATGTTGGACCTACCGACAGAAATACCATTGGTAGCAATTGTCTGAAGGTTCATGAAATAATGCAATTAAGTTTCTCTAATATGCAAAAAATTATAAGATTTTCATTTCAAATGATTCAAACATGATCATAAATATTTGAGACTTTGAAGTTCGTTAAACTGAACAAAATAATAAAGAATAGCATTAAGTATCTGAGCTTTTTCTGGCAGTAAGATGAGCAATCGCTGCATGCTTTAATAAATCCATGTTAAACCTTTGTCATTACAAAGCATATTGTAATAAGGTGATAAAATTTGCTAATTTTAGAGAAGCAATCTGTATTTATCTTTATCCTCTTCTATTATATGGGAGTAATGATAATGAATAAAAAAACCCTCTAATTGTCTTAACTCAGAGTAACTGATTTGGGATATGATACAAATACATTCAGATTAATCCATTTTTATTTCAAAATGGTCACGCAACTGAAGTGACTAACAACCCATTTATTTTATGTACATACTAAGCAAAATTGTGAGTGCAGTTATGTTTCAGTAAAAACTATATCTTACATCTTTTATCAAGTTTTAATATAATTAAAAAGTAAAAAAAAATTAAACTTAAATTTTATACAAAAATCGTAATTGTACTTACCATTTTCCGCGACATTATTATTATCGTCATCTTTATTCTAATGTTTAAGTCCTTTAGAAACAAATGCTATTTTTTAAACAAAATGCTATAGCAAGATAAAACTCCACCGATCAGTAAAATAAAAAGTGACTGAAAAGTATCAAAAACGTTTCAAAATGGCATAGCCTTTCGATAGATAGATAGATAGATAGATAGATAGATAGATAGATAGATAGATAGATAGATAGATAGATAGATAGATAGATAGATAGATAGATGATAGATAGATAGATGGATAGATAGGCGAAATAATAAAAAAAATATTGAGTATAAAATTTCAAAACATCCCATTCACACATATTTTGCGTTGAGGTTGGAAACGAAATGCCACCCATTTTTTATACAAAATACACCCTTGCATTAAATGTACATCGTACATATACATGTATTTGTTCTTCAGTATTCATTATCTAATCAACTAAAAAATATAAACGTACATCAAATTATCAAATACAAAAAATCGAATGAAAATTATCGACTGTTTGTCAATACATTGTTTTAGCGTGTTTAAGGCAAGACCATATATAATTACTGTAATTAAGGATTATAAGGAAGTTTTGATGCAAGAATCGATATAACATATCAAAACTCTCATCATATTCTAATTTACTACGAATTTAATCAAATATCTCTGATAAATTGTACTTTTAACATTATGGTAAGCAACCAGAGTTGGGGTCAATTACTTTGAAAAGTAATTAATAAATAAATTACTTTCAAATACATTGACAATTTTATCAATTACTTACAATTACAATTACATTGATTTTTAAAAATGTAATAAATTACTCTCAATTACTTTAATAAATGTAATTAATTACATATCAATTGCTTTAGTTATATTTTTTTTTTAAATCTTGAGAACATATACATAAATTAACAGCATTAAGATATACAGGGCTTTATGTACGGTTATGTTTTTAAAGGTTGTATAGTTCAGTTTAAATCAGATTTCTTGAACATTTCTAAAAGAAATTGTCTTTAACATTAAATTCATTAAGTACCATTGAGTTCATTTTTGGTTTTGAATAATATTTTCTCTATTGTAAATTAATTTTTATTCACATATTAAAACTATGTTTATTCAGGAAATACAACTTTCGGCAGTACAGCATTTCAGTTTATAAATAATAATTGCTTTAATTCACAAGAATGAGATATTTCGACTCCCTTGAGTCAAAAATCAATGGGGGTTCTTGGGTATTAGAGGAGTTCACAGTTCCACAAAATAAGATCTTTACCTATTGCACTGGGCAGTGTGTCATGCTGTATAAATATATGAAACATTATGGGACATTTAATTATTGTATAAACAAAAGTCCATGCCAAACATGTATAAAATCTATTTATCATTATAGGACAACTTGTTATATTTTAAACTTGTAAAAAAAAGTAACTGAGATGTAGTTGAAAAATAATTGAAAATACAAAATATTTATGGAATGTATTTAAATACATTCAATTACTTGTAATTAAATACAGACTCAATTACAAATTACTTTCAATTACTTTGAAAAATGTAATTAATTACAATCAATTACAAATCCTTTTTTTAATTAATCAATCCCTGTTAGCAACGCTATTCTCTGCAACAGCGTTTAACAAATTATTTTGTTTATTTAAGCAAAGGTTAGGACTAGGATTTTAGCTTAACTTACGTCGGGTGCAAAGTTACGTCTTTTAGTGAAACGGACTTTAGTCCAAATATTTGACTTGAGTCCGGATTTATGCCAGTGTATTGTTCCGATGGGCGTACGCCTTTTGGTGAAATGGCCCCTGACCTTCAGTCACTTTAACAAACCTTTCTGTCAAAATCCGTTTAACAAAATGCCAAATGGTCAATCTGCGCACAAAATTGATTACAAAAGAAAAAGATAACCATACAATACACAAAATTCGCAATTTAAAAAAAGGAAAACCTGAAATAAAGATTAAACATTAAGATTTCATTCCATGCTGTATTGTTTTATTCATCAGGAATCTTATCTTTTTGACCAACACAATGTACACAATTGCATGCCATAACTGAGTTTTCAAACCGGGTGTCTGTACATCATTTTTATGTTAGGTAAATTGTAAAAAAGTAATAAAGCTTATTTTCTACGATAACCAAAATGTAAAACTTTTCCGATGATTTGTAAAAAAAAAAAAAAGTCTGCTTTTGCCAAATTATTTTATAGTCATTTCCCTTAAGTTAACAATTATCGTCTGCAAGCCAACGTGGCACCAAACTATTGAAAATTTATTGGAATGAAGAAACGATGGTTATACAGATGTCAGATGTTGGATCATGCATGCATTAAACTAAAGAATGATCGGAATAATTAGAAAACCTGTTAGGAAAATCTTAAAACATTGAAAAAAGGAGTAATGATAAAATCGTTACTCAGTTAGTGATTTGTGCCTTAAAATTCATATCTGATCCTAAGGGTAAGTTCATATTAACGGAAGAGCCACAGTAATAGCACAAGCATTAACTTTGATTTCCGCTTGTGACGTTTTAGTTTACAGCGTTAAACGTTTGTGACTTCATTATAAAACTCGTCATTTTAACTTTTGATAATTTTTGTTTATCTAACTTACTGTTGTACATTAACAATAATTAAACCCACTTATAATCAGTTTTCAAATAATACATTAAAAAAAGTAAATATGCCTATAAATTGTTATAATTGAAGATATGATGAAGGCCGGATGAGGAAGATGAGGCCCATGATGATGGCAATAATTGCAAAAAAACTCAATCCAATGTATAAAGATATGAAATGTTAACAAATCTTGTTTTAGAGAACAAACCTATGGTTAGAAAAGTACACAATTTAACTTTCTTCCTAGAGCAGTATTTTCCAAATGTTGTTGCCTATGACCTCTGTTGTAGACTACTATGGGTAAACAAACCTAGAAAGTTGTATTTACACCGTGCAATCCCTTACTGTATTACACATGGGGAACGACCGCCAAGTTATTTTCCTTCATTCTGTGTCAATAGAGTAGCATACCATAGCATTGCATGGCATGATTATGTTCTCAATAACTAAACGTTTCTCTGGTTATGGGGATTAATATAACATAAAACTGATAAAGGCTTGATGTTGTTGACATAATCATAATAAAAGAGTGCAATGTCCTCATGTCAATTCATGCAATTTATGGTAGCCGATTTGAAATAAGAATGAGATACTAGAAACGGTACAAATGCATTCTTTTTAGATATACAATATTAAGAAATGAATTGAGAGATAGTTTTTTTATTATATTAGTAATATTTGTGCGTAATAATGTAACATAGTTAGGTACATGTAAAAAAAAACAGTGCCGATCAGACCCAACCTAACACAAAGTAAACCCCACCTAAACCGTGGGTTAACTTCCGTGGTTTACTCTTGGTTTACTCCGGGTTTACTAGAGTGGACCCAGAATAAACCCAGAGTTAACCCAAAGTAAACCAAGCATAGACCCAACGAGTAAATTTCAATCAGACGTATACCCCTGAAAGCAGACGCTACACGTTTATTTGGAATATTCAATGGGCAGGAATTACAGGTAGTAAGATGAAGATTTGTCTGCTTTAGACTTCAGGGCATAAAATGGACCCCAAAAGCAAACTACGAGTAAATCCCGAGTGGACCCAAAGTAAACCAAGATTGGATACAAATTTTCAAAAAGCAGACCCAGGGTAAACCAAAAGTAAACCCCAAAAGTAAACTCAGCGTTTAGATTGGGTCTACTCTGGTGTTAAGTTGGGACTGATTGGTATTGTACCGATTTGAAAGTTCCAATTAATTTGATTTCTCTCTTTCTTTAACGGACACTTATTTTCTTTTTTTCGAATCATGGTTAATATTTTTACGTAATGGAATTACACAGAAACAAGCCAAACGTAACAGCATATGAAATGATTTCATTCATTGGGCGTTAGCATGGTAAATGAACATCTTCCATACACAAAGATCTGTAATTTGTCCTTATGATTTCTCTTTCTAATTTTTACAGAATGTAAATTAATATGGTTATAAAACAACTTGCAATCTTATCTTTCTCATCTTTCAAAATTCCTCTCTGTCTGACAGTCTATCTGTCCTTTTCCTCCCTTGCTATCTTTACATAAACACCATTTTATTTTTTTCCAAAGGTGGACTATTTCCTTGTACGAAATGCATTCATGTGTGTATAAATATTGATAAATAGATTGCATTCGATCGAGGCATTAACACTAAGCATGATCCCCCATCCCCCGCAGCAGTGCAGGTGTTATGTGTGAAAGCATATGTTTTCCGTACATGCACCTTTGTTTTACTTAAATGAAATATTGATTGTATGAAATCGTGTTATGAATATTGTCAATAATTAAAGAGGATTAAATGATCGACAAGGTCAATGTCTGCTTTGTCGAAATCAAACTTGGCAGCAGTAGTTATTCTCTTTAATAAATAAAAATAAAGTAATAAAAGAGCAGCCAACATTCTAAAATTTATCTTTTGAAAATTGCTGATATTTCTCTAATCTCTGTCTTAAAATAATAATGAATATTTGCTAAATCAGAAGTGTAATTTTGAATCAATGAAGATGCCAAAGAAAATGATCAAAAGAAGAATTTTTCACTTGACATTCATGGAATTATTTTGTCTTGACTTTAAACATTGAGGAACAAAGGGCACAGGTTTAATTTTAAAACTGCAATTTTTAAAGCGATAAACAAAGCTGCAGTGCTCTCTTTGTTGCCAGATTTCTAAACCAATTTCTATTTACGATTTTGTGGTTCAAAGACATCGCTATCTACTGGCGAATTCTAGTAGATGCATCTGTAGTTTTTCTTTATAGTTAAAAGATTTCAATACAGACATCAAAATGGTTCATATTGCATGTTATGACGAGAACAGTCATCATATTAAAAAAAAGAATAACTGTGTACCATTTGAAGTTTATAATTAAGAAAAAAAACAACATTTCTTTAAAGCATTTGATGATGGGTTAAAAGAACAAACTAAACAAACAGTATATATTATTTAAGCTTCCACCCAGTAATTTTTGTTCACCGCCAGTTTATTATGTACATGCAGTGTTCCACGATGTTGAAATTGTCAATAATATGCATGTACCTGTTATTCCTTTCATCAATAAATAAATAAACATGTATATCATACCACAGTCTTTCATTTTTGTTAATTGTAATCTTGTAATTTAATTTAAAAATGAATAGGTAAATGAAAGTATTTGATGCCCATGCTGATATATGTAAAAATAAATGCGTTTTGCTGTAGATAGTTTTTTGCCTGTAATTCCATTCGATTTTGTTTTCTGTGATATAATATACCCACGGTTTTTCTTTACTTGTTAATCGAAACGATTCTTAGATTAATAAAATAAAATTGATAAAAAAAAGATACATTTTATTTAAAAATGGTATAAAAAATTAAAAATGCATCTTCATTTAAAAAAAAGATAACAAAACACGAATATATGCATTATCAGGTAGAGTTCAATTTATTCAGATATTGCAGGACTTCTATACAAACAAACTTTATGCAATTGACGCCCCTAAATTGTTATAATTTTTAAATGAAATTAGATCCCTGTAATGAAATTAACTATAGCTGATGTGAAAATTGTATAACACTTAAAAAAATTGCTGAAAAATATAACATAACCTTAACACAACTAGGAAACTATATAAAAGAGCGATATATAGATTTCAAACAGTTTTGATTTACAGTGTTAGAGAATCTGTTGACAATGTGGTCGATTGCTTGGAAGTTATCAATCGACTGCCAACTTCACACCTGATTGAGTTAATTAGCTTATTAAAATTGACGTCCGAGTTAATAATGAGTTTGATGTAGAGGTAAAAAAAAAAATCAAAACTTAAAAGTTGATGATACATTTACTTTTTTTACAGATAATAAAATCACAAAAGAAAATAGTTACTGAAAAGCGGCGTAATTGACAGATCTGATAAAATTACTGTTTGTGTACATGTATCAGGTGATGCTAAGATATGAGATGTGCATATTAAAAAGGTCAGCTTGTTTGTTCATACCATCAGGTCTGAATGATTCCAGTCTTTGCATCAAGACCTTTTCCATGCTTCTCCTCTCTACGTCTGTCTAATGAGGATTATGGTCATTAACTACGAGGGTCAATCAAAAAATACGAAGACTTTTGTCATAGCTATGTTACTTAACGTCATATCATTACTTAATTTGGTAGACATAATTAAGCGGTAGTTTCAAACAATTTACAAGAAAAAAAGTTAATAAATTCTTTTATTTCTAAGAATTATTTATAATCTAATCCTGCAAAAATGAGGTCACGGCGCACGGTCAAAATGTGTGTTATGTCAACAATAAACCATATAATGTTGAAAATAATATCTCTATAATTTGGGCTTAAAACCAAATAATATTGAAACCTCAAATTAAGTATAGTCATGGTATTCTATGTTCCAAATAATGACGGGATATATTGTTTTGTCGAACAGATATTAGTTACTAAAGACAGATAGTCCTCTTTAGAATTGACTAAAAACATCGACGTCGCCGGACGTCACGGCGCAACGAGAAGTACAAACAAAATGGATTTTACTCAGGAAAAAGCCGATATAAGCTGTGAAAATGTTCAATGGTGCAAAAAATAGGTCAACAATTATTTGCAAGTTTGTGTTTAACTGTAATAAATTTTGTGGGGGTGGTGATAATTGTATTTTGAATATAAAACAGTCCGCTAGAGAGTCGAATATCTGTAAATATTTGGTCAAAAAATAAGTAACGTCAACCGACGTTCAGGGTTATCCTTACTGTAAACTAAGAGACACACGGTTAGAAAATGAAAACTTTGAAAAACTAACTTATGATTCTCGAACAAATGTGTACAAATAAGATGTTTAGTGCTTCAGTGCCATTTTAAATTGTAATGTTAAAGACACAAGAGACTAATCGTGATAAAAAGATGGGGTATATCTATAAACTGTACGCGTTTAATCTTGACGTCATGTTTTGAACGTTACCGTGCGCCGTGGTGACAAAACATGTTGTTTTTAAAAAGGGGTAACAAAAATACCGTTTCATAAAATGGACTAAAACTTTGCATATCAATAACATAAGTGTTGGTGCACAAATTAATTTGTTAAGTATGACTTTCATAAAAAAAGATATGATAGACAGCCACAATGTCTTCGTATTTTTTGATTGACCCTCGTACTACTGCCATGTCATCTCATTTGTGGCCATAAATGGAATTTTTTACCAACGGGCTCTTGTTTTTTTTTTGGTCTTGATGGTGGAGCTGTGATTGTTGATTCTTCTGCGGAAGTCATTTGATTCACCTATGTATTACTTCGAGCTGACTTTGCAACCGATGAGATGGATGCAGATGTCTGTTCGGCAAGACATGTTGCCAAATATCTTGTAGGTGCGACCCTTGATTGAGCTTTTAAAACTGTATGTTAATGTTGTGCTAGCACGGGAGGGATATGACTTTTGAACATGTTTAAAAACCACCATTTGGTAACGGGTTGGCTTATCTCGCTCTCACTACCATTTTCATTGAGTTTCTTGGTCGTTTAAATGCAGAAATTGGCAAATCTTTGAAAAATGAAACCATTCGCTCGTTAATATAAAGATTGAATATATTTCTAAGAAATCAATGCTGTTCAGGTTCTTAAGGGCAAGGTGATAGGTAGTAACAAGTGGGACCCTGCTTTTGTCTGCTTTCTCTTTGTATTGCAAAATGTAAATCCTGTCTTTTGCAACAATCTCATCAATAGCAGATTGCACTGTGCGGGCTTTATAGCCTCGATTACACCGATAGGAATTAAATATCCTGCTCTGTTCTTCAAAGATTTCATCAGAAGATCATATCCGTCTGATTCAGGTTGTTAATCCTTTAGGAATTCCTCTAAGACTGTAAGAGGGGTGGCAGACTTGAGACAGTGATTAGAATCAGTGAGTTTCGTGTGGAGACTGAATTTTATTTCACCATCTTCGAGAGGTGATGTAGTGCCGAACAATACAGAGGTTTTTTTTTTACACTATCTGGGTTTATTCGAATATCGAAAGACGCTGAACCTCAATTTTGTTTTGTTTGAGCAGTTTCTTGGTATAATTTATGGGTTTTTTTGTGATAGTTGATCAACTTTTACATACATTTATGCCATCACTGTGAGTACTAGATACAATATTTCAAATTATCCATTTCACGGGTGTGTTGTAGTGCTTGAATGTTATCAGATGACCAAATACAAATACGTACATGTAGAAAATGGAGTTGCTTTTCCATCGTTTATGCATTGTCTAGTTGTTTAAAATTGTAACAGGTTTCGGTTGAATATGTTATGGTATTTTACCGGAATAAACAAAGTTAAGTAGCATACCCCAGCCAATATATCATCGCCTCGTATTGATTTTAAAATGTTGCAAAGAGGGTATTACCATTGACGCCTACGATAGACCTTAGGTTTTGTTTTCCGACAACCGGAAAGGCCCGATAGAAATAAGTGATATTTTTCCTTTATGCATGTTGAATGTTTGTCCTACACCATAAAGAAATAATCTATGTCTAGACAAGTTCCGAATGCATGGTGATAGCAAACCATTTGTACATAATGTTATGTTATTTTGTATTCTTATAATGGAACATTGGAATTGATATATACAGTTGAATCCATACACCACTACTTGGATAAAACTTTAAGTAACCATGCAGAATTCTGTCATCCTTGCATATCATTTAGAAAAATCCACATGTCATTTAAAATAAACTGTTAAAATGACAATACCTTTGATGTGTACTAATTTACTTAATGCAATTCTATGATGTATATACATTTGCACAGTTTTATGATACGTTTTCAAAATCTTTTGTTGTATATACATTACTTCTGGGATATATGTTTGATATAATTTGGAGTATATTGAAGTATATTTGATTAATCTGTTATTGTATTTATCATTACTTATAAGATTTGTTTCTGGCTAAGTACAGTAATATATCAAGTTGATCCATTTCATTGACAGAGGATAGTAATGAACAATAGCCGCACCCCTCAAAATGAAAGGGTGATTCTGCTTTGTTTTTAAATAACAGAATCGGTAAGAGAGCAAAAGTAGTGCGTTTAAACAAAATATGCGCAATACTTGCAGGGTGTAATTATATTGATGTTACGTTTTACATCGGAATGCTTAACACGTTAGACATTTGGATTTCCAGTTTAAAAACAAATGACAAGTTACGGAAGATTTGGAATTGCTTAATGTACTAATTTCTAGAACTTTTGTATCCCCGACTTTCACTATCAGTTTTATAATTTTTCACAATTTACACAATTTCAAGGAAATGAATCCAAAAATCCACCACAAAATGTTAACAAAAAAGACACATTTTCATGTGCTTTAATTAAGAGTTCCCTCGTTGCTTAACAAAAATAAGGCCTGAGGCTTTAATCATTAATACATGTATCAACATTAACGGCAAGGAAAATGCATTTATGGACTGTTATCAAATTAACAAATTTTATATTGAAATAAATGTTAAATAAGACAATATGTTGATCAGTAAAAGGAATACAAAATTTATTGTTATTTAAATATTCTGAGCAGTCATTAATGCCAAATATTTCAATAAGAGAAGTGTTCATTCAACTCGTCTAATAAATTCGATGTTGGCCAGGCTGAACGTCCAACACAAAGTCAAAGCTATTTATTTTTCGTCCAAACACGACTAAACGAAGATGGTCAAAAACAGCGGTGTAATATGAAAGACTGTGAGATACTTATAATGTTACTTACACCTGGAGTGTTTGGTATACAATGCAACAACGGATTGTTAGATGAGAGTGGGGCAACACATTTGATGTTGGACCTACCGACAGAAATACGATTGGTAGCAATTGTCTGCAGGTTTCATGAAATAATGCAACTAAGTTTCTCTAATATGCAAAAAATAATGAAATTTTCATTTCAAATGATTAAAACATGATCATAAATGCTTGAGACTTTGAAATTCGTTAAACTGAACAAAATAAATGACATCTGAGGCCATTATTCATGATCTATATCTAGTCTGTAGGCCTTAAAACACAATTATCAAGAAAATCAGACATTTTGTCTCATTAAACATCCTATATCTAAAAATAAAAGAGAACCTTTTTGTATGATTGTAATGAAAAAAAATGTTTTATGTAGTATTAAACAAAATTGATATATAATATATTTGTAGAGTTTGTCAGTGATTATTAAAGTTGTAAGGAATGTGTTAGAGAGAACTTTTAGAACTTGTCAAACAATATTAGAATCAACAACTACATACTTATTAATTATTTTAACCTGATTTAGCTGGTTGGCGTCAAATTTTTTGTGTTGAATCTAATCTTTTTGCTCAACACAATGTACGCAATTGCGTGCCATAACTGAGTTCAAACAGGGTGTCTGTACATCATTTTTATGTAAGGTAGATTGTAAAAAAGTAAAAAAGCTTATTTTCTACGATAACCAAAATGTAAAATTTTTACAATGATTTGTAAAAAAGTCTGCTTTTGCCAAATTAATTTATAGTCATTTCCCTTAAGTTAACAATTATCGTCTGCAAGCCAACGTGGCACCAAACTGTTGAAAAATTTTTGGAATGAAGAAACGATGTTTATACAGATGTCAGATGTTGGATCATGCATGCATAAAACTAAAGAATGATCGGAATAATTAGAAAACCTGTGAGGTAAATCTTAAAACATTGAAAAAGGAGTAATGATGTAATCGTTACTCAGTTAAAAGTTTTTGAAAAAGGAACCGCGAAATGAATGAATCCCATACCGATTTCCTGAGAAATAAAAGGAAACATACGTGTTAAGAGTAGAAAATATTGATTTACTGCAAAACAAGATTCTAGTCTACTAAATCAAATCGTAAGTAGACTTTCTCAGCTGTCATTGTTCGTCACTGATACAAATAACCGATACTCTATCTAAAAAGATAACAAGAATTCTACGTCCAATCAAACAGAGCAGAATTGTATGCATGCATAACTTTCATTCATTAATTTCAAATCTATACCAAATATTGCTTCCACATAAACAAAGGTCGAAAAATGACATTTGAATTTTGAGTGACATACATGTATCAAGTAGCCTCCCTTTATATTAAAGAAGAAGATTGTACGTCGCTAAACGAAGAAAATTCTCAGATTATTTTATACCAAAGGAAAGCCATCTTATACAAAGAACTATATATGGCTGATTAGTCATTTTTCCTTTATTGTTAAAATAGTTGGTCCAAATATTTTAGGGGATGACGAGATCTCATTGAACGTCGGCAATGTTGCGAATTCGTTTGTGGTAAACTACTGTATCTTTACTGATTTGAGTTTGACTGCAATGCCGTTTTGTTCAAATAGCAATTTAACATATTAATGCTCATTCAGAAAAAGTTAAATACATCTGTCACTATAGTGTGAGCAAAAGTTGATGTTCTTGCATTACATACTTCGTACATGTTTTTAATGTTTATAATAATTCAATCATCAAATGAAAAGCTTTTTCTATTATCATTGTGACGTCATAGATAAGTTCACACACATCTGAACGTTCTTGCCACTCTGTAGTCTCTTGTAAGGAAACGTGTTTATTAATCTAAATGTGTCAAAAAAGAATAGATGTTAAATTAAGGATAGCAATGAAATATGGTTGCATATATAAATGTGTCCAAAATAAATAAAACTATAAACGACGAGCCATAGTTAAAAAAGTAATTTAAAAACAACGAATATTTAATCTTTTGAATAAATACGATACTAATTTTTATGATAAAATTTGAAAAATGAATTCGTTCAAACATTATCACTTTTCGCTAATTGTAATACTAGTTTTGTTAAAAAAATAGAATACATGATCTAATGATGTTAAAAACTGTCGATTTTTCTTCAGTTTTTCACAGTCTATTTTTCTTGGGAAAAAAATCAATACATGAACGTACATGTGCATATAACTTTTTTGGCGACTCCCACTCAATAGGAATGCTATTGTAATCCTGGATGTTAATGTACTTTTGCATGAATGTATTATCAACAACTAATTTTTCAAATATCAATAGTTTATCAAATTTTTAGTTTATAGTGCGATCGCAGCTCACAAGCGCTAAGCGACGGCAAGGATTTCGAGCTTTGACGAAAATGCCTGGGCGATTTATTTAATTTATCAGCGCAGTGGTTCAGTGGGCTTGTGAACCAAACTTCACAACTTCGGATTCATCTGTCAAATAATAAAGTTTTTAAAAATTATAATTTTTGTCCCAAATTTCATTATTTGATATATTTGATATGTATACTTTTTTGGCATAATGTTGTCTTGAAATGTTATTTTTTTTTTGTTTTTGTTTTTTTTCCATTCAATTTGTAAAGAATACTGCTTTAATAACTATTAGAAAGGCAAATCTAATGTAATGTAGGTGTTTTAGTTTACTCATAACTCGTTCAAATACTTCAATAAAAATAAATGATGTTTCATAAAAGGATGGATCAAACATACACAAGGAATCATCTATGACTGGCTTGATTATATTTTGTAATTACTTTATGAATATATCTGATATTTTATTGCTTTTACATAAAATATGCACTGAAACATTATGCTAGTTAACACTTCATAGATAGTGCTTGTTAAGTACGAAAAAGACACCCACTCCCATCTTATGACTCTAGCCTCACGATTGAAAAATAATTTTAACCCAGGAACACTTTGATGTTTATTTCTAAATACTTTTTCAACACTTAAAATCAATTTTTTTTTAAATTTGACACATGCTTAACTCAAAATTATTTTTTACATTGCTACGAAATATCGACACATTCAGATTGCTCTCTCTATGTTCATTACTGACCCACGTAGGATGATAAGTCCTATGCTTTAAAAAAACCGTTGCACTGATCTTTCTTCACCGTGGATGGCTGACTTACTTTGAAAAAAAAATATTCAGTCACTAAATTATTTTTCTTTTGAATTTTTTCATTGCATCCATTAAAAAAACATATTAGGCTTGTATATAGTGTTGTGGATGTAAACATTTACTAAAACTGCGATGAATAATCACTGCACGTTTAAATTAATCTGAAATTCCCAATTGTATTGTTAGAGTGCAATTATTTTATAGAATATTTTAGGAAATACACTGTTTCAATTTTCATGTCATTTTCGCCTATTTGTAAAAAAAAAACGTATATCAGGGGCTTGTTGGAATTGCACAATAGTTGCATCATGATGAAGATACTGTAAACACAGGCCCCCTTTTCCTCGAATTTCCACAGAAAACTGTTCTCTGTCCAAACGTAAGTTTGAGATGTTATTATCAACCGCAAACACTCCTGAACGTCGCACGTAAGAATATCCCACTATAACTGCTAAACATGTTGGACCCGCCGCCATACTTATCCCAGATTCTTCCACGATAAATTTTAAACAAAGTACTTTCCAATGATACAACCAACGAAAAGACCACAAATACGTCCACAATTAAATAAGTCAGTAGCACTACTGGCTCTAAAAAGTACTGTAAGTGCCATTTTTTACTGATAATTTCTGATATTTACTGATATTGTACTGTTAGTGCTGAGAATTGCTGATATTTACTGATAATTTTACTGCTGTTACTGATAATTGCTGTTGGTTCTGATATTTACTGATGCTTTTGCTGTGAGCTCTGATAATTACTGAGATTTACTGAGATTTACTGTTGGTACTGAGAATTGCTAATAATTACTGAGAATATTTTAAGGCCCAAAACATTGTCTTTTAATTATTGAATAACACATATTTCAGATTTAACACAATTTATTTAATTATATATTCTTAAGTTTTATTTATTTGAAATTTAGCTTCTTTTTAACTTCGGAAACTCACAGATCACATTTTAGACAATATTAGAAAGCCGGTCAAAAATTGGTACTTAAAGTTAAGGCAGACTCCACAAAAATTTTAATTTCTAAATGCGATGGACATTTTTTTTTCAACAATGAAAAACCCCAAAATTCTTAACATGATTATTTTTCTTTTCAAAACAGAGAGATACCCGGTCAGGACTTTATAATGTCTTTGAGGTTTTACTTCACAGAAAGATTAGCGAGGCAGTATCTGGGTATAGTATACATACTTTCAGCAGATCAAGAGGTTTGAATGTCGCAACTCAACCTTGTAAATTGTCAGTCTGGCACCTTGTGTATGACATTACGTAATATCCGTATACAGGAATCCATGATCTTGAGAATATTTATTCAAAGAGAAAAGAATTATTTTTATTGACAACAATATAAATAACGTATTAGAATAATTTTCATTATTCATCACCTTTTTTGTTCCGCATTCAATTGATTCAAAAACGTTTGATAAATAATCTCTCTCTCTCTCTCTTTCTCTCTCTCTCTCTCCTACCATTTGCTGAAATCCAAATAGGTAACAATCGGCGAAGAATAATTTTTATTGTCCGACCTTTCACTCTTTCTCTTTTAATACATATGCAATATATCTTCTGTTGCACGGCTAAGTAATGTTGTCATGATCTAGTTCTATTATTGTATATCTGCCCACCCTGCTGCTCTCTCTCTCTCTCTCTCTCTCTCTCTCTCTCTCTCTCTCTCTCTCTCTCTCTCTCTCTCTCTTCTCTCTCTCTCTCTCTCTTAGATAATCTATTATAACGTATTTTGAGGCGTCAATGCAGAAAGGCATAAGCATGATTATGTCCCATTACAGTATCATAACCACCGATTGCAACAGTGATTTGATTGAAACCCCCCCCCCTCTCTCTCTCTCTCTCTCTCTCTCTCTCTCATTAATACTTTATTCATGCACTTGTATGCGGTTATATGACCAGCGGCTATATAATTTTGAAAATAAGACACACAATTTAACTGATTTTCCTTAATCTATGAACGCTTAGATATTTAATCTCCACGCCTAAAAGGAAGCAGAAAAAAATATTGTGTATGTCTGGAATTAAGAAAAACCTCAGAACTAACAGAGAGCACTCAGACTATACACACGACAGGGTTACCACGGCAAGGTGTGAAAATTGACCACCTATTTATATGTCTGGCAGTCGCTGAAAAGATTCTTTTGTATGTCTGGGATCAAGAAAACCCTCAGAACTAACGGACAACGCTCACAATATATACACGACAGAGTGACCGTGGCAAGGTGTGAAAATTGACCACCTGTGTATATGTCTTGCAGCCTCAGAATAAACAAATATAAATGGCCGGGAAATACAATGTGAAACAAAAGTGTTTGATTTTATTTTGAAAACAAAATTAGTGATTAAGGCCGGGATAAAAACATATTAAGTTTACAAATTTTTAAATATTTAACACGGTTCAATTAAAGAGTTGATCGCTCAAAATTTAGAATCATTAAATTAAATAACCACAATTACATAAAGTGGTTAAATTTTTGTTTACTATGGATTGTTCTATATATACAATGTAACACTGTAGTATCAAGAAGATTGTCGCACGGGGATGGGATATATAGCAATTCTGCAATTTCTACATTCATTTATTTATGTGCTGAATTGTGTTAATCAGCTAAAATAAAACTTAGAACAAGAACAAACAGAAAAAATATGCATTGAAATAAATAAGCAGATTATAAGAAGAATAATCAAATCTAGTTTTTGTGGTTGTAAAAAAGAAGTTACTGTTGATAAAACTTTAGTTAGATCTTACATATTTCTTTTTAAAAAATGCCCGGTATTTGTTTACCGATAATTTTAAATTAATAAATTTGCATGTAACAGTAATTAAAATTAACCTCTTAAAAATCCCCTGCCTGTAATTCTCAGTAATTACATCAGCAATTCTCAGTACCAAAAGTAAATCTCAGTAATTATCAGAGCTCACAGCAAAAGCATCAGTAAATATCAGTAAATATCAGAACCAACAGCAATAATCAGTAACAGCAGTAAAATCATCAGTAAATATCAGCAATTCTCAGCACTAACAGTACAATATCAGTAAATATCAGAAATTATCAGTAAAAAATAGCACTTTTAGTAATTTTTGAGCCAGTAGTGTAGAAAAAACCATGTAACTTACATTTCTTTCCTTAAAAACGAATAATATTCAAACAAAATTTCCAGTGCGTAAAATCGTGTTTCTAGATCGGTGTAAGGAATCAGAATGAAAGCATGCGGTTCTTTATCAGATTTCCATCGGTCAAGGCTACTATCGATGAGGCTAAGATATTTGGGGCTCAACATGGGGTATCTCACCAGTGTTCAAAAGCAATAACTAATAATACAAAAAACAACTGTATCGCCATAAATGCTATTATCTACATATTAGATGTTTTTCTTCCTTTTTTCTGAACGGGTGTAATGATCATAAAAAAACCTCAACCCTCACTGTTACTAATCCGAAATACAATACTTACATGTAACATCAAACCTGGTTTGTTTTTATTTCAAAAGGTTAAGTTTCTAATAAGGTAACTATCGGTTATTTTTTTTTTTTGTTAAAACTTAGCAATAATTTGAAAAAATACAATGTTTAAAGAGAAAGTTTTACAGTTTTTCTTAACTGTTAATAGAGGTAAAAGCTAAATTCTTTTTTCAAACTTGAACTTTGTACAAAACTCGTATTCATACTGATTATTGTATCTGATCATTAAATTGCTATTGAATGAATTATTATGTTTACGTCCTTGAAATAAACTAGTTAAAATAAACAAGTCATTAAAAAACATAAAACTCTAAAAAAAAAAAAAAAAGTGACTGCATTTCTTATGTCCAAATGATATAGCTCTGTAATTCAGTCCTTTTCAGAGACAGTGCAGCCAATGTTCTTTTTTTGGAATGTCACATGAGCATCCTCTACAATTGATAATATAAGGAAAGGCAAACTAAATGCCCACACAAAATAACATAAAATGGTTATGTATGTGGCGCAAAGATTCAACATGCATACTTAAAACTTTTGAATTACAGTTTATTTTCCACTAATGTTCATATTTTTCCAGTGAATCGAATTGAATATTTTTTACATAAATTTGATATCCAGTAAAATAATGTTTGGTTGTACTTGTGAAAACTCCTTCTGTACAAGTAGGAGTAAATGTTTGATATATAAAGAAACCAATGGTATAACATCTCCCAGTACGTGCTAATTGACGACTCTCTATAAATGTAGAATCAGTCTGCTCGATCTTCACTGCACTTGTTCTTCTTTCCACGAACAGTTATAATGGCAATCGTTCTTCCAAAATCGTTTTCTTGCCAGTTGGTTGACATTAATGACGACGATCATTGCTTTACGCAAACCATCCTCAAACCAGCTTTAATCTGCACAGGACCAAGCGATCGGAACACCCGTTCAATCTTGATGAACAACTTTCTGGAGCATCCACGCCTAGGTAGAGGTTGCAAAGGGCAGATATCATCCTGAGTGGGAAGAATGCATTAAAGACTTATCCAATAGACTTTTAAAAGCAGATTTGCAATGTACATTGTAAATAATCGGATGATTTGAGTGGGAAATTGTATGTTAATTAAGAAAGAAACTATTCAATTCTGAGGATTACAGCAGAACATCTGAGGATGCAGAGACTCTTCTCCAAACCTCAGACGGCGAGTACGGTGGATCACAAATGTGTTTTTTTTAAATTTGACTCTCCTGATCATGTATTTTTCGATTTTTTAAAAATGTATTACATGCTTTTCAATAACAAAACAAGATTTAATGTTCATTTGTAACTTATGTTAAAAATGTGAAATAAAACGTCATAAATGTCAAAAACAAGTGTTTTATTTTGATACATGAAAGATATCCGAAGCAAAATATGTACAATTTATACTGCTTAATGGGGGTAAATTTTGTTCAAGCTAAACAAAGAATAGTATTAAAAAACCCAAATGACTTCACCAAATTTAAAACGAAGGAGTTAAAAAATAATGACAACGCATGGATACAAAAAACGATGAGTAATATGTCTTAAAACAGATTTTTTTCATTTCAATTTAATGTACTATCGGAATAATAAAGATATAAACATGCATGTTATTACTTTGTTCTCTTCATTGAAGTTCAATATTCTCAGACTTTGTAGTCTCGCCCCTTTTTTATTTTGAATTACTTATTGTGTTTGTAATAGGACACACAGATTGCGGATTTTCTTCCTTGGGAAAAGGGTACGGTCATTATACATGTATGTAAAATATTTACTTATTTATATTTTAACATTTAATCATATAATGGCTGAAAATTATATAAATGTATTAAGGAATCATTCTTTGAATATTATGAGGTGATATTTTCGGTTGGGGAATGATCAAATCCATCATTAAGTTCTTTGGGCTTTATTGGATTTGACCACGCCCCGACTGAAATTATCATCTCATTATAAAACTCAAAGAATGATTTTTTATTCCTTGAATAAAGATGGAAGATATCTTCCTACTGCTTTTAATGACACATTAAGCTTTTGTCCCGGGAGACACGATAAATATTCTTCTGTGTCCTTGCTCATTAACCTTTTGCGCCGAGCTTAGGTAGCAAGGGACAGTTTCGAATAAAGTACCTGTCAATATTTTTGTAAAATTGAGAGTTGCTGTACTTGAATGCTTATGAGTGTTGCTAAAATTGATGAAATGATTTTTAATGATTATCATTAGTTAGAGGGGTGTCCCTTGTTGAAATTGATAGCAATATGTAGGCCCCTTATGTAAGGTACATGAGAATCAGAAGTAAAATGCGAAACCTGCGGCTATGACTGTTGTGCTGACTTTACACAGTGAAATTGCAATTTACAGACGGGAGGTAAGATAACACGAAAAGTAGGTGGATGGGACATGGTACACTATACACCGGTAAGTTTGTGACATGTGATAGTGCAACATGCACGCGGTACGGAAGGTCAACCCTCTGCAGGGAATTAGCTTGGGGAGGTCTAACAAGCTGAAAAATCATGAAAAATTAGCAAATATGAAAGGGTCAAAATCTCATAAAAACCAGTATGTAGAGAATTTTACAGGTTTTGATAAGTGATTTTCTTCAGAAATTGGTGATTGGCCTTATAAAGAGTGAATTAAAGGTATTTGTGCTGAATGGGTACTGAGGAAATTCTAGTTACAGAGTTCCGAAGACATGCATCCCTTGGCTACAATGAATTGTATGAAAAAAACTGTCCCCTGCCACCTTAGGTATTGAGTTTTTTGTTATTTCAAGACATGTATTTAGTTGCGTGTCAATATCAGTGAATATATCAGTAAAAATGTAAAATCTCCCTTTCATTTTGTCCCTACCACGCGTTAGTAATACTACTGTTCTGCAGTGACTGTTACCTTTATAATTTTAATGAAACACGTTATCATTCTGAACTATGTCCAGTTTTAAACAAGTTAACTAAACACGGCGTGGCAATGAATCATGTTTGAACAGAATATATTTTAAACATAAGTTGTTTTTGTAATTGTTAATGTTCAAATGAAAAGAATATCAAAATAAAAGAAAAACAATGGGACAATTTTAAGACCGGTTTCAATTCCAAAAAAAGAATGACAACTCGTATACAATTTTCTTTAAACATATTTATTAAATAAATGTTAGTAACAAATAATTTTAAAAAGTTATTTTTTTTCCCTTCACGTAATGATGATTTTTCCGGTGATTAGCTACATGATTTAATCTATGTGAGTTTTTAGCCAGCAAGTCTCGTTGGCATTTTGTAAATCTGGCTTCGCTGAATAAAAACCAATACTTATGTATAAAACTTTTTTGCAGAATCTCTCTCAGAGTGCATGCTTCATGTTTCTTTGTTCTTTTGGTATTGATTTAAATTAACAATTTCAATGTAAGGTGTTAAATACACATAGTTCCACCATAGTTAATGATTTTGATATAAAAAAAAACATATCTTGAACATCTTACATCAAGGACAATTCTATTTCTAATTATTCTATCAAGTAAGTAATCAACATTTGGCAAATATTGTGAAAATGGTAAGTGTTAATTATAAAAGGTAAATGGCGTTGATTTTCTCTCTCTCTCTCTCTCTTTCTCTCTCTCTCTCTCTCTCGACAGACAAACAGACACACAGACAGCGAGAGAGAGAGAGAGAGAGATAGAGAGAGAGAGAGAGAGAGAGAAAGGGAGAGAGAGAATCGCCGTCTATGTTTTTCACGGGGACAAATTAAAAAACTTTTGGATGAAAAAAATTTCCCTTATTATTAGTCTTTAGAATATTCCTTCTGCGTCTCTTTTTATTAAACAAGAACACATTAAATGAATGTCTGTCAAATCAAATCGACTCTTAACCCTTAATTTTTTTTAAAAAGATAATATTAAAAAGCAATGAAAAACTCAGCATAAAAGGGCAATTTCTAATATCGAAGCTTTTTCAAGAACTGTTGCAAGACCAAATTGCTTTGGACCAATTAAATGGAAGGTATTCAATAAGGATTAAATAATACTTTGGTACCCTCCTACTAGTGTCTTGAGAGCATCAGTGGCATATCAATAGGTTTATATATCAATGAAATATGTTTATAAGTATATATTTTTATTATTTGAATAGATATTTATCATAAAAATCTTTATTTAATGTTTATATCATGTTGATTGAATAAAACAAAAACCATTGCTGGTCAATAATAGTTGACATATACATGTAACTGTGTATATTATTGATTAATTAAAACAAAGTTACATTGCTATAAATGTACAATCATGAAATCAATGTGTTGTAGATAATTCATATTGACTATTACATAAACATCTTGAACAGAGAATAATATATCCATAGTTCTCTAAATCGTGATTGAAATCTTGTTTTTGTGTGTGTTTTGTTTTTTTGTTTTTTTTTTGCTTACTTAATCAGTCAGACACATGGAAAGTTTCATTTTCCTAGTATTTGACAGATTGCAGATTTGTCAAATAAGATAATTGGTCCTTATGAGGATACCATTCTAATGGTACAAAGTATCAGATACATGTTACTGGATCAGTAAAAATGTTGCAAAGTTTTGGACGAAGGTTAACAATCCATAATTAAAGTTTATAGTAATTGAGGAAATTCTGAGATTCTTCAAGTAATCTTTTTAATTTTCTCAGTCTTAAATAAAAGTTAATCACAGAAAAAGTTCTTTTTTAATGTTATTCAAAGTACTCAAATATTTAATCAAAAAAGCAATAGGACGATTTTTAGATCGGCAATTCCAATGAAAGAATGATAACTCGTATACAATTTTCTTCAAAGATATTTATATGATTTATGTTAATTAAGCAATGTTTATAATTGATGTTAATTAAGAACCATACTTTAAACAGTTTTCCGTTACACATTGTTATGATTTCTTCAGTTATTAACTTTATGTTTATGATTTAATCTTTGGAAGTTATAAACGGGCGGATTTTGTTGGCATTCAAAAATCTGGCTTGGTTTAATAAAATGCAATATATATGTATAAAACGTTTTGAATTAGAATCTCACTCAAGTGCATGCTACATGTTTTTGATGTTATCTCTAAAAGAAATCTGTATTTGATTCAAATTAACAACTAAAGTGTTTATTATCAAAAGTTTATTTAGAGTGTATATGGTTTATATCAAAACAATATTGAACAATATTTAATCAAGGACATTCTTACTTATGTAGTATCACTAATAAAAAAAATGATTTTGCATGTAGCGAGAAACAAGGAAATGGTAAAGTGTAAATTTTAAAAGGTTATCGACGTCTACGATTTTTTTCACGGAGACAGGTTAAATATTTCTTATTTTAAGTCATACAGTTTGACTTTTTAAAATTGTTTATCTACATCTTTGTAAATAATGTCCACGCACACGTCAAATGCATGTCTGTAAAACCGGGTCGGACATACCCCTATGATTTTTGTTCAATTAATTAAACAAACGGCAATATTGAGACATTAGGAAAACAGCGAAAAATTAAAAAAATTAAAAAGATAATAAAAAAAAACTCAGCATAAAAGGACAGTGTTCGGATAATAAACTGTGTCTAATACTAAAGCTTTTACAGAACTGTTTTAGGAACAGATCGCTCTGGACACATGTACTTTTATTTAAAGTAAGTAAAAAACGATTCAGTTACCTTACTTCAGCTGTACTAAGCTATTAAGCTTATTGGTTCTTGTGATGATACAATTTTAATGTTACAAAGTACCAGATATATTTTTCTGGATCAAAATTTGAAAAAAATTAGGACGAAACATAAACAATCCATACTGTAAGTTTGTGGAAATTTAGGAAACTCTGATACTCTTCAAGAGTTTTATTTTCGATCTTTTCAGACTTTAATAATGGCAAAACAATAAAGGTGTTTTTAATTTTTTTAAATTAAACTTCTAAAATATTGATTTATAAAAGCAATGTTTTTTAGATCGGAAAGGACTATATAAGATAAGGGCCTAAAATGGCCCCCTATAATGAACATCATCATTTTACTGTAATTCTTTGTTTTTTTCTGTACAGATATATATGTAATGTTTTTACATTATGTTCGATTTTGATTCAAGTGCCCACAATTTAGAAATATGACGTAGTAAAGAAAACCTTTTCCCGCCATTTTTGTATTTTTTTGCATAAAACAGCTTATTTTCAAGCAAATTTTCTTTCAGAAAACATAGAGCGCATGCTTGAACAAACGAAATATTTTAATTAGAGATATATTTAGCCAAGACAAATAAGAGACAAAAAAAAATTTCCTTGTTCAAGCATGCGCTCTATATTTCCCATTCATAAAATTATAAGAAAAATGTCAATTATGGACTGATTTTGACTGAATTACAGAAATAACGACACTTCTGACGTCATATACTGCCAGTGAGTACAAATAAATCAAATAAATAGGTGAAAAATATATTTTATATCAGCTCTTCTAAGAAATAACATAACATTTTATTATACCCGAAACACTTTCAAAAGTGACAAATTATGGGGGCCAAATTTAACTCATATCATACATAGTTCTTTCAATGAAAGAGCGATAATTCGTATACATTTTTCTTTAAAAATATTTGTATAGTTAATGTTAATAAAACATATTTTGAACACTTTTTTCGGTCCCACTACACGAATGATGATTTCTTTTGGTTTTAACTACATGATTAAATCCTTATAAGTTTTAAACTGACGAATTGTGTGGCATATGAAACTCTGGTTTAACTGAATAAAATTCAGATTTTATATTTTATATCAAACAATATTGGACATCTTCCATAAAGGAAAATTCTATTACATCTTGAGTTAATTAACCATTCATTAATGATTAGTGTTAATTATAAAATGCAATTGCATCGATTCTGAACACATCGATATAGCCAATCATCGTCTACGTTTTTTAAGGAGAGAGATTAAAGTACATTTGCATGGACAACATCATAGCCGAGCCGTTTATTAGATTGATCAACCCAATATCTTTAGTCAGTCAGCAACAAACCTAATAAGTGTTTTGGTTTCCCGAGGACTATCAAGTAACACATTTATTCACCAAATAGCGATGATATACGCTATGCACAAGATACATGACATCTCGTCCATTTTAACTCATTTAAACTCTTCAATATTATAAATCTAACCTTTCAAATACTCTTTAAATATCTTTGCTTCACCCTTGTTTCCTCACAATGTTTTGTTGCGTTTTAGTTTTAAACGCTTTCCCTCTTTCCTCTGCAGAGATTTTAGCAAATTTTGGCAGCTTGTTCTGCTACAGACACAACAATAAAACGTCAATATTGCAAGAATAACTACTCTAACTTTAAAGAATTTCAAAAGACAACTACAACTCCAAATAATTTTTTAAAAAAACTTACGGCATGTGCTCTCTGTATTAAATAATATGATTTGTCGAAATGAGTACGCAAAGCATTGGTCAAAGATGGCCATATTGCATAATATTAATTATCACCGAACTATCATGGAGATATATGAGGCAGTCACTTGCTATGGTTAAACCGATAAAAGTGTGAAAGTTTAGTCCACGGGAAAACAAATTATTTATTTAATTTCATAAATTTGATTTTTAAAATATTTTGTCTGCATCTTTTTTCATTAAAATCCACGCATAAACCAAATCTATGCCTGTCACATCGACTTTTAACCCCTATGCTTTTTGTTGAAAATGATAAAAAGGCCAATGTTGAGATATAAAAAATGAAAAAAAAATCAACGTGATAGGACAATGAACATCGAAATATTAAAAGAACTGATGTAGAGCCAAACCGCCTTAACTAAGAAAATGTTAATAGGTTGTCTACAGTTACTGATAACTCATCTTTTGATAAATTCTTAAGGAAAACAAATACACCTCAATAAATACAATTTGAATTGATGAAAGGGAAACATTCGAAGGTTCACAAATGTCACGTCATCTTTTTTTTTTACCCAGAGAAACTATTAGTTACAAAAAACAATTTTTCACTAATATTTATCATTAAAATTATTGACTTCTTTTTAAACGCTATCGTCCGGTTAATTTCATGACTGGTGGTGCAATGCAAAATGCCCATAGACTTATTTTTATTTTAAGTTATGTATTTAAACCTTACTAGCCAAACGAGGTGTTTTAAAGGAGAAATCTTGGACTTTTCTTTGATTCTATAAAACCTCAACGTTTGAACCCTGAAATATTTATAAATATCTGATAATTAAAAAAACATGCTGCATTGATATCTTGGGGACAGTGTATAAACTATCTGTATTTTTACCAAGCATGATGACAATTATATACAGTCATTTTTCCTTATTTACTGATTTAATCAGTTGCAATACAATTTCCGTTTCCCTAGTGTCTGTAATGGTCGTAGATTTGTCAGATGAGCTATCGGGTCTTTATGGTGATACGATTCCAATTTTCTGAAAAACTTCATCTACAAAGATACATGTATATAAATATTAAACAATGGCAATCAGAAATCTTCCAAGGCAGTATACAATTGAAGGAGTCAGCAATATTTCAGTTACACGAGAGCAAGTATATTTCTCGAAGCAAAGCTTCGTAAAGTAGGCTTTCATCGAGATATAAACTTGCTCTAGAATCTCGCTGACTCTCTGGATGGTCTTCTTTAACTTTTTTTATACTGATAAAAACAACCAATCACGATAAGTTCAAATTTATATGATTGTAATTCTTCTTGAATCCAACATATTAAAACGTCAAAATGAAATTATATTGAATTAGAAATATTAGAATTAAAACTATATGATTTTAGATATAAGCGATTTTACGGAGTATATTGGATTTTTTTTTTTTTTTTAATAAAAAAACCTGTTTAGAAGAGGGTCTATAGTTTAATAAAATTGGCGCACATTTTTGAAGGATATCATTCTTTGTTACCCACCCCTTCACCAAAATTATGAAAATAATATATCTTTATGATTTATGTTGACACATGTAACGAAGTGCAGAAGCACGCAACATGCGACATGCAGACCATCTGGTACGGGGGTCTTATCGGATACAAAAAAATTAACATCCGTCTGTATTTGCCCTGCTCCTGTTTTGTATTTCTCCATTGGACTTTTGATTTTATATACTGTTCGTTATCACCACATACGCAAAAGAGAAGTCTATACACATTTCTTTTAATTTTATTATTCAATCAAAATTAAGTTAAATCTTAATTCGTTTCGATTAGAATAGGTTTTATAATTATAACATTTGGTAAGTCTTTTTAATCTACATGCATACTCACCGTTCTTGGCGATATCTTTTGAACTTTTCTAAAAATCAACCAATGAACACTCTCGTAGCAACCAGGGGTCGTAAGCGACCCTCTATAGTAGAACAAGTGTGAATTTCTTGGAATGCAGGTCACGGGGTTAAATTTGGATTTTACTGCATGTCCTAAAATTGATATATTGTTATTTCTTATTAGCGTTTTACGTATATGAAGTATATAAGACTGCATCATCAGATGACCACGAAATAATTGAACAGTTTTGCTGCTATATAATGGCATTGTTATAACTTTTAAACTTTTAAAAATACTACATTTATCTAAACTTCTTACTATATAGATAAATACTTATAGAGGAAAAAACATTTCATTTCATTTCTTTTAACGACAAAACTGTAAAACATATCTATTTAAAGACCCTGATTGCAATTCATTATCATATTTGTAAAAAAACATTTTTAAGCAACAAAGGTTGACACATAACCAGATACAATGTAACGTATCAGATAGAACTAAGTTTTGAATTGTAATTGCTACATACCGGGATGATATACGTGGTATCCATATTTTCGAAAATATTGGTCAATAGACGACAAACGTGCACTCGGGCTTTCCTTTTTACAGAAATAAAGTTTTAAAATAGTGTTCAAAAAGCTTTATCTTTTATTTTAAATGTTTCATTTCAATTATTTCTAATTGGGTATTGCTTCATCGTTTTTGTTTAAAGTTTTAGTTTCATAACTGCAACGACGTAAGCCAAAAAATAAACAATTCACAGACACCGTTACAGTTAAAAGATAAGTTATTTGGAATATAAACAAATCAATGCAGCTTAAAATCAACTTTTAAGCTTTCTGCTTTGTCTATTATCGTGATAAATATCTGTATTATCCCTTGATGGAATTCAAATAAAAGCTTTATTGCCTAATATTTTTTAACTTTTTCCAAAGCATTCGTGTAAAACACTTACAAAAACGTTTTTTCTCAAGAATGAAAACATTTACAACACAGAAGTGTAACTCTTATAAATGATTCAGACAAAAGACAATAGTGAATGCAATGAATTTCTGGCTACATAATATCATCTGGAAAGGAATAGATTTCCTTTAATTTTATTTATTAGTAACTTTGTTTTCCTAGTTTTTTTGTATTGTCTGCAAACTATACTTGTATCTTTGATATGCCCTACACAATATTCAAAGTATACCTTGAAGAGAATAGCCACTACAGCAATGCCGTCCTCCTTGTCAATTGCATCAGTAATTGTTCCGTATTTTGTATTGAAATGAACCATGTGTAGCTTTAATAACCAAAAATATCATTTCAAATAATTCTTCACAATTTTTACATGGCTTATCTGAAACAATAGAACCTCATGCAAGCTAGACAAAGACAGTTTATTACATGTCTATTTTTAAATACTGTTTGAACAAATATTCATAACCATTTATCTAAACATTGTTTTGCAATTAACTAACCATATTTCAACAACAGCAAACGCTGAAATAAAATGTTTTCAGTAGTTAAAAAATCAAAGTATGAGCATGAAAAGTAAAAAAATGTATATAAGGTTTACAATGAAATGCAATTTATTTTTAATGCTAACGATGATTAACACTCTAACACTCATTATAGACCATATCAGAGGAGCAGAAGTTTTTCATATAGCCATCTTCACTGTAAATTGCGACATGTTCTTTTGTTTACTGCTCTTTTTTTGGCCCATATTTACTTAAAGTTATAAAACATGTTTCAAGTAAGAAATGTATATTTAATGAAAATCTTAAAAACAACATGCAATATCCTTATCAAATATAATTCGTTTTCACTTAGTATACCTCAATCGGTCATTTTAACATACCTCTGCCGAAAACCTTTTTCCATTAATTGCGTGTTCTGTTCCCAAGTCATGTTTGTCCCCAAAGTGGAAGTGCCACTGGGCTAACTGATAATCAACATTGGAGAAAAATGGAATCCCTGTGATGAACTTCCGCTTGTCACATTTTCGGACAACAAACGTTGGGGCATGTCCTAAAAGAAGTATTAATGTAAAAAAACCACCCAATGAAACTTAATCACACATAATTTATTAACATCTATCAGTAAAATTGGCGTTGTATCAACACATGTGAACTAAACCGTTGATTACTGGTTTTTTCATTTAAAAAGTAATCATGTTTTTTATTGTTTCTATATTATGTTTTTAAATTAAATAAGCAAATTACTATTATATTTCATCTTGCATTAACCGAATACCAAACTCATCACGAGAGCTGGTTTCTGTCGTGAGCTAATACAGGTTGTGATATGATATTGGTAAAACTGCTCACAGTATTTAAGTTATTATTGCAGGGCCATTTTGAAAGAAAAACAATGGGAGTTTACCTATCGCTGACTACTTTGTCTTTAAATTTTCAGAGTGTCAAGGAAGCAGCCGTTTCCATTTAGTTCGAAATTCAAAAGAGGACTATACATTGGTTATTTTAGTAAGTCGGAACAGTGATTACAAAATGCGATTCTACTATAAAATAAAATCATATTTCAATTTTACAAGCTTAGCCATAAAAACTTCAAATGGTTGTAATTATACATCTGCTTTGTTTAGATCTACTACCTGATTTCTCAACATATCTAATTTTTATTTACTTAACGGTCTCACGTTTAACTTTCTAAGATAAAAATTTTTAATAAAGAATGTTACAAAGTTGCGTTAAAATATAAATCGATCATTTTCATTTTCAACAACTGACTGATTACTGATTTTGTAACTGGTTACCATAGTTTTAGCCGAGTAAATCATTAATCGATTAAAATCGCCATCCTTACACATATTCAAACTAAAAGTTGTACTAAAATGATGAATTCTGCTAGGGCTAAAAATAAATTCAAATTGGATTAATAAATATTGAAAAACATGACATATGCCATTTATGTTCATAAATAGTTTCATGCCCATTTCCTTGGTACATACAATACGTCAAGCGGGATAACTCTAACAACTCTCTAAGATATCGCGTGTTTACCATCTGGGCTAGCCTCAATATTAATTTAGATTTAAGGTCGGCGCCATATTGCAGATCAAATTTTTGTTATTTTTGGCTAATGTTAATATCATCCAGATTCACTTGGTTTCAGATGTTTTTTTATTTTTGAAGTGGGTGGCATTTTTACTTTACCCCACCTTTGATGTTAATATTTTCATTGGAATTTTTGAATTTTTTCATTTGTATTACTGCAAGTTTTTTGGTCAAATTAAATTTTATAATTGTAATATTTTTACAAGTTCGTCATTTAATAATAAATGGCCTTTTTAAATTTCAAACTGTAAGTTTGTTGTCAATTATAATGTCACATCAAACAGAGAACCTGTAGTGCGATTCATATTTTGGAAGATGGGCATAAATTCATTTAGATAAAGAAATCAAAAATTAAAATTCCCTTATTAAGTTTCATACCATTGTTGATAAGATATCCATTGCATTGCTCTCCATGGTTATTGAACTTCAGCCTAAATCTTTTCTTAATGCACTTAGAGTGCTGAAGGTCAACTGGTGACTGGTTTTCTCCCTTACATTCCCGCCATGTTACTCCCCATTTTGTAGGGCCTATGATTATACATATTAATTCAAAATAAAATCCTTGATTAAATATCAATATCGATGTAAATATGATTATTGATACTACTGTACTTCGATAAATATACAGAAATCTGTTTTTATTGGTTTCCCTTCTGGTTCGTAAACGTGTATTAAGGAGTTAAACATTGAATAAAACAACACAACCCGCGTCAGCATGTAATGTTTATTTCTATTCTTTTTACAAAATTGTCGCTATCTTTATAGTCCGCACAATTTTTCAAAAGCAAGAATCTTTCTATCTTTACAAAGTTGATATCTTTTTTAGTCTTATGACTTTTTAGTTGAAGTTGCAGTTTAGTTAAAAGTACGTAAGTTATTGTTATTTTTATAAGAGTTACTCAGAAGGAACAGCAAGTTATTTCATGTATAAAACAATTTTCGAATATCCGACTAAGAGTAATAAAGTCCCTACAGTCCGTTTAATTAGTGTTATAACTAAAACCATGTTACGAAATCATCTTCATGCACGTACAGCAAACTTTAATGTATGAAATAAGGAGCAATTTTTGGCAATCTCATTAGCATTAGACCTTTCATTTCGCTCTCTATTATATATGGTTATCGTTCATGAAAAAAAAGCGAAATGGAGGGTCTTATTTTAAGTAGATTGAAATTTAAGTTGAACAAAAATTGATCATTGCCTAATTATTCATTTAAACGTAGTTAAGAAAAGTTCAAATATTACGTGTATCCGTAGGCAGAAAATGACTGAGGTTGCATTTGGTAGAGAAGATCGATATTTGATATGGTTGCAAGTGTATGAGTGCAATCTGATATTTTAAGAACTTTATCAGAAAAGTTTTATGTAAAGAAAAAAATTTGGAAACAATGAACATTTTAGTCAATTTCCAACACATCTTAAGTATTCTGAAATGAAAAAGTTATACACGTTTAAAAAAGAAATGTCACATCATGATATCTCACAATTTTACACCTATTAAATTGATCATTTTTTATTCGTAAACCAAAAAATATAATTATAATCAATTTGTATAAATAACAATGACGTATGGTTTATAACCAAACTGTTCGCATTCTCAAGAAACCTTTTCTGTAGCTGATCAGGTCACAAATTCACAGTTCTTAAGAAAAGTTGGTAATTACATGATAAATGCATAAGAATGACAATCTCATGTAAAATAAACTGTCATTACAAACCGTATTGGTCGCCGCCGTAAGAAAACTCATGATGTCTTCTGCAAACAACGAAGACAAAGGTTAAGATATAAATTACAATCCGGAAAAGTGTTTCCATAACGTGCTTCATTCAGCTACTAAATGTTTTCATAATAATACAGCGAGTCCTTAACAGGATTATACAATTTTTCCACACCACATCTCAAGTAAATATAAGTGGCAAAATAAAATACGATATAGTGATGTTGTTACATATTTTCTCTTGCTCGATTTCCTCTTAGCTTATGTATAATTTCTTTGAACTGTAGCATAAGGTCTAGATTGTGCATAGCTTTGGAAGACGACATTGTCCTTTGGGTCAATTTGCAATATTTTTGCAATATTTTTATTGAACGAACAAAGCTAATAGGTTAAATAAATGTTCAACTCACATGAAATTATTAGCAATAAAAAAATTCCTTATTCAAAATTGTGTAAAAGATTTCAAATAAAGTAAGATTAAAACTCATGGTGGGCTCCCTCAATTCCTATAACAAATGTACGTTTACTTAGTAATATGATCGAGTGATCACTTTGTGTCTGTTTTAGTATGCCTCTGTGTGTTTCAGAGGATAATTGTCCTTTCTGACATAAATTATTTTGTAATAATACCTGCAATATGACTATTGAAAAATAATATGTGCCAGAAAAGACAATATGATGGTTTAATACATTTATTTGCGCATTGAAAATAGTCACCGTTTTTGAATTAGTTTTAAATATTGAAAAGAAAAACAAGTTGCAAGATGATTTTGTGGTATTTGATGTACTGCTTAGAAATATTAAGATGCACATGTCAGTAACAATTAATTATACATCATAAGATTTGAATGTAATTCTAATGTGCCTGATTTTGCAAAGGTTTATTTTTTATGCAATGCAAAGTTTAGTTTTCTTTTGTATTTTGTTTGGGTCAAAATTAACATTATCCGTGTACAATTTTATAACTTGTGATTTTTGATTTAATTTTGGTAAAATTCAGAAATGGCATCGTTTCTAGGTATTGTAAAGTATACTAGAGCCAAAGGAAATAGAATGACTTGTTCGCGTACCTAGTTGAGTCGGTCTTGGATTTTTATTAAAAGGACATAACAAATAAATATTAATCGAAAAAAAACCCTGTAAAGTCGGCATACATCGTAATATGCAAAAACAATGTGCACGATACAATTTCGACTAAATAGTTGGAGCATCATCTCGGTACTCTTTTTCCCTGTTAATCTGCAAAAAAACTGACCGGTCAATGTTTTGGCATAAAGGGCCTCGCTTTTTGAGATTATTAAAATTATATTTCAAGCTCATAAGATATTAAGGACTTTTAATTAAGATACCGTTGAATTGCAATTTATTCTTAAGACAGTTCTTATAAGTAAAATGAGCAAGAAACCACATTTTCTTCAAATTTGTTCTTTGAATCCGATAGTCTATTCATTGAAAAGCACAAAAATGTATCCAGGAAAACCGCTCAGACAATATTTCAAAAAGTCTCGCAATATTATTGATTGAAAACCGCACTTACATTATACAGAACAAAATAGAGCAAAGCAACAAATATGTTTAAGATTGATTCATTGAGATAGAACGAAAAGATTTTGCTTCCTTACCATTATAAAAAAGAATTTAAAAAGTTAAAAGATAGATATATTTTGAACTCCAAAGTGCGACGGAATTTAAGGTCAAGATCTAGTAAATGAAAGGTGCCTACAGGTTCATAAAATTGAAGACATGAATTCTTTCAATGATGCTTCGTAACAATTGCTACGTTTAATAGGGTGTACCGGGGCTAAAAGGTTTGGTTCACACAATGAAAAATCATGTTGTAAACTGTCTTTTTCAATGAAATATGAAGGAATTGAGGAACAAATTTCGGAGTATTATCCATTTTTTACTAATAAATATATCTGGAATGCCTACAGTCTCCCCAAAAATTGAATTAAACAAGCTCTTGATCTCCTTGTTAAAATGATGTCAAATTGAATATAGGTATCGTGAATACTTTTCCCGTGATTTAACATAGAATATCAAAAAATTGTTTAATTTTCGACATAATTCCTTTAAAGCTGTAAAGTACGGGGAAAAGATTCTTCAAATCTAGCACCAAAAAGCCAGTCTGGAATCATTTACTAGATCTGGACCTTAAAAGTGCGAGGGTGTCGCCAAATTCCGATGGTGTGCGTCAAATTCCGATGGCTTGACACGCCAAAGTACGAAGGTTCGGGTGCAATTGCCAATGTCTGCTGGTGTTAAAGTTCTAATTAGAATCAAAGGCACAAATTTTGTTTCCCATATCTATCCTTTGTCACAATTCGATTGTAATAGTGCAAGCAACAGGAAATTAGATCGAGATTAATTATAAAGAAGAAACAAAAATGATGGTAACTGTTTTATTAATATCCTCAAGTGGTATGTTTGCTAAGACTTTATCATCATTGACTTATTAATTTATAAATAAGAGATTATTATTGAATATTTTGCAAGTACATGAACTAATTGCCGGTGTAATGAAGAATAATGACCCCCGTATAATGAGGACCGGGGTCAATTTTGACGTAGAATAATGGCCCCCCCTTGCTGTAGAATAATTGCATTTTTCTGAAGTAAAAAGACCCAGTGGTTATTTTTCTTCATGTTAAACACAAAGAGAGATGACCCCCGTAGAAAAATGACCCCCGCTGTAAACAAGAATAAAAATTCGTTACCCCGTAGCCAAGATATCTGACTTTGAATTTTCACACTGTTCAGCTGATTTTGAAGTTATAAACACGAAACAGAAATCGCTGAATATATAGTTTTTCATATTCGTAGCAAATACACCCACAAACACACATTGCCACCAGGCTTGGGTAATGTAAATGTAATGGTAATGCATTGCAATGCATTACATGTTTTCAAAGTAATTCTTGTAATGTGTAATGCCACACATTTAGCATTACAAGTAATGGTAATGTAATGCATTACTTTCCAAAATCTAGAGTAATGGTGGCATTACATGGCATTATTTTTCATTATTATGCTTATTTATGCATTTTAATTTTAGAAATTGTCATGAATTAAACAAATGAAATTGCATCTGATTTAACAATATTTGAAATATAATAACATAATAATATTTGAGATAAAACTATTCTAGTTGTATTATTAAAAATATAAAACACGCCATTTTAAATTGTCCATATTTTTAGGCATAACACCACTTTTAAAATTAATGTGTTGTTATAAAGATTTTGAAATCATTTGAAAAATTTACTCCAATTAATTGCTTATTCAATTAATTCTTTACTATGATAAATGTGTCAACAGCACTCATTATAATGCCCTTAGGATAATCTTAATATCAAAACAATCTGTTGTTTTAAAAAGTGCTAAACTCCTCTATCAACTTATCTTGGCTGACCTACCTATAAAGAGGATAGACAAGCATCTTTAAAAGCTAAATTGAATGTGATGTCCAACCATAAAAATCAATTCCATTATTATAACCCATTTGAAAATAATCTCTCTCTCTCTCTCTCCCTCTCTCTCTCTCTCTCTCTCTCACACACATACACATACTCAATATCTGTGTTTTATATAAAGTACATTTGTTTTGACTGATAGAAAATACAATTTCTCTTATTGTCTGAATATTTGATATATCTTACGTTAAAGATTACCAAACAGCACAGGATGAATGATCATCTTTAAGTTTTCCTTAAAGATAACTTAAAGGTGTTTAAAGGTAGCTTAAAGACGATCTTTAAGCCACCTTTAAGCTGTATGTGGTGCTGAAAGGTGGCTTAAAGGGGCCCAAAAGAAAGCGTAAAGATGGCTTAAAGGTGTTTAAAGGGAGCTTAAAGACTCTCTTTAAGCCACCTTTAAGGACAACTTATAGGTCCTTTATGTCCAAACTTTTTTAAGCCACATTTAAGCCACCTTTAAGCCAATAATTTAATTTAATAGTGTGCCTAATTTACCATTCAGTTTGTAACAATCATAACCAATTAATGAATTACATGCATACATGCATGCATGTATTTAGAATAAAATATGGTACTTGGTCTTCAGTGAAAAAAAAATATATTAAACCTAAATGGAAACTGTTAGGCTTACTAGTACTTAGTTAATAAATTTAAACTGGGAACATAACTAAATGAAATACAAGGAAGGAAATGAAACTATTTAAATTTAAAATGCTGTTGAAACTATTAGGGTTGTATTTCTGCGCAGTTTCCCGGTTTCCCGGTTTTCATTATCACGGCGCCGTTCCAGCATGTATGATTTTAATATTAAAATATTGATTTGATATATTTACAACAGATCTAGAATAGCAAATTAAATAATATATGTTTAAATATTTACTTGCATACACGATTTTTAAACTATCAATTCTATAACAAACAATATTACCAATTACCGGAGACATATTTACTGCTTGTGGCAATAGCAAATGATGTATACATATAAATGTTTATACAATCTTATTGTATGATGTACCCGGCTGGGTATGTGACATATTTACCCTTATACATATATTGAAAAGAATTAATCCCCATTTATGATCACCGGCACAGTAACTAATTAGCCTCTTACATACATGTATCTTTAATTTTTAAACATAACATTTTTAAAACCCAGAGTTAGGAAATAATGCTTTGAGAATGAATTACAAATGTAAGATTTCAACGCCTTTAGAAACCCTGACGTGCACCTGGGCACACGACAAACCTGTTGTGTAAATCTTGTATATTTAGTGTTAGTTCCAGGGGTTTTCTTATGTTGGGCAAACAATAGACTCTAAATAGATATACTCAAACGAACAAAACTATGTCTAGACAAACAAAGCAGTAATATCCTGCCCGATATAACAAAGGCAGTTGAGAGTCTTTTCATCTTTAACATTGTCACAAATCAGTATCTACCGGTATTATATTTGTTTTCTTTACATATAAGTATCCTGTAGGGACCCTCTTTAACGTTCCTGTGTAACTAGTTTTTTTACCCGTAGTGTACCTCTCTGGACACGGTGTCAGCTATAGTACGTATTGGTCAGCTCTTTTCTATTGTTTGATTACTTTATTTAAACTGCCGCATTGCAGACCTGGCAGACAGTGGCCACGTTTTCCCCATGACAGGCATGAGCAGCTAAGGTTTTGAGTAACCCTTTCTCCTATTAGGGGTCCCTATCCAGTTTCTGGCAGTCCATCGCCGTGGTAATACCTGTCCGCCACTGACTCACGCCATGCGAAATCTACCCACTCCTCTTCTACATGCCCGTGACGAAGACTATGGACATCAGAAACTGGATAGGGACCTTATTAAATTAAACAAATAAACATATTTTGAGTTACATGATTAATATACCTTACATAAACATAGGCTTAGTCGCACGGACTTAAAATATAACATTATGGCAACAACAGCACGCCACACAATAGCACGAAACCACAGCGAATACGATCACTGCATAACGTTAAGAGTATCACACTACTTAACACAGAAAAACCACGTCAAAACGATATACAAATACTCCGTACTACACGGACAATATACAAGTACACCGAACTACACGGCAAAATACAAGTATATCATGCATTTATATCTCAATATAAAGCACACACACTCGACACGTGAACACACAGGAACACGCGCGAGCAAGCACCTATGTTTAACAGTTCTACCTCGTAAAACCAGTATATCAAAAGTAACAGAAATACTTAATATAAACTCCACAGTAATGTAAAAAGACTGAGCCGTAGTTCAATTACAAAAGTATAGAATAGTTTAACTTACCCCTAATAGGAGAAAGGGTTACTCAAAACCTTAGCTGCTCATACCTGTCATGGGGAAAACGTGGCCACTGTCTGCCAGGTCTGCAATGCGGCAGTTTAAATAAAGTAATCAAACAATAGAAAAGAGCTGACCAATACGTACTATAGCTGACACCGTGTCCAGAGAGGTACACTACGGGTAAAAAAACTAGTTACACAGGAACGTTAAAGAGGGTCCCTACAGGATACTTATATGTAAAGAAAACAAATATAATACCGGTAGATACTGATTTGTGACAAACATGTATCTAGCAGATCTAGAATTAGACCTAGAAATAATTAAAATCAATTTTTTAAAACTTATTATTGTCTTTTCACAAAGTAATGGTACATGTAATGGTAATGCATTACTTTACTCAAGTTATGGTAATGTAATGCATTTACTTCAAGAAAATTAAGTAAAAGGAAGCATTATGGTAATTTAATGCCCAAATCCAGGAAGTAATGGTAATGTATTGCATTACTTTACAATGTATATCGCCCCAAGCCTGAATGCCACAAATTGATTGTTAACAGTTGCGTATGGCGGGAAATGGTGCTTCTCTTGTGTAGAAATCCGCTACACTATTATATAATACTTGATACTTTACCATGAATAATTCTGAACAACATTTTGAATATCTCTATTAATTAAAAACAACATTTGATTTACAAAATTTATGCACAGCTTGCTAAACTTTATTTTATTACGATTTTACAATAGCATTCGCAACAAATTAGGTCTACACTTGTGTGATTAGAAATCTGTGCAGATGTTGTTACTGTTGCAAAGTCATACCGTATTTAAAAAAGGAAACAAAGGAAAAACCAATTCATACCCTACGAGGAAATTGTGTGTTAATTAATGAATGATTATCATGAAAGAATAGTTGTTGTAATAATATAAGCAATAGTCATCTGTAAATAAATTGTCAGTCGAAGAATGATATTTATTTCCGTGAAAGACTTAATAGGCAGGTAACGTAAGAATATGTATACTTCTTATTTACATTTCTGGGGGAAAGTGATGTATAAAAATCATTTTACGTTAGTTTTGGTTTTTTTACTTAGTACTTTGTACATTGATATTCTAAACATATGTTGTAACGTTGTATTTGTGATCATGAATAGACTTTTTTTTCTTAGAGCAAATGTGTGAAGAGTACCTGACTATGGTTAATCATGAATACTAAATAGATAATAAACACTGATCTAATATGATAAGAGGATATTATTTCCAAAAGCGATGATAAGGGGTTCGGGCTCATTTAAAAAGTATGCCCCCCTTGATTTGGATCACAGGAACTTAGAAACACATGTGTTAAGTAGAGGAATTTCTTAATATTTGTAACAAGGGTCTGTGTGCTTCTATCATATCTTAATTTGTCTATTTAGCTCACTAGAATTTTTTCATTTTTTTACTCTTCACAACGATATTGTAGTGAATGGTGGGCCGCTGTTTCCATTATCTTTAAAGTATACATCAAACAAATTACAGGGCAATGCAGGAGACCAATAGGGCTATTATTTTTATGTATCAAATCTGGGCTGTACGGGTACCAATAGGTGGTTCTAAGGGGTTTATATTTTTGGTTTTGATCCCACGATCTTTACTGCTTCGAAGTTGTCAATGCTTCTACAAACTACAAAGTTAACACATTAATCAGCTTGATAATAATTAAATTATGCCGATGATAACGCAAAATATATGTTCTGTTCGAGTAGTCCCAGTATTTTGACGATTTTCCTTACTGTCCGTGAGCTTCTACTAAACATTTCATAATTTTGGTTTTATCATTAATTCTTGGTGATGCACTTGCATACCCAGTAGAATATTATTTATGATTTCTGTTACTTTCTGTAAACTGCAGTAAAAATTACAATTTTAAATTATATTGCAAAGGCTTTCACAAATAATGAAAAATTGTACTAAAAAACTTTAATCTATATGTGGGTCATTATTCTACAGGGGTACTTTTCTTCATGTAGAGTTTACTCGTTTTTATGAAAATGACACTTATTCTTAAGGGTCATTTTTCTACGTAGAATAATGACCAGGGGTCATTTTTCTGCGTAAAATATTGACGCGGGGGGGGGGGGGGGGAGGGGGGGGGTCAATATTCTACGTTACACCGTTCGAATTATTGTTTCGAACCTATTTATGAACTTCATGGGTAGTGTTACAATTTTTTATTTTTTGGTAAGGTAAAAAGGTGATATATTTTTAACTGCCACATGATACCATGTCAAAACAGCTTCAAAGAGCGACTCAAAGCCGATGTCAACATTTAATTCTGTAGTAAACACTTTCATCTTATATTAAAATTCTGCATTGTTTTCATTAAAATTACCAATTGTTAAAATATAATTTCTTCGATCATTCAACTCAAATTTGCCTAAACATACACACGTAGTAATCAAAACGGGGGCGGTTATGAAATATTTGTCCAACACAAAAAGTTTCAAAAGCATTAATTTTTTAACCTGTATATTTAACCTGTTTAATCAAATCCAAGCCCTACTAAACATAAACTGTTAAACCTCATTTCACAAAGAAAAAATATGATTCCGCAATACATACCTTAACACTCTTTTATTTCCAAGCGTATTTTAGATATTCATTGTGACACAATTAACAATTTACATTTCTATAAATTGGGAATTTTTTGTTCACCATATATTTTTGGCTGTTTTTAGTTAAATGCACAGAAGCGTGAAATTTGTTCATAATATATTTCTTAATGTAACAGTAATTTTCTGTCATGAGACAATCTACAAAAATTAATTTTATCATGTAAGCAGCAATGAAACAAGAGTTAAGAAAAAGACCAAACTTTCATGCTAAAAGTTAATACGATAAGATCAGATAAGATATTAATAGTAAATAATAGTTGCAGAGTTTGTAATGAACGTACTCTTTCAGATTGTACTCTAAGCTCATTGATAAATCTTTTTGAAATAGGTTCACAATCGATATTAACTTTTAGTTAAGAGATGCATCTTTTGAGACAATAAAAGTTTCAATGCCAAGTTTATATTCAAATGTTTCAATCCAAATTCATTGATATTTCATCAACAACAAAACCCATCAACAATTGAAAAACAACACATAAAATCAATTTCCTGTCTTCCATTCTTGGATCACTGCAAATACAAAAGAAAAGACTTTACAGATATTGCCGTTTAGTAAAATGATATGTGAGCTATTCCTTTTATTTCAGTCATAATTACTATAGCAAATGATAAGTACATATTCATATATCTATAAACGTTATACTTACATTCTGCTCTTGCCTTCAAATGAATAGAGGATTTAAGTTTTTCGATTTGCTGGACTGCACTTTCTAAATCTTCTACGGTTTTTTCGCACATTTGTCTGACTTCTTCCTGTATTTTTTTTAGTATTTCATTTCTGTTTTCTTGGACCTTATCATACACTTCATTGGCAACCTTCCTTCTCCACTCTGTAGAATTTACATCAACTGAATTAAAGAACGTGACAACTATTGATCCCATAGCTAATACCAGACCAAGCAGGGGAAAGAATATGAAGGTAATAGCCCCAATTATGGCAAAAGAAAGTGATTCTATGATTTCAGGTGGCATTTCAAATTGAAGTCGGAGCATATCATGCTGCAGTTCGCTTTGTACTTTGGATCTAATGTGTTGCAAAATATCTTTCCCTATTTCTGATCCAAGTTCATTGCCAATATTTTTCAATGTAGCTTTTACTAAAACCTGTTTTATACTGTTGACTGTTCCTGAGTAAAAGCATCGATAGGTTGAACTTCTTACTGTGCCGATGCGTTCGCCTTCGCATTCGATGTAAACATCATAGCATTTCGTTCTGATTTTTTCTCTCGTCATAGCCCGATCAGCTGCAGTTGAAATGATTGAGGCAAGTTGAGCAAGTGGAATGCTCCTTTTCAAGGATTTTACAATTTCGGAAAATGCAGACGCTCGCTTGAATGCATATAATTTTGCAACATAATCGAAATTTTCAGATGCATGCTGAATGTAAATATCTTCAGCATCTATGTAATGTGCATATTCAGCATACACTTTTTGTTTGGCTTCTCTAAGTTGCATGGCGCTGCTTTTTATCAGAATAACTCTCGGTACACCTTTGGGATTTAGGCCAAGGAAGGTGGATCGGTTCATCGGATACTGAAATAGATTTATATCATAAATTGTTTGACTGACTTTTTCTAAAAGATAAAAATATTGATAGATTTAGTAAAGTCAATATAGCTAAGATCTAGTTACATTTTCAATAACTTTTATTGTTCCTTTCTCATCATGGTCTACTTTAACTTCAAATACGAGGACTCCATCAGCCTCTTTTCCTGTAAATCGCTCGTAAGCAGATTGAAAAAGACGCAGTTGTCTCGAGGAAGCTTGAATTTCCTTGACATATCTACTTTGAATCTGACCCAGCAGATTTGTTGCAAAAGAAGCCTTATCTTCTTTTATTCGGACTGTGAATGAACCAAACAATTGACGAAGGTTGTGTGATTCTATATCAACCGTCAAATCTGTATGATCACGCTCCATGATCAGCTACAAAAAACAGGAGATTTTTAAAGCAAGCCACAAGCTCGAAAGGAAACTTTTAAAAACATTGATATTATTTGCAAAATCAATGAAAAACGACTGACATTCAGCAGGAGAATTTTCTTAAAACAGTAAAGTTAAAGTTTATGCAAAAAAACCATTGAATTTAAGAAGTAAAAAGAAGTGACGCGATTCATTCGAGATTTCTTACATGAATTTGATTCAAAGGTTCCTGTTAATTGTTGCATTCTTACTATAAAAGGTAATACGATATTCAGTGACTCAAGACTCGAACTATCAATCATCAAAATGTTATGTAATCGCCTGTAAATAATCTTTTTTGATTTAGAATTTCATTTTAGATCTGAAATTTTTTGGCTTAAATTTTTTATTCTCTCTCTCTTTCTCTCTCTCTCTCTCTCTCTCTCTCTCTCTCTCTCTCTCTCTCTCTCTCTCTCTCTCTCTCTCTCTCTCTCTCTCTCTCTCATGTGTGCATGTGTGTTCGTGCGTGCGAATGGCATTGAGTTTAAAATATAAAAATCGATGAACTATAACTGTTTAATAAAACTACAGGTTACATTAGAGATCTGCATAAGTATGCTTTTATATGATCTAATAACTTAATAGATTCCTAATTATATTAAAAAACTGAGGTTCTCAATTTCAAAAACCGTGTTTATTTTCTTTGCTACTAATGTTTCTGATGTTTTTTTTCGTCTGCTACATTAACACATAATAAAAAAGCAACATTGTTTGTCATTGTTACCAGTCTTTAAACTTTTTAAGAATATGTTAACAGAACATGTACCTACATCGCTTTTTGAAGAGCAGTGCAGAAACATTTATATTTTCATAAAGTGTTATCAATATTTTCTGTCGAAATTAGTTGCTAAAATGATATAGCAGGAGAAAATTTGCGAAAGTAATATTACGAAATAAGCGATAAATTTCAAAATATATTGAAAAATCAGACATTGAATGATTACAAAAAATTAAGCTACTTGTAACAGATAAAATTAATCTAGATACACAATCACTTTTCTAAGTATATAATGAAAAGTGAAGACAATCCTACCATAATGAGTATGTTCAAATAGAATAAGAATTCCTCTGCCTTATTCTAATTCCTCTCAATACTTTAACCATACAACCAGTCCGTCTTATGAATTTAGTTTTGTTGCAAGACAAAAGGACTTTGGTTTGTTTATTATGTTGTTAATGACTATTTTTTAATATAAATCGATAGCATGATACCTCAAATTACATTTCTGCAATATTTGCATCATCTGTAAAATATTCAATTAAAAATGTTATGATTTTATAAGATGATTATTATCAGTTTTACTATCTTTAATCCTAATATATATATATATATATATATATATATATATATATATATATATATATATATATATATATATATATATATATATATATATATATATATATATATATATATATATATATATATATATATATATATATATATATATATATATATATATATATATATATATATATATATATATAAATGTTTGCTGGAGGCAGATGAATTATATTAAACTAATCAAATACATTTCACCGTCTAAACAGTGTTAGTTTAACTGTATTAGATTAACTTTTTAAATATTACTTCGACGCTATGAAAATAAAATTACAAGGATATTTCGATGAAACACTGAAATATTCAGTATTCTCACGACAAATGTCTACATTTCCTGTTAACTGATCATCATATATCTGTAAAAGTGTATAAATTTTTGTGATATGTACATGTTAATGAAATAACCCTTTAAAAATGTTAAAACATTGGTACAAGGAATTCACAGACTTGCAATAATTTTTCTAATCGTAATAATTATAAGAAGGGTAAATAAAATTTTATTCTTTAAAATAATATTTTATTCGTTAAAATAATATTTTATATGTTTATTTGCCTTTAAAATCAATACATAAATTCTAAAAACCCTGGTAAAGCATTCGCATTTAGAATAAAATTTTTGATGGTGGTAATTATAATAATAATTAATAATGATAATATCAATAATTATAATAATAATAATAATAATTATGAGAGTTCAATTATTCTGATAATAATGATAGGAATGAAAGTAATAATGATAACTAACCATTCAAAATAGTCTTGAGCAGTAAAACAGGACAAATTGGCAGCGTCTAGACTTTGACAAGCGCATGTCTTTAGTTTTATAAATCCTTGAACAAATGTTTCTATTCAAAATAGAGGCCGACCAATAAAATTTAGGCTAGTCTTAACGCCCTTTGATACTGCGCATATACGAACAGATTATTGGAAATTGCACAATTCCTTACAACTGCGTAGTTGATACCTGTTGTTAACTTAAACAATAACGAATTGATTTCTAGATTTGTTAAGGAGCTAATGCAGAAAATGGGGACTTTTACGTGCTGCAAGTTCGTGCTTATTTTCACAAACATTTGCATTCTTTATAACAAGCAACAAATCCATGTTCCTACTACAATGTGTCAACAACTTCAATTTTTTAGAACTTATGCGCATTCATTTAAAGTTTCATATTTTATCAAAAAAAAATGTTTATACATTAAGTATACCCGATAAACGAAATAGAATCTCACAATATTCACTCTCTTATTAAAGTCCTCAATGAACTGAACTAAAATATAATAATTTAATTAGTAACTTATACATTGCTGTCTGTAAATTCTTAACTGTAGTGTCCTGTCGTGTTTAAGTACTTAAAATCCGTTAAACCTGACATATCTTATTATATTCTATTTTTCGACTCACTGAAGCATGACAAATATTATAGTTATTCTAAACTCTTTGCTTGCCTTACCTACCACTACTCTCTTTCATTGTTATTCCAATTATTTAAAGAAAATAAGACAATTCAGAATGGAATAAAACCATCATTATGTTAATGCATGCTCATACTGATTCTATTGAAGTGAAAAGTTCATCATAAATATTAAATCAAACATTATATTAATAATTCTTTAAATTTTAATTAAAGTTGTCACCAAAGACAAAAGAAGTGTGCATTTTTTTCTAATCAAAATTGAAGAATTAATGCACGTTGAAAATATATTATACATGTAATTAAAAAGATTGAAACGATTGAAGATAAAAAGTATCAATAAAGTTAGTTTTGAACAGTCAGGACATATATTTTGCAATGGGTGTACATTGGCGTATTGCCCCTGAAAAAACCTGTTATGTATTATGTCAGTTTTATACCATCTTTAAACAAATAGATTTGAAATAATGGCAGATAAAAAGATAAACGCTTTTGGAAAACCAGACTTAACTGCGCATTGGGAATGAAGTCCTTTGAAATATCAAGTGCTTTTCAGGTGTTAAGTATAATTCTCAAGGATATTTGGTAATAAAATTATGTTGGATTGTTTGTGTAGTTTCGGAACAATTATTCAAGACCTGGTCCTTTAATCACTCCAAGACGTCCGTCGGCTGCTTTACCAATTTTTTAATTACCTTGACATTTCTAGCCACTGTGATGCATGTATATTATATTGATCTTTGCAATACCTTGTAAACGATTGCAGACGTTTTACTTAAAGATGCTAACTTGGATTTTTTGGCAAAACAATCTCTTATTTTTGAATCAAATGTAACGTATACAAATTATAGTGTACCTACGATTAATTAGTTTTAACATATCACATCTTGTTGTATCTGTTTAAAATAAACTTTCTGTTTTTCGGAGATTGTTATAGATACATGTATACTACAAATTTACAAAGTGTTATTCAAAAAGTCATAAAATTATTAGATACAACGTCAAATAAATGAATTCTATTTATATACTGTTTGTGTTTAGAACAAACTTTTATCATATCATTATAACAATCAGAGTTTAATACTGGTAATACATCGTCATCAAATATAAAGTTTCCTCAAAAAACCAATATATTTTCATCAATAATATGCTTATTGGGTTAAATTTCAAGTCTGCAAACACACGGATTTTTTTAACCACAAAAAATTAGATAAAAATTAAGCATAAATATATAACTCAGTTGCTGATTATTAAGACTCTGCCGATTGATTGATCACTGACAGACTATTTCAAACCATTGAATGGTCTTATTGTTCAATTTAATTTCTAATGATATTGTCACATTGACTTTATAACTAATAATAATATAATAATGCGTAGTAGTACTGATGGGTTTCAGTTTTAACAAGAGGCACTAAAAAATAAGCATTACAGTATCTAAATTTAAAATATCTTGACAATTTAGTAGATAAGATCTCGCACAAAAAGTTTAAACATCTTCCTTTTTTATCCACATATTTTTATAATAAAATTCAAACCCCTTTTGTTGTTTAGTATTTTTCTCTATTCCTTTTTCAAAACCCCCCTTTTGTGGCTCCATCCTTTATCAGGAAACCGTGAATTGATCAAACTTTAATCTGCACAACCTGTGCTTTAACACAAGTTTAAGCGTTTTCGGCTACACGCTTTTCGAGAAGATTTTTACGGGTTTTTCTCTATATATATATTCCTATGTTAAAAAAATGTGACCACCCCCCCCCCCCCACCCAATTTAGAGGCTCAACCTTATCCCCCAAGATCATGATTTTTACAAACTTCAAGCTAAACTACCTGAGGATGCTTCCCGCAAGTTACAGCCTTTCTGGCTGACTGGTTTTAAAGAAGAATATTTTAAAACATTTTTCTCTATATAATCCTATGTTAAAATTAAATCCCTCATTGTGGCCCCATCCTACCCACGGGGACCAAGGTTTGTACAAACTTGAATCTATAATACCCGAGGAGGCTTCCACACAAGTTACACATTTCTGGCTAAATGGGTTTTTAAAAAGAAGATATCAAAAGATGTTCTCTATATAATCCGGTGTATAAAAATTATTAATCATTGTGGCCCCATCCTTTCCCCGAGGATTATGATTTGAACAAACTTTACAAAAAAAAAATAATTATAAACTCTGTATCTTGCTTATAACTTGATATTTGACTTTCAAATTTTGACATAGCATTTTAAACTACTTTATTTATCAGTATAAACATTGGAAATGGAAAAATAAAATTTGAAATTCTAGGTCAAATCGTGTCCAAGTCCCTTTAATATGCACTACCTGAGGATCTTTCCAAACATGTTTCAGCTCTTCTGGTCAAAGAGTTTTTGAGAAGGAGATATTTAAAGATTTTTGCGTGGACCCTGAGGTCCACGCAGAAAATATATAAGCGAGGTTAAACCGGATGCAATGGAGAAAATTCATTCTGCGCATGAGCTTGCCTGGTTCCTGTGCGTAATGGGTAGCTTAGGGAACCAGGCTAGCACACGTTTATCTGAATCGGGATCGGGATTCCGTGTCATATGCACACATTATTAAGTTCAAAGGCGCTGTAATTGTAATGTTGTCGGTAAACAGTACAGAAACAAAGTATTCCTTTTAAAGAAATGATTGGCGTGTAATTTGAACTATCAGTATTATGAAATAAGTTAATGTTATGCCGAAACTACAACATGCATCAAATAGCATAATTTGCAATGTTTTGTTGTTTTCCGACTTATCGATTAAATTTTTCAAAGCATTTAAGTATGATTGAATAATTATGTCCCTGCATAAAAGTTTAAATGTCAAGAAAAATACATCAAAATATGAAATTTTTAATTTACACAAAGCTGTCACTGCATAGTAAACAAAGTAGTGCGAATCGTAATGTGTGCGCAAATAGTAGAATTCACCGAATGCATGATACTATACATGCAAACTTCATTCATAGATAGATCATAATTATTTTAGAAGTATGAACCTTTTAAATTCTGAGATAAAAAATCAGGCTATACATAAATGTATACGTAATACAAGGTACAAATTTAGTGGTTAAAAGCAAAGGGCTAGAGTCGGTGGAATCTCTGATAATCTTAAGGCTTTCACGTTTTCGTTGGAAACACCTGCAAATGGTCTACGTATTGTAGTCCTTTTTTAAAGGATAGCAACTTGTCTCTATATTATCCTTTGTAAAAATTTATCCCCCAATTGTGGCTTGACCTTACTCCCGGGAATCATGTTTTAAACAGAGTTGAATCTGCATTATCGTAAGATGCTTCTACACAAGTTTCAAGTTTTTGCCGAATAGTTTTTGAGAAGAAGAGTTTTGGAAAATACCAATAATTTTTAATAATTCTAAATTATATCACCTTTAAATAGGGTGTGGTCCTTCATTTAAACAAACCTTAATTCCTTGTACTCAATAATACTTTGTGCTAAGTTTGGTTAAAATTGGCCAAGTGGTTTCGGAGAAGAAGATGAAAATGTGAAACGTTTAGGACAATGACAACGACACTAACGACGACAGACAACAGACGAAGAAGACGGGGGCTATGCCATTCAGTCACCTATCAGTTACCGTTCAGTCACATTTCAGTTAACTGAATGGCAGAGGTTCAACCTGTGCAAATTAACGGACTGGTATTATTTTTTCAAAACGTTCCATTGTTGGGATACAAAATGATATTTTTAATGTATAGTGGGTCATCTCTCCACGTTTTTAGGGGGAAGCGCCTATTGCAATTGCTTTCATGACCTTCTTTAACCCCCCCCCCCCCCCTGTTCGACCCCCGTTTAAACATCGTTTTTGATAATAGAACTGTGGTATGTATCAAACTTTTTACTTCATCGTTTTTAATTATCCATTGAAACTGCCTTTAGCAAAGATAGCAATTGGTAGATCTATGAGTTTACGTTTTTTATAGTACAGGAACGAACGATAACCCTTGCGATGGTATGCGACATAAACAAAGGATAAGCACGGAGTCTGATGCCTGTAGATGAAATTGCGAGGGAAAAATAGTTCAATTTGAAATTGCGTGTTTATGAGTACAAAAGGAAAAATTGATAGGGAAACAGGTACTGAATGCTTTTTTTTTAAAACAACAGTGTGTATAAATCTATTTAAAAAAGAGTGTTAGAATGCTACCATGCATATAAATTATTTGTAAACATACCAATTTTTCGCGTAGTAATATCAGACAATACTGCATATGCAGTGTAAAAATTTTGTCAACAAACCCACGTTGAGAACAACTGGTGACTGCCCATCTTTGACATAGTAAGGTAAGTTAGGTAACTAATGTGTTATTTCTCATTGTATAAACATATGCCTCATCATTTTAAACTTTCGTGTTACAATAATGGTGATAACGTTTTCTTGATCGAGGAGCTGGTACTTTCTTAATTCGAAATTCTTCTGACTCTAAACCCCGCTTGTATATTGTGACGTGCGGAAGAAACATGTCACAGTGTAAAAGCGGGGATTAGAATCAGAGAAATCTCTGATAAGTACATTAATTTTATGAAAGAATTTATATTGTTTGTGTTAGGCATTCATCGTTAATTCTGAAATGTCGGTCTATAGTTATGAATACTGTACAAGGCGAGGCCTATATGATTTCTTTAACAGGTCGAGACCACTGTATTTTGTGACGTCGGCATAAATTTGCATACTAAATTAGCCATCTGTTTACTTTTATCGACAAACCAATCAGGTGAATGAGTTGCAAGGCATTGTGGGCTACAAGTCTCAGAGTATACAAGGCGTATTGAAAATATATACCAATTTGAATTGTCCTTTGGAAACTCATTTTGAATGATTTTTCAGAATTTATGAAATTAATATGGACAATTATGTCGGAACTTCAATTTCTATGCTCACATTAAAAAAAATATTGCATATGAGGACTTATATTAACATATTATAAATACCCCATTGCCAATGTTCAAAAGAGAGGTACATCCTATTGAATTAGAAGCAGTAAGTATATATCGTTTTTTCACGTGATTCCCCATATTTGGGACACCATTAGTAGAATGCGCGTTGATATTTTCTTCAGGGACATTCATCAGAATGCTTATCGTACAAAATACTATATATGCTGCATAGCTTGCGCTTCTGCGTTTGTATATTTGTGCAGTTCTACTACCGTGGCTATTCACGTATGTTAAAAATGTACATTTACCTGTATTTATTTCTAGTGCAAAATAATAAGTCACCAAAACACAATTGGCGGTTTTACTTATCAAAATCTGTTTGTATTTGTATGCGTATGTTTGTTAGTCGTTTGATACTGATCATTTTTTGAAGCAACAAATGATCAACTAAAACAACGGTATTTTTCAATGTGAGCATGGAACAAAGTTAATGGTACGTAATCTTTCGTTTTTTACCTTCTAAAGTAAAAATGAAGATGTACAAACATTCCGGCAAGCAATTGAATATTGTGAATAAAACAGACAAAAACCACGTGTGTTTGTTGAATCGTAAACGCGTTGTAGACCGCCATGCATTGCAACTCATTCACTGGATTGGAGAATCTGTTTGACGTAAATACTGTCACGTGTTAAGTAATGCTATCCATATAAGGTAGTGTACCCGACCTGTTTAAAGATTAAAATTTAGCACAATGGAATCGCATATAACGGAAGATAAAGTTTCTTTTTTATAAGTTCATGTAGTGATTTACTATACGTATATAATACGTTACGAACTGCACTGTATGATACAGGGTTCATTCATTATTTAAATTACAAAAAAATTACAATATTCAGCTTGGTTTTAAAATGGCTCATGAATAATGCAAATGGATTTTCTTTAAAATATATCTCAAATACAGCTTTAAGTATCATACAAGATGCAATTAATTGGTTGATATCATAAATATTCCAGATAGGCTATTACAAAGATATTTAATTGAACATTTAAAAGGAAATAACATGATTTATCCTTTTACCTACCGTATTTACTTGTATCTCAGAATTACGTCATCATTACTCTATAATGAAAGTGACTAAGATTTCCTATGGAAATTTCTCTACGTCATAATTTATGTGATAATTTTGATGACTGCATCCTTTTTTACAATTTTAAATTCATGAGAACTTTGACTATATACCGGTATATATTTGATCTACCATGTTCATGATTAATTGCAATTCCAAAAAGACTCAATTATACACCTGACAATGATTATAGGTAATAACATAACATATATCTATTTGTTCTTTATGTATATGTTCTTTCAGATGAATGTCAAGAAACTGATTAACATTAATTGACAAGAGAAAACAACGAGAGCCCAACATCATTCTTCATTTCTGGTGAAGGGGAGAGTTGCTAAATTTGGGCGCACAGCAAAATTCAAGCAACACAAGGAAAAAGACGGATGCTGTAAATGCGGTGTTGGCTTCCCAGTTCAGCACTTTTAAAGAGGGACAAACATTGCACATTTGCAACTTCTAAATGGAAGCAGGACCGGCCTCTTATTTATGCTGGGATCCTCATCTTAATGGCCTTAACACCATTTTCAAGGTTAGTACATACACTGTACAACTAAATTTCATTACAATATTCCCCGTGGTTTTCTGGTTTAAGTATGACTTATTATACCCATGCTCGGAAGGAGAGGGGTTTATTGTTTTACCCTTGTGTGTCTGTTTGTCTATAACACAAATTTTGTCAAAGATATCTCAGCAACAATCGCAGATGCTTGAAATTTTAACTCAGTCTTTGTAAAGGCATGCCATACGGTAGGATTCATTTTTCAAAATATTTGATGTCACCTTCCCTTACATGTAATGTTAACTATGCTTTTTTGTATACACATCAGAGCAGGGGTATCACTAGTGAGCATTGACTCACAAATACAATATCTTGTTGTCATATCTTTAATGATTAAGTACATATTCTTGTTCTAAATGCAATTATAAACTAAGGAATTTTTTTTGGGGGGGGGGGGGGAATTAAACTTTCATTTACAGTTCAATCACTATATTTTCCATTACTTGTATGTAATATACCCAAATAACCTTACAAATATTGATAATTCATATTGTGTGATCTTCTTATATATTTCATCCTTTATTTGCAAAATACATGTATACTTTTAAAAATAAATTATTTAAGGTAAAACACACATAAATTCAAAATATTTCATAGATTAATTTTATTTTCAAATCCATGTTTTCGTTATTGGAGGTTAAGTATATTGTATTGAAATATTGCTTGATAACATATCCATTATTCATTTTCATCAACACATTTTAGAATATCCTGCTGAAAAAGACAGCTGTCATTGGTATAATGGATGCAAGACAACACTAGTGAATTGAAATTGTTGATACCACAAATGGCACTCTCTAGGATTACACACTTTCCAAAAACACAATTATGGCATGCAGCTATAAAGGGATTCTTTGGAAGTCTATGTTCTGTAATGGGGGGAATTTCTCGTGAAGATTCCATAAGTATTAAAATAAAAACTTAAAAGTTAAAAGTTCAAATGTCTTCAGTACTAGAGACCTGTGATTTGACAGTACAACATTGAGCAATTGTAAAGGACACATAATTTGTACACTATTGAATATCAATCTATAGTTATCCATAAATTACTTGGCTTTTACATTGTACATGTATTGTAATTCTCAACATTTGGATATATGTTTGATCTTTGTTAAATATATGTATGGTGTACAGTACAGTAAGTAAATACATTCTTTCTAAGTTTTAAACATTTGTCAACAAAATATATGAACTGCAATCTGAGGATCATTTAGAGGTCTGCAATTCTCCACATATAAAATGACTTTGAAATCAACCTGTTACTGTTAAACTTGAGAATATATTAAGAAAACTTCAAAATCTCTTTATTGATTACCTTTTTTACTACACATTGTCCATTTATTTTGTGTATTATTCTATAAAGCTGATTTCTCAATGGCTTTTGCTTCTCAGGTGAGCAAAGTGACACACATATTACTTGATTGTGTAAAATACTGTAATCAAGTGATGTACAAAATTAATGTAACTTCTGTATATTGGTGAAACATTATTGTAAAGAATAAAATACTGCAGTCTCAGAAGTTCAGTTTACTAAATTCTAATACTATAATACTCTTTCATCATTTTTATGTCAAAATGACTATTTTTATATAAATTGGCATAATAAATGAAAATGTATTCCTGTAATTTCAGCTTGCATATAAATATCAATTGTTATACGAATGTACATCACAAAATAGATGTTTTGATGTTAAAATTGCTTTTCTCATCTAATCTTTATTTAAGGCATGATCCCGACTAATATGGTGCAGTAACTGAGTATTTTCACATTTACTACATGTATATACCTTAATTGACACATTAGAATAGTGTTTTCTGTTATCAAACCAATTCTTAAAAAGAAAATAGTTATAACACTATTACATTGACAACTTGCAATCATGCTTCCGCCTATTAGTACTTTCAGTACTTTGATTGTTAATTGAAATTGGGTTTTTTTCTAGAAGACATTAAGACTATAAAAAAATATGGAGCACAGACCCACTCTGTAAAAGAAAAGGCCTTGAAGTTCTAACAAATGACAGTATTTGCAGGTTTTGATACGTATACGCCTGTTTGAGTCAACATATTCTAAGTATTGAACATATCTAAAAGTTAAAAATTAATGATTTGTTCAATATATATTGTTTTAAATGATTTTAAAAAAAGAAATATTAGATTTATTGATACTTTAACATTTCAGTAGCTTGTCCAACCGTGTATGGGCATTTTATACGCCTAATCTATCCATCTTCTTTTAAACAGAAAAGCTCACTGAACCTTCAAATCGGGTGATTAAAAAAAAACTTTAAATCTTATGAACGATGGTACATTCATGTCTGTTTTTAATTCCAATCGTTTAAATGTGTGACCTTAAAAAAAACAAAAGCGACTGGGCTATATAAAGATTAACATTACAGTCAACGAGTTTTAAATTTCGTCTACTCAAATACGGACTCAAAACATCTTTTGCATAGTTTAAACTTTATTTACGTTGATGTCTTGTTTTTTTTTTCCTTAAACTGCTCTGGTTCCAATTCTTTTTGCAATACACACACTAGTATACGTCGTAATATGCTAATTAAGTTGTAACATTTCTCAGATTCGGTTCTCGCAATTACAGAGAAAGAAAGATCTAGAATTTTTTTCATATTAAAATATCAATTCCTACCTTTTTTATTATTGCTCTTATTTGAGGTAAACGTGTCTTTTTTTAAATACCAGAATATGATAAAATAGTGTTTCCTTTAAGACAAAAAAAAAAGAATATTAAATGAGTCGAGTCCTGTTGTAAAGTCGATTTATGATTTTAAAAAGACTTTCCCATTTACTCTAGCTGAAATAAATCAACCATATTTTTTATTATTATTTTTTTTTATGGCATTTTTTCCTATTAAGTGTTTTTCATGCGAAAAGATTATAGCGTTGTTATTTAAATTTGATTTTCTGTAAGAATGTAAGTGATTTTTTTTTTACTAATAAATAATGTTTTCCTTAAAGTGATAAGGTGCATTAGGTGACTGAAAAAAAATGAAGCAGTTACTTAAATATTTACAAGTCATGACTTACATTTCATAATTGACAGCTGCAATAAAATTCCTATTAAGTCGTTTAGATTGTTAGTTCTTTTAGTTATACCATCAATTTTGGAAAAGTCTTGAAAAAACTATGAAAATTTAAAAATTCTTTCTTCACAATCTACAGCCTTTTTTTGACAGCTGAGAAATGAATAAAAATTAAAATATGTCATAGAGAGTTAGTGCATTTCATCTTTAATATTCACATCCACCGAGTATGACTCACTCTTTTTCTTACGGAAACGTAGAGTTACATGTAGTTCATAGTTCTACAGACTAAAATTTATACGCCCCGTTTATCGATTAGTCGAAATTTACAGGGCTGAAACTGACAGGAAACTGACAGGACAGAAATTAACAAGCCCTTTTTATCGATTGGTAGAAACATACAGCGACTTAAGAAAAATCACGGACTGCACCTGATTATCATGATGATGTTAGACTCTCACTTTTTGGCTGTTTCTTTTAGCTAACGTTCTTATGTACATTAATAAAAATTTAGTGAATTTTACTTGCTTTTTATGATTAATTTATCAATTATCTAAAAGAAGGATGTAAATATAAACAATAAAATGCTTTCTTTGATGATTCATGCCAGTAATAAAGGTAGCGATCATTGTAGAAAAAAATTACATAACCCGTTAACGCGGGTATAACCCGTTAACACGGGTTATGTATTTTTTCTGCAATGTCGCCACCTTCATATCCTGAATGAATCACAAACGGAAGCATTTTATTGTTAAAATATATGCTGTAGTGCGTTTCTGATGAATAAAAAAAAACAAAAAATATAACTGAATATCATTTGTTTCAATATAACCACTATTCTGAATAATTAGCCTTATTTAAAACGAACTAAGGTTATAGGTATCTGTTAAAAACCTAATCTGGCACTAGAATTCGTTATACACTTGAAGTCAGATTAATGTTGTGTGATTCTACATGTATAAGCGTAATTGGAATTCTATGTATCGTAAGTTTATAAAGTTAAGTCTTTTTATCAACCTTACCAATTGAGCTTATTAATAACGAAACATATCAAATTAAATAAAGGCGTCTCTTTTGGAAAAAAAAACTAACTACGCTGATAGTGAATAGTAAATTAAGAGTAGATAAGGCCAGGTAAGAACATTTGTTCAGAGACACACCTTTACACAAAAGAATGTATGCTCACAACCATAATTAATTTAGGCCAGGGTTTGCATGTGTCAATCCAAACTACACTATTATCCTGCAAAACTCCCATGCCAATTTTTTGCTTGTCACACTTTCTAACGAGTGATTTGAGCTTTAAAGGTATTGGCATTGGGGATGTTCAACAGTCATGAGCGAATGTTTGTTATTGTGATAAAGTCCATCAGGTCAAATCTTGTATTATCAAGTGGACATGCTTCGTAAACGTAAGAGAATATGTGACATTGCATGTTGAACATTGTAGCTGATCGTTTGGTTTGGTCTTGTTAAAACACTCAAAGCAGAAAGAGTGAAGACACGAGACCAGACGAGCATGATTACCAATGCAAAGATCGTGAAAGCCCAATGTCGTTTAAAGATATCACAAGGAATGTGTTATTAATCTCGAATTCAAGTCATAATATAAAGTGAACTTTCATTTGCCAATCTAATGTTTAATTTTTATTTAAATATTATGACTTTATTTTGCTTATCAATCTGCATGTTTTCTTTGGAATATTAAAACAACAAAACGTCCGAACAAAATATTCCGACTAATTTTCATTTTGATTGCATAATGATATTTTCATTGTCAATTGTCATTTCCTCGAACAGCACCTCTCTATATCCGTTAAAAGCTGAAGCTACGCACAACTGGCTTTTACCTTTCAGGTATGGTTTTGAAAAAGTGTTAAGGCGGCTTAAGCATCAAACTCGTAATATATATATATATATATATATATATATATATATATATATATATATATATATATATATATATATATATATATATATATAATGCATTCTCAAACCAAAATATATCTGTGCGCAGCCATGTCTGCTTGACCTTTAGTCTTCGCGATTGATTGTCTGTACTTCATACGATATGACGTCATAATTAACTTTGACGTCACGATCTGCATTCCTGTCGATAGTTCTCAGGGAATGTATCTTAACGATAAAAGTGAATTATATAAAACCAGTATAATACCGCACATTTCCTTTACATAGATGCTGCTGTTAATGCTAGACGTACAGAATTCATTCATATTAAAAACCAGTATCAAATAATGGGGAGTTTTAAAGCTTCGTTTTAAGTAAAAGACCATTGATGAAATAGTGGTTTTGAGACTCTCCCTGCTACGCGTATAGAAATAAATGAAGTAAAAACCAGCTTGGCGCAGGTGAAAAATCAACACAATTTTAGAATATATAACGTAAAATTGGTAGAGAATATATGTCCCAATATGAATCGTGCTTGGAAAATCTACCGATTTACCTCAATTTTTTGTAAATCGCTTTTGATTAGTAAAAATTTGCATTAGTTTGATGATTTTGTGGAATGTTTCAACAATATCTTCCAGAAATGAAATATCTTTTTCAAGCACAAGCAAGAACTTCAAAGTATATGACGTAACAAAGGATTTTTCTGAAAAATATTTATGATTTAATGTCATTAATCACCTGCGCCGATGCGATTAAAATGGATCATTTGCATTATTAGGATTCGCCCGTCACGTGATTACAAAGTACATATGACGTCACAAAAATGCATCAAATATAATGTTTAACATCGCTGTCAATAAATATTCCATATATTTTAAAAAATACTCCCGGTCAAAGTATTTTTGCGATGATTCAAATAATATCGTTTTCCAGCCGTATTTTAGCATTGGGATGCCTTAAAGTAACGTTGCTGCGTGAAGCGGATTATACCTCCATGTCTTTCAATACGAGGATATCCTATTCATCAGTGTTGTCTTTTGTGCCCCTCCCCTGAGATCGGTATCACATGATAATACAAAGATTAGTTATTTATTTTATAAAGACAGAGGCGTAATTGCATCAACAAGTTCGACAAAACGAAAAAGAAGAAAATGTCGGCATTGTTCATAATTAAGATTTGCAAATTCTGAATAATTTAGTCTTGCAACTTTTTGACCCATTCTTTGAGCAAACAATTTGCATGTAACCGCATTAAATGGCAAATACAAAAAACACATGTTGGGTCTTCACATGTTCATACATGTACAACGATCTTGTTTATATGATTATTACGAAAAAAATCTTTCAAAAAAATGTTTCGGTTTCAAACCAAATTGTCTATTTAAAGGAAGTGAATGTTAAAAAATAATCAAGGGTTTAAATTTGTCATTTTGATGTATATAATGATTTCGTAAAGCCAATTAGACATAACTATCCTCAGTAAGAAAATATTCCATTAATAATAACTAATTCACTCTTGCAATCCATGGGAGTCGCCAAAATGATAAAATCGTTACCTTCCTGATGAGTTATCTCGTAGCATTTACGAGAGGGCAGCACTAATGCTGACGTCAATGGGACACTTTGCATTTTGTTGGCATATTGGTAATCAACACTTAGTTACGCAGTTAAAGTGCCATCTTAAGAAAGTGAAATAATGAAATTGATATTGATGGCTATCAATTTAAACCAGAGTTAATAGAGGAAGAAATTGAAGCCCTGAACGACGCCCTTCCACCTACGGTTAATTTGAACGAGAGAGGAGCATCATTGGATTGGTGTACTGGTGAAAACTGTACAATTCTACCTCATTTAAGGAATTTCTTTGTTGCTACAAATTTGAACAATTATATGGCGGACTACATTTACAAACACAAGTGCATATTATATGAAATTAACCCCGTGACCTTCACAATTATTCAACATACGCATTATAAATTACGGTTTCTACTAACAAATGTTCTTATCTTATAAAGTTTGCACCGTCTTTCAAAATCTACGATATAACATCAAGTTATTTTATATTTCAGTTGTGAATTTTGACATGATTATGCCCTTGCAATATTGAATTTTTTAAATGACTTCAAAACACAAATACATCTGCTTGTACCGACTGCCATATCACGTGACCACTATGAAATATTGTACTGTTATATATAGTTTAGAAATATATCGCATTTGAGTAACTGTTATTGATTTTAAAAAGGACATGCCAGTTAAACGAAAGTATACGTGTTTTCATCGCAAAAATTTGCCGATATTTTTATTGGCCGGTTTTTAAACGTATCATCTTTTCGTTAATCTTCTCCTCTTTAGTTATAAAAAATATAGAAAATTGCATAGTTATACAGAATTGCGTGTAATTAAGTTTTAAAAGTACACGCGAAACAAAGATCTTGTTATACAACTTTAAACATTTAGCATAAAAACAAATGTCCTTATGTTATCGTTAAATATCGTTAAATTATCGGTACCGACTAAAAATAGATAATCTAATGAAATATTGTGCATCTGCCACTTACAAGTAGTATTGTTTTTTGCAATAGTATTTTTTTGGCAGAAATTAACACATCTTAGGAATCGACATAATATCAGATACGTGTAGGTGACTTAGTATTAGATACGTGTGTGTACGTACTTAGTATCATATACGTGTACGCGACCTTGTATCAGATACGTGTACGTATTCTTAGATTACGAAATATGTAGAGTAAAGCATTTTAACATGTTTTGCAGTGCTTTGACATCATGTTCATCGTTGATGCATTTTGTCTCCCTCTCTGTTCAGTCTCAGCACATGGTGTTGCAGATGTTTTTTCTTTATTTTTTTTAAGACAGAGATACCATTATATAAAATAATTACATTTCAATATTTATTTTAAGTACACGTAGAAAAAGTAATGCAAATTCCCAGTTCGACAATACGAAAACAAAAAGAAAAGTTTGGCGTTGATCGGCTTTAAGATTTGCATAAATGAGTTTATCATGACAATAATCAGTTTCGTAATCTTGAAACTTTTAAAACAGTAGTGATGGATGGGTATATTTTGATACATACTATGTGCCAATAATTTATAACTAATCCTGTCAAATAAAAAATGTAACAAAACACATGTTGGAACTTTACATGCGCATACAACGATGAATTTTATATTAGTTCTCTTATTTCTGAATAAGTTTTCTTTCTACATTTTTACCGAATAAACTTGTTATCTTTCATTCTTGTTAAGACTAATTACAAGTTCATCGTTGCAGATCGCCAAACGTGACAATAGACTAATACCAGTTGTTGGTCAGCAATTCTGTGTTGGATATTTATTCAACAGACGTTTGAAGTGAAATACTTTTGGTTTTTTGTAAACATACTGTTCAGTTCATTGAGATGTTCAGTCAGTTCTAAGTTGTTTGTCTGTTTTGAAGGACTATCTTGTGTATTTTTACAGGCCGGGTTAGCCATGATCACTTAATTAAAAAGTTACTCATCTATAACCAATTATTCAGAATTTTTTTTTTACTTTCAGTTCCTCTATCTTAATTGGGTTTTTTTTTGTTTCATTAATGGATACATTTAATAAATAACAACAAGGTCATGACTACTTTATCAATGCTGAAAAGTTTGAGTGAAGTTAAAATTAGTATATTCATGGCACTTGACGTTTTATATTTTTCTTATGATAAAAATAAATATCCTTTACCTAATAATACATAAGTTACCTATCGCCGCACTGGCGTCTGAAGCAAATTGAAAGTGTGTGTGTGGGGGGGGGGGGGGGTAGACTAATACTTAGAAATATTGTGACATAAAAATTGAATAAAAATCATTGCAAATGAACACACACAAAAAATTAAAATTTTATTTGGTATGAAAGTTCCTCAATTAAGAGTTAGCGTTTCTAAGTCCCTAGGGCCCAAACACCATGAGAACTTTTCAATTTGTGAGTGGAATAAAATTTCCAAAATTTTGTGTTCGAGTGATAAATACATATTACATATTTCATTACATGTTTATGTAATTATGCATATATTTTAAAATATTGACACAAACACATGGTGCATGAAAATCTGATTTACATATAGGTGAAAATATCCATCCCTTTCAGACACTTATAGCATATCTAAGGTAGTAATAGGGCAAAGTAATAAACTTTGTGTAATAAAAGCTATCATTGACATTTATATCCACTTTTTTAATTACAATTCGTCGTTTTGACATATAGATCAATAATAATCCTTCACATATGTTCGATTATCATAGGATTTTTTTGTATTTTATCATATGCCTTTTCCTCGCCTAGGTGGGCTAGCATTCCTGTATGGTAGGATGGGGTGATTTTTTCATGATTTTGATGGGGGTTTTGATTGAAATGTTTGATAGGGAGTTTTGAAAGTGACGCTTATTTTTTTTTCTATACTCTGCAGGAATTTACAAATGTTATCATTATTTTGTTTTTGTTTTGTTATTTTCTAAAAACACCTCCATAATACAGCTCTTCCGAACGCGTAGGACTCTGATGAACGCAAAACAATCCAATTTTTATCAACTCTGTTCCCTTTGAACGCTCATAATTTATTACAAAGTTAAGATTATGACTTGACATTTTGATAGAATGTAGATTGATGATTTTGACAGATTTGTAGTTTTTGGCGTTGAAATGGCGTTGAACGGTCACACTTGTTACATTAAGTTTATGTTTACATAACTTTACGACGATTTTGATGTTAAAACACCAACAACGGAAAAATGTCTATCTCGATTTGTTAGAACTTCGTACCATTAGAAAGCTTAATGACCCCTTTATGATTTAAACCTTTAAGAAGTTTCAATTAAACATTTTATGACCGATATGAAGGAAATAAAAAGACCTGAGCTTTTTCGTGTCAACTAAACACTGCTCCGCGCTCTGCACAGTCCTCCGTGTTTGGTCGAATGGTGGGGGTGATAAAGTCGTTAATAAATATTGTTGTTTGTTGAAACTGGTGTTTTACTTTTATTTACAATGCGTTTAAAGGTGTAAAAGGTGGAATAGATATTATCAAACTTAAAAGTAAAACCAAGTAGAATCTCAAATCACAAAGAACCTGGGAAATAAATTACAACACATAGGACACGGTAAACTTATTCAGAGTGGGATTCCGATCTGACCCGTCCTATAACATACAAATCATAATACTTTTGCATATCATTCTATACGATGCATTTAGTTTTTCCATCTTCATGAATACGACTACACTTAGGATAACATTATTTTTATAACGTATGACCCGTATAGACAAATGTCAATATTGATTTGATTTCTATTTAGCAAAGAACGAACTAAATAAAAACAAGATGTGCTGTACACTTTATTTAGACAGAAGAGATAAATACAGATAAACAAACATCATGTAAGTAATTATCATAACCAACCAAATATATATCCGGTAAAACAACCCGAATACCATACAATGCTTCGCTACGTTTTGTTTATGTATAACATGTTATACAGAACTTCCCGCCTTTTTTTTCAATTCCCCCAAAAAATACCAAGTAAAACGAAACATATCACATATGATTAAATCATCAAATAACAATAGAAATACTACCAAAACAAATTGGACCACTAAAATAGGATAGTCTTCATCAACATTAAATCAAAATACCAATAAATAGATATATATAAAATATCAACTTTTTGGTTATTTTCCTTTTGTGAGGAAGGATGGATTTCTTCTTAGATCAAACTATATATATGTGAAGAGTTAAATCATCAAATAACAATAGAAATACTACCAAAACAAATTGGACCACTAAAATAGGGTAGTTTTCATCAACATTAAATCAAAATACCAATAAATAGGTATGTCTAAAATAACAACTTTTTGGTTATTTTTCTTTTGTGAGGAAGGATGGATTTCTTTTTAGATTTAACTATACAAATGTAAAGGGTTAAATCATCAAATAACAATAGAGAGACGATGAAAACAAAGTTTACCACTAGTGTACAACTATAATGATATAATCGTGACTAACATAGAATTAACATTCCTTTGCATGTTAATAGATATATCAGTCTACAAAAGCTTTAATTTGTATTTTTTTTTCTTTTAATAACTTTTGGATTTGGCATTTCAAACATTTGCATTTGCATTTTAGAAACATTGATATATAATCGATAACTTTTTACAAGATCATTGTACAAAACAATACAATATTATTTTCCCATAATAATCTTAAATATTACAAGTTCTATTTTTAAAATCATATACATTTGTGCAAGTATCAATAAACAAGCGCCTGTCATAACAATGCGTATACACAAAAAATACAAGCAATCATAATTTCAGTTAATTAAAAATAAAACAAAAGATAACAATTAAGGTTATTCAAAAAATATATAAAAAAGAATATACAGAATTGTGTAAGGAAATATTTCCATGAATTATTCATTTAATCAATACAATTTAATGAAATATAACTAAAGGTCAAAGAATAATATGAGAGTTAACATTAATTCGATTTATCTTGCAGTTTATTTTTTTTATCAAATTCAGAGAACTTGGGTTTTCTGTTCATAAGTTTTATTTTTTTTTATGTTAAATGTTACACGTCCATAAAGGTAGCGGTGACTTCCACGCTGTTTGGATTGTAGCCAGCAACAACTGGATACAAAAACTCGGAGCAATCAACAGACTCCACAACGCATATCTTCTTCTCAATCTTGTGATCGAAGACTTTCCATCGACCAAACTCGGTGTCCAGAAGGAATCCAAATACTCTATCCATAGTGTTTCCGGTTTCGTTCTTTAATAGAACCTCGTGGTAGAGCAAGTGGTTGTCGTGCGCAATGTGCAGACAGATAGCATCACAATCCACATGGTGGGACCCGATCATTGACCATGCAAATTTGTGCCCCTCCACAACCAATTGTTTCCCGATGACGGACTTTCTAGCAATCGCGAGCTCGTAGACAATATTGCTTTTATCCAGAGGTTTTTTAACTTTAATGTTCATCTTGATCGCGTAATAATATCTCCCAGGATATCGTATGCCTTCTATACTGAAAGTACCCTTGTATTTTTGTAAACGACCTGGTACGAATTCCTTTAGCTCTTCAGCAGAGATGTTTTTGAAAACCTTCCCATCAGCAGAAACGTAAACATCATTGTGCGCCATGTCTTGGTCAAATGTCATGTCTGGCTCTGAAATACATTAAATAAAAGTAATTTGCAAGTAATACAACTTGGGAGTAAAATGCCAAATCTGGCCCGGCGATGGCAATAAATAAACGTATAACACCTGTAATACTACGAAAAAGTAAAAACAGTGTTCTTTAAATACAATCATTATGTTTTTACTTTGAATGCCAAGTGGTGCTGGTTCCTTTGGTTTCGGGAAGTTCCTCTTTAACGTTCGCACTTTTTGAAAAGATGCATCCTCTTTGCTCCCTCCCACCTCAACTTCAATTGCAAATCGTCATATCAAATATAATTAGCTTGGTGCTTTTATAAAATATTTGAATTAGGTTGAATGGAATTGACTTCTGTATTATATGTATAGATGCCTGTATACTAGATACTGGTATGTAAATACATTTATAGAACATTTACCTGGTTTGCTCTCAAACTCTTTGCTGACAACCACTCTATCCAGTATTCTGATATCTAGAACATGTCTCCCCGTCATGGCTGGCTTCACGGTGACCTCCAGCTCGTCAGTACTTCCTTTTTTCATCTCTGTCAAACATTTTGCCTCGTTGCCTGATGTCAAAAAAGTTTTAAGTTTAAACAATATAGGAATAACTAAAAGGCAGCTAGATATTCTTGCAGTAAGTGAGATTACGTTTTTTTATTTGAAAGGTGTAAAAAGAAGATTTTTTTGTTATTTTTTCACTTTCGTTGCATAAAATATTTATATTATTTTCCTTATTCTTAACCCAATAAGATGTTATTAAATATACAATGGGTGGGTGCCACCCAAGGTACTGCAAAATGCTGCATGAATAAAATGTTCTAACATGAAAATGATCATGTCCAACAATAGAACTTTCCAATGCAACAGGTGATACAACACGGAAGGTAATTCTTTTTTCATTGGTGTTATAAGCTTTACCAAGAGTTTAAAACATTTATTTGCCACCTATATTTGAAAAAAAGACAGCACAGTCAGAATTATGTAAACATTTCTGATGTCGTATTTTTTTATCATTAATATTTCAATGAGCTGAAAATTTAAGGTTAATGATTATTCATTGCATATGTATAGTGTGGCAGAACTCCTCAAAATCTACAAAAGCGACATATTAATGCTGGGGTTTTGAAATTTCAGATACAAAGTTGTCAAAGAACGAAAATGATAAAAGTTTACACCTCACAATTGTGATTAGATGGTTATTTTTCGATAAAGGTTTTATGTCACATCTTTAGCATCCATTACATATAAAAAAAAAATAAACAAACCTATTGGATCCTTAACAACCACATCCATATTGGTTGTGTTTAATCCTCTCTCTTTAAAAGGTGCCAGATTTTGAAAATCTCTTAGTTTCACGTGAAAAGTTGCTGATTTATTCTCTTCCAGTGAGTCCCATTGCTCAACACTGCAGTTTGGTGGAAAAATTGAGACAGACCATACATTGGCCATCTCAACGAGCTTGGTCTGAAATTCTGAATTTAAACCCTTGGCGTTGAAACCGAATGTAGCCATCTCGTGTGGTTTCTTGTCAAAGTACTGTGTGACAAGGATATTCAATTTATTCTGAAGTGTCGGGTACACCTGTCAAATGAGAAAATAAACATACTCATCGACATTGTTAAAAAATCTTCGATAAGTATATTCTTCTATTAACTGTTTTCATTCATACCGTATATCAGGTTTTTTTGCGTGTCACAAAATTTGCGAAAATCGGGAAAATCTATAACAATTTAAATTTGCGGCGGTCTCTTATAGACAATGATAAAGGATATCGTTACTGTGTATTCCAATATTTGCGAATTAAAAGGGGTCGCAAAAAGCCAACATTTCGCAAAAATTACCGGATATACGGTATTATAAGTCAAGTTCCAATCTGTGGGGATATATGGTTATATGAATACTTATAACAATCTTTTTTATTAATTCCTTTCTTATACACTCGCATGTTAGTGCAAAGAGCTAGGTCAAACTTATAACCCATTTTCAAGGTAATTTCAAATGGTCAATCAACACATCCTTACCTGAAGAAGAGCTGGTGCGCTGGAAGAAGAAAGTGTCTGGTTTGCAAACTTGTTCGACTCTTCAATATCTAACTTTATTCTCCTAAGATTGTCTTCCTGCGCTTTCAGATGACTCTGTTTGCTCAAAACATTGCTTTTCAAGGTTTTCTTTAAATCTATACGCCTATTCCACAAAATGTGCTCTAGATTGTCAAATGTTTTATCAATTTCATCCTCCACTGACTTTTCCATGTTTAATATTTCATTTTGTCCATCCTTAATCTCATTGATAATGCATTGTATTTGTTTACTTACTTTCTCGGTATTGGATATCTGATCTTTCATAAGCTGCCTTTTTGCATTTGCAACGCTGTCAATATTTTCAATTTTGTGATCGTTGGCCTCTCTACAACTGTCAATGGCACAATTAACACATACAGGTTTTTGGCAAGTTGATTTAGTGCAGTAGTTTTTTAAAGCACTATCCGGGTGCTTACTACACATCAATGGTCGACAAAAAGCTTCCACGTTGTTGGACTTCTTAAGCTCGGTTAATTCAAACAGGCTGTGGTTTTTAGTTGCATTGACACGCTTATGTGCCTTCTGGCATTCATTACACAGAAATTCCGCACATTGCATACATCTATGAGTAGCAATTTCGGAAGGACAAACACTACAGCAAACAGTCATGAGCGAATGTTTGACCTTGACAAAATCCATCAGGTCACGTTTTGTGTTATCACGCGGACATGTTTCATCAACGTTACTCACCGAGTGATTGACATTGCAGGTTGGACATTGCAGCTGATCGTTGACTTTGGTCTTGTTCAGGCATTCGAAGCAAAGAAAGTGCAGACAAGGAAGTAGACGAGCATGCTTTTTTCCTTCGTCGAACTCGTTATTACACATGTGACACTTAAGATGCATTTGAAAGAACTGTTCTGCTGCAACGGAACCGTTCGAAATTGTTTCTACAATGGTATATACATGTGATTATTGTACATTCTACTACAGTTTTAGCCGTAATCAAAGAGATGCCGCGGACATTATTTTCCAATATACCTTGAACGTCATCAGTAAATTATCAGATTAGAAATACCTATTTGTCTGGCACTGACCATGAAAGTACAATTTCAAACCGTAAAAAGTTGTTACTTGTTACTTTTACGGCCACCTTTAATCAGCGGCCACTCGCCATGAGCGGCCAGTTTCAATCCCGCCCGTCTAGTTTTTCATTATATTTTAACTGATTTAAGCGGCCACCTGTCTAACGCGTCCCGCGGCCACTGTTTTTAGGTCCCGTGGTTTCAGCATGCCTGTTTTCAACGGCCATTTTGTATGTTTTGTCACATGACTTTTGACTCTGACATGTGATCTCGTATCGAAAAAATCCAAACTTCGAGAGCTGATAATGAGTTAATTTAGTGTTTAATTTTAAGTCTGCTGAGATTTAATGAGATAATTGATAATCATATCCCCTGTTTTGTGTTTATATATCTACACGTCCTTATATACTTCATTACTATGTTATTAAATGGCCAGTCTTGCGCCGAACCGCTTAACATGTACAGCAATTATAGCCAGTAATACCCACCTTTTTTTCTAGAAAATTTCTTTTGAGATAATTAAAGGGGTGCTTATTATATATCCCAATGGAACTTTGATACTTTTTAAAGAGGTAAAACATTGGCCATCGTAGTTCAGTGCGTAGCCTTTGTCGGAAACGCTACTTCTGTTTGTTAACCGCATTTAATTACTTGAAAATTATTATTTGGGCGTATTTTGCGGAAGATGTTTTGCTCTGAATCCCTTGATAAATAAATTGAATTAAAACGGCCATTTAAAATTATTATAAACTGTTTATTCAGCAATCCAAGCTGTGCATTCACCATCTCCGTGTATGCCGCCATTACAGATGCTATTAATAAATCTGTGCAATAGAGCCAAAATGAAAATACTTGGTGTTATTTCTTCATTAATTTGAAACCTGGAATAAGAGGCCACCTGTCTTAAGCGGCCAGTTTGTCACTGTCCCACAAGTGGCCGCTTAAAACAGATGCGACTGTATGTCAATTTCACGTGTTAGTTCCGGTGTTGTATAGCAGTTTTCCCCCATAGTAGCTTTCCCCCCCCCCTCCCCCCGGAAAACCTACTATATAGTAACTTTTCCCCCATAGTAGGGCTTCTCCCTCACGTTTTTGGTTCAGATTTTATAAAAAAAATATATATATGTAAATCCAGTAAGGATCAAAATCAATGTTTATACACTCCCAGGTTGCATACATGTATATCTGCATTCATCTGTACAGGTTAAGTTTCGGTTTGCCGATTTATTATTTTTATAGACAATGCTGAAAGTTGAACATATACATGTACATGCATGTAATGGAATTTCACATAGAACTTAATTTAGGTAATTTAATGCAAAAGTTTTACAAGTTATACACTTATATGCATAATTCTGTGTTCTGAATTGTATTTAGCGAGAATGTTTTAAGAATTGTTTTATAAATTTATCAGACTGTTTGTCTGTTTGTGAAAATTTCATCCAGGCTAAACCTCTGATTTAGAGAAATTTTGTTTCCGATGTTTCAGAGCCCGATTTTTAAAATTCTATTATAATAATTATAGTTCATATTCTTTAGGGTCCAATGTCTCATAAACTAGAGATGACCATATCACCATATTTTTATAGTAGCAGTGGTTTACCACATGAAAATGACTCTGAAAACTTCCGCCCTCAGGGTAGGGGCCCTTGATGTTTCAGGGCCCGATGTTTAAAACCCCATTATAATGATTGAATAGTGTTCTATAAGTGGGGACCCGAATCTCAAATTCTAGAGATGACCAATTAAACATATTTTCACAGTGATAGTGGTACACCACTAGTAGATGGCATCGACAATTTAAGCCCCAATGCAGGGTAAGAGCCTTTGCTGTTTTCGAGCCTGATGTTTGAAATCCAATTATAAAGAATATGTATTTTTTAGGGCCCCATATCTCAAAAACTATAGATGACCACATGAACATATTTTTACGGTCATTGAAAAGTAAGAGCATAATTTAAAAATGCACAATCACTCATATATTTCTTTATCAAAATGATTGAAAATTATGTTTAATTCTGCTGCTTTTTTTTTTAAATTTACGAACAAATTTTTTTAAAAAGGTACGCGGGTAAAATTCATTATTCTTCAAACGTTTAATCAATTTATAATAGACTAATGATATGATAACAAATTAGATAAATAAATCAATGAACTTTTATTCATAAAAGGAGAAACCGAAAAAATAAAATAAATAACCAACCTAAGCGCATAAACGACTTTTTTACTTGTTAGCTAGATGATTAGAAGAATAAGCTTATATTTAAAAAAGTCAGCTCATCACAATATCTGTGTTGGTTGTTTTTTTTTATTTGGGAGGGGGGGGTGTTGTTTTGTTTTTTTAATTACCCTTGTTTAATTGTTCGAAGAAATAATATAGTACACAAGTAAATCTTTATTGCAAAAATATGAAACAAATAGTATAATTTTTTTAGGTAATTGAATCGTATATCCTGATTTATATGGCATCGTTTTCAAAATTGTATATTTATAAATCACGTTGCAAACTTAAAAGTGGAAAAATTAGCAAATAGTGAGTTACAATATAAACATAAAGTTAGTTCAGGCTCCATTTCACATTTTCCAAAATAACCAGCAAAGATACCGACATTGTTCTGGTTCTGAAGACATTTCATTGTTTTTTAAAATGTTTACATGTTAATATCTCGCGTTTCGTAGAAATGTGCTTTAAAATATGAATATGCGTAACTTTAAAACGAAATGGTAAACACTAACTTTACACATGCTTTTAATACATATAGAACCCCATCAATCAAAGTAAAACTAAAATATTTCAGTTTCTCATCATATCATTGCATCCTGTCTCCCGTTTGATATTTAGAAGAAGAAATATATAATTGTTTTTAAGATCGTCAATTCTAACGGTATTAATTTAAAATTGATATCCTTTCGGAAGAAGGGAGTAATACATTTCAATTTTATTCCATTCCTCTACAAAATTAAGTCAAGATTTGTCAGTTAGATCCCTGGGAGAAGCTTATACATTGATGGTAATACATTGGAAAATTAAAGTTCCAAACCGGCGTATTTTCACTCAAATGTGTTCTCAACGTCGAAGTCAAAACTGAAGATAAGCATCAATTAGATGAAAAAGATTCGAGATATTCCGAAATCTGTGTAAAAGGCGTTCAAAAAAAGGTGTGAGAACAGGTGAAATAAACGATAATGACAAATGAATGTTATTCTATGTATTAATAAATGCCATAATTATCCTTTTTCGTGAGAAATTAATATCATATCAGTTATTGCAAATTATTGCCACGGGGGAAAATCCACTATATAGTAGGTTTTCCGTGGGGGTAATCTGGCTATAAAAAGGGGGAAAGCCCACTATATAGTCAGCTTTCTGTGGGGAAAAACTGCTATATAGCCAGTTTTCCGGGGGGAAGAACTGCTATATAGCCATTTTTCCGGGGGGAAAGATGGCTGTAGGGAAAAAGCACTATATAACACCGGTCAAAACGGTGTGTATTGCCTCAAATGTTTTTTGAGAGATCAATGCGGCTGTTCATTAAAACCTCACAAGCACATTTTCACTGCGTGTTTTTGATCGATACACCTGTAAACATTACTAACAAAACCATTGGGGCTACACGGAACAGCCGTCAAAATGATCTAGGTCGTCTCTCTATAGAAGAAACGATCTGTAGAAATTCTGGGCTGTTAGTAGAATAGAAATAAAGTTCTTGTTATCGTGAATGTTGCAGGATAACTTCCTCGGTCTCGAAATGTTGTTTGAAATATAAACAATTTCAAAACAACATTCCTCGACCTCGGGGGTTATTCTGCAACATTCAGGAAAACTTGTACTTTATTTCTCAATTATATATCAGTGATATAATAACAGTCTCCCATATATTTCCTCTTTGCTTACTCTTTTTTTCTCTTTCTATCCCTTTGTTCATCTTTCTTTTTCCACTCTCTTCTCTATTGTTAAATGTTTATATATTTAATTGTGTTCCAATGACTGTTTTATTAGACGATGTCCAACCATATTTATGCAATACTTTTTAAAATTATTTGATACCATACACTTATCCGGAAGATAGTTTCTCTTTTGGGTAAAATATAGAAGAGCCTTCCTATTCGTTTTTTTTTATACTGATGTAAATATATTTTGTTTTCTTTATTTTAAATTGAATTCAGTAAGTAAGCATCGCACAAACAGCCATCTGGTAACTGTTTTGTTATGTATGTATATATTAATATTCGGCTGAGTTGTAATTAACATGAAATATCCCATAATTTTTAATTTAAGTTTTATATATTTAATTGATCAGCAAAGTAATTATTTTTTATAGGAATCGTGCCTACAGCTCTCAATTTTTTAGTGTTAGAGATAATCAACCAATGAAACTACATGAAAAAAACTTCGCTTCGAATTTTGAGCAATAGTATTCAAGGGGATGGATAGCACAGATTTTACTCTGTGGTATAGTTTGGCTGTACGTGAAAAAGCTATAACTCTGAACTTTAGGAATAATTTAAAGGAATAATATTTTATTATAATTGCAATTTTTATATAGCGCTTTTATAATGCTGATGCATTCTCAAAGCGCTTTTACAATTATTACCCCAACAGACCTTATAGCATTCCAGAGCCTTCTCAGTGCGGCAGCCGTTAAGGCGCTCAAACACTCACATTCTGACAATATCTTTCACTGTCTATAGCCAGGTACCCATTTTACACTGGGGTGGAGTGAGGAAATTCATGTAAAGTGCCTTTCCCAAGGACACAACGTAGACCTGCCGCGGCCAGGATTCGAACCTACAACCTTTTGGTCATGACCTTTCGGTCATGAGTTTTCGGTCATGAGTCCTGCACCTTAACCACTCGGCTACCGACGCCACTACTTTTCAAAAAAAGTATAATAATCATCAATACCTCGCATTTAAAATTACTCATCAAGATTACTCATGAAGCTGGTTGTGTCAAGAAGTACATGTATATCATTGAAAATTTTAAAACTTCGAAGAAAAAGGGATCAGCATTCATCATTGTGAGTTAGGACGCTTTTAATTTGATCTTTGTTCTTTTTAGACCTTTGCCGACATGCGGTATTTTAACTTAGCAGAATAATTACATACAATATATGTTGTTTTCATTGTCAACTCACATGTATGCACAATGATCAGATTGAATAGGATGATTACGAAAACATTTTATATGTGCTGTAAAATGGTTTTGTGAGCTGTCTGCACCTTAAATTGGCAATTATCCTAAATTTCTAACATTTTGATTGAGAATGAATTTCTGAATGACGAAATTTATTTTAATTTAAGGCAACTTGTTTTTTTTATGTGTATTTTATTGACATATTAAACCACAGAGGTCAGTGATTTAGCTTTGATTTTAGAAAGATAATGATAATGTGTACTATCAATCAATAACTTAAGAGTGAAGGAATTTCACTATCTACAGGAATATTTATTGAACTATTATTTTTCTCGCATTATTTTATGAATGATAAATCTCTCTTAAGACCTTTAAAAATTTACTTTTGGTTTAACCCTCCCTATGCTACATATAGGGCACTTGATTTTCCATAAAAGTGTACACCGTTTCTACACATTCGTATTTATTATTATTATAATGTTGACTAGGGAGGACTTTAAAGTTGGAAATTCCAAGATTTAAAATGGAAATTCCAAGATTAAAGTTGTAAATTTCAACTTAAAATTTTGGAAAAGTCAACTTTAAAGTCAAAATTTCAAGATTAAGATTGAAAATTCCAAGATAAAAGATAAAAATTCCTACATTATAGTTGAAAAAAACCAAGTTGAAAGTTGGAAATTCTAAGATAAAAGTTGGAAATCCCAACTTTAAAAAAACTAACTTTAATGTTCGAAAAAATCAACTTTTAAGTTAAGATAAAAACAATAAAGATATTGCATTTATATACTTCCGTAGCTACCTTAGCAAGATAAAAAAGATAAAAAATCCCTGGGAATGAGATGTTCTTACACATGTCCCTGCATGTATTCTACAGTACTAGAATTTGTTCAAAATTGTTTAAGCAAAACTTCTGTCACAATTTCGTTTAAGCTAATCATTTCAAATGCAAGTTGGAAGTTTTCATATCATTAACATATATAGTGCGATGTCATTACTTTCAACAGCTGTTCAATGATCTTGTTGACTTTTGGTTTCGTTTCAAAAAAGACTTTATAAAAATTATTGAATATTTTTTACAAATTTGATCTATTCAAGTGCAGTTTAGAAATATTACTTACCGGTAACTGCGCATTGTGCCATCTTACTTTAGGTATTAGTAGAAGTTTTATTTTATTTAGTTGATTGGAACCTGTACACAGGAGGATAAAACTTACGCTCAACTAGGCCCCCAGGTCACCTGCTCGTTCACAACTACCAAATCTGTGCACTCCGCTACAAAATGTAGTGCCTTACAACCGCAAAGTAGAATAACTCGTACCACTACTTAGCCTTTAGAAATGATATACAACAATCCGAAAATGTATTTTTAAAAAGAATAATCCTCTGAGGATTGGAAATACACTATAGAGGATAAAGAATTCAACATTGACTGCTATTTTTAAGATATATGATATACGTTATTTAGACGTTAGGTGACAAGTGGTATCCATAAGGATATCTAAGTTATAGGTGACGTTTTTAATGTAACACAAAATCCTCCTAATTGAAATATCACGGTAGTTGACCATCTTATTCTGTATACGTAGGTGAAGCCTGTCGAAAGATGTAGTCTCGTCCCCACCCCGAAGACTTTTTACTGATACGTTAATATAATGGTAAAATGATTTGATAATAAATTATATAAGATGACCTCTGGTATCCGTGATGGATACATGCCAAAACAGTTTTGTATGAAAAAATATCTTACATTTTCGAGCCCCGTTAGTGTCGAGAACTGTCTGATTATTTTTTTTCCATACAGAGCTGCATATATCGTACCTAAATCACTGCTATTGAATTTCATTGTTGATTTACCTGAGACAATCTGATTTTATAGGATATCAGTACTTAAGAAGCTCACAAATATCGGACTGTACGGGTCATATTTTAGACTGTGGGAACACAGGAATGACATCAAATTTGTGTTCTAACTAAAGATACATCATACAACAAAGGCAACCTTATAAACTTAATACTCTCGCTAACATCTTTATTGTCATTACGGAGTAGGTGTTCCCCTGTCTACAGGTGGTGCATGAGGGTTGGAGTTCACCACTTCCCTTCCCCGCTCCACCCACCACTTCCCTGGATTTTCACTCCATGAAAAATGTATAAATGTCTTTTCGTACATAAACCACCGTTTAAAAAGCAACGTGAAGTAAAAAAAAAAGTGGTTGATAAAAGCAATTAACATATAACGGGGTTTTTTAAGTTTTATTTTTCATTTAAAATGTAGATAATGAGACTACTCAGAATTAGTTTTTAAAAGCATCATCGTATCGTTAATCCTCTTTAGTTATAAAAAAGATATAGAATTTCATAGTTATGCAGAATTGCATGTAATTTAATTTTAAAAGTATAATAAACGCGAAACAAGAATCTTGTTTTACAAAGAACTAGGTACAGTTTCAGTCATATTTTGCCCTGTTTTAGAGTGATTTTTAAAACTACCACCAAAAATGGAAACGAAACATTTATTTACACAAAAATACCCATAAACTAAGAATCTATAAATAGTTACCTACTTCGACTTTCACAAGGGTAATTGTGACGTCACAAACAGTGCATTTTACCGTAATTTTCATAAAACTGAGCAGAAGACATCAATTCCTCGGTGGTGTTTTGAATAGAAAACTATGTCCGCAGCCATCGCCCACAATGAAACTCAAATTATAACTTTATCATGTTAAAACACATTAAATATATTAATTTTGTTGTTGGCGACGGCTGCGGACACATTTTCCTCTTTAAAAAACTATGAGAAAATGTGCTATTTTTCACCATTTTTGACTAAATCTTAGAAATGTGCCAAAATGTTGAGGTCAATTTTATTTTTTGAAACAAGATTAAAGTGTATAACTTAGAATTTCATATACACATATGTTCAAGATAGTATATGTGTGTTTTCATGAGATTTTAAAGAACTTTGGAATTTTAGGGCAAATATTAAAAGAAACTGTACCTTGTTCTTTAAACATTTAGTATAAAATCAAATATCTTCATGTTATCGTTAAATTATCGGCAGCGACAAAAAATGAATAATCTAATGAAATATTGTACATCTGCCACTTACCAGCAGAATTGTTTTTTGCGATAGTTTTCTGTTTTAGGAAATTAACACATCTTAGGCATCGACCTAGTATCAGATACGTGTATGTATTCTCCGATCACGCAATATGTAGAGTAAATAATTTTAACATGTTTTGCAGTACTTTGATATCATGTTCATCGTTGATGCATTTTGTCTCCCTGTCTTTTCAATCTCAGCACATGGTGTTGCAGAGGTTTTTTTCCGGGGGGGTTTTAAACATAATACCATAATATAAAATGGTTACATTTTAATATGTTTTTAAGTATACGTGGAAAAAGTAATGCAAATTCCCAGTTTGACAAAACGAAAACTATGGCGTTGATCGTTGATTTGCATAAATTTGTTAATCACGACAATAATCAGTCTCTTTATCTTGAAACTTTTATAACAGTAGTGTTGGCTGGGTATATTTTGATACAAACTATGTGTAAATAATTTATAACTAATGTTGTCACATTTAAAATGTAACAAAACACATGTTGGAACTTTACATGCGCATACAACGATAAATTTTATATCAGTTCTGTTATTTCTGAATGTCTTCTTTCTACAAACAAATTTCTTACAAAGAAAATTGTTATCTTTCATTCTTGTTGAGACTAATTACAAGTACCTCGTTGCAGATCGCCAAAAGTGACAGTGGATTAAGACCAGTTGTTGATCATCAATTCCGTGTTCGATATTTATTGAACAGACGTTTGAAGTGAAATACTTCTGGGGGGTTTTTGGTAAACATACTGTTCTGTTCATTGAGAATTTGAGTCAGTTCTAAGTTGTTTGTCTGTTTCGAATGAATATCTTGTGTGTTTGTACAGGCCGGGTTAGCCATGATCACTTAATTAAAAAGTTACTCATTTATAACCAATTATTCAGAAGTTTTTCTGTTTACTTTCAGTTCCTCTACTTTAATTGCTTTGTTTTTGATCGTTTCACTGATGTATGCATGTAACAAATTACAACAAGGTCATGACTACTTTATCAATGCTGAACAGTTTGAGTGAAGTTAAAATTAGTATATGCATGGCACTTGACGTTTTATATTTATCTTATGATAAAAATAAATACCCTTAACCTAATACGACCATAAAACATTAACCAATCAAATATTTAAATGATGATAGTGATACTATAAGTATTAATAAAAAAATATATATATTGTTTTTTCGTGCTTTTCTACGATAAATTTTAAAAAGTTAACTATTAACAAATTGAAAGATTTTTTTTTGTCATGGATATCTTCTTCACACACGTAAAAAATATATAACATTACATAACATTCAAAACTCTTATTATTGCAATTTTTTTAGTATTTCCCCTAAATATAATTTTTCGTATCTTCTCACTCTGTTGACAAATCATCTGAGAAAGCTGCTTGAAGTTATACGAAAATGTATTTCATTGAATAAAAATCATTGCAATTGAACACACAGAAAAAATAAACATTTTATTTGGTGTGAAAGTTCCTCAGGTAAAAGTTATCGTTTCTAAGTCCCAAGGCCCAAACACCCTGGGAACTTTTCAATTTGTGACTGGAATAACATTTCCAAAATTTTGTGTTGGAATGATAAATACATATTACATATTTCATTACATGTTTATTTAATTTTGCACATATTTCAAAATATTGACACAAACACACAGTGCATGAAAATCTCATTTACATTTAGGTGACAATATTCATCCCCTTTAGACACTTATAGCATATTTAAGGCAGTAATAAGCAAAGAAATAAACTTTGTGTAATAAAAGTCATCATTGACAGTTTTTAATATCCACTTTTTTAATTACAATTCGTCGTTTTGACATATAGATCAATAATAATCCTTTACATATGTTCAATCATCATAGGTTGTATTTGTATTTTATCATACGCCTTCTCCTAGTCTAGGTTGGCTAGCGTGCCCGTATGCTAGGATGTGTGATTTTTAATGACTTTGATGGTAGTTTTGGTAGAGATTTTTTATAGGGAGTTTTGAAAGTGATGCGGCAGGACTTTAGAATTGTTATCATTATTTTGTTTTTGATTTGTTTTGATTTTCTATCAATACTCCCATTATACGGCTCGCGGAGGACTCTGCAAAACGCAGAACAATCCAATTCTTATTAACCCTGTTCCCTTTAAACGCTCATAATTCATTACAAAGTTAAGATAATGAGAGTAAAGAGAATGTAGATTTATGATTTTGACAGATTTGTATTCTTTAAAATGACGTTGAACGGTCACACTTGTTACATTAAGTATTTGTTTACAAAACTTTTCGATAATTTTGATCTTAAAACACCTGCAGAGGAAAAATTTCTTTCTCGATTTGTTAGAACATCGTACCATTAGAAAGCTTAATGATCATAAATTTATGATTTAAACCTAAAATAAATTTCAATTAAACATTTTATGACCGAATTTGAAAGAAAATTACCTTAAAAGAAGACCTTAGCTTAGCTTAACTAAACACTTCTCTGCGTTCTGCCAGTCCTTCGTGTTCGGAAGAGCCGTGTGATGGGGGGGATAAAGTCGTTAATAAATATTGTTGTATGTTGAAACTGGTGTTTTACTTTTATTTACAATGCATTTAAAGGTGTAAAAGGTGAAATAGATATTATCAAACTTAAAAGTAAAACCAAGCAGAATCCCAAATCACAAAGAACCTGGGAAATAAATTACAACAACATAGAACACGGTAAACTTATTTAGAGTGTGATTCTGACCTGACCCGTCCTATAACATACAAATCATAATACTTTTGCATATCACTCCATACGATGCATTTAGTTTTTCCATCTTCATTAATACGACTACACTTAGGATAACATTATTTTTTATAACGTATGACCCGTATAGACAAATTTCAATATTGATTTGATTTCTATTTAGCAAAGAACGAACTAAATAAAAACAAGACGTGTTGCACACTTTATTTAGACAGAAGAGATAAATACAGATAAACAAACATTAAGTAATTATAATCAACCAAATCTATACACGGTAAAACAACCCGAATACCATACAACGCTTCGCTACGTGTTGTAAATGTATAACATGTTATACAGAACTTCCCGCCTTTTTTCATTTAAAAAAATACCAAGTAAAACAAACATATCACACATGGGCTAAATCATTAAATAACAATATATATACTACCAAAAAAAAATCGGACCACTAAAACAGGGTAGTTTTCATCAAGATTAAATCTACATACCTATAAATAGATATATCTGAAACGTAAAATTAAAATACCTTTGCATGTAAATAGATATATCTACAATAGCAATGTTTTGTATTTTTTTTTTCTTTTTAGAACTATTTATTGGATTTGGCATTTCAAACACTTGCATTTGCATTTTTAAAAAAAGAAACATTTATATATGTTCTATATCTTTTTACATGATAATTGTACATAACAATACAATATTAGTTTCCCATAACAATCTTAAATATTATAAGTCCTATTTTTAAAATCATAAACATGTGTGCAAATATCAATAAACAAATGCTCCCTCCCTTCCTCTCTCTCTCTCTTTCTCTCTCTCTTCAAAAATCTGTATTAATAACATTACATACACAAAAGAAAAAAAAACATTACAATTTCAGTTAGTGAAAAATAAAAATTAGATAACAATAAAAGATATTCACGCACAATACATGATAAAAGAATATACAGAATTGTGTAAGGAACTAATTTCATTATAAATCATTTAATCAATACCATTTTATGAATTATAACTAAAAGTCAAAGAATAATATGAGAGTTAACATTAATTCAATTAATCTTGACGAAAATGTAGTTGATTTTTAATCACATTCAGAGAAACTTTGTTTTTCTGTTCATTAGTTTTTTTAATGTTACACTTCCATAAAGGTAGCGGTAACTTCCACATTTTTTGGATTGTAGCCAGCAACAACTGGATACAAAAACTCGGAGCAATCAACAGACTCCACCACGCATATCTCCTTCTCGATCTTGTGATCGAAGACTTTCCATTGGCCAAACTCGGTGTCCAGAAGGAATCCAAATACTCTCTCCATAGTATTTCCGGTTTCGTTCAATAATAGAACCTCGTGGTACAGCAAATGGTTCTTGTTTGCAATGTGCAGACATATAGAATCACAATCCACATGGTGGGCCCCGATCATTGACCATGCAAATTTGTGCCCCTCCACAACCAAAGTTTTCCCGATGTTGGACTTCCTAGCGATCCCGAGCTCGTAGACAAGATTACTTATATCCAGAGGTTTTTTAACTTTAATGTTCATCTTGATCGCGTAATAATATTTCCCAGGATATCGTATGCCTTTTAAACTGAGAGTACCCTTGTATTTTTGGAAACGACTGCTGCCTGTTACGAATTCCTTTTGCTCTTCAGCAGAGATGTTTTTGAAAACCTTCCCGTCAGCAGAAACGTAAACATCTCTGTGCGCCATGTCTTGGTCAAATGTCATGTCTGGCTCTAAAATACATTAAATAGAGATTATTTGCAAATAATACAACTGGATAGTAGAATGCCAAATCTGGCCCGGCGATGGCAATAAATAAACGTATAACACCTGTAATGCCACGAAAAAGTTAAAACAGTGTTCTTTAAATACAATCATTATGTTTTTACTTTGAATGCCAAGTGGTGCTAGTTCCTTTGGTTTCGGGAAGTTCCTCTTTAACGTTTGCACTTTTTGAAAAGATGCTTCCTCTTTGCTCCCTCCCACCTCAACTTCAAATGCAAATCGTCATATCAAATATAATACGCTTGGTGCTTTTATAAAATATTTGAATTAGGTTGAAATGAATTGGCCTCTGTATTATATGTAGATGCTTGTACACTATATATGTAGCACATTTATAGAACATTTACCTGGTTTGCTCTCAAACTCTTTGCTGACAACCACTCTATCCAGTATTCTGATCTCTAGAGCATGTCTCCCAGCCATGGCTGGCTTCACGGTGACCTCAAGCTCGTCAGTACTTCCTTTTTTCATCTCTGTCCAACATTTTGTCTCGTTGCCTGATGTCAATAAAGTTTTAAATTTAGACAATAGAGGAATAACTAAAAAGCAGCTAGAAATTTTTGCAGTAAGTGAGATTACGTTTTTCCATTTGAAAAGGGTAAAAAAAGATTTTTTTGTTATTTTTCACTTTCGTTGCATGAAATATTTATATTGTTTTCCTTATTCTAAACCCAATAAGATGTTATTAAATATACCAGTATCATGGTGCTGGTTTAAGATCTTAAATAAACAAAAACTGTCTACTGTTCTGCTCCATGAATTAAGCCATCTTAATCTAAATGCAAACGATTCCATTTAAATATAAACCATTTACAAATCATTTTACAAAGCTTTAAGAAAAATAAACAGAATGTTAAATGAGCAAAATTTAATTTCTGTGAACAAAGCGAACATTTGCCAATTTATTTACATATATACCAGGGTTCTCCACAAGGGGTTTTACGATGGCCGCGTTGCTTTACCATGGTCAAAATTAGAAGTCGCCATAGTACAATTATAATACGTTTTCAGTGTGACACCCACACTCTAATGAGTTAAGTAGTGAAATTGGTTAACACAACTGTACTTATTACAAATCGGATGCTTTGCAAACAAGTCAGAGTTATTCAAGCCTCGAAATTGTACTAGGTGGTCAATTAACTTATGTTCGCTAATGATGATTGAATAATCAGACATTAATTCAGAAAGGTCTGTTGGTAATTATAAGATTCATTACAATTTAAAAGCGAATATTTAATAAAAATATTTTGTAAAAACACAATGCAGCACAGTTCATTAAGGTACTGCATAATGCTGCATAAATAAAATGTTCTATCATGAAAATAATCATGCCCAACAATAAAACCTTCTAATTCAACAGGCGATACACCACGGAAAGTAATTCTTTTTTCATTGGTGTTATTAACTTTACCAAGAGTTTTAAACATTTATTTGCCACTTATATTTGAAAAAAGACAGCACAGTCAGAATTATGTAAAAATCATTAATATTTCAATGAGCTGAAAATTTAAAGTTAATGGTTATTTATTGCATATGTATACATTGTAGGATGGCAGAACTCCTCAAAATTTACAAAAGCGACATATTAGTTTGGGGGTTTTGAAATTTCAGATACAAAGCTGTCAAAGAACGAAAATGATAAAAGTTTAAACCTCACAATTGTGATGATGATATTCATTTTTTTTCGATTAAGGTCATATGTCACATCTTTACTATCCATTATATAAAAAAAATAAACAAACCTATTGGATCCTTAACAACCACATCCATATTGGTTTCGTTTAATCCTCTCTCTTTAAACGGTGTCAGATTTTGAAAATCTCTTAGTTTCACGTGAAAAGTTGCTGATTTATTCTCTTCCAATGAGTCCACATGCTCAACCCTGCAGTTTGGTGGAAAAATTGAGACAGACCATACATTGGCCATCTGAACGAGCTTGGTTTGAAATTCTAAATTTAAACGCTTGGCGTTGAAACCAAATGTAGCCATCTCGTGTGGTTTCTTGTCAAAGTACTGTGTGACAAGAGTATTCAATTTATTCTGAATTGTCGGGTACACCTGTCAAATAAAGAAAGAAACATACTCCTCGACATTGTAAAGAAGTCTTATATAAATATATTCGGCTATTAACTGTTTTTCATTCATACCGTAAATCAGGGTTTTTTTCGCGTGTCACAAATTTTGCGAAAATCGGGAAAATCTATAACAATTTAAATTTGCGGCAGTCTCTTATAGGAAATGATACAGGATATAGTAACTGTGTATTCCAATATTTGCGAATTAAAAGGGGTCGCCAAAAAAGCGAAAATTAGATCACCGCAAAAATTACCGGATATACGGTATTTTGGTTCAAGTTCCAATCTGTGGGGATGTATGGTTATCTGAATACTTAAAACAATCTTTTTGATTAGCTGGAACTTTGTAATTCCTTTCTTATACAATTGCGTGTTAGTCCAAAGAGCTAGGACAAATGTATATCCCTTTTTTAAGGTAATTTTAAATGGTCAATCAACACATCCTTACCTGAAGAAGAGCTGGCGCGCTGGGAGAAGAAAGTGTCTGGTTTGCAAACTTGTTGGACTCTTCAATATCTAACTTCATTCTCATAAGATTGTCTTCCTGTGCTTTCAGATGACTCTGTTTGCTCAAAACATTGCTTTTCAGGGTTTTCTTTAAATTTGCGTGCCTATTCCACAAAATGTGCTCTAGATTGTGAAATGTTTTATCAATCTCATCCTCCACTGACTTCTCCATATGTAACATTTTATTCTGTTCATCCTTAATCTCATTGATTATGCTTTGTATTTGTTTACTTACATCCTCGGTATTGGATATCTGATCTTTCATAAGCTGCCTTTTTGCATTTGCAACGATGTCAATATTTTCAATTTTGTGATCGTTGGCCTCTCTACAACTGTCAATGGCACAATTAACACAAACAGGTTTTTGGCAAGTTGATTTAGTGCAGTAGTTATCTAAAGCACTATCCGGGTGCTTGCTACACATCAATGGTCGGCAAAAAGCTTCCACATTATTGGACTTCTTAAGCTCGGTTAATTCAAACAGGCTGTGGTTTTTAGTGGCATTGACACGCTTATGTGCCTTCTGGCATTCATTACACAGAAACTCCGCACATTGCATACATCTATGAGTTGCAATTTCGGAAGGACAAACACTACAGCAAACAGTCATGAGCGAATGTTTGACCTTGACAAAATCCATCAGGTCACGTCTTGTGTTATCACGTGGACATGTTTCATCAACGTTACTCACGGAGTGATTGACATTGCAGGTTGGACATTGCAGCTGATCATTGACTTTGGTCTTGTTCAGGCATTCGAAGCAAAGAGAGTGCAGACAAGGTAGTAGACGAGCATGCTTTTTTCCTTCGTCGAACTCGTTATTACACGTGTGACACTTAAGGAGCATATGAAAGAACTGTTCTGATGCAACGGAACCATTCGAAATTGTTTCTACAATGGTATAATACATGTGATCATTGTACATTCTACTACAATTTTAGCCGAGATCAAAGAGATGCCGTGGGCATTATTTTGGGCATTATTTTCCAAAATACCACGAACGTCATCAGTAAATTATCAGATCAGAGGAGGAACGATCTGTAGAAATACTGGGCTGTTAGTAGAATAGAAATAAAGTTCTTGTTATCGTGAATGTTGCAGGATAACCTCCTCGGTCTCGAAATGTTGTTTGAAATATAAACAATTTCAAAACAACATTCCTCGACCTCGAAGGTTATTCTGCAACATTCACGAAAACTCGTACTTTATTTTTCAATTATTTATCAGTGATATAATAACAGTTTCCCATATATTTCCTCTTTGCTTACTTTTTTCTCTCTTTCTATCCCTTTGCTCATCTTTTTTTTTCACTCTCTTCTCTATTGTAATTGTTTATATATTTAATTGTTCCAATGACCGTTTTATTAGACCATGTCCCACCATATTTATACAATACTTTTTTTTTTTTTTTTTTTTTTTTTTTAATTAAATTCTTATTGTCATTTTCATAATTATTACAAGGAATCAAAGAGACAAAGCAAATATTTATTGGTGCTCACACACCCTTTCATACACTTGCACACATAAATATCAGAAACACATTCTAATTGTTTACAGGAGAATTAAATTTCAAAAATATTTTTCCAGTTTGACCATTGTTTGTCAATTTTAACATTTCACATGATTTAATTGATATGTATCTTTCAACCTTATATTTGAAATAGATATGTTGTAATAGTCCCTTTAAGTGAGGGATCTTTTTTTGTTTCAAACAGTTAAAAATATACTGTTTGGTATACAAAATTACAAAGTTTACAACTTTGTTACCCTGATTTAGAGGTATTTCACCAAATATTACATTATTAACATTAAATCCAATTCTATTTGTAGTTTTACAATAGATATGCATGCTGAGTTTATTCCATAATGGCAGTATTTCTAAACATTTAATAAATACATGTTGAATTGTTTCTACATCTTCTTTGCAAAAAGAACATCATCAGTGCTTACATTGATTTTTTTAAGATAGTATTTTGTAGGCAACATTCTGAAAAGAATTCTGTACTGAAGCCATTGTACTGAGGTATCAGCACTTGTTTTAAAACATACTTTAAAGAACTCTTTAACAGCAACATTAATTTCTAGTTGCATGGATAGTTCAGTTATTTATACAATACTTTTTAAAAATTATTTGATACCAAACACTTATCCGGTAGATTTTGGGTTCAATAAAGAATAGCCTTCCCACTCTAAAACGCTGGATAAGCCTTTTTTATATTGATGTAAATATATTTTGTTTTCTTTATTTTAAATAGAATTCAGTGAGTAATCATCACACAAACAGCCATCGGGCAACTGTTTTCTTATCTTTGTATATATCAATATTCCGCTGAGTTGTAATTAACAATTTTTAATATAAGTTTTATATATTTAATTGATCAGCAAAGTAATTATTAGTTAAAGGACTCGTGCCTACATCTCTCAACCGCTAACGGCATTATTGTTGAAAGTTTTAGTGTTAGAGATAATCAACCAATCAAATTACATAAAAATAACTTGGTTTCGAATTTTGAGTAATAGTATTCCAGGGAATGGATAGCACAGATTTTACTCTGGGGAATAGTTTGGCTATAAGTGAACAAGCTGTAGCTCTGAATTTTATAAAGAAACCTTTTTAACAAAAGTAAAATAATCATAAATACCTCGCATTTAGAATTACTCATCAAGATTACTCATGAAGCTGGTTGTGTCAAGAAATACATGTATATCATTGAGGATTTTAAAACTACGAAGAAAAAGGGGTCAGCACTCATCCTTGTGAGTTAGGACGCTTTTAATTTGATCTTTGTTCTCTTTAAACTTACTAGGGAAGACTCATAAACTTAAAAGTTGGAAATTCCACGTTTTTAGATGGAAATTCCAAGATTAAAGCTGGAAATTTCAACTTTAAATTTTGGAAAAGTCAACTTTAAAGTGAAAATTTCAAGATTAAAGTTGAAATTTCAAGATAAAAGATAACAATTTCAACATTATAGTTGAAAAAACCAAGTTGAAAGTTGGAAATTCCAAGATTTAAGTTGGAAAAATCAACTTAAAAGTTGGAAGTTCCTAGACTAAAGAAGAAAATTTCAATTTAAAAGTATATGTAGGATAGTCAACCTTATAGTTGGAAATTTAAAGATTAAAGTTGGAAATCCCAACTTTAAAAAAAACAACTTTAATGTTGGAAAAAATCAACTTTTAAGTTAAGATAAAAACAATAAAGATATTGCACTTATACGCTTCCGTGGCTACCTTAGCAAGATAAAAAAGATAAAAATGCCTGGGAATGAAATGTTCTGACACGTGTCCCTGCATGTACTCTACAATACTAGAATTTGTTCAAAATTGTTTAAGCAAACTTCTGTCACAATTTCGTTTAAGCTAATCATTTCAAATGCAAGTTGGAAGTTTTCATATCATTAACATATATATGCGATGTCATTACTTTTAACAGCTGTTCAATGATCTTGTTGAATTTTGGTTTCGTTTCAAAAAAGACTTTATACAAATTATTGAATATTGTTTTCAAATTTGATATGTTCAAGTGCAGATTAGAAATATTACTTACCGGAAACTGCGCACTGTGCCATCTTACTTTATGTATTAGTAGAAGTTTTCTTTTATTTAGTTGATTGGAACCTGTACGCAGGAGGATTAAACGTACGCTCAACTAGGCCCCCAGGTCACCTGCTCATTCACAACTACCAAATCTGTGCACTCCGCTACTAAATGTAGTGCCTTACAACCGCAAAGTAGAATAACTCGTACCACTACTTAGCCTTTAGACAATCAGAAAATGTATTTTTTGAAAGAATAATCCTCTGAGGATTAGAAATACACTATAGAGGATAAAGAATTCAACATTGACTGCTTTTTTTTAAGATATATGATATACGTTATATAGACGTTAGGTGACATGTGGTCTCCCTAAGGATATCTAAGTTATAGGTGACGTTTTTAATGTAACACAAAATCCTCCTAATTAAAATATCAAGGTAGTTGACCATCTTACTCTGTATACGTAGGTGTAGCCTGTAGAAAGATGTAGTCTTGCCCCCACCACCCACCCCGAAGACTTTTTACTGATACTTTAATATAATGGTAAAATGATTTGCTAATAAATTACATAAGATGACCTCTGGTATCCGTAATGGATACATGCCAAAACAGTTTTGTATGAAAAAAAATCTGACATTTTCGAGGCCCGTTAGTGCCGAGAACTGTCTGATTTTTTTTGTCATACAGAGCTGCATATATCGTACCTAAATCACTGCTATTGAATTTCATTGTTGATTTACCTGAGATAATCTGATTTTGTAGGATATCAGTACTTAAGAAGCGCACTAATATCGGACTGTACAGGTCAAATTTTAGACTGATGGAACACAGGAATGATATCAAATTTGTGTTCTAACTAAAGATACATCATACAACAAAAGCAACCTTAAAAACTTAATACTCTCGCTAACATCTGGTCTCTTTATTGTCATTACGGAGTAGGTGTTCCCCTGTCTACAGGTGGTGCATGAGGGTTGGCGTTCACCACTTCCCTCCCCCCGCTCCACCCACCACTCCCCTGGATTTTGACTCATCAAATTAAAAAAAACTAATCACATTGCAAAAATAAACATAGTACATAGGACCTATTGTGAATTGCATCCGCGAAATAAATGAAGACGAGCAAATCTTCACCCCTTCACCCCCCCCCCCCCTTTGACGTCAAAAAATACGGAATAAATGTGATCGAAATATGTACCGTTCTGAACTTTTGTTTTCAGTAGATAAGGGTAATAATTTTTCACACACCACATTTTTAACCTGCTTTTTCCATACAAGTTATGCAATCTCTGGTCTCCCGAATGATGAACAATATATGGTGAACTCTGGTTTTCGTATTCATTAACATCTTTATGTGACACCTGTTCCCTCTAATAATTATGTTCTTCCTAATAAACAATATAAATATGGTACAAGATTCTCGTCTTGTAAAACGACATAAGATAACCTCTGGTATCCGTATTGATTTTCAAAATATGACACTGATTTAGAAGCTATATAAGGTGACCTCTGGTCTCCAAATAGACATCCCACTTAAGGTGACATTGGTCTCTTTACAGTGGATGAATTCTGCATGGTAATTCTTTATCTTGTAAAAGAAGGTGACATGTGGAATTGTATTGATTGACCATTTGCTACAATAATTTAAGTGTAAAGGTGAACTCTCATCTCCTTATTGATAATTCACTAAATTTGACCCCTAGCTCTCTACAGTGGATTACTTTGGTTAATTTCCACCTTATAAAATGATATTAATTAACAAAATTATTACGACACATATCTAAGACTTAAAACGAACTCTGGTTTACATACAACAGATGACATTTTATGATTCATTCTTCATCTTGTAAAATAACATTAAGGTGTCTCTGATCACCGTATTGATTTAGAGAATTATTAAAAACTACACCAATATAGAACCTTAGGTGATTGCTGGTATCTTTATGGATATTCCACTTAAGGTGACCCCTGGGTCCCCTGCAGTAGATGTTTTTTTTTGTTTTGTTTTTTGAATCTCCATTTTTTAAAATGACATGAAGTGACCTCTGGTTTCCGTTATTAGTTAACAAAAATATAACGACATAGATTAATTACTAAAGGCGACCTTCGGGTTTGCTACAATGGATGGCTTGTTGGAAATCTCCATCTTGTAAAATGACAATGCCTGACCTCTGGTTAACGTATTGATCTGTTAATTATAACTAAACCTTTTTAGAAGCTAAGGTGATCTCTAATTTCCTTTGAGATATTCCTCTTATAATGACCCTTATTGAAATTCCATCTAAGGTGACCCCTGGTCTAACAAATGGATGACATTTAGTGAGTATGCATCATGTTTAATGACATTAAGGGACCTCTGGTCTCCTATTGATAAACAAAATCATTGCTACATTAATTTAGGACACAAGGGGACTTCAGGGCTCCTCACAGATATTTTACTAAATGTGACCCCTGCTGTTCCTACAGTAGATGACTTCTTTGAATCTACATCTTGTAAAGTGACATTAGGGGACCTCTGGTTTCCGTTATTAATTAACCAAATTATAACGATAGAAAATTTCCAAAGGTGACCTTTAGTTCCCTTTTAGAGGATGGCGTCTATATTTTAATCTTGTTAATGACATTAGTTGACCGTTTTTATATTAAAATTATTTTATTGATAAAGGACCTGAGGTGACCACTGGTCTCCTTGTGCATAGTTTTACTTCAGGTGACCCCTGGTCTCCCTTCCATGGCTGAATACACATCTTGTAAAATGACATTAGGTGACCTCTGGTCTCCCTACAGCGGCTAAATTCTGATGAATTGCACCATCTTGTAAAATGATAAAAGGTGACCTCTGGTCTCCCTTTAGATAAAAAAAAATAAAACTTTATTGATCTCAGACTCAATGTGACCTCTAATCTCCTTATAAGTGTAAGGTGATATGTAGTCTTCTTACAGTTATAGACTATCTTCAAAACTTTGGTCTCCCTATAGAATAACAAAAGTATTACTTCATTGATCTAGGAACTAAGATGACCTCTGGTGTAGTTATGAATAGTTTACTTTAAGTGACCAATACTCTTTGGACTAGCAAAATTATTTTATTGGTTTTCCTAAGTTTTCCTGTGGTCTCCTAATGGATATTCCACTGAAGGGGACGCCTGGTTTTCCTACAGTGGCTGAATGATGTTGAAGCTCTCAACCTTGTAAAATCTTGTAAAATGACATAAGATGATCTCTGATCTCCCTATAGGTGAACAGAATTATTATTTTATTGATTTCATTGACCTCTTGTCTCCTTGCAGTGGCTGACATCTGGGGAACCTCCGGCTTCAAAAGTTGGTAACATATGATCCCCGGTCTTTCTATAGATGAATAAAATTATAACTACATTGACTAGGGACCTAAGATGATCTTCTTTTTGATAATCTACTTAAAGTGACCCCCGAGTTGTCTACAGTGGATGCCTTTTGGTGCAGCCTCCTTAATACATTAATTTTTTCTAAAGCTAGAGATGGGTGGTCAACTTAATAACCATCAGATCTACCTTAAATTTTTAGAATCATGTTTTAAGCTAAAAACTTTTATTTGGTAAAGAAAAATTTAAAATATATATATATATATATATATATATATATATATATATATATATATATATATATATATATATATATATATATATATATATATATATATATATATATATATATATATATATATATTATATGGATATTTCACTTAAGTGACCTATGATCTCCCTGTATAGATTAATAAGATTATTATTTCATTGATTTAGGACCTTAAATGACCTTGGGTCTCCTTATAAAAGTTCCACTTAACATTAAGGTAATCTCCTCAATGGCTAACTTTTGGTGAATATCCATCTTCAAAAATGATATAAGGTGATCTCTGGTCTTCCTATAGATTAACAAAATTAAAACTACACTTGATTCAGGACCTCTATATCGTATTTGATATATCGTATTTATAATGACCTCTGGTTTCTCTACAGTGGATGGCTTCTGGTGAATCTCTATCTAAATCTATTAAATAAATCTAACATTAACAATTTAACATTGTTAAATGTTCTATTTATAATCTCTATAAAAATATATTAAGGTGACCCCTGGTTTCCCTATAGATTAATAAAATTCCTAGGACCTAAGATGATCTCTGGGCTATTTATGAATATTTCACTTAAAGTGACTCCTGCTCTATTAATTACCAAAATTATTTTCTTTTTTTCATTATTTAGGACCTAAGGTGACCTCTGGTCTCATACGGACATTCCACTTAATTTAACCCCCGGTCTCTCTAAAATGAATGACTTCTAGTAAATCTTATATCTTGAAAAAAAGACATAAGATGACCTCTGGTCTTCGAAAGGATGATGTTCTCTTTATTGATATTCCACCAAAGGTGACCCCTGGTCTCCCTAAATTGGGTCCCCTCTGATGAATCTCCATATTGTAAAATGACACTAGGCAGCTGTTAGATGAATTTTGTTTCCGTATTGATTAACAAAATGATTACGACATTGATTTAGGACGTAAGGTGACCTCTGGTCTCCTTATGGATGTAGAAAAAAAGAAAGTAGATTTACATTCTTATCTTCACTTGTAAAAGAGTTCCATAAGTGCTCATTTATACACTCATTTTGGAGAACTATTTTTGGGTGACCCCAGGTCCTAGTTGAGGATACGTTTTATCCTTCTGCAACCTGCAGCTCCATTTTTATAAGTATTTCGATCCCGATGTCATTTAAAAGCATTTCATTGTTCCAAAATAAAAACGAAATCATTTTTTAAAGATGTAAAATATGCTACAATGCCTGGATTTTTGGTGTGTTGTTATCTGGCTTTTTCTTGCTTTCCTTGTTACAATAATATTGTCATTTAAGAACAACGGATTTTAGAATTCATTATTATTATTATATATAGCACTATTATGTAGCTTACTGTTTTTTGGCGTATTGAAACAACATTCGGTAAGATAACAAAAGAAAGAAAAATGTATAAATGTCTTTTCGTACATAAACCACCGTTTAAAAAGGAACGTAAAGTAAAAAAAAAAAGTGGTTGATAAAACCAATTAACATATAACGGGGTTTTTTTAAGTTTTATTTTTCATTTAAAATGTAAATAATGAAACTACTCATAATTAGTTTTTTAAGGGCATCATCATTACGTTAATCCTCTTCAGTTATAAAAAATATAAAATATTTCATAGTTATGCAGAACTGCATGTAATTTAATTTTGAAAGTATAATACACGCGAAACAAAGATCTTGTTTTACAACTTTAAACATTTAGCATAAAAACAAATATCCTCATGTTATCGTTAAATTATCGGTAGCGACTAAAAATAAATAATCTAATGAAATATTGTACATCTGCCACTTACCAGCAGAATTGTTTTTTGCGATAGTTTTTTTTTTTTGGAGGAAATTAACACATCATGTGTATGTATTCTCAGATCACGAGATATGTAAAGTAAATCATGTTAACACGTTTTACAGTACTTTGACATCACGTTCATCGTTGATGCATTCTGTCTCCCTGTCTGTTCAATCTCAGCACATTGAGTTGCAGAGGGGTTTTTTTTTCTTTTTTTAAACATAAATACCATAATATAAAATGGTTGCATTTCAATATGTTTTGTAAGTATACGTGGAAAAAGTGATGCAAATTCCTAGTTTGACAAAACGAAAACAAAAAGAAAATGTTGGCGTTGATCGGCTTTAAGATTTGCATAAATGTGTTTATCATGACAATAATCAGTTTCGTAATCTTGAACCTTTTAAAACAGTAGTGATGGATGGGTATATTTTGATACATACTATGTGCAAATAATTTATAACTAATCCTGTCAAATAAAAAATGTAACAAAACACATGTTGGGACTTAACATGCGCATACAACGATGAATTTTATATCAGTTCTCTTATTTCTGAATAAATCTTCTTTCTACAAACAAATGTTTACCGAATAAAATTGTAATCTTTTAATCTTGTTAAGATTAATTACAAGTACATCGTTGCAGATCGCCAAAAGTGACAATAGACTAATACCAGTTGTTGGTCAGCAATTCTGTGTTTGATATTTATTTAACAGACGTTTGAAGTAAAATACTTTTGGTTTTTTGAAAACATACTGTTCAGTTCATTGAGAGGTTGAATCTGTTCTAAAATGTTTGCCTGTTTTGAAGGAATATGTTGTGTGTTTTCATAGGCCGGGTTAGCCATGATCACTTAATTAAAAAGTTACTCATTTATAACCAATTATTCAGAAGATATATTTCACTTTCATTCCTGTTATTTTAAATGGTTTTTTTTTAAAGTTTCATTGATATATACATGTAATAAATTACAACAAGGTCATAACTACTTATGCTGAAAAGTTTGAGTTAAGTTGAAAATAGTATATTCATGGCACTTGACGTTTTATATTTTTCTAATAATAAAAAAAAATACCTTATACCTAAAAATACAAATGTACATAAGTTACCTATCACCGTCATCACGGATTAATTTCAAAATGTCACATTAAGTGTAATTTGGCTTAAGGTGGCTCTATACACCCACAGTTTATTCTAATGTTCCTAAGAAGACCACAAAGCATAAACTAATCAAATATTAAAATGATGATTTTGATACTATAAGTATTTATAAAAAAAATATTGTTTTTTCGTGTTTTTCTAAGATAAATTTTAAAAAGTTAACTATTAACAAATTAAATGATTTTTTTGTCATATGGTGGGTATCTCCTTCAAACACATGAAAAAAATATATAACATTACTTTTATTTTTGCAAATGTTTTAGTATTTCCCCAAAACATAATTTTTCAAATCTTCTCACTCTGTTGACAAATCATCTCAGAAAGCTGCTTGATGTTATAGGAAAATGTATTTCAATAAATGTCAGCAGCAATTTTTTATATCACATAAAAAATTGAATAAAAATCATTGCAAATGAACAAACACAAAAAATTTAAATTTTATTTGGTATGAAAGTTCCCCAGGTAAGAGTTATCGTTTCTAAGTCCCAAGGCCCAAACACCCTGGGAACTATTCAATTTTGTGAGTGGAATAAAATTTCCAAAATTTTGTGTTGGAATGATAAATACGTATTACTTATTTCATTACATGTTTATGTAATTATGCATATATTTTAAAATATTAACACAAACACACGGTGCATGAAAATCTCCTTTACATGTAGGTGAAAATATTCATCCCATTTAGACACTTATAGCATATTGAAGGCAGTAATAAGCAAAGTAATAATCTTTGTATAATAAAAGTTATCGTTGACATTTATATCCACTTTTTTAATTACAATTCGTCGTTTTGACATATAGATCAATAATAATCCTTCACATATGCTCGATCATCATAGCATTTTTTTGTATTTTATCATATGCCTTTTCCTCGCCTTGGTGGGCTAGCATTCCTGTATTGTAGGATTGGGTGATTTTTCATGATTTTGATGGGGGTTTTGATTTAAATGTTTAATAGGGAGTTTTGAAAGTGACGCATATTTTTTTCTATACTCGGCAGGAATTTACAATTGTTATCATTATTTTGTTTTTGTTTTGTTATTTTCTAAAAACACCCCCATAATACAGCTCTTCTGAACGCGTAGGACTCTGATGAACGCAAAACGATTCAATTTTTATCAACCCTGTTCCCTTTGAACGCTCATAATTCATTACAAAGTTAAGATAATGACTTGAAGTTTTGATAGAATGTAGATTTATGATTTTGACAGATTTGTATTTTTGGCGTTGAAATGGCGTTGAACGGTCACACTTGTTACATTAAGTTTACGTTTTATCACATAACTTTACGACGATTTTGATGTTTAAACACCAGCAGCGGAAAAATTTCTTTCTCGATTTGTTAGAACTTCGTACCATTAGAAAGCTTAATGATCATGTATTTATGATTCAAACCTAAAATAAATTTCAATTAAACATTTTATAACCGAGTTTGGAAGAAAATTAAAGACTTTAGCTTTTTCGTGTCAACTAAACACTGCTCTGCGTTCTGCACAGTCCTCCGCGTTCGGCCGAATGATGGGAGTGATAAAGTGGTTAATATAAATATTGTTGTAAGTTGAAACTGGTGTTTTACTTTTATTTATAATGCGTTTAAAGGTGTAAAAGGTGAAATAGATATTATCAAACTTAAAAGTAAAACCAAGCAGAATCCCAAATCACAAAGAACCTGGGAAATAAATTACAACAACATAGGACACGGTAAACTTATACATAGTGAGATTCCGACATGACCCGTCCAGTGAGTATAACATACAAATCATAATACTTTTGCATATCACTTCATACGATGCATTTAGTTCTTCCATCTTCATTAATACGACTACACTAAAAATAACATTTTTTTATAACGTATGGCCCGTATAGACAAATGTCAATATTGATTTGATTTCTATTTAGCAAAGAACAAACTGAATAAAAACAAGACGTGCTGTACACTTTATTTAGACAGAAGGGATAAATACAGATAAACAAACATCATGTAAGTAATCATAACCAACCAAATCTATACATGGTAAAACAACCCGAATACCATACAATGCTTCGCTACGTGTTTTATATGTATTACATGTTATACAGAACTTCCCGTCTTTTTTTTTTAAAAAATACAAAGTAAAACGAATCATATCACATATGATTAAATCATCAAATAACAATAGAAATACTACCAAAACAAATTGGACCACTAAAATAGGATAGTCTTCATCAACATTAAATCAAAATACCAATAAATAGATATGTCTAAAATAACAACTTTTTGGTTATTTTTCTTTTGTGAGGAAGGATGGTCCGGATTTCTTCTTAGATCAAACTATATATATATGTAAAGGGTTAATATCATCAAATAACAATAGAGAGACGATGAAAACAAAGTGTACCACTAGTGTACAACTATAATGATTTAATCGTGACTAACATAGAATTAATATTCCTTTGCATGTTAATAGATATATCAGTCTACAAAAGCTTTGATTTGTATTTTTTTTTCTTTTAATAACTTTTGGATTTGGCATTTCAAACATTTGCATTTGCATTTTAGAAACATTGATATATAATCGATAACTTTTTACAAGATCATTGTACAAAACAATACATATTATTTTCCCATAATAATCTTAAATATTATAAGGTCTATTTTTAAAATCATATACAATTGTGCAAGTATCAATAAACAAGCGCCTGCCATAACAATGCTTACACAAAAAATACAAGCCATTATAATTTCAGTTAATCAAAAACAAAACAAAAGATAACAATTAAGGTTATTCAAACAATATAAAAAAAAGAATATACAGAATTGTGTATGGAAATAATTTCATGAATTATTCAAATAATCAATACAATTCAATGAAATATAACTAAAGGTCAAAGAATAATATGAGAGTTTACATTAATTCGATTTATCTTGATGAATATGCAGTTTATTGTTTTTTTTCAAATTGAGAGAACTTGGGTTTTCTGTTCATAAGTTTTAACTTTTTTATGATATTTACATTCTACTGTGTTTTTCCATTAAATTCCGTGATGTTTAAATGCCTGTAAATGCAACAAGTAGTCAAAGGTCAAATTGACGAGTTTTATTATGACGTCACAAACGTTGAACGCTGTAAACTGCAACGTCACAAGCGAAAATCAAAGTTCACGCTTGTGGCTGTTACTGTGGCTCTTCCATTAATAGTAACTTACCCTTAGGATAAGATAGGAATTTTAAGATATGAATCACATTTGCAGACAAGGCAAGAAGTTAAAAAAATGTAAATATAAGCATTAAATCATGATTTTTTGAAGTATACACTCTCATAACTGCAGCGGTGTGTGCATACAAATTTTCATAACGCGATAACGCGCGTTACTCAATTTGTATGCACACACCGCTGCAGTTATGAGAGTGTATACTTCAAAAAATCATGATTCAATGCTATATTAAATGTTACACGTTCATAAAGGTAGCAGTAACTTCGACGCTGTTTGGATTGTAGCCAGCAACAACTGGATACAAAAACTCGGAGCAATCAACAGACTCCACAACGCATATCTCCTTCTCGATCTTGTGATCGAAGACTTTCCATTGGCCAAACTCGGTGTCCAGAAGGAATCCAAAAACTCTCTCCATAGTGCTTCCGGTTTCGTTCTTTGTCAGAACTTCGTGGTAGAGCAAGTAGTTGTTGTGGGCGATGTGCAGACAAATAGCATCACAATCCACATGGTGGGCCCCGATCATTGACCATGCGAATTTCTCTCCCTCCACAACCAAATTTTTCCCGATCGCGGACACTCTAGCGATTCCCAGCTCGTAGACAAGATTGCTTTTATCCAAAGGCTTTATAATTTTAATATCCAATTTGATTGCGTAGTAATATCTCCCAGGATAGCTTATGCCTTTTGAACAGAGAGTCCCCTTGTACTTGTGTAAACGACTGCTGCTTCGTACATCAGAGATGTTCATAAAGACCTTTCCGTCAGCGGAAATGGAAACGTCTTTGTGTGCCTTGTCACGATCAAACGTCAAGTCTGGTTCTGCAAGTTTAATAATTAAACATATAACAACAATACTACTACGACGAAGTAAAACCAGTGGTCTTTAAATACAGTGATTAAATTATGTTTTTACTTTGAATACCAAGTGCTGCCTGTTGTTCTGGTTTCGGAACTTCCTTCCTTAAGCTTCGTTCTGTTTGAGAAGATGTTTCCTCTCTGTTTCCTCGTACAGCAGCTTCAATTGCATATGATTATTTTACATTATCACCTGTATGCTTTTACAATTTCTTAGCGTTTGAATAAGATATAATTCGATCGGCCTTTCTGATATATAAAGATACCTGTACAATATACATGTATATGTAACGACATTTATGGAATATTTACCTGGTTTGCTTTCAATTTCTTTGTAAACAACCACTCTATCCAGTACTCCGATCTCTAGAGCATGTTTCGCCGTCATGGCTGGCTTCCAGGTAACCTCGATATTGTGGGTGCTTCTTTTTTTAATTTTCCATGAACATCTAGTTTCATTTTCTGTCAAATAGTTATAAATTTATTTCATGTAAAAAGAAGCATTACTAAAAAGATGATTATTGCAGTTGGTTAGATTGTGTTTTTCTTCATATAGAATGGATAAAACAAGTTTTTACTATCATTGAGACTGTAATGGTAATATACAAAACGTATTTTGCATGAGTATTGCTTTTTTCATTTTAAACTTGATAAGATGCATTATGGTGTTTTTTTAGGATGCAAGCATGCAGAGCTGTCTTCTTTTCTGTCAAAATAAGTCAAACTATATCCTAACGGAAACGTTAAGTTAGTCTAAAAACGATTCCATTTAAATATAACATATTTACAAAATAACAGTTTTAAGACTAATTAATACACTAATTGTTGAATTTTCATGAACAAAGCTAACAATTGCAAATTAATTTACATGAATGCCAAAGTGCTTTGCAACGGGTTTTACCATGGCTGGCCGCCATTTGTATTTTTGAAATGTTTGTCACAGACCAGACGTTGGTCATCTCCATCAGCATGGTCTTAAAATCTGAATTTAAACCCTTAGCGTTGAAACCAAAAGTAGCCAGATCTTGTCAAAGCTCTGTGTTGCAAGATTATTCAATTTATTCTGAATTGTTGTATACACTTGTCAAGAGAAGGATAAAACACTCAACTACCTTCTTAAAAAGTCTTAAATAAGTATTTTTCTTTCATATTTTGATCAAAGTTAAATTCTAAAGTTTGATTACATGACTACTACATGTAATAACAAGACATTATGACCAACTGGAAAGTTCTAATCAGTACATGCATCATTTCTCGTTTTAAATTTCGTGTTAGTTTTGAGAGATACATGTACCATTAATTGTAATTTTAAGAGTAATTTACAAGCGTCAGTGAACATATAACCTGTAGGAAAGCTGAAGAGCTAGGGCAGGAGACGACAAGGTTTGCAAACTTGTTGGACTCTTCAATATCCAACATCATCTTCCGTAAGTTGTCCTCCTGTGCTTTCAGGTGTCTCTGTTTCCTGATTACTTGTTTTTTAATTTTTTATTTAGATGTATTCGCCTATTCCACAAAATGCGCTCTATATTATCAAAGGCTTCGTCAATTTTATCCTTTACTGACTTCTCGGTATTTACAATTTCATTCTGTTCATCCTTAATCTCATTTAAAACTTTTTGTATTTGTTTACTGACATCTTCTATACTGGATATCTGATCTTTCATAAGTTGTCTTTTTGCATTTGCAACGCTATCAATATCATTGATCTTATGAAAGTTTGACTCGCTACAATTGTCGATTGCACAATTGACACAAACATGTTTTGGGCTTGATGTTTTAGTGCAGGAATTATTTAAAACAATATCTGCTCGCTCACTAAAAGATAATGGTCGGTTAAATGCATTCACGTTCTTGTTCTTATTAGGCTCGTCTAATTTAACCAGAGTGTGGTTTGTAGTTGCCCTGACACGCATATGTGCCTTATGGCATTCGTCGCACAGAAACTCTGCACATTGCGTACATCTATGAGTTGCAATTTCGGAAGGACAAACAGTACAGCTATCAGTCATGAGCGAATATTTGACTTTGGCTAAATCCATCAGGTCAAGTCGTGTGTTATCACGTGGACATGCTTCATCAACGTCACTCACGGAATGGGTGGCATCGCATGTGGGGCAATGAAGCTGATCGTTCAGTTTGGTTTTGTTCATGCATTTGAAGCATAGAGAGTGTAGGCAAGGGAGCAGACGAACATGCTTATTTTCTTCGTCAAATTCGTCATTACACAGATGGCACTTAAGAAACATATGTATTATCTGTTGCAATTCAATGGAATCATCTACAATGGAATGATATATTTATTTTTTGAACAATTCATGTACATATAGCAATAAATAAACAGCTTAAAATTTGTTTTTGCTCTTGCTTACTCTCTTTCCTCCTCTTTTCCATTTCTACCTATCTTACTCTCTTCTTTGTCTGTATTTGTTTTAATATTTGATTAGCTTGTTTTCGTTTTTGAAATACATTCAACCATCCTCTCTCCAAAGATATCTCTGCAAGCCTTCTTCTTGAATTTATTCGATATCAATGATATTTTAAACAATATCCATTTGATAGATGAAAAAACTCAAAGAATAAGTATGGTTAAAAAATGACGAGTTTTGCTGTTGTAGACTTTTTCTACAAAAAACCCAATCGTCCCCCTCAAGCTATCTTACACCTTTGCAACATGTACGCATACTGTGCAATGATTACGTAACAATATGCTTAAATTTATATCGGGGTTCATATGTGTACTATATGTCAAATGTTGCTGATGTACTACACTAACGCTTACCCGATAGTGCATTTGGATCAGTCTCGCCTTTTGTGTAACCAATAACAATTATTTGTAGTTACGAAATAACCGAGCAGCTACGTTTGGCAATACATCAACTCAACATATTTTGCGCACGTACTCGATCTGTTCTCTATGCTGACGTCAGGGTACTAGGTAACGAAGTCCGAAGTACTAGTATCTAATATCTAATAGTAACTACTCTGTTGTGTTGATGACCGTATTTAAAAATGCAACATTTTTCAGTCACATTTCGAGATAAACTATATCTTTTTGTCGATCGAGGTACACATCGCAACAAACTGTGATAGCTTATCTTGACTAAACAACATAAAAGGCGGCGTTTGTCGACTAACCAGTAAATGTACAAATTTGTCTTGCCAATCGAAAAAAAATACCAGGAATAACATGTTCAGAAACGTTTCATAAATTTTGCATGCATGCATTTTAAGGTACATGTTCATATAATTTAAGGATTAAAGTCCCTCCTCTGACATATTTTCTATGTCAATAGAGCTTGTTTAACCTAACCATTCAAAATAAATTACCTGAATTGTGATCAACATACATTGAACAGATGTGTTTTAATCCGATACGAACACATTTATAGATTTTCTTCCCTTTTTTGTTTTATTTTTTAGATACGTTATAGAAATAGAAAAGAATTACATTAAAGAAATGAAATCATAAGAAATTTGTTCATAATATTGTCTGATATTTTCTAATGCAATAAATATCAATTTTAACTCACTGCTAGCTGCGTACTTTGCCATTTTACATCAGAAAAAAGTAAATATTTAAGTATTGTTTGTTGATTGGAACATGTAGAATCAATTTCTTTTATATCTATGAGTATTCCGAACCCGATTTGATTTAGTAAGCAATATAAAGCAAAATTAATTTAGATGTGCTACAATGACTGCTCTTCTGGCGTCATCTTTTTACTACTTTGCTTTTCTAGCTCGCTACGTCAAAAGCATATGTTTTCAAGAGTCATAAATGAACAAAGCGTTTTATCAATAAGTATATATAGTATAATATTATCAACTAATAAACATAAGGTCATTTCCTCTTTATTTTAAATGTTCTGTTTTTTTCGCGTATCAAGCTGTGCGTTATATTAAGTTTAATGAAACAATATTTTGAAACGCAACAAAGGGATTTAAAATTCGTAGTTTCCTTCTTGTACATTAACCACTATTTTAATTAAAAACAAAAACTTGAAATAGAAAAAGATGGTTGCCATATCAATAAATCGAAAATAAAATGTAATACTCTTTTTGACAACTGTCACAATCTTGATGAAACAGTGGAGCTTGTAAAAAAAAAAACAACAAATAAGAACAAGATGAAAATCAAATCAAATGTCAATATATCTCTTCATACATATTTTCAATTTTGTAGACATGATTATCTTAAAACATCCAAGTATTTTCTTTCTTTATTAAAAGGCTACATAATTACTCCTAAATATATGAATATTATATCAAATATTTCTTTTATTTATTATAAACATGCGTTTAACCTTCCGTTTTAGGTATTGTTTAAGAATTTGTGTTGTATAAGAATCGTGGTATAGCACTTGCTAGGCGTTAGCAATAAGCAGATAAGCAATAAGCAATAAGCAGGATAGAGTATACCATGTATACATGTACATCACAGTTGAAAAGGCCAGTCCTGGTAAATGACCCCAGTTTCGAATCTGTGTTCTCTTGACATCAAATTCTTTCTCACAATTTTATAACAATCCTGAGGTCACAAACTTTGTTCCATTTATCAAGACCATATTCAAACTAATATCAATTTGACGCATTCTGATATCTTCCATAGCCATTAATGTCAATCAGATAAACAGCATCTATTCATATCTGTTTTAAAAAAAAGGCTGTAGCTCTGTAAGTTCATATATCTAAAGACAGATATATCTATCTACTAATTTAAAATAATAAACTCGAATTTTTGGGCCTTAATACCCAATCGGAAGAATACTGTCTTTTGTTTTATATATTTTAAACATCATTGATACTTGAAGATTAACAATTTGTTTTTATTTTTTCTCAATAAAGCTTCGCAAATTAATAATCTACAAAAATTCCTTTAAAAAATTCGGAAATCATCTCAATATTTTGGATTTTTCAATCTTGCGCATGCGCATTACATTCACGCTAAATCACGGGATGATCTTAGTTTATGTTTCCACAATAACACATTTGTATGGATAAACTTTCAGTACTTCAGTACTTTGATTTATCTTGTAAGCGTAATATCCTTTTTACCGGCAAATCAAACAGTTTAAAAGCTCTGAGCAAAATTCGAAAAAACCGCTTGTGTTAGTGATATTTAGCAAAGGTCAACATCTCGGACCGCAACCTGAGATCAAGGCCAATGAATCGTTCTTATCAATTTAAAAGTTAAGTGGAAATCAGTCACCCCGACGGCAAGATACATAAATGTGCTTATTTTATATATGAAATACGTTAAACTAGGTGAATATTTAGAAGTTCTGTTGAGTGTATACAGACTCATCTTTGCAGACAGAAATGTTAATAGACGGAGAGTAGTTGATGTTCAGTCATTCTGCATTGAAAATGTAAGTACAAAACTTCTGAATTAAAATCGTTTGGTGTGTTTTTGAAATGCTGTCTATTGAGAGTTCTTGGTATTTTTTGAGTGGAATGGCTCCTTTTTAGAAAAAAATTATTTAGTGTTTTTGTACACACCTGGTCATGATTACATACAATAGTATTCATTTATAACATGCCATGATAACTTAAACAGTATCGATTCAGTTTGATTCACTTTATTTCACTCAAAAACCATAAAATGGTACAAGAAGTACCCAAATAACATATCAAAATACTTACAATAAGCTTGTTAATGTAAAAAAGCACACATGTGAAAAAACCATTTGATTAATTGTTGTTATAAACAGAGACTATTTTCGTCATAATTTCGCAAATTGTTTTAGTGGTTGATGTAGAAGAAGAAAAAAGGCAAAAGAGCAAAGTCCGTAACTTATATCATGCCTTACATTCTAAAATAAAATGTAATTCATCGCCAAATTTGGTACAATGATATAAATGAGAATAACGTTTAATTCTGTAAACACTACTCCGCATTCCTACTTCTAAAGGATGGTGATTATTTGTAGTTCTAAATTCAAATTAAATTATTCTTAATTTACCGGGTAACAAAAATAATTACATTTGTACAATTCAAATTCAAAATATATTTTATAAACTGCATGTTTAAACCCCTTAGTCGATTTTTGTTTATCATTATGTCATTATTGTAAAAGTCGATCGCTTAACCTTTTGTTAATAGTTGTCTTGATCCAAGAGCTACATGTGTATAATGTCTGATTCGTGATCTGACCATAGATTTTGAAGGTTTATACATATCACAAACTCTAAACAGAATAGCCATCATGATGTTCTTTTTCAAAGTATAAAATAAAGTATAGTATTACGTACATACAAATATGCAATCTTGCTCAACTTATTTTCACTGGTATTGATCATGTTGGCCAAAAATAAGAACATTTTTGTATAAATCGTTACATACAGAGGAAAATGTCTAGTTTCACCATATACGAGTAATGTACAGCTTATCAAATTAAGTACATGTTTCAAATATTTTACATCAACACGCTCAATGTCAATTAATATTTTCATAACCCCAGACTGTCCTCTCATACTGTTACACTGGTACAGCAATTCTATCAACTAAATCTAATTGAAATCAAAAGGTAAAATAAATGTTTTTATTTTCCTCTTAAATCCGTACAGGGATTTATGTGCTTGCTCACATGGTCGGGTTTTTTTTTCTTAAAAAACGAATTTGTTCTTTAGCAAATTACATTAAGAGAATTTAAATACATAACTATTTCAACAGGTAAACAATCATATAAGGAATAAGGAATCATTCTTTGAGTATTATGAGGTGATAATTTCGGTTGGGGCGTGATCAAATCCAATAAAGCCCGAAGAGCTTTATGATAGATTTGATCACGCCCCGACCGAAATTATCACCTCATAATATTCAAAGAATGATTCCTTATTACTTATATTTATATAATCTTACGCAATCGTACGATTAAATATTTAGATATAAATAAGCAAACCCCGCTGGCGCCTCAATTTGGCGTCATTTGTATTATGAGTTATATAGTACACAATCGATACGTAGTGTTATCACAGGCAAAGACACTGGAAAATGTAAATATAAATAAAGACATATTTGGTTTTGACATCTTCAGAAAGTACAAGTTTTTTTGTTTACATATACTCCCAGCGAGTTTCCACATATCATGGTCCTATATCTACATATAAGCAATTACACGACTCGAAGAAATTTCCCAGTGCTTCCAATTTTCACATATTTCACAAGTTCTTGTCTGTTGATTGTATCAAAAGCTTTCTTGTAACCGATAAAACAGCAATGTATACGTATGTTGTTTACGTTTTAAATTATAAGACTTGTGTGCCCAGCTAGAAATTTGAATTGCACATCTGTGGGTTTCCTCTCATTTTAATTCCATATCACTACTCTTCCGTTCGAATTGAATTTTTTCTAGGCTAATAGTGATGCTTCTCTCAGTATTTATCGGGGTCGTTGGTGTTTTTTTATGAGTTGGAATGATGATTGATTTGGACCACGAAAGAGGGTATACATATAGCATCTTTGAAAACCAGTGGTAAAGCTATTTTACTTCAAACTCAAAAGTACCTTAAAATCCTTGCAAGACCACAATACGATACCTTTTTGACCGTCAGAATACCTGACCATGTGAATCGACCTTTTGGCTATATATAAATCATTCATTTATAACATACCCATGACTTTTTAAAATAGCATACATTTATAGCCAGACCATGATTACTGTACCTAAAATACAAGTCATTTACATGTAAATCATGACCATGGTTACTTAGAATAGTATCCATTTAAAACATGGCCATGATCACCTCAATCTAATTAAAATTAGACTTGTAATTCCGCTCCTCTACGATACGCTATACAAGATCTTGTTTAGCGTATCGTAGAGGAGCGGAATTACAAGTCTAATTTTAATTAGATTGTGATCACCTAATATAGTATCCATCAATAATATGGCCATAATAGTTTAATTTAGCATCCATTTATGACAGGTAATTTAGAAGAATTTTGTTTAACTTATTTTTCAACAATATGTTTTTGATCGTCTCTTTAATTATTGTTAATTTTTGTGTTAATTATTGAAAACTTTTCTTTTCAGCAAGTCTTATCCAGACTATTCTTAAGTATTTTCGCATTTTAAACTTTATTTTATGAGTACAGAGACAGCACAGCATTGATTTTTACATGTAAACAAAATTTAGTGTTATATAAGTATGTAGTTTTTTAAATACAGTGTATTTAGGTATATTATTTATGTTCTTAGCTTTTTATGCCAATAACTTTTATATGTACAGCGCTATCGAGTAATATAATATAAATTATATATGGCGCTTTATAAATTTTGTATAATAATAATATTAATTACAACAAGGTTATAATTTCTTAATCAATGCAGAAATGTTGAATATGTGTGAATCTCAAAATGATATAAGGATTTAAAATTAATTAATAAATAATTTATTTTTAATCTTAAAACATAGGACGTTATGTTGTCATATCATGAAGTAGAAGTCAGCAAATTTTTAATGAATCAAATTATTTTTATAGGAACTAATAATGAATAAAAATTAAACTGCATTCTATAAACTATCATGACACTGAAAGTTCATTTTTGTGCTATAACTAAAAATACCTGTATTGTATTAATTGTATATTATTTTCTAAAATTGTTCATCAATTTTAATACCAAATATTGACTTCAGATTATATTTCAAAAAATAAACTCCTTTCTAAATGTTCTAATCAAAATTTCTTGTGTATGTGCATTTTTCTTTAGCAGAAACAAAAAGTACATTTGGGAGAGAAATGTTATTTAGGACACGCCATCTGAAGTATATTTATTTAGGTAGTTAATTATATAAATACAACACGTCATTACATATACATCAATATTAACCAAATCTACAAAACGTTAAAACCCGAATACTATGCAATGTTAAGTCTTTTAAAAGTTTTAAACTAAACTTGACGTTCTTTATCGACTTCCGATCGGTGCTTTAGCACCTTAGCTTACAATCGATTCAACCAAAACGGCGCATTACATTTGTCGGTAATAAATATCAACCCTTAATTTGCATATACATGTACTGCCTTACATATCCGATAAATGTCTAAAGGGGGAAGGAAGTTGTCACATATACATGTATGTAAATGAGATTTCCTCGCACCGTGTGTTTGTGTCAAATTTCAATATACAAATTGTATATGCATAATTATTTAAATATAATTTTTTGTTAAATTAACTTTTTTTCTTTTTTAACTGATATATTGATCAAATTCAAAATATTCTATCAATTATTTCAAAATGAAACATTCACTACAGAATAAATTTCATAAACCTTATATAATTATTCTTGTCGAACTTTTTTGTGTAATACTATTTACAAATGGGTTTTCAGATAAAATATGTATTCGAAAAGAGAATTTTATTATGAATTTATTAAATAAAGGACGAACTACATATACACAGGTCGTGCTGTACACTTTATTTAGACAGTGGAGATAAATGCAGATAATCAATACACAGACACCATGTAAGTAATCATAACCATACGGTAAGACAACCCGAATACCAAAAAATGTTGGGTCATGGCTTCGGTACGTGTTGTATAAAATCTTATACAGAACTTCTCGCCTTTTTTCATTTCAACAAAAATACCAAGTAAAAGAAAACATATTGTATTTGGGCTAAATCATGAAATAACAATAGAAAGACTATTAATACCAATTGGACCACTAAAATACGGTAGTCTTCATCAGCCTTAAGACAAAATACTTATAAATAGATATATATCTGAAATAAACATTTTAAAGGGTCTTTTTTTTTTTGCAAAAGGGTTGATTTTTTAAAAATCAAACTATATACTTTTAAAGGGCTTAATCATCAATTAACCATAGAAAGACGATCAAAACAAAATAAAGTGTACCACTATAATGTCATAATCGTGACTAACGTAAAATTAAAATACCTATGCATGTAAACAGATGTATCTACAATAACATTTTAACATTTTTTGGGTTTTTTTTTTATTTTTTACAACTTTTCGATTTGGCATTTCAAACGTTTGCATTTGCATTAAAACACTGTACATGTTCGATAACCTTTTACATGATCATTGTTCATAACAATACAATATTAGCTTTCCATAATAATCCTAAATATTATAAGTTCTATTTTTAAAATCATAGACATTTGTGCAAATATCAACATACTAGGGTTCTATCTCTTTAAAAATCTAAATAACATTGCGTACACAAAAGAAAAACAAGCTCTTATAATTTCAGTCATGTAAAATAAAACTTAGATAACAGCAACAGATATTCAAGCAAATTTGTAATTCAAGAATATACAGAATTGTTTAAGGAACTAATTTCACGTATTATTCATTTAATAAATACCACTTGATGAAATATAACTAAAGGTCAAAAAATAATTTGAGAGTTAACATTAATTCAATTAATCTTCATGAATATGCAGTTTATTTTTATCACATTCAGAGAAACTTGGGTTTTCTGTTCATTAGTTTTTATTAAAGTTACAAGTCCATAAAGGAAGCGGTAACTTCCACGTAGTTTGGATTGAAGCCAGCAACTACAGGATATAAAAACTTGGAGCAATCAACGGACGCCACGACGCACATCTCCTTCTCGAGCTTATGATCGAAGACTTTCCATTGGCCAAACTCGGTGTCTAGAAGGAATCCAAATTCTCTCTCAGTATTACATCCGGTTTCGTTCTTTAATAGAACCTCATGGTAGAGCAAGTGGTTGTTGTGAGCAATGTGCAGACAGATAGCATCACAATCCACATGGTGGGCCCCGATCATTGACCAGGCAAATTTGTACCCCTCCACAACCAAATGTTTCCCGATGACGGACTTTCTAGCGATCCCGAGCTCGTAGACAAAATTGCTTTTATCCAGAGTTTTTTTAACTTTAATGTTCATCTTGATCGCGTAATAATATCTTCCAGGATATCGTATACCTTTTAAACTAAGAGTACCCTTGTATTTTTGTAAACGACTGCTGCCTGGTACGAATACCTTTTGGTCTCCAGCAGAGATGTTTTTGAAAACCTTCCCGTCAGCAGAAACGAACACATCTTTGTGCGCCTTGTCTTGGTCAAATGTCATGTCTGGCTCTGAAATACATTAAATAGACGTAATCTACAAGTAATACAACTGGAGAGTACAATGCCAAATCTGGCCCGGCGATGGCGATAAACAAACCTGTAATACTACGAAAAGTAAAACAGTGTTCTTTAAATACAAATATTATGTTTTTACTTTGAGTGCCAAGTGGTGCTGGTTCCTTTGGTGTTGGGAAGTTTTTCGTTAATGTTCGTCTATTTTGAAAAGATGCTTCCTCTTTGCTCCATTCAACCTCAACTTCAAATGCAAATCATAATATCAAATATTATTACCTTAGTGCTTTTATAAAATATTTGAATTTGGTTGAATTGAATTGACCTCTGTAATAAAAGTAGATGCCTGTACACCATATATGTAAAAACGTTTATAGAACATTTACCTGGTTTGCTCTCAAACTCTTTGTGGACAACCACTCTGTCAAGAATTCTAATCTCTAGGGAATGTCTCCCTGTCATAGTTGGTTTTACGGTGACCTCCAGCTCGTCGGTGCTTCCTTTTTTCATCTCTGTCCAACATTTAGTCTCATTGCCTGATGTCAAAAAAGTTTTAAATTCATAAATAAGAAGCATAACTAAAAAGCAGCTAGATATTTTTGCAATGAGATTGCGTTTTCCGTTTGAAAAGGGTAAAAAGAAGTTTTTTGGTCATTATTTTTACTTTCGTTGCATAAATATTTTATTGTTTTCCTTATTATAAACCTAATAAGATATTATTAAATATACCAGTATCATGGTGCTGATTTAAGATCTAAAATAAACAAAATTGTTCTGCTTCATGAATTAAGCAATCTTAACCTAAATGCAAACGATTTCATTTAAAAACAAACCATTTACAAATCATTTTACACAGTTTTAAGAAAAATAAACAGAATGTTTAATTAGCAAAATGTTAATTCCATGAACAAAGCGAACATTTGCTTATTTTTTACATATATATCAGGGTTGTCCACAATGGGTTTGACGATGGCCGCGTTGGTTACATTTCTGTAGGCAACAGTAAACTGGCTTTACCATGGTCAAAACCAGAAGTCGCCATGATACAATATCACATGTTTTCAGTGTGACACCCACACTCTAATGAGTTAAGTTATGAAATGGGTTTACACAACGGTACTTACTACAAACCGAGTGCTAAGCAAACAAGTCAGATTTATTCAATCCTCGAAATTGTATTGTATGGGTGGTCAATTAACTAATGTTCTGCTAACGCTGATTGAATAAACAGACATCAATTTAGAAAGATTTTATGTTAATTGTAAGATTTATTACGATTTAAAAGCGAATATCTTATTGTAATAAATTATAAAAACACAATGAAACACTGTTCATGAATGTACTGCATAATACTGCATATTAAATAAAATGTTCTATCATGAAAATGGTCATGCTCAATCATAGAACTTTCCAATCCAACACACATTACAACACGGATAACTCTTTTTTATTGGTGTTATTAACTTTACTACGAGTTTGAAACATTTATTTGCCACTTAAATTTGAAAAAGACAGCACAGTCAGATTTACGTTAACATTTCTAAACTCGTATTTTTCTGAACATTATTTCAATTAACTGAAAATTTAAGGTTAATGATTATTTATTGCATATATTACGTATGGCAGAACACTTCAAACATTTGCTAAAGCGACATCATACTTTTGGGGTTGTGAACTTTCAGATATAAAGTTGCCTTATAATTGTGATGATGATAATTTTTTAGATATATGTTATATGTCACATCTTTAACAACCATGGCATATAAATAATAAACAAACCTATTGGATCCTTAACAACTACATCCATATTGGTTTCGTTTAATCTTATCTCTTCAAATGGTGCCAGATTTTGAAAATCTCTTAGTTTCACGTGAAACGTTGCTGATGTATTTTCTTCAAGTGAGTCCTCAAGCTCAACTCTGCAGTTCGGTGGAAAAATTGAGACAGACCATACATTGACCATCTCAACGAGCTTGGTCTGAAATTCTGAATTTAAACCCTTGGTGTTGAAACCAAATGTAGCCATCTCGTGTGGTTTCTTGTCAAAGTACTGTGTGGCAAGATTATTCAATTTATTCTGAATTGTCGGGTACACCTGTCAAATGAAGAAATAAAAATACTCATCGACATTGTTAAGAATTCTTCGCTAAGTATACTCGGCTATTAACTGTTTTCATTCATACCGTATATCTGGGGGTTTTTTCCGCGCGTCACAAACTTTGCATAGAAAATGATAGAGGATACAGTTTCTGCGTATTCAAATATTTGCGAATTAAAAGGGGTCGCGAAAAAAGCGAAAATTAGATCACCGCAAAATTTACCGGAAATACGGTATTTTGATCCAAGTTCCAATCTGTGGGGATGTATGGTTATATGAATACTTTTAACAATCTTTTTGATTTGCTGGACCGTGTTAGTCCAAAGAGCTAGGACAAACTTATAACCCATTTTCAAGGTAATTTTAAATGGTCAATCAACACATCCTTACCTGAAGAAGAGCTGGTGCGCTGGGAGAAGAAAGTGTTTGGTTTGCAAACTTGTTGGACTCTTCAATATCTAACTTCATTTTCCTTAAATTGTCTTCCTGTGCTTTCAGATGACTCTGTTTGCTCAAAACATTGCTTTTTAAGGTCTTCTTTAAATTTGCATGCCTATTCCACAAAATACGCTCTAGATTGCGAAATGTTTTATCAATCTCTTCCTCCACTGACTTCTCCATATTTAACATTTTATTCTGTTCAACTTTAATCTCATTGATTATGCTTTGTATTTGTTTACTTACATCTTCGGCATTGGATATCTGATCTTTCATAAGCTGCCTCTTTGCATTTGCAACGCTGTCAATATTTTCAATTTTATGATCGTTGGCCTCTCTGCAACTGTCAATGACACAATTAACACAAACAGGTTTCCGGCATGTTGTTTTAGTGCAATAGTTATTTAAAGCAGTATCCGGGTGCTTGCTACACATCAATGGTCGGCAAAAAGCTTCCACGTTGTTGGACTTCTTAAGCTCGGCTAATTCAAACAGGCTGTGGTTTCTAGTCACACTAACACGCATGTGTGCCTTTTGACAGTCATCACACAGAAACTCCGCACATTGCGTACATCTATGAGTTGCAATTTCCGAAGGACAAACACTACAGCAAACAGTAATGAGCGAATGTTTGACCTTGACAAAATCCATCAGGTCACGTCTTGTGTTATCACGTGGACATGTTTCATCAAAGTTACTCACGGAGTGAGTGACAGTGCAGGTTGGACATTGCAGCTGATCATTGACTTTGGTCTTGTTCAGGCATTCGAAGCAAAGAGAGTGCATGCACGGAAGTAGACGAGCGTGCTTTTGTCCTTCGTCGAACTCGTTATTACACATGTGACACTTAAGGAACATATGAAGGAACTGTTCTGGTGCAACGAAACCATTCGACATTGTTTCTACAATGATATAACACATGTGATTATAGTACATTATATATCAGTGATATAATAACAGTTTCCCGTATATTTTCTCTTTGCTCACTCTCTTTCTATATCTTTTTTTTAATCTTTCTTTTTTCACTGTTTTCTCTATTGTATTTATTTGTATATATTTAATTGTTCCAATAACCGTTTTATTACACTATGCCCCACCATATTTATGCAGTGCTATTTTAAATTATTTGATACCATACACTTATCTGTGGAACAGTTCCTGTTTTGTGTTTGATAGAAGAGCCTTCCCACTCAGAGCCACTGGAAAATCATTTTATTATACTGATGTAAATATATTTGTTTTCTTTATTTTAATCAAATTCAGAAAGTAATCATCGTACACACACCTACCGGGTAATTGATTTGTTATGTATGTATATGTTCCGCTAAGTTGTAATTAGCATGATAAACCAATCAATTTTCAATATCAAGTTTTATAAAATTATTTACTTGATCAGCAGAGTAAATAATTCTATAGGACTCGTGCCTACAACTCTCATCCGCTAACTGCATTGAAACTCTTTAGAATTTTTAGCAATAGTATTCCAGGGGTTGGATAGCACAGAATTTGCTCTGAGGTATAGTTTGGCTGTACGTGAACAAGGTGTAACTCCAAACTTTATATTAAAGGAACCGTTTTAGTCATAAATACCTCACATTTAGAATTACTCATCAAGATTACTCATCAAGGTGGTTGTGTCAAGTCGTTGAACATTTTAAAACTACAAAGAAAAAGGGGTCAGCATTCATCTTTGTGAGTTAGGACGCTTATAATTTGACCTTTGTTCTCTTTAAACCTTTGCCGACATGCGGTATTTTAACTAAGCAGAATAATTACATAAAATATATGTAGTATTTTTCATTGTCGACTTATGCACAATGATCAGATTGAATAGGATTCTGTATATGCTGTAAAATGGTTTTGTGAGCTTTCTGCACCTAAAATTGGCAATTATCATAAATTTCTGAATTTCGGAATGACAAAATTTCTATAAATTTAAGGCAACTTGTTTTGATGTGTATTTTATTGACATATTAAACCATAGAGGTCAGTGATTTACCTTTAATTTTAGAAAGTAGTATGTAAAAGTAAAGATATTGTTAACTTTGTCTGAACGTTTTCTATATTTTGATATTAACTCTACTAAATTTAACAAATTGAAAGTGTACTTGCAAAACAATTTTCTAAAAAATAATTTCTTTCTTTGCTAAATAATCCTATACATTATCACTAACTTAAAAGATAATGATAATTTGTACTATCAATCAATAACTTAAGAGTTAAGGAATTTTACTATCCACAGGAATATTTATTGAATTATGAATTATTATTTTTATTGCATTATTTTATGATAGATAAATCTCTCTTAAGACCTTTAAAAATTTACGTTCGGTTTAACCCTCCCTATGCTACATATAGGGCACTTGATCTTCCATAAAAGTGTACACCGTTTCTACACATTTGTATTTATTATTATTATAATGTTGACTAGGGAGGACTCACAAACTTAAAATTTTTAAGATGAAAATTCCAAGATTAAAGCTGGAAATTTCAACTTTAAATTTAAGAAAAGTCAACTTTAAGGTCAAAATTTCAAGATTAAGGTTGAAAATTCCAAGATAAAAGATAAAAATTCCAACATTATAGTTGAAAAAACCAAGTTGAAAGATGGAAATTCCAAGATTAAAGTTGGAAAAATCAACTTAAAAGTTAGAAGTTCCGAGATTAAAGAAGAAAACTTAAAAGTATATGTAGGATAGTCAACCTTAAAGTTGGAAATTCCAAGATTAAAGTTGGTAATCCCAACTTTAAAAAAATTAACTTTAATGTTGGAAAAAATCAACTTTTAAGTCAAGATAAAAGCAATAAAGATATTGCACTTATACGCTTCCGTAGCTACCTTAGAAAGATAAAAAAAGATAAAAATGTTTGGGAATGAGATGTTCTGTCACGTGTCACTGCATGTATTCTACAGTACTAGAATTTGTTCAAAATTGTTTAAGCTAAACTTCTGTCACAATTTCGCTTAAGCTAATCATTTCAAATGCAAGTTGGACGTTTTCATATTATCAACATATATAGTGCGATGCCATTACTTTCAACAGTTGTTCAATGATCTTATTGACTTTTAGTTTCGTTTCAAAAAAAGACTTTATAAAAATTATTGAATATTGTTTACAAATTTGATATGTTCAAGTGCAGTTTAGAAATATTACTTACCGGTAACTGCGCACTGTGCCATCTTATTTTTGTATTAGTAAAAGTTTTATTTTATTTAGTTGATTGGAACCTGTACGCAGGAGGAAAAAACGTACGCTCAACTAGGCCCCCAGGTCACCTGCTCATTCACAACTACCAAATCTGTGCACTCCGCTACAAAATGTAGTGCCTTACAACCGCAAAGTAGAATAACTCGTACCACTACTTAGCCTTTAGAAATGATATACAACAATCAGAAAATGTATTTTTTAAAAGAATAATCCTCTGAGGATTGGAAATACACTATAGAGGATAAAGAATTCAACATTGACTACTATTTTTAAGATATATGATATACGTTATATAGACGTTAGGTGACAAGTGGTCTCCCTAAGGATATCTAAGTTATAGGTGACGTTTTTAATGTAACACAAAATCCTCCTAATTAAAATATCACGGTAGTTGACCATCTTATTTTGTATACGTAGGTGTAGCCTGTAGAAAGATGTAGTCTTGCCCCCACCACCCACCCCGAAGACTTTTTACTGATACTTTAATATAATGGTAAAATGATTTGATAATAAATTATATAAGATGACCTCTGGTATCCGTATTGTATACATGCCAAAACAGTTTTGTATGGAAAAATATCTAACATTTTCGAGCCCCGTTAGTGTCGAGAACTGTCTGATTATTTTTTTTTCATACAGAGCTGCATATATCGTACCTAAATCACTGCTATTGAATTTCATTGTTGATTTACCTGAGACAATCTGATTTTGTAGGATATCAGTACTTAAGCAGCTCACTAATATCGGACTGTACAGGTCATATTTTAGACTGTGGGAACACAGGAATGACATCAAATTTGTGTTCTAACTAAAGATACATCATACAACAAAGGCAACCTTAAAAACTTAATACTCTCGCTAACATCTTTATTGTCATTACGGAGTAGGTGTTCCCCTGTCTACAGGTGGTGCATGAGGGTTGGAGTTCACTACTTTCCTCCCCCGCTCCACCCACCACTTCCCTGGATTTTCACTCCATGAAAAATGTATAAATGTCTTTTCGTACATAAACCACCGTTTAAAAAGCAACGTGAAGCAAAAAAAAAAAAGTGGTTGATAAAAGCAATTAACATATAACGGGGTTTTTTAAGTTTTATTTTTCATTTAAAATGTAAACAATGAGACTACTCAGAATTAGTTTTTAAAAGCATCATCTTATCGTTAATCCTCTTTAGTTATAAAAAAGATATAGAATTTCATAGTTATGCAGAATTGCATGTAATTTAATTTTAAAATTATAATAAACGCGAAACAAGAATCTTGTTTTACAAAGAACTAGGTACAGTTTCAGTCATATTTTGCCCTGTTTTAGAGTGATTTTTAAAACTACCACCAAAAATGAAAATGAAACATTTATTTACACAAAAATACCCATAAACTAAGAATCTATAAATAGTTACCTACCTCGACTTTCACAAGGGTAATTGTGACGTCAAAAACAGTGCATTTTACCGTAATTTTCATAAAACTGAGCAGAAGACATCAACTCCTCGGTGGTGTTTTGAATAGAAACTATGTCCGCAGCCATCGCCCAAAATGAAACTCAAATCTTAACTTTATCATGTTAAAACACATAAAATATATTAATTTTGTTGTTGGCGACGGCTGCGGACACATTTTCCTCTTTAAAAAACTATGAGAAAATGTGCTATTTTTCACCATTTTTGACTAAATCTTAGAAATGTGCCAAAATGTTGAGGTCAATTTTATTTTTTGAAACAAGATTAAAGTGTATCACTTAGAATTTCAAATACACATATGTTCAAGATAGTATATATATTTTGATACAAACTATGTGCAAATAATTTATAACTAATGTTGTCACATGAAAAATGTAACAAAACACATGTTGGAGCTTTACATGCGCATACAACGATAAAAACGTATATCAGTTCTGTTATTTCTGAATAAGTCTTCTTTCTACAAACAAATTTCTTACAAAGAAAATTGTTATCTTTCATTCTTGTTGAGACTAATTACAAGTACCTCGTTGCAGATCGCCAAAAGTGACAATAGATTAAGACCAGTTGTTGATCATCAATTTTGTGTTCGATATTTTTTTAACAGACGTTTGATGTGAAATACTTCTGGGGGTTTTTTGGTAAACATACTGTTCTGTTCATTGAGATTTTGGGTCAGTTCTAAGTTGTTTGTCTGTTTCGAATGAATATCTTGTGTGTTTGTACAGGCCGGGTTAGCCATGATCACTTACTGTGGAATCATTAGATTTCGTGGTGGCTCAATTTTCGTGGATTTCGTGGGTACCTCTCATCCACGAATTAACATCCTCCACGAATAATATTTTACGGTTATAAAGTCATATTTCGCTTTGTAGGAATAAGAAAATACACGAAATTACGTCCCCACGAACCTATACAATTTCAGCAATCCACGAAAATTGGCCCCCATGAAAATTAATGATTCCACAGTAATTAAAAAGTTACTCATTTATAGCCAATTATTCAGAAGTTTTTTTTTTACTTTCAGTTCCTCTATTTTAATTGGCTTTTTCATTGTTTCATTGATGTATACATGTAACAAATTACAACAAGGTCATGACTACTTTATCAATGCTTAAAAGTTTGAGTGAAGTTAGAATTAGAATATGCATGGCACTTGACGTTTTATATTGTTCTTATAATAAAAAAGAAATACCCTTTACCTAATAAGACCATAAAACATTAACTAATCAAATATTTAAATGATGATAGTGATACTATAAGTATTAATAAAAAAAACATATATTGTTTTATCGCGCTTTTCTACGATAAATTTTAAAAAGTTAACTATCAACAAATTGAAAGATTTTTTTTGTCATATGACGGACATCCCCTTCAGACACATAAAAAATATATAACATTACATAACATTCAAAACTGTTATTATTCAAATTTTTTAGTATTTCCCCAAAATATAATTTTTCATATCTTCTCACTCTGTTGACAAATCATCTGGGAAAACTGCTTGATGTTATAGGAAAATGTATTTCAATAAATGTGACATAAAAAAATTGAATAAAAATAATTGCAAATGAACACACACACAAAATTTAAATTTGAATTTTATTTGGTATGAAAGTTTCTCAGGTAAGAGATATCGTTTCTAAGTCCCAAGGCCCAAACACCCTGGGAACTATTCAGCTTGTGAGTGGAATAAAATTTCCAAAATTTTGTGTTGGAATGATAAATACATACTACATATTTCATTACATGTTTATGTAATTATGCATATATTTTAAAATATTGACACAAACACACGGTGCATGAAAATCTCATTTACATATAAGTGAAAATATTCATCCCATTTAGACACTTATGTCATATCTAAGGCAGTAATAAACTTTGTGTAATAAAAGTCATCATTGACAGTTTTTAATATCCACTTTTTTAATTACAATTCGTCGTTTTGACATATAGATCAATAATAATATTTCACATCTGTCCGATCATCATAGGATTGTGTATTTTATCACATCCCTTTTCCTTGTCTAGGTTGGCTAGCGTTCCCGTATGCTAGGATAGGGTGATTTTTTATTATGTTGATGGTGGTTTTGGTACAGAATTTTTTTGGGAGTTTTGAAAGTGACGCATATTTTTTTCTATACTCGGCAGGAATTTACAATTGTTATCATTATTTTGTTTTTGTTTTGTTATTTTCTATAAATACCCCCATCATGCGGATCTTCCGAAAGCAGAGGACTATGCAGAACGCAGAACGATCCAATTTTTATCAACCCTGTTCCCTTTAAACGCTCATAATTCATTACAAAGTTAAGGTAATAACTTGAAATTTAGATATAATGTAGATTTTTGATTTTGACAGGTTTGTATTTTTTAAAATGGTGTTGAGATGGCGTTGAACGGTCACACTTGTTACATTAAGTTTAATATGTTTACAAACATTTTCGACGACACCAACAGCGGAAAAAATTCCTTCTCCATTTGTTAGAACTTCATACCATTAGAAAGCTTAATGATCCCTTTATGATTTAAACCTAAAAGAAATTTCCATTAAACATTTTATGACCAAGTTTGAAAGAAAATTAAAGACCTTAGTTTTTTCGTGTCAACTAAACACTGCTCCGCGCTCTGCACAGTCCTCCGTGTTCGGCCGAATGGTAGGGGTGATAAAGTCGTTAATAAATATTGTTGTTTGTTGAAACTTGTGTTTTACTTTAATTTACAATGCGTTTAAAGGTGTAAAAGGTGAAATAGATATTATCAAACTTAAAAGTAAAAGCAAGCAGAATCCCAAATCACAAAGAACCTGGGAAATAAATTACAACAACATAGGACACGGTAAACTTATTCAGAGTCTGATTTCGACCTGACCCGTCCTATAACATACAAATCATAATACTTTTGCATATCACTTCATACGATGCATTTTGTTTTTCCATTTTCATTAATACGACTACACTAAGGATGACATTATTTTTATAACGTATGACCCGTATAGACAAATGTCAATATTGATTTGATTTCTATTTAGCAAAGAACGAACTAAATAAAAACAAGACGTGCTGTACACTTTATTTAGACAGTAGAGATAAATACAGATAAACAAACATAATGTTAGTAATCATAACCAACCAAATCTATACACGGTAAAACAACCCGAATACCATACAATGCTTCGGTACGTGCTGTATATGTTTAACATGTAATACAGAACTTATCGCTTTTTTTTATTTCAACAAAAATTCCAAGTAAATCAAAACATATCATATATATAGGCTAAATCATCAAATAACAATAGAAATACTACCAAAACAAAATGGACCACTAAAATAGGGTAGTCTTTATCAACATATATATATATGGATAAATCTTCAACTAACAATAGAGACACGATCAAAACAAAGTGTACCACTATAATGACATAATCGTGACTAACGTAAAATTAACTTTCATTTGCCTGTAAATAAATATATCTACAATAGCATTATTCTGTATTTTTTTTCATTCAATAACTTTTGGATTTTGGGATTTCAAACATTTCCATTTGCATTTTAGAAACATTAATATATAATCGATAACTTTTTACAAGAGCATTGTACAAAACATTAAAATAATTTTTTCCAATATTAATATTAAATATTATAAGTTCTATTTTTAAATTAATAAACCATTGTGCAAGTATGAACAAACAAGCGCCTATCATAACAATGCATACACAAAAAATACATGCCTTTCTAATTTCAGTTAATGAAAAATAAAACTTAGACAACAATAGAGGATATTCAAACAATATATAAAAAAGAATATACAGAATTATGTAAGGAAATAATTTCATAAATTATTCACTCAAAGAATAACATTTAATGAAATATAACTAAAAATAATATGAGAGTTAACATTAATTCAATTTATCTCGATGAATATGCAGTTTATTTTTTTATCACATTCAGAGAACTTGGGTTTTCTGTTCATAATTTTACACGTTTATAAAGGTAGCGGTAACTTCCACGTCGTTTGGATTGTAGCCAGCAACAACTGGATACAGAAACTCGGAGCAATCAACAGACTCCACAACGCATATCTCCTTCTCGATTTTGTGATCGAAGACTTTCCATTGGCCAAACTCGGTGTCCAGAAGGAATCCAAATTCTCTCACAGTATTGCTTCCGGTTTCGTTCTTTAATAGAACCTCGTGGTACAGCAAGCGGTTGTTGTGCGCAATGTGCAGACAGATAGAATCACAATCCACATGGTGGGCCCCGATCATTGACCATGCGAATTTCTCTTCCTCCACAAGAATATTTTTCCCGATGGCGGACTTTCTAGCGATTCCGAACTCGTAGACAAGTTTGCTTTTATCCAGAGGTTTTTTAACTTCAATTTTCATCTTGATCGCGTAATAATATTTCCCTGGATATCGTATGCCTTTTAAACTAAGAGCACCCTTGTATTTTTGTAAACGACTGCTGCCTGGTACGAATTCCTTTGGCTCTACAGCAGAGATGTTTTTGAAAACCTTTCCGTCAGCAGAAACGAACACATCTTTGTGCGCCTTGTCTTGGTCAAATGTCATGTCTGGCTCTGAAATACATTGAATAGACGTAATCTACAAGTAATACAACTGGAGAGTAAAATGCCAAATCTGACCCGGCGATGGCGATAAAAAAACGTATAACACCTGTAATACTACGAAAAGTAAAACAGTGTTCTTTAAATACAATTATTATGTTTTTACTTTGAGTGCCAAGTGGTGCTGGTTCCTTTGGTGTTGGGAAGTTTTTCGTTAATATTCGTCTTTTTTGAAAAGATGCTTCCTCTTTGCTCCATTCAACCTCAACTTCAAATGCAAATCATAATATCAAATATTATTACCTTAGTGCTGTTATAAAATATTTGAATTTGGTTGAATTGAATTGACCTCTGTAATATAAGTAAATGCCTGTACACCATATATGTAAAAACGTTTATAGAACATTTACCTGGTTTGCTCTCAAACTCTTTGTGGACAACCACTCTGTCAAGAATTCTAATCTCTAGGGAATGTCTCCCTGTCATAGTTGGTTTTATGGTGACCTCCAGCTCGTCAGTGCTTCCTTTTTTCATCTCTGTCCAACATTTAGTCTCATTGCCTGATGTCAAAAAAGTTTTAAATTCATTAATAAGAAGCATAACTAAAAAGCAGCTAGATATTTTTGCAATGAGATTGCGTTTCCCGTTTGAAAAGGGTAAAAAAAAGTTTTTTGGTCATTATTTTTACTTTCGTTGCATAAATATTTTATTGTTTTCCTTATTCTAAACCCAATAAGATATTATTAAGTATACCAGTATCCTGGTGCTGATTTAAGATCTAAAATAAACAAAATTGTTCTGCTTCATGAATTAAGCAATCTTAACCTAAATGCAAACGATTTCATTTAAAAACAAACCATTTACAAATCATTTTACAAAGTTTTAAGAAAAATAAATAGAATGTTTAATTAGCAAAATGTTAATACCGTGAACAAAGCGAACATTTGCTTATTTTTTACATATATATCAGGGTTGTCTACAATGGGTTTTACGATGGCCGCGTTGGTTACATTTCTGTGGGCAACAGTATACTGGCTTTACCATGGTCAAAACCAGAAGTCGCCATGATACAATATCACATGTTTTCAGTGTGACACCCACACTTTAATGAGTTAAGTTATGAAATGGGTTTACACAACGGTACTTACTACAAACCGGGTGCTAAGCAAACAAGTCATATTTATTCAAGCCTCGAAAATGTATTGTATGGGTGGTCAATTAACAAATATTCTGATTGAATAAACATACATTAATTTAGAAAGATTTTATGTTAATTGTAAGATTCATTACGATTTAAAGCGAATATCTAATTGCAATAAATTATAAAAACACAATGAAACACTGTTCATGAATGTACTGCATAATACTGCATATTAAATAAAATATTCTATCATGAAAAAAGTCATGCTCAATCATAGAACTTTCCAATCCAACACACATTACAACACGGATGGTAACTCTTTTTTATTGGTGTTATTAACTTTACTACGAGTTTGAAACATTTATTTGCCACTTAAATTTGAAAAAAGACAGCACAATCAGATTTACGTTAACATTTCTAAACTCGTATTTTTCTGAACATTATTTCAATTAGCTGAAAGTTTAAAGTTAATGATTATTTATTGCATATATTACGTATGGCAGAACACTTCAAACCTTTGCTAAAGCGACATCATACGTTTGGGGTTGTGAACTTTCAGATATAAAGTTGCCTAATAATTGTGATGATGATAATTTTTTAGATATATGTTATATGTCACATCTTTAACAACCATGGCATATAAATAATAAACAAACCTATTGGATCCTTAACAACTACATCCATATTGGTTTCGTTTAATCTTATCTCTTCAAATGGTGCCAGATTTTGAAAATCTCTTAGTTTCACGTGAAACGTTGCTGATGTATTTTCTTCCAGTGAGTCCCCAAGCTCAACTCTGCAGTTCGGTGGAAAAATTGAGACAGACCAAACATTGACCATCTCAACGAGCTTGGTCTGAAATTCTGAATTTAAACCCTTGGTGTTGAAACCAAATGTAGCCATCTCGTGTGGTGTCTTGTCAAAGTACTGTGTGACAAGATTATTCAATTTATTCTGAATTGTCGGGTACACCTGTCAAATGAAGAAATACAAATACTCATCGACATTGTTAAGAATTCTTCGATAAGCATATTCGGCTATTAACTGTTTTCATTCATACCGTATATCCGGGTTTTTTCTGCGCGTCACAAAATTTGCATAGAAAATGATAGAGGATATAGTTTCTGCGTATTCAAATATTTGCGATTTAAAAGGGGTCGCAAAAAAAGCGAAAATTAGATCATCGCAAAATTTACCGGAAACACGGTGTTTTGATCCAATACTTATAACAATCTTTTTGATTTGCTGGAACTTGTTAGTCCAAAGAGCTAGGACAAACTTATAACCCATTTTCAAGTTAATTTTAAATGGCCAATCAACACATCCTTACCTGAAGAAGAGCTGGTGCGCTGGGAGAAGAAAGTGTTTGGTTTGCAAACTTGTTGGACTCTTCAATATCTAACTTCATTTTCCTTAAATTGTCTTCCTGTGCTTTCAGATGACTCTGTTTGCTCAAAACATTGCTTTTTAAGGTCTTCTTTAAATTTGCGTGCCTATTCCACAAAATACGCTCTAGATTGTGAAATGTTTTATCAATCTCTTCCTCCACTGACTTCTCCATATTTAACATTTTATTCTGTTCATCCTTAATATCATTGATTATGCTTTGTATTTGTTTACTTACAGCTTCGGCATTGGATATCTGATCTCTCATTAGCTGCCTTTTTGCATTTGCAACGCTGTCAATATTTTCAATTTTGTGATCGTTGGCCTCTCTACAACTGTCAATGACACAATTAACACAAACAGGTTTTCGGCATGTTGTTTTGGTGCAATAGTTATTTAAAGCAGTATCCGGGTGCTTGCTACACATCAATGGTCGGCAAAAAGCTTCCACATTGTTGGACTTCTTAAGCTCGGCTAATTCAAACAGGCTGTGGTTTTTAGTAGCATTGACACGCTTATGTGCCTTCTGGCATTCATTACACAGAAACTCCGCACATTGCGTACATCTATGAGTTGCAATTTCTGAAGGACAAGCACAACATTTAACGGTCATGAGCGAATGTTTGACCTTGACAAAATCCATCAGGTCACGTCTTGTGTTATCACGTGGACATGTTTCTTCAAAGTTACTCACGGAGTGAGTGACAGTGCAGGTTGGACATTGCAGCTGGTCATTGACTTTGGTCTTGTTCAGGCATTCGAAGCAAAGAGAGTGCAGACAAGGAAGTAGATGAGCATGCTTTTGTCCTTCGTCGAACTCGTTATTACACATGTGACACTTAAGGAACATATGAAAGAACTGTTCTGATGCAACGAACCCTTTCGAAATTGTTTCTACAATGATATAACACATGTAATTATTGTACACATGTAATTATTTTTTTTAATCTTTCTTTTTTCACTGTTTTCTCTATTGTATTTATTTGTATATTTAATTGTTCCAATAACCGTTTTATTACACTATGCCCCACCATATTTATGCAGTACTTTTTAAAATTATTTGATACCATACACTTATCCGTGGAACAGTTCCTGTTTTGTGTTTGATAGAAGAGCCTTCCCACTCAAAGCCAGTGGAAAATCATTTTATTATACTGATGTAAATATATTTGTTTTCTTTATTTTAATTAAATTCAGAAAGTAATCATCGTAGTTGTAATTAGCATGATAAACCAAACAATTTTCAATATCAAGTTTTATAAAATTATTTAATTGATCAGCAGAGTAAATAATTCTATAGTAATCGTGCATACAACTCTCAACCGCTAACTGCATTGTTATGAAACTCTTTAGAATTTTGAGCAAAAGTATTCCAGGGGTTGGATAGCACAGAATTTACTCTGGGGTATAGTTTAGCTGTACGTGAACAAGCTGTAACTCCAAACTTTATATTAAAGGAACCTTTTCAGTCATCAATACCTCACATTTAGAATTGCTCATCAAGATTACTCATCAAGGTGGTTGTGTCAAGTCATTGAACAATTTAAAACTACAAAGAAAAAGGGGTCAGCATTCATCCTTGTGAGTTAGGACGCTTATAATTTGACCTTTGTTCTCTTTAAACCTTTGCCGACATGCGGTATTTAAACTAAGCAGAATAATTATATCAAATATATGTAGTTTTCATTGTCGACTTATGCACAATGATCAGATTGAATAGGATGATTACGAAAACAATCTGTATATGCTGTAAAATGGTTTTTATGAGCTTTTTGCACCTAAAATTGGCAATTATCCTAAATTTCTAACATTTTGATTTAGAATGAATTTCTGAATGACAAGATTTCTTTGAATTTAAGGCAATTTGTTTTGATGTGTATTTAATTGACATATTAAACCACAGAGGTCCGTGATTCAGCTTTAATTTTAGAAAGTAGTCTTTAAAGGTTAAGTTCTTGTAAACTTTGTCTGAACGTTTTCTAAATTTTGATATAACTCTGCTAAATTTTACAAATTGAAAGTGTGCTTGCAAAACTATTTTCTAATAAAAAATATCTTTCTTTGCTAAATAATCCTATACATTATAACTAACCTAAAAGATAATGAAAATGTTTACTATCAATAAATAATAAAGAATGAAATACATTAGAATGCCCCCTTTATTTTGTCATGTTTAAAAACTTGGCTAGAAATAAGAAGTCTACCGGAATATTGCATTACAAAAACGTGTAAGTACCCAGAATATTGTACAAATCGATCCGAGAACTGCTGCATGGAGTAAAAAAAATCATTCATTATTACGAATGTGTGATGATGAGAGTCTACCAAGAGGCAAGGCAAGCCGTAAATCTTTGCTCCGAGAATGAATTTCACTATCCACAGGAATATTTATTGAATTTTTATTTTTCTCGAATTATTTCATGAAAGATAAATCTCTCTTAAGACCTTTAAAAATTCACTTTTTGTTTAGCCCTCCCTATGCTACATACAGGGCACTTGATTTTCCATAAAAGTGTACACCGTTTCTACACATTAGTATTTCATATAAATCACGTGCAGTGGTGTAGCGTGTTGATGTACACCGGGTGTAACACTTCCCTACACCTTCACTGAGTCAGAAGCAGCGTTAAGTGTAGCACTGAAACCACTATGGCGGAGGAACTATATGACTGGAAACCTGACAAACAATTTAAATTAATATAACAATTTTGAAGTCACATACAAGTTGTCTCTTGTATAAAACGGTTATTTTAGAGATGTGTCTATTTTATTGCATTTATATTGGAAAAAAGCCTGAAGACATCTGGCCCTCTGCTAAAACTGCATCCTTGCCTGTCATATCTTTACATTAATTCTCTTCACTACAACATATACATGTAAGTACAAAATAAAATAAAATGTTTATACCGGTGTACACTGTTGTACACCCCGTGAAGTTAAATCATGCGCGCCCAGTGTGAGTCGAGAATAGAGCCTGTTACATTTTTTTCATTGAAAATATGTTAAATTGTAATCAGTTAGGCATAACAATAATTTAATGGATTAGCACAGTACTGTGAGTACATCATTTATCCTTTCCTTATAGCATATTATGTTGGTTTACGTTTCACAGCGGCGAAAAAAAAATATATAGCGTATGACAGAAAAGATTCACACCACTGTCTCAAACTGTTCTAATTTTCTTATTTGAAATCCTATTTCAGATAATATTAACTTATGGTTATTATAATGTTGACTAGGGAGGACATACAAACTTTAAAGTTAGAAATTCCAAGATTAAAGCTGGAAATTTCAACTTTAAATTTTGGAAAAGTCAACTTTAAAGTCAAAAGATTAAGGTTGCAAATTCCAAGATAAAAGATAAAAATTCCAACTTTATAGTTGAAAAGTCAAGTTGAAAGTTAGAAATTCCAAGATTAAAGTTGGGTAATTCAACTTTAAAGTTAGAAGTTCCGAGATTAAAGAAGAAAATTTCAACTTTTAAGTAGAAAAGTCAACCTTTAAGTTGGAAATTCCAAGATTTAAGATGAAAATCCGAAATTTAAAAAACCTGACTTTAATGTTGGAGAAAAAATAATCTTAGCAAGATAAATAAAAACCTGTTTTCGATGACTTAAAAAAACGAGTCTTACGTATAATGTAACTTATACACATGTATCTTTCACGACCAGTGAATATAAAAATTTGCATGTTGTTTGTTTTATATTTGGCTTGCCAAAAGAAAAATGCCTGGGAATGCGATTTTCTGACACGCTTTTGGTGAAACATGTCCCTGCATGTATTCTACAGTACTAAAATTTGTTCAAAATTATAAAAGTAAAACTTCTGTCACAATTTCGTTTAAGTTAATCATTTCAAATGTAGGTTGGAATTGTTTTTATCATTAACATACATAATGCGATGTCATCACTTTAAAAGCTTTTGATGACTTTTGGTTTCGATTGGAAAAAACATATTAAAAAAGACTTTATAAAAATTATTGAATCTTGATTATAAATTCGATATGTTCCATTGCCAATTATAAATATTACTTACCGGTAACTGCGCACTGTGCCATCTTTCTTTATGTATTAGTAGAAGAAGTTTTGTTTTATTTAGTTGATTGGAACCTGTACTCCATTTTATAAGTATTCCGATCCCGATGTCATTTAAAAGAATTTCATTGTTCTAAAATAATAACAAAACCATTTTTTTAAGATGTAAAATATGCTACAATGTTTGGAATTTTTCTGGTTACTATCTGGCTTTATCTTGCTTTCCTTGTTACAATAATATTAAAAACAATGCGTTTTAGAAACAATTCGATAAAAGCGATGAATAAGATATTCTTTAATTCTTACTATCGTACATGTATATGGTACCATTATGTAGTTTATTTTTATTCTGCATGTTCTTTTTGACGCGTTGAAACAACATTCCGAAACATAACAAAAGTATAAAAATCTATAAATGTCTTCTCGTACATAAACCACCGTTTTAAAAAGCAACTTGAAGTAAAAAAAAAAAGTTGTTCTTCAAATCAATAAACATTTGTTAAGACGATTTGTTACAGTTTTATTACTTATTTAAAATGTAAAAAAGGAAATTACTACTAATTAGTTTTTGAAAGTATCATGCTTTCTTTAATCCTCTTTAGTTATAAAAAATATAGAAAATTGCATAGTTATGCAGAATTGCATGTAATTTAGTTTTAAAAGTACAGGCGAAACAAAGATCTTGTTATACAACTTTAAACATTTAGCATAAAAACAAATGTCCTTGTGTTATCGTTAAATTATCGGTACCGACTAAAAATAGATAATCTAATGAAATATTGTACATCTACCACTTACCAGCAGAATTGTTTTTTGCGATAGTTTTTTTTTTGGAGGAAGCTAACACATCTTAGGCATCCACCTAGTATCAGATACGTGTATGTTTTCTCAGATCAAGAAATATGTAGAGTAAAGCATTTTAACATGTTTTGCAGTACTTTGACATCATTTTCATCGTTGATGCATTTTGTCTCCCTCTGTGTTCAGTCTCAGCACATGGTGTTGCAGAGGTTTTTTTCATTTTTTTAGACAGAGATACCATTATATAAAATAATTACATTTCAATATTTATCATAAGTACACGAAGTAAAAGTAATGCAAATTCCCAGTTCGACAAAACGAAAACAAGAGAAAATGTTGGCGTTGATCGGCTTTAAGATTTGCATAAATGTGTTTATCATGACAATAATCAGTTTCATAATCTTGAAACTTTTGAAACAGTAGTGATGGATGGGCATATTTTGATACATACTATGTGCAAATGATTTATAACTTATCCTGTCAAATGAAAAATGTAACACAACACATGTTGGAACTTAACATGCGCATACAACGATGAATTTTATATTAGTTCTGTTATCTCTGAATAAGTCTTCTTTCTTCAAACAAATTTTTAACGAGGAAAATTGTTATCTTTCATTATTATTGACACTAATTACAAGTACATCGTTGCAGGTCGCCAAAAGTGACAATAGACTAGGACCAGTTGTTGATCACAATTTTGTGTTGGATATTTATTTTACAAACGTTTGAAGTGAAATACTTCTAGTTTTTGTAAACATTCTGTTCAGTTCATTTAGAGGTTGAGTCAGTTCTAAGTTGTTTGCCTGTTTTGAAGGAATATGTTGTGTGTTTGTACAGGCCGGAATAGCCATGATCACTTAGTTAAAAAGTTATTCATTTATAACCAATTATTCGGAAGTATTTTTTTTTAATTTCAGTTCTGTTATTTTAATTGTTTTTTTTTATAGTTTCATTGATGTATACATGTAATAAATTACAACAAGGTCATAACTAGTTTATCAATGCTGAAAAGTTTGAGTGAGGTTAAAAATAGTATATTCATGACACTTGATGTTTTATATTTTTCTTATAATGAAAATAAATACTAGACTAAGTACCCTTTACCTAATTATACACAAGTTTCCTATTGCCGCCATCACGGGTTAATTTCAAAATGTCCCATCAAGTGGAATTTTGGCTTACGGTGGCTCTATACACCCACAGTTTATTTCAATTTTTTTCAATAGAAGACCACAAAACATATACTTACCAAATATTAAAATGATGATAGTGATACTATAAGTATAAGATAAATTTTAAAAAGTTAACAATTAACAAATTAAATTTTTGGTCATATGATGGATATCTCCTTTAGACACATAAAAAAATATATAACATTACATAACATTCAAAACTTTTATTATTGCCATTTTTTTAGTATTTCCCCAGAACATAATTTTTCATATCTTCTTACTCTGTTGACAAATCATCTGAGAAAGTTGCTTGATGTTTTAGGAAAAAGTATTTTCAATAAATGTGACATAAAAAATTGAATAAAAATCATTGCAAATGAACACACACAAAAAATTATAATTTTATTTGGTATGAAAGTTCCTCAAGTAAGAGTTATCGTTTTTAAGTCCCAAGGCCCAAACACCCTGGAAACTTTTCAATTTGTTAGTGAAATAACATTTCCAAAATTTCGTGTTGGAATGATAAATACGTATTACATATTTCATTACATGTTTATGTAATTATGCATATATTTTAAAATATTGACACAAACACACGGTGCATATATCTCATTTACATATAGGTGAAAATATTCATCCCATTTAGACACTTATAGCATATCTAAGGCAGTAATAAGCAAAGTAATAAACTTTGTGTAATAAAAGTCATCATTGACGGTTTTTAATATCCACCTTTTTAATTACAATTCGTCGTTTTGACATATAGATCAATAATAATCCTTCACATATGTTCGATCATCATAGGATTTTTTTGTATTTTATCACATGACTTTTCCTCCGCTAGGTGGGCTAGCATTCCTGTATGCTAGGATGGGGTGATTTTTTCATGATTTTGATGGGGGTTTTGATTGAAATGTTTGATAGGGAGTTTTGAAAGTGACGCATATTTTTTTTCTATACTCGGCAGGAATTTACAATTGTTATCATTATTTTGTTTTTGTTTTGTTATTTTCTAAATACACCCGAATAATACAGCTCTTCCGAACGCGTAGGACTCTGATGAACGCAAAACGATCCAATTTTTATCAACCCTGTTCCCTTTGAACGCTCATAATTCATTACAAAGTTAAGATAATGACTTGAAATTTTGATAGAATGTAGATTTATGATTTTGACAGATTTGTATTTTTTGGCGTTGAAATGGCGTTGAACGGTCACACTTGTTACATTAAGTTAATGTTTACATAACTTTACGACGATTTTGATGTTTAAACACCAACAGCAGAAAAATTTCCTTCTCCATTTGTTAGAACCTCGTACCATTAGAAAGCTTAATGATCCCTTTATGATTTAAACCTAAAAGAAATTTCAATTAAACATTTTTTGACCGAGTTTGAAAGAAAATTAAAGACCTTAGCTTTTTCGTGTCAACTAAACACTGCTCCGCGTTCTGCACAGTCCTCCGTGTTCGGCCGAATGATGGGGGTGATAAAGTGGTTAATAAATATTGTTGTTTGTTGAAACTGGTGTTTTACTTTTATTTACAATGCGTTTAAAGGTGTAAAAGGTGGAATAGATATTATCAATCTTAAAAGTAAAACCAAGTAGAATCTCAAATCACAAAGAACCTGGGAAATAAATTACAACAACATAGGACACGGTAAACTTATTCAGAGTGGGATTCCGACCTGACCCGTCCTATAACATACAAATCATAATACTTTTGCATATAACTCCATACGATGCATTTAGTTTTTCCATCTTCATGAATACGACTACACTTAGGATAACATTATTTTTATAACGTATGACCCGTATAGACAAATGTCAATATTGATTTGATTTCGATTTAGCAAAGAACAAACTAAATAAAAACAAGACGTGCTGTACACTTTATTTAGACAGAAGAGATAAATACAGATAAACAAACATCATGTAAGTAATTATCATAACCAACCAAATATATATCCGGTAAAACAACCGGAATACCATACAATGCTTCGCTACGTGTTGTTTATGTATAACATGTTATACAGAACTTCCCGTCTTTTTTTCATTTCCCCAAAAAAATACCAAGTAAAACGAAACATATCACATATGATTAAATCATCAAATAACAATAGAAATACTACCAATACAAATTGGACCACTAAAATAGGATAGTCTTCATCAACATTAAATCAAAATACCAATAAATAGATATATCTAAATAACAACTTTTTGGTTATTTTCCTTTTGTGAGGAAGGATGGATTTCTTCTTAGATCAAACTATATATATGTGAAGAGTTAAATCATCAAATAACAATTAATAAAAATACTACCAAAACAAATTGGACCACTAAAATAGGGTAGTTTTCATCAACATTAAATCAAAATACCAATAAATAGGTATGTCTAAAATAACAACTTTTTGGTTATTTTTCTTTTGTGAGGAAGGATGGATTTCTTTTTAGATCTAACTATACAAATGTAAAGGGTTAAATCATCAAATAACAATAGAGAGACAATGAAAACAAAGTTTACCACTAGTGTACAACTATAATGATATAATCGTGACTAACATAGAATTAACATTCCTTTGCATGTTAATAGATATATCAGTCTACAAAAGCTTTAATTTGTATTTGTTTTTTCTTTTAATAACTTTTGGATTTGGCATTTCAAACATTTGCATTTGCATTTTAGAAACATTGATATATAATCGATAACTTTTTACAAGATCATTGTACAAAACAATACAATATTATTTTCCCATAATAATCTTAAATATTACAAGTTCTATTTTTAAAATCATATACATTTGTGCAAGTATCAATACACAAGCGCCTGTCATAACAATGCTTACAAAAAAATACAAGCCATTATAATTTCAGTTATTAAAAATTAAAAAAAAGATAACAATTAAGGTTATTCAAACAATATGTAAAAAAAGAATATACAGAATTGTGTAAGGAAATAATTTCATGAATTATTCATTTAATCAATACAATTTAATGAAATATAACTAAAGGTCAAAGAATAACATGAGAGTTAACATTAATTCGATTTATCTTGATGAATATGCAGTTTATTTTTTATCACATTCAGAGAACTTGGGTTTTCTGTTCATAAGGTTTTTTTATGTTAAATGTTACACGTCCATAAAGGTAGCGGTAACTTCGACGCTATTTGGATTGTAGCCAGCAACCACTGGATACAAAAACTCGGAGCAATCAACAGACTCCACAACGCATATCTCCTTCTCGATTTTGTGATCGAAGACTTTCCATTGGCCAAACTCGGTGTCCAGAAGGAATCCAAATACTCTCTCCATAGTGCTTCCGGTTTCGTTCTTTGTTAGAACTTCGTGGTAGAGCAAGTGGTTGTTGTGGGCAATGTGCAGACAGATAGCATCACAATCCACATGGTGGGCCCCGATCATTGACCATGCGAATTTCTCTCCCTCCACAACCAAATTTTTCCCGATGACGGACTTTCTAGCAATTCCGAGCTCGTAGACAAGATTGCTTTTATCCAAAGGCTTCTTAACCTTAATTTCCATTTTAATCGCATAGTAATATCGCCCGGGATACTTTATGCCCATCGCGCAGAGAGCACCTTTGTATTTTTGTAAACGACTGTTGCTAGGAACAGGTTCCGTTTGGTCTCCAGCAGAGATGTTTTTGAAAACCTTTCCGTCAGCGGAAATGGAAACATCTTTGTGTGCCTTGTCACGGTCAAAGGTCATATCTGGCTCTGAAAATGCATGAATTTGACGTAATTAACCAATATTACAACTTAATAGTAAAAAAACCCAATGTTTTTATACATAGTTACATGTACATTTGTACGTTCTTACTTTGAATGCCAAGTGGTGCTGCTGGTTGCTCCGGTTTTGGTACTTCCCTCCTGACAGGTGGAGTTTTTTGAGGAGATGGTTCCTTCCTGCTTCCTCGCACCACAGCTGCAAACCCAGTTCCTTATGATATTAGATCTTTGTACAATTCCTAAATACTAGTACCTTAATACTGTGCTAGTATTTAGCATATGAAAACATACTGATTTTGTTTGACCATATTTTGTTTAGTAAATACAATGTATATTAAGCAAATGAATTAGGGAGCAGGAAATGCCTATTTAAGCCTTCTCCATGAACAAAAAATGAAATAATACTGAATAAACCACTGAGTCTAATGAATAAACAATGAAAACATTTACCTGGTTTGCTCTCAAAATCTTTGCTGACAACCACTCTATCCAGTACTCTGATTTCTAGAGAATGTCTCCCTGTCATGGTTGGCTTCACGGTGACCTCCAGCTCGTCAGTGCTTCCTTTTTTCATCTTTCTGGCACACTCAGTCTCAGCACCTGTATCCAAGGTTTTATGTCTTATTAGTATTTAGTTAGCTAAAACCCTTTTCATACTAGTATCCAATGAAAACAACAATAGTAAAAAAGAGAAATATAGCTATACTTTAAATATTTCATACAAATCAATGTTCAATACTTAAATAAAGAGGGCAATGGTCATTTACTAAAGCTTTCAACTTGGTGAAAATCTCGATGATTCTTAATTTTAAAATTATATCAACTAGACGCATCAAATAAGGAAACATTTGCCTTTTGGATCTTTGATGATAATTTTCATATCAGTTACGTCTAGTCCTCCGTCTTTGAAAGGTCCTTTCTTTTGGAAATCTTTTAGTTTGACGATAAAAGTTGCCGCTTTATTTTCCTCCAGATCATCTCCAAACTCAACTTTGCAGTTGGGTGGAAAGGCCGAGACAGACCAGATATTGGCCATCTCGCCAACTTTGCTTTGGATTTCTGACACCAAGCCTTTAGCGTGGAAACCAAAGGTCGCCATTTCGTGTGGCTCCTTGTCGAAAAATTGGTCGGTGAGCGTTTTCAGTCTGTTCTGTATGGTTTGGTAAACCTGTGAAGAAAAAATACTAGTATTCAAAACGGTATAATTTTGGTATAAAAGTTTTAGAACCAGTTAAGGAGGCATGGATGTCGGGTTTTTTTTTTAAATGATTTCCTTGAGTAAAGCTTTGTATAAAGATATGGGAAATAGTTGCTCAAATTGTAAAGCCGAAATGTTTCATTTTTTCCTCACTAATAATAAATACATGTAATAGCTGAAAACAAATCATGTATAAAAATTTAAGTTAGATCTGATTGGTAATAATTTACCACCCAACCTCCTTAGCTGTTTTATAATACCACAAGTAGCTCTACCTGAAGGAAAGCCGGGGCGTTGGTGTAAGCCAAAGCTTGGTCAGTAAACTTGCTCGATTCCTCTATCTCGCTTCTCATTCTCTTCAGGTCAGCATCTTGAGTTTTAAGGTTGTCTTGTTTGACCATAACATCATCCTCCAGGGTCTTTTTCAGATCCGCGCGGCCTCGCGAAATGATCTGCTCCAGACTATCGAACGTTTTATCAATTTCATCCTCCACTGTCTTTCGAAGCTTAGATACCATCTCCTGTTCGGCTTTGACGTCATTGGTGACGCTCTGTATCTGTTTGCCAACATCTTCCATTTTTACTTTCTGATCCCTTATGATCTGTCTTTTGGAATTAGCCACGGTATCAGCGCTTTCAATCTTGTGGCCGTTCGTCTCTTTGCAAGTGACGATGGCGCACATCATGCATACCGGTTTCTGACATGATTCTTTCGTGCAATATAGCTTTAGATCATTATCCGGATGCTCGCTACATAACAGCTGGCGGCAAAAGGCGTCGAGATCACTGGACTGCTTTAGCTTCTCCAATTCCAGCAGGATGTGATTTTTGGTAGCATTCACACGCTTGTGAGCACTCTCGCACTCGCCGCACAGAAATTCTGCGCATTGCCTGCATCTGTGAGTGGCAATATTGGAAGGACAGGCGGTACAGCCCACGGCCGTGGGTGCTCGTTTGACCTTGACGAAATCCATAAGGTCACGACGAGTGTTGTCACGTGGGCAAGTTTTGTCGACGTTACTCACGTTGTGGGTGACTTTGCAGGTTGGACATTGAAGTTGGTCGTTGACTTTTGTCTTATTCAAGCATTCGAAGCAAAGAGAATGGAGGCACGGGAGCAGACGAGCATGTTTTCCATCCTCATTATAAATGTCGTTACAAACTTGACACAGCAAAAACTTTCGAGACAACTGGTCCGGAGCCAAGGAAACCTGTGGTATAGGTACCACTTCGAATTCTCCCTCGGCCATTTTTGAATTCCTGTAATAGATTTTATGATACATATATGCCATTAATAAGGAAATCAATAAATCACGTTCCCTGGAAATAAATAATTATACTTGTCTAGTGTTTCCTTTTGCGACCAAAAATTTTCTGTTGCTCTGAATGAGTGGGGTCATGTTATAACAAGATTTATTGTTTTATAATCATTATGGTTAAAACAAGGATTTTCATACATTGTGTAGAAAACATTTTTTTTTCCATTTTTAAAATATTCACTCTCAGTGTCTACTTAGTCTAACTCTTTCGTGATATTCATAGGAGTTCTGCATTTCATCGAGTGCATGTACATCTTGCCATATTGGCTTTTAACAAATGAATTGCTAAAAAAAAACAAAAAACTTCCCAATTATGTATTTATAAATACTATTCTAAACAAACCACCTTGTGACAAACACGAGAAACTTTTTGTCTTCAGAATAAACGTCAACTAGTATTTTATGAATATCAAGACTGATATAAGATTTGGTAAAGAACTACTGGACAAAATAAACAGCTAGCGAGTGTAAATATATTCGGTATTAATTAAGGAGGCCGGATTGTCAACAATAAATCCAACAGATAAACCTATTTACATGTAACCGAGTAAAATATATCAAGAAATTTCATTGGAAAAAACCTTCTGTATACAAATTTATACAATTATTAAGTGTCAAAATTTTAAAGAACTTTGTAATTTGGGGAAGTTTCTCCATCTAGCTTTCAATATTCATGATAATTAAGAATAATTCTCTGGGGGGTTTTTTCGCCTGTCAGTAAAATTTTATTTTATATACATTGCCAATGTACTTTACATGTACATGTACATGTACATGTACCATACCATTATTTCAATATTGCTATTAAGTATATGTAATAACCTATGCCATAAGATGTATGTCTTGTGCAAATAAAGATTGTATCATTTTTTTTTAGAAATGATCTTTTGAGCTATAAACTGTTAGTGGTAATATTTATATATTTATTTATTAGAGAAAATTCAATTCTTTTTAACTTTGACCCCCCCCCCCTTTTTTTATACAGAGATTCATAATGTCTAAAAAAATGACCACAACTATTCAGCCTTCCTAACCTTTATGTAGCAAAAAATAACGCACGAATCTTGTATGTACATGAAAAACAATTTCTCGAAAAGTTTTATTGGAAAATGTCGGTGAAGCTTTCGTTTATTTAGACGTAATATAGAAAACAAACTAGATCAAATCGTGACTATGCTCCTATAGATATTAATAGAAATAACCACAAACAAGTTTATTATTGCTTATTTAGATTTGTCAATTTCCTACTTAATTTTTTTGGCATTCTCATCTTCCCTGTTTTATATCAATGCTGATATTTAGAGCCAAAACATGAACACATTAATAATTAAAAAATAGATATAAATGGAACAATTTATTTTTTTTTAAATATATAGACAAACAAATACTACAAGTCTATGAGATTGTGATATGAACTTAAATATTTCCTGTATTTTGTGTATTTCATGACTTTAAGGAGAAGTCAAGCATCGAGTTGCAGGGAATCCGGGCAGTTAAATTTAAGTCTAAGTTTGATAATAAAATTCCTGCATGAATTTACATGCCTGCACGGATCCAGAATTTTTAATTTGCCCGGAGAGGGAGGGGGGTTCAGAAAAAGATTTAGTTAGGCAGGGAAGATCGGAGGAGGGTAGGGGTGGGGGTCCGAGCCTTAATTTTGATGGTAATTTAATTGTGTTATTATGATATTGGTTTGAATTCTCCAGGGGGACCGTAATCACCCGACCCTCCTCTTGATCGGTGCTTGATTTAGTGCAGCTTTAATTTCGAATCGTATCTATGTTATTATAAATCAATATGAATATTTTAGATTCATGGAAAATTTCTCAAAAAGATATAAATCTACTTAAAAAAAAATATTCATACTATGTATAATTTATGCATGCAAAGGTTAAAGCATGAAATCTGAAATTTGTTTTCTATATATGTACGTATATTCCACATTCTCCACAAAGCGTGGCCTCTCTTTAATTTGACCCCGTACAAATAACCCCCCTCACCCATTTTCTCGTTGATTTATTTTGCTAGCACCTCTCTTGTGCACACCTTTGAATATGTTGCTCTCAGAAATGTAGTGCATACACGTTCGATACTTCTATGAATATACACCGGTATTTGCTTCCCTAGTTGTAACACTAATTACTTATCATGGTAAACATGTGCTAGTGTCCTTATGGCATATTCTAGTTTTAGCAGTACATGTACAAAAATATAATTATATAATTTTAACTAGTCATAATTAATAGCTGAAACTAAAATATGTCGGAAGCACATTAGCTTTAATTGGAATATCTATTTATGTATGTTTTTGTGATGAACGTTAACCAGAATGGGGTCTCTCTCTAAACCCAACGGGTGGTGCTTGGTTTTAAGATACGTGAATCATCTGTATATGAACATTATTTTGTAAACATAATTATACTTTCGTTTTAAACACTGCACTCTATATTTTCGTGCATTATCTTATGCAAGCTGTAACATGTAATACCTTCCTTAGTAACAAACATTACCCTTTTTTCATGCTTAGATAATATTAATATGTCAAAACTTAGAATTGAGAAAAAAATTTCAACGCTGAAAACTTTACCTCTCTATTTATTTCTTCTATGAACTTTGACCCCAAAATCTGGCTCATCTGTGAGACCCAAGCTTTACGCGGACCCAGAAATTATTTCCAGGGGGATCTGAGAAATTATGGTGTTTGTCGGGGGGTGGGGGATCCAAGGCATATTTGCGATAATGTTTCTGTGAGAAATTATAAATTTTAAGCTCCCCCCCCCCCCCCCCCCCTGCGATCCGAGCATGCTGGAGGGTTGTCGTTTGTCAATAGACTTAAAAAGTTTTTGTAAACGTTTTTATGTCACTGGCCAGTAATATAAATAATGAATTTTTTTCTAATTTTGTCTTACAAGAAGAGTAGGTTGTTGTCTTTAATTTGAATGGCGTTAATAAACTTGCAAAACTGTGCTATTTGTCAAGTTTGGTTAAAATTGGTTCAATTGTTCGTACCACAGTTAAAAAGGTAAAGGCAGAGACGATAGTTTATCAAAAAAGTTTTAAGTATAGCTGCATGATGACTGAGGAAAATACATTACCCAAAAATCAAATTATGTAAAGCGTTTCAAAACAAGTTTAAAAAAAAAAAAACCCAGAAAAGTCAAATCTCAAGTGTATATATCTTTCTTTTAATAAAATCGTTCTATAAGTACACTTGAAAAAAATGATAACACTGAAAAATGGTCTATATCTCAAACCTTCAAATCTTATCAGTCTGTTTGGGGTCCTCATATGGCCTATATATATCTGCATTGGATTTTTTTTTTTACTGCGTCCTCTCTCTCTCTCTCTCTCTCTCTCTCTCTCTCTCTCTCTCTCTCTTCCAAATACATTCATTAGAAATTGTCTTGAAAAATTCCAATATTGTTTTGCATCAAAATTCCAATTGAATTAATATTCTTTTGGAAAAAATATGATATGTACTATTTTTTACCTGTAGTTCTATATATACAATACAATGTTGTTAAGTTGAGGTCAAACCTAAAAAAATTGTCATTAAAGTTACTGTAAATAGTCACTTTCTTTTTAAGTTTCGTGTATTAATTTTCATGTAATTATTGAATAAAACTAGCCTTTAGATTAGTAGATAGACAAAAAATTATGTACATGTACGATTGTTGATTTTATACGTATTTACTTTCGTTTTAAACATGATTACGTCATCAAAGTTCAGAACCTCTAAAGACTTGTAATTTTTTTATCTAGGCTATTGACAATACACAATAGCGAATTGAATTACATGTACATAATACATGTTTTGATATTTTTTTCTTTTAATACTGTATTTTCTAGAACATGCATGGATCTTGTAACGTAATTTGACCAGCCCTCAGAGTAAGAATAATGATACTGAGGATAGGGTTACATTTCGATCACGACACGCTTAATTTCAGTCCGGCTAGCTAGTTTAACTAATACATTTAACAATTATAAAAATTCTCGAATCTCTGTTTTCATAACGTAGTAATTGATTAGTAATAGTTATTTTCATTTCAGATTTCTACGAACAAAAATTATGATTTTGGTTTCGTTTTGTAAGAAGGAGTTTGAAAATATTTTTAACTAAAAACTCAAATTACAGTGTTGACAGAAGAAGAAAAAATATATAAATACATATATCAAATGTTCGTTTACCTATTTTAATCATCTGATTATGGATATAAGTAATACTTACATCTATCAACCCTTTGCTATGGTATGGATAATCTAGGTTGTTTTGGGATAGATCGATAAAGATTAAATGTAGCTACGGTGCGACGTAAAGTATATAAATTGTGATAACTAGTCGATGATATAGTTACATTTGTCAAGCATTTTGATATTTTTTACATACAGAAATTTGTAATATAAATTTTGGATGAGTGTGAAGCGAACTTAATACAAGAGTTGTTTTTATCAAGGAAGTTGAAAGCTTTGTTTTAATACGAATGAAAAATTGCTGAAAAACGTTCCGTACAGTGTCTAAAACGAAAGTTGGGATTTCCATATATATGTATGTAAATAAATGTTTATATATACTACGTAGTTAATAAAAGATCCCGACCCCCCACCCCTTTCTTTCATTCGAGGTCATCCGTTATAACAATAGGGGACATTAATTATTTATGAATACATCTGAACGGTACATGTCATTACACATTTTCAGTGTAAGGTAATTTACATATAACATGAATAATGATACTGTGTTTGAATGCTTTTAAATATTTTTTCTTTGTATACGAATAGTTAGTGGCGGATCCAGAATTTTGTCCCCGGTTTGTACACCCCCCCCCCCCCCCACACACACACACACACACGTACAAACACACAGTGCATCTAGATTGAATTTTTATCTATCCGTAATTTCTGATAAATTTATGATGAACCGGTACAGTTTTAAGATGATCTAAATATTATGAAAATCCAAAATGAAATCACAACACAATCATATAATTTATTGCAAACGACTGTTTGCAAATCCAGACTCCTCAGACAGCAAGTTGCGTATGTAGAATAAAAATGTATTTTTATATATATACTACGTATATATCCTTGCAATTTCTCATTTCCATTAATCAAACAAAAATGAAAATGGAAATTCTGAGTTTGACAGATGTCGAAATTTTCATTAATTGTAAACGATTAATGCATAACTTCCTCAAATACTTCACCGCGTTCTTGCTTTTGAATTTTTGTTCCACATAATAATCATACCCCTTGAAATAGTTCTTATATACTTTTTTAGTATTGATAATTCAACTAGGCCTAATTTGAAAAATGAAAAAAAAAATGGCATGTTTGCATCAGTGTTTATCAAGAACTACATAAAACCTTACTTTTTTGTAACATGCAACAGTTATTTACATCCGATACCGTTTATTTTGCATTTCACACGGCTTGCGCGGATCCAGAATTTGTTTCCCTCGGGAAGGGGGGGGGGGGGTCGACGATTATTTGAGTTTGTCCGGAGGAGGGTCCGAGGCATTGTTCGGTGATTTTCTGATGTAATTTAAAGGCATTTTAATGTTGCAGGGAGTGTCTGGACTCCCACCCCCTCTAGATCCGTGCATGCGCGGTATGACTAGTACTTCTGGTGCGCCAAGTAAAAGTTCGCGTATTGCATGCAATTGTTTTATTGTAGCCTAGTAATATCAAAGAAAGTCTATTTTGAACTCTTATTGTACTGTATGTGTTGTAATGTTTATTATCTAAAACCATGCTATTCATAGGTTTAACATATACATGTATTTGTATATGTATCAGTTCAATGACAAAATGAAGATGATAAAATTATTTATATAAAAGTAAACAGGATAATGGAGAATATATATTTTCAAAACAAAACATAAACAGATGGTATACATGTATCTTTATCTTTAATTGTGAGCATTTATCAAGGTATACATGCATGTATAGATTTTTTTTTAAATCTGAGGAAGAAAAAGAAAAAAACCTGTTCTGCCCTACTTAATTCGCGCGCGTTTGCACGCACAGATGTTGTTAGAATTGAAACGCTGGCCATCAGCTACATTTATGAATGAATGAATGTTAGTATAATATATGTATCATGTTTTTCGGTTTTCAATCATCGCATTTCTGAATCTTTGTAAATCGATCGATATATATAAGATTGAAAGAAAAACGTACATGTAATATTAATTTGTTTGCCCGGGATGGGGTGGGGTTGGGGTTGTTGCAAGACTTAGTTTTGTAGTTTTATGATATATGAGTTACATGTAATGTGTTCATTAGTAGATTTGAATCTTCTAAGGGTTTTGGACCCCAACCTCATAGACCCAGCTAGGCTTGACAAGTTTTGATTTAAAAGATCATTCTCTCTATCAAAAATGTATCTACAAAATCATACAGACATGCTTCTCTTTGTTTCCTGTCTTGCAAAGAGAGTCCCAGTAGTAGTTTGGGCTATATATGGACCGTGGATATCGGCCTGGGTAGCTCAGTGGTCAGAGCTCCTGGCTAGAGTTGCAGGTGTAACCGGAACCAGTACGACAAGGGCAATAACTCTTGTGATCAAAGTATCTCTGAAGTCAAATACTGGCTCAGTTAAAAATCAACCCAGGTAAGGGGATTCCTGAACTATGGTCAACACTTGTAATGAAAACACCAGTAAGATTTAACACAATTTATTAATGTTTATAGAGTTGATTTAAGTCAAGGATAGCAACAAGAATTTTATAATAATAGACAAAAATATGGAAATTAACAAACAGAAGTACTCAAAGGGAAAATTACTCTGAAAATATGTATAATCTGAATTTATAATGAACTGATATTACAATGGATACTTGATAATTTAATTAAATTCTACAATTAATAAAAAAATAAGAAAATGCAAAAATGCCAAATAATTGCCAAAAATCATAATTTGCTCCTACTGGGCCACCATAGAATCTAACAATAGATTTAATAATAACAGACGAGGAACAATGAATAAGGAACGAGCTACATCTCTATAAATATTAAATTTCTCCTCTATGACAAATAAATGTAAAAATGACTAAGATAATCCTCCTTATAAAAATAAGTTATCTACAACACCTTAAACCAGGACTGGGAAAGGGAAAACCTATCTAAACTTACACTCTAAACCTTAAGGAAAATCTGTATTATAAAAAAAAATGCTTTAAACCCTACAAAAATGAACTAAATCCTAACTCTACATAAATCATGCTTTAATATACTAAACCTAACTCTAATCTATTCATAGCTGCAAAACCAAGAGGTTTAAGTGCCAAGAATAGAAAGGGAGACTTACCATAAGGTAATCACCCCCTAACCCAAGTAAAGAAAACTGACCGAACACTCTCTTATATATACCTGTATTCTATTCACTAATTTTAACCAATGAAAACCACAGAAACTAGACTAACTTAGCCAATCAGAGAACAGGTAACTTTATAACTTAGGCAAAAGTGACAACATGGATACTATTTCCTGTAGAAGTGTAACTATAAATAGGATAATTTTTAACTTGTTCAAAGTATGAGAGTAGAAAGAATTAAATGATCAACAGTAAGTATTTGAACCTTAAGAATGACAATAAACTATTTAAACTGTAAAAACTTCAAGAAAAATGCAAACTGTATAATGAAAATAAACAAATTTGTTACATTCCTCCCCCCTTAAAAATAAACAAAATCACAGATTTTGTTTAATTACTTAATAAATAATGTCAAAAGTGATGAGGTTTCATGTCCCTAGCGTTATAACATGTTGGGAGTTTAAATAGTGGTGTAGAAGAGGCTGATGCTCGACGTCTGGCTTCTGCTGCCCTGTCCCTGGCGTCCCTATGTATAGTAGGCAAGGGCATATCTATCTGTCCAGGATTACAGTATCTTGGGTTTTTAATGTTCCGACACAAAATACACCCCTGAAGTCCTGGGTGTTTCTTATCCCAATGCTTACGGATAGGCGAAATTTTAAAAGCTCTGAAGGAGCATCCTTCCTTAGGACAATAATACACCGGCACAAATTCCTTATGAAATTTTATGAAGTGGGCCCTGTACGATCCTATTTTGTGAAAGACGTGCTCCCCAGATGGACAGCTAGGAATGGAACACGCTTGTCCATCTGAGGGCCACTCTTTAGAAAAGATGTACCAAAGAGCTCCTCCATCTCCTCTTAATTGCTCAACTGATAACTGTAAAACATCGGCCATCCTAGCTGAAATAAAAGAATAATAGGATAACCCAGATTAATGATAGAATTGCAAGCATTTCTCAATTGTAAATAACTTACTCCGAAATAACTGATGATAAAATCTTAAATTCTAAGACTTTATTGTAAACTGTACGATATAAAGGGTAATTCAATAGCTATCTATTCAAAATATGTTTTCTCCTATAGAAAAACATCTAAAATAAAAGATGCCTAAATGCATCTATCCCTATAGATAAACTATATGAAAAACCCTTGGGTTGCTTCTAGTTCAGTACAAGGGAGATAAACTAAGGATCATCTACGGAAAGCATTAATCTAAGAATGCTAAACTCTCAATGATTCGTATCTATGTATTACTGATACTAGATATTCAAAATATCTATCATGTACTGTTTTGACTTCTAGATAATTATATTAGAAGATACCATCATGTCTTAATAATTAAAACACATAACTATCCTTTATCCAATAAAGTTCAAATACAGTATAACCTGAAGGTTAATTTCAAGAGCAAGAAATAAAACAACTCAGAAACACAAACAAAACAACCAGCAATCTAGATGTGACTAGTAATTTATAATTAAACTTTAATTTTACCTCTATGTATCAGTTATGAACATGCTATCCTGACATACTAAACAAAAATTTAATCAACTCTATAATTATTTAATGAATAATAAAGAAAAATATAAAAACAGACTATGTACATAAGGCATAAAAATAATAGAATATGCCTAGATACTGGTTCAAGATGAGTAGACAACTGGAGGTTTAATTCTTCTACCCCATCTTGACTGTCTGAAAGGTTCAGCACTGGGCACAGTAAAATCTGGTGAAGCAGAATCTATCTCTGCATCTTCGGGCTCAAAAGACTCTGAAGATTCTAACCTGCTAAATTCAGGGGGTTCTATAGACTCGTCTAAAAGGGTATCTACTGGTAACCAGTTTTTAGGTGGAAGTATACCTTCATAGGGTTTAAGTTGGTCAACATGAACTACTTTCAAAGGACTTTTGGGATCTCTCTGTATTTGATACGTTACATCTGTGATCTTTTTGGTCACTTTGTAAGGTCCCGTCCAACCCAGACCTAATTTTACACCTGCTGCTGGTGGATACCACCTCCAAACAAAATCATTTTTAGAAAATTCTCTGGGTTTAAGACCCCTATCATAAAATTTCTTTTGTTTGACAGCTGATTTTCTTAAATTTTCAGATACAAAGCCATAAGTATCGGCTAGAACTATCTGTAACCACTCTACATATTTAATAGGGCACACCGGAGTTGGAGAAGAAGGAGGATTTCCTATGACAAGATCTACTGGGCTAACTGTCTCACGTCCTAACATGATTCTATTCGGAGAACAACCAGTACTCTCTTGTACAGTAGACCTATAGGCTGTAAGGACATAGGGAAGATTATCATCCCAATTATCTCTATTCTTATTTGCATAGGAAGATAGCATTTGCAATAAGGTCCTATTCATTCTCTCAACTAAACCATCTGACTGTGGCCTATATGGAGTAGTGCGTGTCTTCTGAATGCCTAATTTTGAACACAGGACACTAAAAAGTTCCGACTCAAACTCACGACCTTGATCTGAGTGTAACTGTTTTGGACAACCAAACTTACAGAAAAACTCTGTTACTATCTTGTCTCCAACTGTCAATGCAGTATGATCAGGTACTGCCCAAGCTTCAGACCACTTAGAGAAATAATCACAGAGAACTATAATGTACTCGTTACCATTATTTGTGCGGGGTAAAGGACCTACTATATCTATGCCTACTCTGTCTAAAGGAGCACCAATGACTGACTGATAAAGAGGTGATTTACCAAAACCTGGACCAGCTTTTGCCCTAGCACAAACATCACACTCTTTACACCACCTTTTAATGTCTGTAGACATACCAGGCCAATACACTCTACGCTTGACTGCCTTGATGGTACGGTCCCTGCCTAAGTGACCAGAAGTTCTATTATCATGCAATTCATGCAATATCTTGGACCTAATTTGTCTTGGAGCAATCAATAACAAAGTCTCCCTATCATCTGGTTCAATCCATCTATAATACAGCATGTTGTTCTTAACTATCAAAGATTCCCATAAACCATAGTAGGTTTTTAAGTCAGGAGCTGCATCCAAAGCCACATATTTCTAGGGGGTTTTACAGAGTAATTTTCTTTCAAATTCATGATTTGTCTAATTGCAGGCTCTTGATGTTGCCAAGTTCTTAATTGATCAACTGACCAAGTATCTAACCAGTTAGGCACTATTTCTGAATCACAACTTGCACCATTGTCATCCGTAGAATTGTCAGATTCCGACTCCATCAAATCGAACCTTTCTATGGTTCTAACGGAAACAATCCCGGCGGGCAAGGACAATGTATTACTGTCCATTTGCTCGGGCACTGTAACTGTTTGACCACCAGAATCATGACAATCCCCCCAATGACAATCAGGACAATCCATGCGCTTACAATAACTGGGAGGTCGTCTAGACAAACCATCAGCATTACAATGCAACCTGCCTGGCCTATGTTGAATGGAAAAATCATATGTCTCTAAAACTGAAAGCCATCTAGCCTGCATGCAATATCCCTTCTGGATTTTTGAAATTTTTGAGCCATATAAGCGATGCATGATCGGTTCTGATCGTAAAATGTCTACCCCACAAGAAATGTCGATATTGCCTGATAAATGTAACTACTGCTAACAATTCCTTGTAAGTGGTACAGTATCTGACTTGAGACTTGTTTAATGTCCTACTGGCATAAGCAATAACCTTCTCCTCACCATTTTGTATCTGTGATAACACAGCACCTATTCCTGACATGCTAGCATCTGTATCTAGAATAAATTCTGATGTGCTATCTGGATATGCTAATATAGGAGCTGTACAAAGAAGTTCTTTAAGTTTCTCAAAGGAGTTCTGACATTGAAGAGTCCAACAAAATTTCTTTCCTTTTCTAGTCAAATAAGTTAATGAAGAAGCAATGGTAGAAAACTCAGGGATGAACCTCCTATAATATCCAGCTAAACCCAAGAAACTTCTAACATCAGACACATTTTTGGGGACAGGCCATTCCTTAACTTTTTCAAGTTTACTAGGATCACACTGAATACCTTTGTCTGAAACTATGTGACCTAAAAATGGCACTTCTTTCTGAAATAAGACACACTTGGAAGGTTTCAATGTTAAACTGGCTGATCTAAGTCTATCAAACACTAGCTTAAGATTTTGCAAAGCTTGGTCAAAAGATTTTCCAAAGACAATGATATCATCTAAATAACAGAGGCATTTTCCCATCTAAGACCTCTAAGAACTAACTCAATTAACCTCTCATAGCAACTGGGAGCATTACACATGCCAAAACGTAATACTTTGAACTGAAATAACCCCATGTGAGTAGAAAATGCTGTTTTATGCTTATCTTTTTCCTCCATTTCCACCTGCCAATACCCAGAAACTAAATCTAATGTGCTAAAATAAGAAGCACCAGCTAAAGAATCAAGGGATTCATCAATCCTAGGCAAGGGATAAGCATCTTTCTTGGTAACTGAGTATAGTTGTCTATAATCAACGCAGAATCTCCATGACCCATCTTTCTTAGCAACTAACAATAATGGAGCTGACCAAGGACTTTCACTAGGTTCAATCACATCATTTTCGAGCATCTTTGCAATTTCATTTTCAACAATTTCTCTCTGAGAATATGGAAGTCTACGAGGTGGAATCTTAATGGGTTTAGAATCCCCAGTATCCATACTATGTTTGACAAGATTAGTTCTTCCAAATTTACCATCAGGTCCAACAAAAAAAATATCTTGATATTCTGTCAAAAGCTGTAACAACTGACATTTTTCTGTTTCAGACAACTTGTCACAAGATCTTTCATAAAGAGACTGTAAATGCAAAGGGAGGACTGAAGCAACATGTTCACCTTCAGGTGAATCTGACTGCACAATATCAACCTCATGTACAGAAGCTACTGTCGTGTGTTTCTTGATTCTTACAGGCCTATTTGAAATATTAACAATTGAAAACAAAATCTTCTCTGGATTTACCAAAGTTCTAGCGACTAACAGACCCTTCTGAGACAAAAATTGAAATGGCTCAAGCAAACTATTTACAGATTTGTCAACACTTCCAACTGAATAAGCAGGAACTACTACTTCACAATCAGGGGGAACAACTATGTTTTTAGCAACTCTGACTCTTGCACAAACAGGAGCTGTCTCTCTTTCTAACTGGATAGACTGACCCCCAATAACTAAGAGACCTCTAGATATCTGAAATATCACATCATTGTTCTCTAAGAAATCCATTCCAATTATTCCTCTCAAATTTCCTAATTCAGCAACAATGAACTCATGACAAAACCCAATCTCTCCTATTTCAAATTCTAAGTCAATCTTCCCCAAAACTTTCATATCTCTACCATCAGCTGTTGACAAGGACAATGAACAAGGTTTCAAAGGGGGTCTTTTATCTAAAGTCATAAAAACATGTGCATCTAATAAACAAGCCTGTGAACCAGTGTCAACTAAAAACATATTTACATTCTGACCTAGCACACATCTGACACTAAAACATGACTTTTGTACTAAATTCACTTGAATTCTCTGAGTAGCCCTAATATCACAAGAATCATAGGTCACACTATGGGCTTCTAGGGTAACCCCTACTTGTTTTCCTGAGCATTTACAGACTGGGTTGAAGCAGAGTTAGTGTTATTTTGATCCTCGTTCAAAGGGACATAAGTGTTTGGAGCTTTACAATATTTTGCTATATGACCCAACATTTTACAGTTGTAACACTTTACAGCTTTTCCTGACTGGCTTAATCCTCCTCGATGTCTATTAGACAATTTGTTAATGCTAATCTCCAAAGACTTTATTGCACTTAACAACTCATCAGGGGACTAAATAACTTCACTAGACTGTACAGAAGAAACACTAGGTTTAGTGATGGAGAGTTGTGGCCCCTTAATTGCTTCAAATTCTGTAGCTGAAGAAATGGCAGTCTCTAATGTATTAGGGTGATGTAAAATGACATGAGACCTAATGTCACTATTCCCAATACCATTCATGAATTGCTCTACAATGATTATCTCCCTATTTGAGTAAGACATGTCCGGGAAAGCTAAATTTCCTAGTCTCCTGAGAGCATACCCATAATCAGAGGGAGTTTCACCTGATTTGCGAGAACGAGATCTAAACTCTACTCTATATGCAACTGTACGTTCCTGTGGACAAAACCCACTTGCTAAAATGGACCTAAGTGAATTATAATCCTTCAACTGACTCTGAGATAGGTCACCTAATATTCTTTGTGCCTCCCCCCTTAAGGACATAATAAGCTGTTGAGACATTTCCTCATAGGACCACTTGTTCCAAAGAGATACTTGTTCAAAATGCACTAGGTAATCTTGCCAAGCTACACTTTTACCATCAAATTTGTCTGACTCTTTCTCTTTTCTTAACCTGTGCCTATTGGAGTTATCTCTGGGGAAGGAAGACAAAGTTGTCTCTAACCCATCTTGAGCTCTCTCATTTCTTTCACTCTGTGCCAAGTTTATTTGTGCAGGTGCTCGACTCTCATCTATTTCTGTCGCACTTGCTAGAGGAGTCTCTGTCTCTCTTACTTGCTCATGCACACCTGATATATTACCAAATGATATGTGGCGTCTGCGTCTTATGGTCTGCTCAAGCTCTGCTCTGCATCTCTGGTAGTCAGATGTAAGGTCTTGAAGAGCTTTCTCCAAATCTGAAATTTGGGTGTTAAAGTGCTCTCTTTCACTCTCAATCACTCTCTCTACAAGTGGGGATGTTGACTGTCTACTTCGTGACAAAAGTTTACTTCTAGCACCTTGTGAGGGATTAACATTCACTCTAGGAGTAGATGTAGCTCGCCCTACACTATCAAAAATAGAATTAAGTGAAGCCATGGTTTCTATTCAGGAATCCTGGTCACGGCACCAAAATTATGTAACCGGAACCAGTACGACAAGGGCAATAACTCTTGTGATCAAAGTATCTCTGAAGTCAAATACTGGCTCAGTTAAAAATCAACCCAGGTAAGGGGATTCCTGAACTATGGTCAACACTTGTAATGAAAACACCAGTAAGATTTAACACAATTTACTAATGATTATAGAGTTGATTTAAGTCAAGGATAGCAACAAGAATTTTATAATAATAGACAAAAATATGGAAATTAACAAACAGAAGTACTCAAAGGGAAAATTACTCTGAAAATATGTATAATCTGAATTTATAATGAACTGATATTACAATGGATACTTGATAATTTAATTAAATTCTACAATTAATAAAAAAATAAGAAAATGCAAAAATGCCAAATAATTGCCAAAAATCAAAATTTGCTCCTACTGGGCCACCATAGAATCTAACAATAGATTTAATAATAACAGACGAGGAACAATGAATAAGGAACGAGCTACATCTCTATAAATATTAAATTTCTCCTCTATGACAAATAAATGTAAAAATGACTAAGATAATCCTCCTTATAAAAATAAGTTATCTACAACACCTTAAACCAGGACTGGGAAAGGGAAAACCTATCTAAACTTACACTCTAAACCTTAAGGAAAATCTGTATTATAAAAAAAAATGCTTTAAACCCTACAAAAATGAACTAAATCCTAACTCTACATAAATCATGCTTTAATATACTAAACCTAACTCTAATCTATTCATAGCTGCAAAACCAAGAGGTTTAAGTGCCAAGAATAGAAAGGGAGACTTACCATAAGGTAATCACTCCCTAACCCAAGTAAAGAAAACTGACCGAACACTCTCTTATATATACCTGTATTCTATTCACTAATTTTAACCAATGAAAACCACAGAAACTAGACTAACTTAGCCAATCAGAGAACAGGTAACTTTATAACTTAGGCAAAAGTGACAACATGGATACTATTTCCTGTAGAAGTGTAACTATAAATAGGATAATTTTTAACTTGTTCAAAATATGAGAGTAGAAAGAATTAAATGATCAACAGTAAGTATTTGAACCTTAAGAATGACAATAAACTATTTAAACTGTAAAAACTTCAAGAAAAATGCAAACTGTATAATGAAAATAAACAAATTTGTTACACAGGGATACCGGGTACGATTCCCGGTCGAGCTATATCACCCCTGCGAATGTGTTCGGAATTCTTTATCGTTGCTAAGTAAGTAATAAATCCAGAGGTGCTCGAATGAAAGTTCACGAGACTTCACCAATATTTGTTCACTTCCTGTGAAATTTCGAGCGGAAGTATAAGTGTTCGGATAATATTCTCAAAATACGTAAGTACTGGTCGTTTTTCATATCATATCCTACTGTGATTTATGTTAAAACGGGAAAAGCTTTCAAGATGTATGTCTTATTTTACCATCTAGCAGTTATTTATATTTAACGATAATATTCAGAACAGAGTTATCGTTCGTGTTCAAACACGTGTAGAGTGGTTGAAAATATAACCATTGGGTTGCTTAATAAAATCATAGCCATGTTTGATGCTTGTGGTGTGCAATACCATGTTTTAAAAAAAAATAATGGGTGTCTGTTTTTCATTAAAACTTAGTATATCGAGCCATTTTCAAGGAACATTCTGCATATAATGGTATAGTCTGTTTCACTATTGATGTTATTACTAGGTCAGGCGCGGATCGAAAATTAATCATCAGGAGGGATCTCTTTTAAGCATGTTAGTTGTTGCAACAGCAGACAAAAAAACTAATTTTTGTATAGTCACATTTATTTCTAGAACACATTTTATTCACCAATTAATGAAGATAAAGTTTAAAATCAATAAACCTCTAGATTTTATATTTGTCTACTATACTAAGAACCTAGATACATGTACTGTGAAATAGACTTTATACACGAGGTACGATTTTTACTGCGAAACTAAAAGGGTCAAATAAAACCACGTGGTCTAAAATTTGAATGACAATAACATTCGCAGGGGTGTATATATTTTCAAAGCATTTATATACTCATTCCTTCTACATCAGATGGCCCGGGATCCCAAACCATCCCCTTGCAAAATTCAAATTTCTTCAAAATTAAATTTTGAAATGACCAAAATATCCCTCGCCCCAAGGTAAACTCAAATAACCGTCGGACCCCCTCCCCCCTTAAAACTTTTCTAGATCCGCGCATGGTCCGACGACGCTATATACATATCTAAAAATCGTATCACGTGATATTTTGTTTTCAACATGCATTGAAGATTTGATAATTATTAATCAATTGTTTAATTTGTTATGAAAAACAATCATACTGTCACACATAAATTTATCTTTAGATGATAACCTAAGAATTTTTTTATAACGTTTGACGGGTCGAAAGATCCTATCAACGATTTGACTTGCCCCCGTAAGGAGGGAAACACGTCCGTTACATGAAAATATCACCACGTGTGGAGAGAGAAAAAAGGTAAGAGAGCCGTGATCTTCGATATTTTAAATCACAGTATGAATTGAAAAAGATAGATTAAGGTGTGCTTATTTGAATGTTTATAACAGAATGTACAGTTTGTTTATGATTTTTTAAATATTTCACGAAACATGCACTGTAACCATGTGTGGCCAATCCCATCAGCCCAATCATGAGTGTAGAAACCCTTTGTTTATCATGTTGATCATGTATAATATAAAAGTTCTACGTTTAAGAATTGTGATCAAAGTTTATTTTGTGTTGCAAGGAGATATGTTATTAGATTTCCAAGAATTAAAAGTGAAATGAAAAAGAAATATAGGCCTATATCGATTTCCTTTACCCGGTTGCATCATAGGATTAGTTAGGCGCGCTTTATAAACGCGCGTAACTGCATTTCCTTATTAACAACAGAAGAGAGAAGAGGTAAGGAGAGAACATCCTGAAGTTATTAACGTGTTATTACGATGTATGCCATATTATATCTAATTATTTTAATTCTTTTGTTTATGTTTGACGTACGTTTGCATTGTTTTGGCCGTGCATGATAAACAAAATAAATTTTTCTAAGAATTAGACCTAAATATAAATTTGGCTCCAAAACCATAAAGTGAAAACAGGATTCAACAGAAGGGTGAATTTTTAAAAACAATTAATATCAACAAATTTATGAAGTTTTTAAAAAGAAGGTTTGTACCTTAAATTTACTAAAGGATAATCTTTAAACAATTGTTAATCATTATATTTTTTTAGTTATTTTTTTTATTGGGAAAGGGGGGGGGGTCTTTGTGATTAGGCCTTGATTTTTATTCTTTTATTTAATAAAAATTAATACACAATCCACTTGGATAGAACTATGAATTGATTAAACAAAAACACCAAATAATTAATGAATGATTAATTATACTATTAATTTGCAAAAGCATGGTTATATTTCAACCATAAAGTTTTCACTAATGACTATTAGGAAACAAAATGGTTCAAGTTGGGTGTGTTTTTCCTTCTTCAAATGACGCAAAGAGCATTCATTAAATATAGTATTGATTTTTGATATTTTTTTCATCTCGGCTGCCCTGAAGCTAACAATCTATCTGTACACTATATGAATTTATAAAACGTGATGAACTTTTTTAAACTTGCTATGGTTCATTGATTTGCAAGCTGTTGTTCATGGACAACGATTGTATTAATAAAAAAATACTTGTTGATCAATGCATCATTTTAGAATTAAGTTTTTTAAATGGCCCCCTATTGCTTACTGTGCATTAGATAAACTATAAGGCTTTTTTTCAAAAAGTCATATCCATTTTAAGTTGTTTTTTTTTTTGGCTGTTATTTTTATCTTGCCATTGAACTTAGCTGTTATGAGACCTTTACCATACACATAAATGTTCGTGATATTTTGCCTAATTTTGGTTGTTAAATTTTGATTATGATGTTAAACCTAGCTTTTATTGTGCCTTTTCCATAACTGTGAACAAAGCCTTTATCAGACCTTTTCAGTTTACATGCAATATACATTTTCAAAACATTTTTTAGTTTTAGATCATGATGTTGAACCCAGATTCTATCAGGCCTTAAAGTTTACAATTTGCATCCATTTTCAATTTTTGTTTTGTTTAGATTGTCCTGATATCGAACCAAGCCTCTACATAACCTTGGAAATGTCTAAGCCGTTTGTATCCTCCACCCCCATGAAGTATGAGAAGTCGGACGCCAGTTTACTGACCACATGTACTTACACAGAGGTCCCCTGCGCAGACTTTGACCCCGAGGCTGGGGGCATTTCATTGTGTATTGACAAAAATGGTATGGCCAGCTAGAGTTTTTCAGAATAGTTTTACAAAGTGAAGATTTATTGAATGCAGATATATATGATGTGTTTGCATGCACCTGCACCAAAAAAATGGATTACACTTAATTAATGACCTTTTTCTTTGCCTAAAGCAATTTTAAAATGAACAGTTTGGAGAAGAGATCAAAATATTTTGAGAACCTCTCAACAATCCTTTTGTCAGATCAGTGTATGATATCTGTTTTCAGTGAGTGAAAAGAAAGGACCAGAGGACAGTAGCTCTGAGTTGTCTTCGGATGGCAGCAGTAACAGGTTGTTCAGCAGCTTCATCCAGATCCACTCTGATGTGTCCAACTTCTACAAGTCTAACCACTCGCACATTAAAACTGTAAGTCTCTCACTGTCTGTATCTCTCTCTGTAAAATTATTCTGGCTTTGTCTTATGGATAGAAAGAGAAGAATTATTTACAGGAATATTCAATAATTTCAAAATCTCGTGGATTTTTTTGTCAAGTCAAAAGCAGATTAATATATATATATACACTGAGTTACTGACAGGGGGTGACTACGGTGGCTTTATTTTACTGTGTATTAAATTTTGTAAAATTTTTTTTCTTGAATGTTTGTAACTTCGGTTTTGCAGGGAGTGTATGTAGCCTTGATTGGTGTGTACATGGCCTATTTCGTGGCTGCCATGGTGATCACTCACGAAAAGAAAGTCAAGGACCCGACCCCATTGATTATCGTTACCGCGGTGACGGCGACCTTCATTACAATATGGCTGGTGAGGAAATACTTTGGCAAACAGATCCAAGAAAAGCTGGTTTTCCACGTGGTTTTCTTCTTTGAACAGCGAGAGAAAATGGTCAAGGCTTTAAAAATGTAAGGAGCATCCAACACCTTCTGATTTTTAAAAATGAAATATATTGTCTTGTTAACGTGTATAACTTTACCTGTAATGATATTTATATTCACAATGATGAATCCATTGTTCAATGTTTTTACTCTTTGATTTAAGGCATGTCATTTATGCAAACAGACACGCAATATTCTGAGAAAAAATTTCAAACACATTGTAAAATTGTCAAGTTTGATCAATCGAGTCAATTCCTCTAAGTCTTTGACTGTGTTTTTTTTTTGAGTGTATTGTGCCTAGTGTTGGTTGTGGCAGCAGTCGTTGTTATAGGGTTCTCAGTGTGGGAACAGCCCAGTAATCTGGTCTCCATCAGTGGCTACATTTTCTTCTTGTTCATCCTCCTAATCTGCTCTGCTCACCCCACAAAGGTAGGCTTATGAAGAAGACATCTTGTACATGGATATCCTTTGATAAACACAATCAATGTTAATGTGGAAGGTGATACAGTTAACTGATGCATGCATCAGAATACTTATATAATTGAATTTTAATGTGAATTTCCACTGACTCAGAGTCAAAATTTTTGTGTTCAGTACTGACCAGTGACTGATTTGATTTCCTCCTTTTTCATGTCCCTATGCAAATGCAGTTTGTTAATCTTTATTTTAAAGAGATATGTATATAAAAAAAAATTGAATCTGCGGTTTGAAGATTAAATGCGAAATTTCATTCAGGTAAACTGGCGTCCCGTGTTAGGTGGCTTGGCCCTGCAGTTCTTCTTTGCTGCCATGATTCTGAAGTGGGATGTCGGCCAAGCTGTGTTTGAATTTCTAGGCAACCAGGTCCAAACCTTCCTGGAATTTACCAACACAGGGACCAAGTTTGTGTTCGGAGACAAGTACACAGATCACCCATTTGCAATGGTGGTATGTAACAGACAGACAAGATAATTTCATGTACATGTACCTCCTACCTCTTCTCAGGGATTGTTTTCAATATCTTTAAAAATTTAATTGATTCTAACCAACGGCTTAGAAGGTTTTATCAAAAACATTGAAAGTTTTCTTCCCTGGCAAAAGGAGGGGGTGTGGAGGTAATTTTGAAATGTTTTACCTCAGATTGTTTGTAGATGCGACAACTTTATTATTTTTTTTTTTTTTTTATTTAGGTACTTCCTGTGATAGTGTTCTTCAGCTGTGCGATATCTGTCTTGTACTACGTCGGAGCCATGCAAGTCGTCATCGGGAAAATCGCCTGGGTCATGAGGGTCAGTCTCGGTACTTCTGCACCCGAGTCTTTATGTGCAGCTGGAAACATTTTCATTGGACAGGTAAAGAAACTTGTTTTTTGTTTTCTTTTTACAGTTCAAAGGTGTGCATATGACCGAACAGTTAAGGTGAAATAACACATCATCATAAAATGGCTAACCACTGATCGAAACAAAATTTCGTTTTATCAAAAGGATTTTATCGACAACAACATGTAAACTTACTCCATAGCTGAGTGGATAAAGTGTTGGACTTGTGATCTGTACATCCTTAGTTCGAATCCCGCAGGGGCTTTTGTTGTTACTTACTGAAATAATTATTTTTGATATTCATTTTTTATCCCCAAACTGCAAATTTTTCGCTTAATATTTGACATACATGTACAGTTTATTTATCATTATATCTTTCATTATCAAATAACGTCCTGTTAATTTGAGTGACTTTTACCAGGTGTGTTATTCCACCTTAAGTTTTTCATGTGCAGTAACACTATGTCATGACAATCAGATGCTGCTGCATTGATCAACTTTATTGCTGTATATAGTGAAAAATAAATAACTCAATTTTTCAATTATTAAGTTTAGAGAAAATAAACAAAAAAATTGAATTGTTCCCCTTTTCAAAAAGTTGCAATGAATATAATTATACAATCCTTGCCTACCTCATTGTTTTTTGAAAGTTTTGACCTGCAGGGTGAAAGAAAAGTGTTTTTTTTAATGGGACCTAGTAGTAAATGGAATTAATAAGCACACATATATTAATTTGTGTAAGCATTTTCCACCAACACTAGATTTGTCTCTATTCTCTATTGACTATATTCTCTATTCTCATTAAGAGTTGTCAAGCAGAAATAAACAGTAATGTTTACCGTGAAATTTAGCATTCATAAGTTTGACTCAGATTTTCTTGAACTGGTCATTTTCAGACGGAGGCTCCCATTATGATTCGTCCATTCTTGGCATTGATGACCAAGTCGGAGCTCCATGCTGTGATGACCGGAGGTTTTGCTACCATAGCTGGGGGAGTGTTAGCAGCCTACATATCCTTTGGGGTAAGTTTGACTGTAATCCAGACATGTATATGATATCAATATTAATCTTAATAAATAGAGTGAAGAAAAATAAAAATATTGTTTTTTCTAAATAATTGGTGAATTGGTGAAACAGCTTGCCACATGGCATATTTATAAAGAAAATATAACCTAAAAAAAAATCCATTTCATTATGAACATTAACATGTTTACGTTCATGCTTTAGTTTGAAAAATATTTTTTGCCTTCACTGTATTGGTCTTGTGGTGCGAAAGTACATTAATTCATAAACATACAAAGAGATTTACAAGTTAGTGAGATTTTTACCCCCCCCCTTCCCTTTGTAGTGTGGTCTTATGTTATAAGCTCTGCATACATGTACATAAGAATATGAGAAAGGCAAGCTAGTGACAGTGATCGAGGCCCAATGTCATTAAGATTTATAAGATTTATCATTCCGTTGTAGGTATCAGCAGAGCACCTGCTGTGTGCCTCAGTGATGAACGCCCCCGCTGCCTTGGCCGTGTCCAAACTACTTTACCCAGAGACGGAGACCAGCAAACTTAGGAAGGCTTCAGACCTCGGCACAGACGAAAAGTAAGATATTTTGGCAGTTTTTTTTTTGTACACTGGAATTCTAATTAATATTTTTTTTTTTTTCTTTACAGAGATTTTTGTCATAACATTATTGAGTTGGTTCCAATAAGTATCTTGCTAAATAGAGAAAAAGATGAATATTTTATCAATTAATACTTAGTAATGACATGCAACTTTGTGCTTTTTGTCAATATTCTTATTAGTAAATTCATTTGTTGATGACCATAGGTTAAGAATGCTTGCAATGTATTTCTGAATACATATTTTAATGGGTTGTACAATTTAATAATGGAATTTTCTTCTTTAGTAATTTATATTGATGTATGGGTTTTCATATGTGGCCACTATAATTTATAGGAAAGAGAGAAACATCCTGGAAGCCGCCGCTGCTGGTGCCTCGTCCTCCATTAAACTGGTGGCCAACATTGCGGCCAATCTAATTGCCTTTCTTGCCATGTTGGAGTTTGTTAATGCCGTCCTCTCCTGGTTTGGGAGCTTTGTCGGTTATCCTGAGTTCTCTTTTCAGGTAAAAAAAGTCACCAATCAATGCCTGCTTAGAGTGTATAACTAAATTTGTCTGCAAGATATTTCATTTTTATTTAACCTAAACTTTTGGCCAAATTTTTACAGATTCTCTAAACTTAAAAAATATTTAATATCTCATTGACTAATAATTTAAATGTTTTTTGTATTGATAAGGAATGAATAGTAAATGAATTCTGCTAATATCCTATGTCATCTATTTTTAAGGGTACAGTATTAAATGTATTTTTAGCAAGTTTCTTTTTAATAAAATATCAAAGGAAGAACTCTTTGATTTATTAATGAGATACCTGGTACATTTGGTAGTTTTTTGTATGATCATGTCATGTCATGAATGGCCAATTTCTATGACTTTTTCCATTACAGATGATCTGTTCTTACGTCCTGATGCCCTTAGCGTATCTGATGGGTGTCGACTGGGCTGATTGTGGAATTGTGGGTGAACTAATTGGAATCAAAACCTTCCTCAACGAGTTCTTGGCCTACGGAGAATTGTCCACCTACCTAAATAACAGAAAATCATGCACAGGGCGGATTTTGGCTGTATGTACCGTAATAGCAATGTGATTTATTTTTATGTTGTCTATCAAATAGACCCTCTAAGAATGAATTACTGTGGTTTCATCAATATTCGTTGAATACCAATTCTTGTGGATTTTGTTGTGAAGTTGATTAACGAAATTTATTGTTCATTGAAGTGCAATTTCTACTTGAATTTTGTATTGATAGGATCATGAACAATGAATTTACGTGTCCTTGAAACTGTTAATATCATTAAATTCACGAAAATTGATACCCACGAATATTAATGAAACCACAGTACATAATAAAACTATTATTGAAAAATCCAGATATTTGATCAGTCCAAGTTTTATTGAAATATATTCAGTAAATGACGGTTCAGTTTTTGATGTACAATAACAATGCAATATAGAGTAAGGTTTAATAGAGACACATATGCATGTGTGTTTCTGTGTTAAATCTCTTAGATGAGATAAATTCCAGTCTTATTGTAGCTTTGAGATACTCTAGGATTTAAGACACTAATGTTAAAATCTTAAAATCAGTTAATACTCATTATGAAGTCATATCCAAAGATTCATAGTCATGAATATTTGCAAAAAATTATGTCAAAGATGCATGTAGTTTGGACTACTTGCAACATATCCAAAGTATTCAAAGACCAACTGCATTGTGAGTATTATTGAAAACTTTATTCCACATTAAATAAAAGTCACAGCTAGGAAATTTCCTGTTTTACATTTCTCAGATAGCTCCATTAGCTCCATTTAGTACATTTCTATATTTTATCTAGGTCTAATCTGAAACTTTTTTCCATATTTATTAAAACTCACAGCTAAGAAATCTCCTGTTAAACATTTCTAAGATACCTCCATAGTATACATGTACATTTTTATATTTTATCCAGGTCCGATCTGAAATCATCGCTACCTATGCCCTGTGTGGGTTTGCTAACCTGAGTTCTATCGGGATTCAGCTCGGAGCTCTGGGTCCAATGGCACCCAGTCGGAGGGGAGACCTCGCCCAGATCGTACTGCGGGCTCTGTTAGGGGGGATAGTCACTAGTCTCATGACTGCTTGTATAGCAGGTAAGGCTCTCTCAATTAGTTTTTCTATCTCTTTCAATAAAACTTTTCCTAATTGTTGCACTAGCTACCAAGAGCCAAACATAATGATATACCCAGGAACTAGAATAGGGTAATGCCCACCTTATATGTCTAGTCATTGTATTTCAATGGTAACGCCAAAAATTCTTTTTTAATTCATTAAAGTTCTGTATCCATTGTTGAAGTATTGAAAAAACAACAGATTTTTCATGTAGACTATAACTTACAATGTAAAAAAGTAAAACCCTATAATCTCTGAAAGTGGTTAGATGTAGCATTGTATCTTTGAAATATGGCTTGCTCTGTAGGTCTTCTTGTTGCTGAACCCATTACACAACTTGCCTGTCTCAACTCCACTGTTGTCAATACCACAATGATTCCTCCGGCGACAAACATGACCTCTACTCTGACCTTTGTTTCACGGTTCATCGAGCAGACAACAGCCTCCGTATGATAGTAAATGAACGAGGAAATCATCATTTGAAAAAAAAATTATTGTCTCAGTTTTCCTCTTCCCTTTTTTTGATTATTTATGAGTATTAAATATGTACATTGTACATGTCAATGAAAATTTTCAGACATGTATTTGTAGCTACGTAGTTATTCATATTTGTACCTATGGTAACAAAAGGTATTGTTTTTAAAGTAATGTGTGATTTACCAATACACTACTTTGGACAAGTATTAATACATGTATTTATATTCAGACACTTTACAGTAAACAGGAATGAAAAAGCACATATATATAATCAGTAAAACTGTATTATCATGTATGTTAGATGATCAAACTAGACCCATTTGTATTGTGTATTTATTGTGTTCCTTTAGGAATAGTAATGATGATATATTTAATATTAATAACCATATTTTTAGCAATCATAGGTGTATTTTATTACAGATTGAAATGTTTTTTTTAATTTATTCTCTAAAACGTAGAGAGGATATAGAACAATATCAGATATTTACCTGTGAAGGCAGCATGGCTACATCTCACCATCAATGTAAATACAATCAAAGAAAAATAATGGTTTTTCCTGTAGTTTCGTTGTAGTTAACTCAGAAAATAGGTACATTGTACTTGTACATGAAATTGTTAACAAAAACTAATACATGTATATAGATAAGATCACGTTTACCATTTGTGGAGACCAAACTTTTTTATATTTTAGATGAATGATGCCCCCCCCAAAAATGTACAATTTTTAATGTCGGTAAAAAGTTACCATACTTCAAAGAAAGTGGGAAAGGTTTTGTTTATAAGGTGAACGCTATTTGATTTTCTGTGTGGTTTGTGCTGGCAATGAAATGAAGAATTTTGTGTTTAAAGATCTTTTGGTGTATGAGTGTGTTTATTTATCACTTAAAGAGAAAAAGTTATTATATATGTATTTTCTCATGAATATTTCAAATGCTTGAGTGGCTTGTGTCAAGTCATAAGCAGCCCTGTACAATGTTTTAACACAGGCTGTCATGGTGTTATGTTAAATTGAAATGATCTCTTTTTGTAATGTCGCAGCTTCTTAATACTCTAATACTTTACTTTAGGGTTGAGGTATTTTTTTTTTATGCTGAACTACAGCGGTATACTCATCCATAATTTTCTTTACATATTTTTGAATCTCATATCAAGTCAGTCAGCAAGTGACTTGGTTTATTTTTCCACTGAAATGGAAATGTGAAACTGTGGATTGATCAATTTTGAATAGCAATTTTTGTTGACCTCGCTTTTGAGTTGATCTAAAAATAAAATGTTCAGCAAAGTAGTATTTTCAATAACATTGTATTGATTGGTAGTTACTTATCATTAAAACTTAGATTTTCATTAAATCCACAAAAACTTATGCCCACAAATATTGATATAACCACTGTCGATGATTTTTGTTTGTTTGGTGATTTATTTGTTGTGGTCTTCGGTGATTTTACTAATGTGCTTTGCCTCTTTTTTCCACTTGCTCAATATTTCTTTTGTTTCTAGTCTTTGTCTTATGAATGAGAAGTCAATGTCCTGTTAGTATTTGTAAATAAGATAACTTCTACCTTAGTCAAAATGCCTGTCGTTTTTCTGGATTTTTGAAAGATTTTGATAACTTTGATGTTAATGAATAAGCTGAAGTGTGTGACTGTTTCATACTAGTATGCTAAGCAGATTTTTTTCTATGAATTTTATATCAGTAAGAAGAAGGGAGAGCACTCATTAAATGTTTAACATTTTTTTCAGAGAGTGAAATCATGATAAAACATCTACCTGGTGTATGATGAGGCAAAGCAAATTTTCAAAATATTCAGGACTTTGTGTAAAAACTCCATTATTCTTTTTTATGAATAGAAATTTGCTGTATTGATAATTAAACTATGCATGCAAATGAAGAGTATGTGCTCCAAAGACCTTTTTTTAAATCTAAATTTATCTCAGCCTATTGCATTCAAAATTATTGCAATTTATATTGCATATTATTTTATTCTGATTAATAACACATACAAGTACACATGTACTTGTAACGGGCAGCATGGATAATAACATTATTATACATGTATTTAATATAATGTTCTCCAGTGGTGGCAGTGGGGTTTTTAATCATTTATCACTATTTTTCAACATTGATTTGAAATATGTGCATGTCTAAGTTTGATTTATTTTATTTTGATCAAATTGAAACGGGAAGTAGTGATGTGAACAAAGTCAAAGATCAATTTTTAATGATAGGTTCTTTGAATTTAGTTGGTACACTCTTTATAGGGTAAAAATTAAGCTCAAAGTTGTGAAATCCAATGTGTTCAGATTGATTTGTTGTTTTTGTATCAAGCACCTTAAACAAATGTTTTGTTCAGTACAATTGCTTTTTTGTGCGTTTTGTAGAATTGAGATGAACGAAAGCAATAAAATTTCCATAATATGAATAATATTGCTGTTTGAATCTCTTTATTTGAAACAAATCTAAAGTATAATTCCAATTGGTTCATGTCGAACTTTTAAAGCTGACAAAGTAGCTTAAATCAAATGATTACACAGTAGTTAGCTTATGAATTAAGTTGTTCCCGCTATTGAGTTTTTGGAAGTGCCATCGGGTAATAATTCGAAATTCTCCGGTAATATACGTGAAGTTTCGAGTGTATCACCCTCTTTCTTGGTTTATCGCAAAACGAAAGTTATTTTTTGTGATCATTTTTGAACAAAATAATGATTTATCGCTTAAATGGTTAGCTAAGCTTACCCGATAAAATTTAAATAGTTTTTCGCCACAGGAACTTTACAGCTTTTAAAAAAATCAAAAGACCGACATGTGTAAGGACCTTAATGGTCACCCGTGAATGAATTAAAGAAAATATCATATTAACATATTTAATGATGCGAAACTTTTGTACCAGAATTCATGGCCTTTATACAATATAGACGATAATTAAAAATACAAATACAAGCCACGAGTTGTGGTCTGCCCGATTTCTGTGAGTCATCTAAAGTTGCCATTTGGTTGCTGGCATGGCATTATCTAAGGTAAACTACGAGGGTAAAATATGCAACGATATCACAAAATGTCCCATTTGCGTTGAAGATTTCAATGCCAAGATGTCTTCCGTGTTCCCATTCGTTTTGTCATGAGTGCTTCAAGAACCACATAGAGTCTTCGTGTCATTCAAAGACGGCGCCCATGGGGTTCTCTTGTCTTAAGCTTTCACTATGACCTTATTTATAATCTACTTGTTTAACGCTCAAGTATGAATATCATGGAATGATAGTTATTGTTGAAATTGAAATTAAATGGAATAATATATAGATTTTTAAAATTCATTCTTGTTTCTTCCTTGCATTTGCATAATCTTTTTTTTTTTGCCAAACAATGCATAATATTTGCTTTGCATCACTTTCAAATATAATATATATCAACAAACAGAAAAAATAGAGAAAAATATTGAAGAGGGTCATCAAATTCTTTGGAAATGAGAATGTAATACTGTGTACTATTTGGTCAGATAATATAATTTGAAAGTTTGGACTCAAACGGATTTGACTGATTTTAAACTTATTATTATTTTATTTATTGCCTCTTTTAATGATTTTTATTTCAAACAGTAGAACGATTTAAAATTATTTCCTCCGTTAATATTTTTATGGTCTAGCAGCCAATTTTATTATCTAATTAGTACATCTTCTAAAGATTCAAAGGTTATACATAAGCTCGGTCAATAAAAAATATCAGGAAACTATTACTGGTTTTTTAGGAAATATTTTTTCTAACCACCAAGCATTGGAATCTAAAAATAAAACTTAACATCTATTGTGTGAATAGAAACTTATTTACGAATTTAGATGAACGAAGTTTTCTTCTCCTCGACCTTATCCATATATATAGGGTCTTCTTCATTGCTTTTTAATTTTTTTCAGTTATTTTGTTTAAGAGTTTAGTTAATTAGATAACCTTAAATTGCAATAAACAAAGAAAATCTTCACATATAGATGGACATTAATTTTCTCATTTGAAACCGCAGAAGCACTCCAATTCATTAACATGTATCCTTATTTTGTTTAATATGTAAGATAATGTATTCGTCACATGTGAATGTAACATTGCAATCAGAACTACAAAATATTATATTTATATTTTGTTGTCTACTTTAAGTTCAGTTGTTTTTAACTTCAAAATCACGCAAGGGTCTAAAGTTTCAATTTAATGTCAGTTTTATTCGCATCCAAGTATCAAATAATCTTTGTATGTACATAAAGATACGTAGATTCATTTACTACTACTAGACAGAACATTTCTACTCTTCCTAAAGGTAAGGCAACATTGTGTTTCATCATAATTCGTGGACATTAAATTTCGCAGAAATCTTTGAAATTCAAATTCTAGAAGATAGTTACATAGGTTTGTTAATAACAGTTCAGTCTATCAAAACACATTTCTCTTTTCGTATTTCGACTTAACTGTATACAATTTATATATCAAGTATAACTTTTTATTATTCACTTTGCTGCATTATCAAAAATGATGTTATGTTTTAGATTGATCCTCCATTCATTGAAGTTGCCAATGGATTGCATGAAAATTCATTTTTTGGCGACGTTTTTTTGCGTTGCTATGTATGTGATTGCTTTCACCAGTGCTGTTCAAGAAAACTCCAGTAGCTTCCTTAGTAATTATGCCAGACACCAAAATATCTGCCATAAGATAGGATATGAACCAAAATGTAAAACAGGTAAAATAATGTTGTTTTTAATTTTGTTAAACTAAGAATTGTTTTCATTGAAATTAAAATGAGCATAAGAAAATAATTTTACCCCAAGAGTGTATTTTTTACCATTAATTGAAGTGCAACATTCTACCTTGCGTCTTAAATCTTCTTTAACTAAAGATAATTTGAATGCATTGGGCGATTCCTTTTTTTTTTACAATTCTTAAATCGGTATTTGCTATTAACATTTACTAAATATAAATGTGCATCAAACAAATCGATACTTCTTATTTTAATATTTTTAAGAATGGTCTTTTGAAAGTGTTAATTTATTCATTGCTTGGTCAAAATTTAAATGTATTTCTCATGATCGATTTAACCAACAATATGGAACTTGGTATTATTAATACTGCCGAAGAAAAGTCATCGCCTTTCATGCAAATTTGTCTACAAATCTTAACAACGTACCAAAGGGCACCATTATCAAGTTTGGAAAGGTTGAGTTTAACGATGGAAATGGATATAACCCTTCCACCGGTAAATTCACTGCAAAACTGAAGAGAGGAGATCAGTTCTGGGTCGAAACATACTATTATAGTGCTGCCTTTATACATGAAAATCATACATACCTGTCTGGATACAAAATTAATGGATGTTAAAGTATGAATTGCAACACTTTTGTTTATTATTGAAATAAAATGGTTATTTCAATTATTACATTATTTTTTTTTATAAAAAGATAATCTACGATTGTTTTACAACTATAAATACTAGTATGTCTTGTGTTATGTAGCAGCTTTCTCCACACAGGAGCCCCCCCCCCCCTTCCGGGAAAACCAGCTATATAGCAGGCTTTGGGAAAAAGCTACTATATAGTAGTCCCCCCCCCCCCCCCCCCGAGTATGGTTCCTTATTCACGTTTTTAGTTCCAATTATAGACACCCAGTTTGGATTAAAATGAATGTTTGTTACAGGTTTACTATCGTTTTGCCGATTTTTTATTATTTATAGTCAATGCTGAAAATGGAACACGTATGTCATGGATGCTTAGAACTATATTTAGGTGATTTATTACATGGTTAAAAAAGATATACACTCGTATGCATTACCCTGTGTTCTGAACTTCTAAATAAAAATGTCTTGAGAATTTTAAAATAAATCTATCAGTCCATCTATCTGTTTATGAAATTTGGTGCAGGCTAAACCTCGTTCTTAGGAAATCTTTGGATAAACCGAAGGATCGCTAATGGCGTTTTTGGAGAGTAAAATCATTATAAACATCCATCTGGTGTACGATGTGACAAATTCACCCAGTTTGTAAAATCTGCAGGACTTTGTATAGAACTCCATTATTTTCTATATTATAAGAAATTTGTTGTATTGATGGTTAAACTATTGATGCAAATGAAAAGTATCTGTTCCCCAGATTTTTTAAAACCCAAATTTATCTCAAAAGCAGTCTATTGCATTCGAAGTTGATACAAGATATATTACAGTCATATAATCATATCCTAATTGATAACACATATAAGTGTAATAGGCAGCATGGATAATAACATTATTATATATTTACTTAATTAAATATATATATGCTGTACAGTGGTGACAATGGATTTTTAATTTTGTATCACTTTTATTAAAAATTGATTTAAGATATGTAGTCTATTTTTGATTTTTTTTTACCTTGATAAAATTAAAAAGGGAAGCAGTGATGTGAACAAAATCAAAGATCAATTTCTAATGATAGGTTCTTAGAATTTAGCTAGTACACTCATTGTAGGGTTAAATTGAGCTTAAACTTTGAAATCCAATTTGTTCAAATTCATTTCTTATTTTTGTATCAAGCACTTTTGAAAATTGTTTTATTTAGTACAATTGCTTTTTCGAGCGTTTTTCAGAATTGGCATGGAAGAAAACAATAAAATAAAAAACGACAAAAATTGCATTTTTTAAAAATCTCTTTTTATTAAACAAATCCAAAATATCTTTCCTATTAGTTTATGTTGAACTTTAAAAGCTGAAAAAAGTAAGTTTAGTCCATTAACTGAACAGTTGTTGGCTTTCTATTAAGTTGTTCACAATATTGAGTTTGAGAAGTGCTATCTGATAATAATTCAAATTCTCCGGAAAGGTACGTGAAGTTGCGAGTGTCCAACTCTCTTTCTTGGTATATCGCAAAGCGAAAGTTATATTTTGTAAAAAAAAAAAAAAAAATTATCGCTTAAATGTTAAGCTTACCCGATACAATTTAAATGGCTCTGAGCCAAAAGAACTTAACATGTTTAAAAACAAATCAAAGGACCTATGAATTTTCATGGTCACCTGAGAATTGATTTCAGAACAAAATATCATATTAACATTATTTATTGATGTACAAATTATGAACCAGAACCCGAGGAGTTCATACAATATAGTCGATAAATATAAAAATACAAATTGTTAACTTAACAGCCACAACTTGTGATCTGTATGATTTCTGTAAGTCATCTATAATGATCTTTTAATAAGTTGCTGTTTGGTTACTGGCATGGCATTATCTAAGGTAAACAACGAGACTAATATCTGCAACGATTTCACAAAATGTTCCATTTGCTTTGAAGATTTTAAATCGCCAAAATGTCTTCCGTGTTTCCATTTGTTTTGTCATGAGTGCTTAAAGAACCACATAGAGTCTTCGTGTCTTTCAAAAGAGTCGCCCGTGGGGTTCTCTTGTCCCCTCTGTCGGGACTTCATTCCGGCTGAAAACATTTTAGCAGAGTTAAAAGATTGGGCGAACGATTTTCCAAATAATGACAAACTTCGAAATATATCTCAAGCTTCGCTGGGAAACCTTTGTGATGGTTGTCAAAGAGATGGTGAAGAAGAAGAAGCAAAGCAGTTTTGTTTGATGTGTAAAGAAAAACTGTGCAATGTGTGCGTCAAATACCACAGGCGTTTAGTTGTCACGAAAGATCATGAAGTTTTGTCAATTGACGAATTAAAGAAGTCTCCCAAGGTCATGGAAACAAGAAAATCATGTTATACACATGCAGAGGAAATTATTAGATATTACTGCCAAGACCACTCCATTCCGTGTTGCACAGTGTGTGTTTGCACCGGACATAGAAAATGTGACAACATTGAAACGGTTACGGAAACAGCCGAGAGACTACGAACAAAAGAACATTACAAGTTATTTGTTGCCATGGGGAAGCTAGAGAAAGAAATGACGGACATAAAAAATGAACTAGAGAAAAACATTACGGACATTGAAGAGACGTCGCACAATTTGTCTGAGGAAGCCGAAGCGCTGTATACAAAATTACAAAAGCATATCGAAAAAATAAAAAATGAATATCTCAGAAAGCTCTCCGAAAAATCCAAAGAGTGCAGAGGAAAATTGCAAGAAAATTCAGATTCTTTTGGTGAAAAACTTGCTTATCTAAAACGATGTAAAAAATCGTTCAACTCTATGAAAGAGGAGAGAGATGATGCTCAGTTCGTCCGCGAATTTTTTGAAATCAGCAAAAAATATTCAACCCTAAAAGAATTGTATTTAAGAAATAAGACTTGTTTTAGATTGATGAAAGTGACATCTAATTTTGATTCAAAGTGCTTTCACGGCATGGACTATCTAGGTAATGTAAACGTTGGAATTATAAAAACATTTCACACAGAAGGATGCATACCCCCACCCCCACCTCCACCCCCACCCCCACCCCCGCCAAGCGTGAAGGCATATATCAAAAGATCACGCAAAAGTTAAAATTCTGAAGATGTAATGTAGCGACATGGGACTTTTTAGGTAACAATGACAATTTTGATGTAATATACGAAGGAAACGCTGTTTTATTATAATTAATTAACGTCTCCTGATATGGCAATACATGTATATGTGTGACATCGTGTCGTTCAGAACCACTCGAATTGTTGATAAATCATAAAACGTTTTTAAATGAAATTACCAATATTACTGTTGGGTTATGTAAAAATTTTCTGCAATGATCGCCACTTTCATAAACAGCATGTATCATCAATGAAAGCATTTTATTGTTTATGTTTGACAAATTTATACAACGATTGTAAAAAGTAAGTAAAACTCACAAACCATTTAATTGTTCATAAACAATCGATAAACGGGCCGTATATATTTCAGACTGGCTTTTTTTTAAGAGCCATGAATTAAATAATATATAAAACGTTTCCGTAAGAAATAGTGGGAATCATACTCAGTAGATGTAAATATATAATTCTAATTATCAACATGTATTACTTTGAAAAGTAGTCATGAATGTGAATACCATGTTTTTTGTTTAATTTTTAAAAAAAAATATTTTTTGCTTTTTTGCATTGTAAATTTTCTACTAAAAAAACCACATTGTTTACTTTGTTTCACTTTCTCATAGAGTGTCAACTAACAGAAGAAATGTAGAGAAAACCATTATATAGAGTTGTCTGATTCTTTGGGAATGAAAATAGACAGACATGTACTTGTAGATTATAACAATATCTAGCATTTTATGACTCAGTTGCACTTAAACGTTTTTAACTCATAGCTATATACATATCTGTGTACATCTGTTTCACAGCGTTTATTTAATTTCATCTGATTAAGAAGTTTTTCTAAACAATATGAGGATTCTAAAATTATTTCCTCAAGTAATATTTTTATCGTATGGGTTAGGCGTGGTCTAACAATCAATGTTATTTACAGTTGATTGGATCACTTTGTCTTATTAATATGTCCACGCTACCAGCAATTACGAAAACTACTATTGGAAATACCATCAATGTATAAAATTATATGACTATGATGTGTAAACAATGTTAGAGAACATTATAACTTACGGAAGTTCTTGCATTATGCCTTCAAACTACACGATGATTGATATACTATTCAACAATTGTTGTAAATAAATCGATGTGTTGAATTGTACATTATCCAATGTTTTTATTACTGTACTACATATTCATTGTTGCTATTACCAGTTTGTTTACTTAGTAAATCCACGCAATGTGCTGCAAACATTCTGTTAAAAACATTTCATATGCAATAAGATGTAAGACTTACGCAATAAAGAAAGTTGAAGGGATATTCCGAATCACTTTGGGTGTGTGTTTTTGTGTGTGTGTTTCTCCATGTTTGTGTTTTGAGGTGACACTACCCATAACACAAAATTTAGGCAAATATATGTAAAAACGTACATTTATAAATGTATATTTCGGTGAATGAATAAACTTTCTATTACTTATACTTATTGAGGAAATGTGCTTGTATAATAAATGCTGTTCAATCGACAAGTGTATTCATATAAGCTTTAAGAGGTGTTTGTTCATTTTTCTCATATTTTAAATTTAAGAAGAAAAAATTGATTGAGAATTGATTCGGTATAACTCAAATGAATGTATTTAAATTTTAAATCTTCCAAGGATTGGGAATTATTTTATTATTCAAGTAACAAGGAAGGAAAGTAAGCAGTATTAAAAAGATACTTAATTATATCCGCATTTAGCTATTTTTCGATTTTAATCGGTATTTTATTTTATTGTGTAGTTTATAAGACGATATCGGCAACATTGAATTCAGAACGTCAAGTTATCAGGTTCATATTTGTATATTCATATAATTTTGAATAACGTAAGGAGTATGGGTATTCTAAAATGTGTTCTATTCTAAAAATATTCTAAAAATTCTAAAAATACATTCTGGGTCATGTGTTCGTACATGTAACTAAACAAATATCACGCAAGGTTCTAAAGTTTCATTTTAATGTCACTTTTAATTAGCGTCTGAATTTCAAAATATTTTTACATGTACATAAATATTCATTCATTTACTGACATTTAGTGAGATAGAGCATTTCGTTTCTTCCTAAAGGTAAGACAACAAATAAACATTCTTTTATTGTAATGTTGTTCCATCATTATTCATGGGCATCAAATCAATTGTAAAAAAGTTTCGAAAATAGATTTACGAATAATAGTCCGATTTTCCAAAAATCAATTTAGTAGGCAAGTTTAATATACCAACTAAAATTTTTCATTTCGTTGATGGAATCACCAAAAAATTCTACGCAAATAGCTCTTCAACACATATCATGATGAAATCGTTTGCAGTATACAATGTGAATATATGACGTAACCTCTCATTTTTACTATATTGCATTAAAAAACTGATGATATGCTTTTAGACCTTCATTCATTGATTATACCAATGGATTGCATGAAAATACAGTTTATAGCGACGGTTTTGTGCGTGGCTATGTATGTGATCACTTTCTCGAGTGCTAACCAACAAAATCCAGTAGCTTTCTCACTAGTTATGCCAAACACCAAAACATCTGCGATAAGATAGGGTGGGAACCCAAATGTGGAAAAGGTAGAAAAGAAGGTATAATGTTTTACTAAACTTTTTAAACCTAAAATTGTTTTTATTTGATATAAACCTGAATAACTTTTTTTTTATTTTACGCAAATAGTCTAACGTATTCAATTGATTAAAGCACAATATCATCATTTACTAATTCATTAAACTAGTTAAAATTATGTGACTGATTTTGTGGATTTTGTCGTGTTTTTTAACCATTTTTTAATCTATATTTGTAAATGACTAATTTTAAATGTACATGTAAAAAATCGTAACTTCTTACTCTATTTTTTATATTTTATATCAATCTCTTAAAATTGTTGCTTTATTCATTATTGGGCAAATGCATTTCTTATAATTCTTATAACTAACAACGTGAAACTTGTTTCTTTTAAGACTGCCAAGGAAAAGCAATCGCCTTTCATGCAATTTTGTCTAAAAGACTTACCAACGTGCCCAAACACACCATCATCAAGTTTGAAAACGTTGAGGTCAACGATGGAAATGGTTTTAACCCGACCACCGGTAAATTTACTGCCCCTGTGGATGGCCTTTATTCGTTTTTATGGACCTACCATATACCCAAAGACTCCAAAGTGTACCTTTTTGGATATGTGAATGGAAAGCCAAGAGCGAGTTCGGGAACTCGAGCGACAAATGTGCAGAATACGTCGGGCCATTTTGTAGCAAAACTGAAGAAAGGAGACAAGTTCTGGATCCAAATTGAACACTTTACTGCTACTATTATATTCGAAGGTTATACATACTTGTCAGGTTATAAAATCAGTGGATGTTGAATCAAATATTTGTGAATAAAACATATTTTATAACTTTTTCTTCTTTTTAGTTTCAATCATCTCTATGCAATCTTTTGCATCGGATAACTAATCGTCACGTGCGGTCATTAGATTAAATGAATCTGCAGAAAATTGTATTAATCTAAACAAAATTAGATTATTATCCTGTAACCATGATGTAACGCTTTGAAATTCCAGACTCAATCATTTATTATTAGTTAGAAAAGTTTATGTATCGATTTTCCTATTTTCAGTCACCTATGCTATTTTTAGAAATTTTTATACCCAGTCACTCATAAAGAATTATTACCCATTGTTTATACCCGATCACTCATTAGGAGTGATGACAATTTTCTATATATATATATATATATATAGGGAGAGCAATAATTTAAAGAGACAGTACAACTGAAAACACGGGTGGGAATAACTTCAGATTTACCCATTGTTTCGTTAAAAATAAGAAACAACATTGATTGTAACAGTTGAAATATATACAAATCCCTTTCACGTACCTAATTAATGTAAATATGAGCTTCCAGAAATTTAAGAGTCGTGCAAACCGGAATAATATAATATCGTTTATTTGTATCACGTGGATTTTGATTGACAGTAATTGACACGTGCTGAAAACTACAAGATATTCGCCCGACTACGATCATCGTGGTATATGAGGGTCCCTCTAAACGGAAAACATGATCACTTTCTCGATAATCTATTCATGGTTTTCCAATTTCTGTTCATTTTATAATGAACAGACATAAATGGTCAAATAACCCCTCAAAGGGCCTCACTTACAAAAATGAATTTAGGTTGTAGTCAACTCCTATGATAAGCACGCAAAATACATGCTTACAAAATAATAATTGTGGTTATTTTAAAAACTGAGAACAACTATTACCTTGGAGAAGTAGAAAAGACATTTTTTATCAACAAACATGAACAGGAGAATCTTCACGAGCCTTGCATGTGTTTTGTTTACAGTAAATATTTTACTATATTCTAATATATAGTTTATTGCATGTATCGTAATGCTTTCGTATTACGTTAACATACTGAGCTGACAAATGATACAACATGCCAATCATTAATATTCCTTTCAAAGGAAACGTGTTGTGGTCCCACCACATACAAAGCGGTTTCTGGAGCGTGTATCTCTGTGGTTTTGTAAATGGGAAGCTAAGAGTTTTTTTTTCAGGAACAACAGGAACATCCTCGCCATCTTTTAGCAAGACTGAGGGAAGGAGATCAATTCAGGGTCGAAATTTACTACCATAGAGCTACCATAACACAGGAAAACTATTCACGCCTTACTGGATTCAAAATAAATGGCTGTTAGAAATAAAACTGTCTATAAACTATCAATTGTAACACCTTTTTAATAATGAACTTAAATGATTATTTCAATTTTTTCATTAGTGCTTACCAAAAGATAATCTTGGCATGTTTTACAACTTTTTTTGGTCTGACACCCCATTACTTTCTGCATTTATCATATAAGGACTTTAGTTAGTTAATCTAAGTGTTCAAGTTGGGAAAGGGGAAATCACACTGATAAAAGATTATGTGAATCTTCTCAGTATAGTTGGGCAATCTAAATCTTGTGTCAAGAAGATTAAGGCAAGGTACATTTGCTGGGTGTATCAAATTAACCTGTTTGCTACTTCCTTAAAAATGAATTACTTATTTACAAAAACAACTGCTAAAAGACATTTACTTTATAAATTTAATTTGTTAACGATAATGAGCATTTTCTGCACATAGCATGTAAAATTATATAATGGGTCTAGCTATATGTATTTGATCAACATGATACCTAAAATGCTACACTAAACCAATTTTATGAACATATAGCAATCAAATTAATCAATAAATGATTTCGATTCATTGACTTCAATATCAAAATATGAAAGCAATGATCATCAACTGTACATAGTTATAGTTTAACTGGATGTTACATTACAGTAAATGTGTGAATAGATATGATTCGAAAGCAACGTAAAACAAATCAATAATATAAACATTATCCATTAATTTACACGTGAAGGTGGATGGGGATGCATGTGACATTGCTTATGCTGGGTGCATGTGACATTGCATGTGCTGTTTATTAAGGTTTCACCCTGCTTACTTTTTCCTTATTAGATTGGGGATAAAGTTAAAGGATCAAAGTCACCACAATAGTAATTTGTGTTACCCCATGACCAGGCGGTCCTTAGCTTGAATTTTTTATTATACCACAGAAACACATATCATAGCAAACTGTTTTAAAACAAACAGATGGTTCAAAGTATCTGATCCTGTTGAATATCATTGACAACATTGCCTGTTTGTTGTCCTTATTTTTGCACGCAGTGTCTTATCAAACAATTTGGTTTTAAAACATAGATAGATAGATAGATAGATAGATAGATAGATAGATAGATAGATAGATAGATAGATAGATAGATAGATAGATAGATAGATAGATAGATATCTTTAAGAATTCCATACCAGTCAATGGTTAAAGGGGAAGGAAACTAAAAATATGTTGTACAATAAATCAATTTATTGTACAACATATTTTTAGTTTCCTTCCCCTTTAACCAATTATCATCTACTTTAATTGTAAATCGTATTTATTTTCATTAAAAACCCCGAAACAATGAATAAATCAAGAAAATCGATCGCTTAATTTAAATTTCCCGCCGTAATGGGGGCTGCCATTGAACTTTAATCTATGACGTCACACCATCTATTCCGGTTTGTCTTATCAACATCAGTATTAGTAAATCATGATTTTCGCTCTAAATGACAAGTTCAGGAAAATTTGAAACAATATTGATTTGAGACCGTTCTTTTACCTTTGCAAACTGCGAACTATTGTCAAATGGAGTATGTTCGTTAAAATCTAAAAGCGGAGGTTAGTGTCGGAGAAATCTCAGCGTAAATGTGGAAATTGTCAACAGATGCCAAGTATCATAGAAAATGTCTGCCGTCGTTATTTCGACATGGTAATTCCGACTTTAAAGAATGAATTTTAAACATCCTGATTACAATTATAACATTTATTCAGTAAGCGAAGAACTTGACTTGGAATAAAAAATTTAATTGAGGTCGTTTTCAACTTTGACAGTTGTCATTTACTTATGAAAATGCATATATTTATGCATACAATGATACATGTATTTATTCTTTAGATTGACGTGTGAACTCAAACATTATCAATTTTGTTTAGTCGATTATTTGAGTAACAGAAAGGCATAAACCAGCGTTAATTATATTCAGAGCACTGTGTACATTCATTTGTATATGTAAACCAAACCGGAATAGATGATGTGACGTCAAAATAATTAATTTTTTGGTTTTTAATACAAAAGAGTTCTACATCATGTCAGCCTCCGATAAATACGATTTCTCCAACTTCAAACTTTAAAGCTTAATTACGTATTTTATTTTCAAAACAGCATGACCACATGTGATAATTTACAGCACTTTATTAAAATAAATAAATTATGTTTTTGGAGATATTGGCAACAAGACTTTTTTTTATTCTTGAGAGTTCGACACTATCTATCTATCTATCTATCTATCTATCTATCTATCTATCTATCTATCTATCTATCTATCTATCTATCTATCTATCTATCTATCTATCTATCTATCTATCTATCTATCTATGCTGTGAATTGTATATTCTTTTAAGGAAATTAACCCCGGTTCAAGTACATGGCATCAAATTTTGAGGAAAATTACAAGAGGGTTAACTGTAACGATTTCACAAAATGTCCCATTTGCGTTGAAGATTTTAAATCTCCAAAATGTCTCCCATGTTCCCATTCGTTCTGTCAGGAGTGCTTCAAGAATCACATCCTGTCTGTTGTCATTCAAAGGAGGCGTCTGTGGGGTTCTTTTGTCCACTTTATCGGGACTTTACTCCCGCTGAAAACATTTCATCAGAGCTAAAGGACTGGGCAAATTAATGACAGACGTGGAAAAGTATCTCAAAATTTGCATGAAAACGATTGTGATGGTTGTCAAAGAGATAGAGAAGAAGAAGTAGCGACGCAGTTTTGTTTGATACGTAAAGATAAATTATGCAATTTGCGTGCAAAATATCATAGGCGTATCCTCCTCACAAAATATCATAAAGTTTTGTCATTGGACGATTTAAGGACGTATCTTATTGCCATTGAAAGAAAAATATCGTGTTTTACACATGCGGAAATCATTGTATATTACTGCCAAAACCACTCCGTTCCGTGTCGCAGAGTCTGTATCAGCACCGGACATAGAAAATGTGACAGCATTGAAACTTTTGAGGAATCAGCCGAAGGATTATGATCAAAAGAATATGACAAGTTATTTGTTGCCAAGGGAGAGCTAGAAAAAAGAAACTACAGACATCAAATATGAATTAGAGAAAAACATTTCGGACATTGAAGAGACCTCAGACAATTTGTCTTACGGTGCCGAAGCGTTGTATTCAGAAATCTAGAGTCATATCGAAAACATAAAAAAATGAGTATCTCAAAAAGCTCTCTGACAAATGCAAGAAGTGCAGAGAAAAATTGCGAGAAAATTCCGAATCCCTTGCTGACAAACTTGCTTATCTGAAACGATGTCAAAAAAATCGTTCAACAATATGAAAGAGGAGAGAGATGACGATCAGTACGTTCGCAAATTTTATGAAATCAGCAAAAAATATTCAACCTTAAAAGTTTTTTATTTAAGAAACAAGGCTTGTCTAAGATTGATGAAAGTGACGTCTAATTTTGATTCAAAGTGCTTTGAAAGCATGGACTATCTGGGCAATGTAAATGTTGGAATTGTAATAAGATTTCATACAATAGGATGCATGCGCGTACTCCCACCAGAACAATTTACCAAGCGGACATTTCAACGTTGAAACAACGTTGTTTCAACGTCAGGCATTAACGTTGAATCAACGTTGAAAAGAGGTTGCATATGAAAGTTGAGGCAACGTTGAAAATGTAATGTTGTTTCAACGTCAAAATTCAACGTTGATTCAACGTAGAGAAAGTGTTGAAATTTGGTTGAAAATATGTAGATATGACGTTGAAAAAAAGTTAAAATTAAATGACTTTTTTGTTAAATTTTTCTTAAAAACATATTTTGAATTATGTTGTGCTGTTTAATGTGTTTTGATACTTCATTAAAAGAAGATGTGATCCAAATGTGAAAGGGAAAATGGCTGAGGGCTGAGGCTGAGGGAAAATGAACACTAAGAAACCACGCGTACATTCCGCCAAAAGGTAGCCATGCTTGTTTTCCATGATATGGAACAAAATAGAATCCACAATAATCAGTTCATCATTTGCATTCAGCAGACTGTTATGAAAAATAACTCCCAAGATACTCCAATTTAAAATATAAAATAGTCACAATAGTTCAAATGCTAAGAAATCCGGCATTTTACTATACATAAAATCCGTGTATGACTGCACGAGGTGTACCTAAGAACTGAATTTCTTTGTTCACCAATAGCGTCTTTAGCGGTCAAGCTGACATCGAGCAGCCTGTTAATTTGCATAACTCCTAAGATCAGCAGTGCTTGCAGTAGTGCTGGGTCTGCGCATCTCCTTATCACTGACCTAGTTAAATGAAATAATGTGTTGAATATTGGTTGATCAACGTTGCAACTTGATTTCAACATTTCCTCAACGTTGAAACAACGTTGCTTGCCCACTGGGTTAAGCATAACATCTAAAAAAAAAACCACGTAAAAGTTAATTTTGAAGATGTAACGTAGCCATAAGGACTTTGGGTAACATTTACATTTTCAATGTAATATACAGATGAAATGTTTTATTGATAATTAATTATGTTTCCTAAAATAGCAAAATAAGTATGTGTATATGTATATAACATCGTTTGTTTAGAACTACTTGTGTTATTGATAAATACCGTAGCAAATCGTCAAAAAATGATTTTTTACGACATAAATTTTAGACGTCGTTGAGTTTTGATCGCTTTAAGTCACAAACATGTCACAAATATGATATGCTTAAGAGCTATGACCATCTTTTACTTGAAATAAAAAGGATGAGAAAGAAATTACCATAAACAAAACTCTTGTGGAAAAAAGTAACAATACTAATCTCAAGAATTCCAGACTCCATCAACATAGTATAGCAGTGGATGATGACGTTGAAGAGAGAATCAACAAAAGAATCCAGAACTTGCAAACTGAATTAGAAGGTATAATTGATCAAAATTTAATCAGATTTTGCAAAAGTTAGACGTTTCAAAAACTGATACCAGGCAAAGTTATTCGAGAGGAAGCTGCAAAAAAGGCAAAAAAAAAATAAAGGAGAGGTGAGTATGCTAGGAGAAATTACTGTAAACGTATTACATTTGGCTGTGTATTCTATTTAGCGTTTTTGGCGGAAAACGACGTCTGCTAAATGAAGTACATCACCAAATGTAAAAAATGTAAGTAGATAGATAGTTACATTTAGAAATGCGAAAAATCAAATGTACGCTAACTTGTTCAAAAATCATATTCTGCCAAATATCGTACACTCTAAATATAATACGTTTACAGTATCAGAATAACGATTCATATATAGGGAATCAATACAGAAGACCATTCAATTCTAAAGGCGAATTTCTCGTAGTCTATACTGATGGCCAAGCAGTGACCAGTAAAGCTAGAAGTAACGGCCAGTATATAAAGTGTGACATGATTAGTGAGTTAAATGAGGTTCCAGTTATCTGAAATAGTGAAAAACTGGATGCATTATTAGACAGTGGTTCTATGATAACAACGTTGTTTGAGAAAAAGTACAAAACTCTTCTACACAAACCAGAGTTAATAGAATTGCCTGCCCTTGGATATCAGAAATCAGATATCAGGAGCAGATGAGTCGATTCTGCATAATAAAGGATTTATAGATAAAATTAACCATAGATATCCCATAAAGCTTCTAGATCTTGAACTTTTTGTTCCAATTGTGATAGTACAAGAAACAAAATTTAGAACAGTCCTGTCATTGTTGGAACAAATATTCAGAATCTGTAAAGACTATTTTTCACATGTGTCATGTTAGTTGCTAGAGGCTTGAATTTCTGTCTTGTCAGCCTATAAGATAATCGATCAAAAAACATTCAGGTCATTCTGTGTAAAGGCAACTAATATATATATATATATATATATATATATATATATATATATATATATATATATATATATATATATATATATATATATATATATATATATATATATATATAAACCAGTGCCATGGAGATGGATATATGTAGAGGAAACAGCTTTCACCATCATAAAAGAGAAGTTAACATCCTTACCTATATTAGGAGCGGTCTTGTTTCAAAACTAGGGAGGAAAAAAGAGAGTGATAGCATATGCCAACAGAAGACTCAAACACAGTGAGACTAATTATCCGGCACATGGGCTGTGTGTGATAAGCCCCATGACTATTTAGATAGGAACCAGTTTGAGGTCATCACAAATAATAATAATCTTACGTATATCTTTACAAAGGCCAAACACGATTCTACAAGCCAAAGATTGGTAGCTACCTATGATTTCAAACTTTCTTACAGGAGTGGACACCTCAACGGCGATGCCGACGGATTGTCGCGCAAGCCAGTAGTCTTAAATGACACAGTGAAGGTTATCTGACAGTCAGTTATGGCATCTGTACCATTTGTCAGAGTCAAACCATGGATGGATGCATATTATTCGATCGTCGGCCGAGGATAACTCGAATTCATCTGATACATTTACTAGGAAAGACTGGAGACAGGAACAGTCCCAATAAAAGACTATTGGGCGAGTAATAGATATCATGAGAAGCGGTTAAAGACCAAGGGAGAAAGTGTTAAAAGGGAACTCTTGCAGGTACAGAAGTTCAATAGAGTGTACAAGAAGTTGGAACTGATTGAGGGAATCTTGTACAAATTAAACCTCTTCACATGATGGTCGGCAAATAAAACAGATAGTATTGTCAAGTCCCTGAGAGAGATAGTATTATGTGGCATTAATGATGATGTTGGACATCCAGGTTACAAGGTATGTTTACAACTTAGAAGCAGGTTTTTTATGTCTTAATTTATATAATTCTTATTACTATTTCTAGTATATTCATAAAGGTAGAACGATATAAACGATCCTAAATTGTTAATTATGTGAAGTAAAGGGGAAACACAATTTAAAAATAGCGTCATCGACACGGTGAACGGAACAAATACTATTCTTCATGAATGATGCATGTACTGAGAGTGTTTATTTGTTCTTTATTCAAAAATTCCTCTGAACGAAAATTCACTTAATATGGTTTATAACTCATAAATCAAAAATACGGAACACAGGGAACACGAACTTGACTAATAAAACCCCTACAGCTTCTTGATGGAAACTTACATGGATTTACCTAGCTTTATTTTATTTTGTGTTACTACCCGTTTTATATTTAAAGAGATTTCAAGAAATTATATTTAAACGGGGAAAATTAGCGTCGTAGCTAGGTTCGTTTCAAGCGCCGGAGGCTCGAACATTCTAAGGGGGTTACATTAAATTGAAATAAGAATTTTAAAACTAGAGCAGAGCTCGTGGCAAAGCCACGAGTAGGTCTTCCGTTGTTGCTGCGAGTTGAAAATATATGTGATGTGGTGTTAAACGATTATAATTACTAAACTTTCAGTGTTGTTTTGGTTATAAAAACGTGTTGTGATTGAAAGCCTGCATATAAAACGTGTATTGAAAAAGAAAATAAGAAAATGTTTTAGTTTATGTAATCGTAACAAACATTATTTAAAAAATGAAATATTTAATGGCGAGTTAAATTTTCAGAGGGTAGCAAGCATTGTTGTAAACAGTATGTACTCATGGGTCATGTCAGGAATTGTGGTTGGTTTTTTTTTAAACCGAACCCGTTTACAAAACACGTAACCTTTTCTCTAAGATAACTTCTTTATTTAAATATTTCTAAATTTTTGAAAACAATGTACAATTTAGAATTGTTGCGTGCTGACAAAATTTACAGACCCTGAAACGTACTACTACACCAAAAAAAGCGTGCGACTTACGTGCAAGAAACGTTTCGTGTTAACCGTTTCGTGTGAATCGTGAAGCGTTTCGTGTAAACCGTTTAGCGTTTCGGACAAAGCGTGCAGAGTTTCGGACAAAGCGTGTAAATCGTTTCGAGCAAAGCGTGCGAGAACCATGTGAAATGTTCATCAGATTTCATTCGGAACTCTCCGACAATTTGTTTCAAAATGGCGAGCTTGTTTTACATTACATGTACTTTAAACTGTTTGTAATTGGCAAAACTCTTTTGTAGGTATTTCCATGGGAAAAAAAATCTAGAATAAATGGTATACTTATCTTTTTTACAAAATTGAATTTATTTTTAACAAACAAAAGAAAGGTATATGTATTAAAAGACGACTAGTTACAGAGTACATGTATATACATAAATTGTATAACGTTTTTATACGAAGTTTCAGTACTGGTCCAGTCGTTTTACCGGTAACGAATATTTGCCAGTCTCGAATAATTTTTAGAAAAATTACTAGTGGAAGACGAAGTTGAGGTTTTAAAAAATCCTAGCTAGGTAATTATAAAACAGAAATAAATATTCTATCAGTGCGTGAAGTTGTTTGCCATTTGCACGATTATTTACCGAATTGTTTACAAATTAAAAATGTGACCCAGATATGAGCTGCCGGAAGTTCAAAGCAGAAAAAACGAAAGTGTGAAAACAATTAAGCCTGACTATGAAAATAAGTTTGTTATTGATCCCTATTTAGTGGATAATTAGTAAATATAATTCATTTTAAAAGATAATGCATCATATCAAATAATAATGGAGCTTTGAATGAAATTACGACTTCAAATAGAACCACATGTAGTTTTCCTAGTTTCGGTTCATTGCGACAGAAGTATTATTTGGCTGCATATATTGATAGATATACGGGAAAAACAAAGGAAAATGGCAACTACTTATCATCAATTACTATTATAAAGTGTTTTAATGAAAATTCAATATTATAAAGTAACGCAAATGAAAACTGTTCAAGTCCAGTTTTAATTTGACGGGAAAACGGTATGATAAAAATAACGATCATATTATTTGTTTAAATGACATATTCCCACAATTGTTTTTCCTTCTTCATTTATAAGTCCATTAACATGTACCTCTAGTATATTTTTGAAATTATATTCGGTCAGAAGTGATAAAGGGCGCTTAATTCGAAACTGGGAAACGAATTCTCAAAACTAGGAAAATGGAGGGGGTGTTGAAATTACTTCCTTTATATTTTCGGAAGTTTGATTCTACAATTTAGAAGGACAAAGAAACGTGATTTAAACATAAAATAAAAACATTTGGAATTCCGATAATAATAGTTGCATGCACGACGAAACCGCATACATATTGATTCGTTACCGGTAAAATGACTGTGCAATATTACAATTCGGTATACATAAAAAAATTTAAATACAATTAGCAAAACATGATTTCTGTTGGAACAAGCCTTAATCAACTTTAACTTACACGAGCATGTTTTGATAAGCATGTATTTTTTTTTTTTATTATTTATTTACATCGATAACTCTTACTAAGACCATTCGGCTTTGTACAAGCGGCACACATAACCTCGGACATCGGGTGAGACCTGCACCTGGCTGAACCTGTCAATCAAACTATGTGTATTTGTTTTCATTGGATGGTCAAGCGTCTCTTTTTTTGTCAATAGCCAATGGAAAAATTAATGACTTCAATGTAATCGGAATCAGTATTTGATGAAGCACACAATTTAAATGATAGAAAATTTATTAATTATTTGAACAAAATTAAATGTAAACGTAGAAAGAAAACATACTGATCATTTCTATGAATTGCAGGAAGTAAGTTCTTTGGAATCCCGATTATAGATATTTTTACAAGTAATTATTTTAATTATTTAAACCACTGTTAACGGAAAACAAGAGGTCTTAAAAGTAATTAACGCACAGGGATTTGCCTACAATGTACACAGTCATGCAATTAATTATTATGGGAATCTTTACGTATGGTACTTAATTCAAACAGATCATGATAATCTATACACTGTACGCCGTTATACATGTACATGTAAGGAGCGCCGGTAATATATACGAAGATTGGGTCAAAAAATTAAATCATTTTTATTTCTTGTTCTTTTCAATACAATGTTAAATTACTTTGAGAAAAAAAATCCGAAATAGTAATTACAACTTTCTTTTTTGTTTAATCATTTGAATTTTTTCTGAGGTGCATGGATATGTACAGAACATATTTATTTACGCGAATGATACGACATAGGAAAAAAATTAACGGATGTTTGTATAACATTGTTTTCTAACGAATGTGACTAATTTAATTTTAAATATTTTTCAAAATTATCAATGTAAATAATATCAGATTTATTTACTGTTTGTATTTTTACATCGTATTCTCTGAAACCAATAAAAATACTAATGTTAGAAGAAAAATCAAGAAAAATTGGTATTGACTATTGAGTTACGGTAACATTTTTTCTGGATGATTTTTTTTATTTATTATTTTATGTAGTAAATGACAATGAACTTTATTCTCATAACTGAATTTACAGTGAAGAGAAAAAACAAATGTACAGTATGTACAAACTACAATATATATAATAAATGAAAATCAATGGTACATGCATGATGAAGGGGTAACAGATATAATTTAACCAAGAGAGCTAACTCTCTCAAATATAGTATCTAATAGTTTACAAATATTGGTAAGTTAAAAGCACCATTCCAATTGTTACTCAATTAACATAACAATTGATGACCCGGGGCTATATATGTTCTGAGCTGTGTGCGCTGAAGCGACACAAGATTCTCGGTCGCACGTGGCGGTTGAATTAACAGACTGACCGAATAAACAAACGGGTGGGAAAGTGAAACAAAATGTAACACATAAGAAGAAGCCACCAAAAATGATTTTCGACAGATCTTGATTTCGTTTCGCCAATCAAAAGAAAAAAAAAATACAGCGCGAGCTCCTGTCAGCGGGGCGGTAGGAGGGGGGGGGGGGGGGCAGCAATGAGTTCGCTTCCACAATGAAACGAACATGTAGAAAAACTACAGAAGTGATTAATATGTGACCGATAGAATCTAATCTAAAGTGTTTAAAACTCATGTGAATATTCTTTTAAATAATCATCGGATGCCTCAACTCAGGACATTCTTTTATCGTGCTAGCACCTACCGCAAACATGTAACATGGAACTTAGATTATAATTTGATTTGATTTTTAAACTACCTTGTACGCTCTCGTATACATCAATGCTTAATCAGCTGTACAAGTAAAATAAATTTATCTTTTCACCTTAAACCAATATAATAGTTGAAAACATAATAAAATATAGTTGTGTCCGTGCAAAATATGAAACATGAACGCGTGATAAGGTACATGTAGAAGATCACGAACCGACCGCGGATCACTTGTCTACTCGCGCCGGATCTCCTCAGCCATGTGCGATGGATGATCATCATTTAAATGTTTAATATTTAGGGGTTGTTGTTGTTGATTTAAAGCATTATTTGTACAGTTTATAAAATATTTTACATAAACAAACCAATCATTAATTTATGTCTGACGGTGTTTCCGATTTGGAGTAACATCGTTCATTAATATTCATTTACACTCAAATTTAATGAAATAAATACAAAATGGACAAACTTTGATAACATAAAATTAAAACAGTTCTTGTATTTACGGCTATATTAACTCAAACACGTTCATATGCATGTAAGTGTGCGTCTCGGTGTGCGAATCTTGTGTATTAAATAACCGCTATGTAGTGCAGCCGTGGCTGAGATCCTCGGCCGTGGGCGAACGATAGATTACGTAAAGGTACAACGCACAAACCCGCACAGCTCAGAACCCAGGAAGCTTTGAAAAGATTGCAGTATAATGACCTTACTCTATCAAATAGAAGTTATTTATTTTAAACTTATAAACCCACAATTGATCTATGTCTATTATTGCTTTAGATTGAAAATGACATTCCTTTATTAATTAACTGAACGATTTCTTAATTGACACCCAATCGTTTAATCCATAAAAAAATATGTGTAATCAAAACGAAAACAATTCTTGAGGTTGCGGATAAATAAACTCATATATGAGAGACGCAACTCTCGTGTATTAGATAACCGCTGACCGCTAGGTAGTCCAGCCGCGACCATAGTGACCGATTTTCTCGGCCGCGGGCGAGGGAGAGCTTACGTAATGGTACACACACACAGCTCTGATTCAAGGTAGATTTTAAATGCATAGAGTTAATAACTTAAATGTAATGCATAGATTTTTTTTTCATTCCATATTTTGTGGTTTACTAGAAAAGAAAAACAATGATTTGTTTCCCAAATCCAGTTTTTAAGGATTGTGCATTATAGGAACTTAACAACAATGACTTAAACTCCTAAAATAAAGCACGTATTCTAAAAAAAAAAATTCTTATGAATTAATGCCGTTTGTATAAACCAGCATACTTTCTGCGGTAACTTTATGCCAGTTGTACGCGCAAAGACTTTTGTTAACTTGTCAAAAAATGAAAACAGGTACATGTTAACATGTAAATCATTTTACACTCATACTACACAAATCTCATACAAAATAACATTGTAACGACCTTTATGAGATCCCAACAAACAACTTTTCCTGCGACAGCCATGTCAAAATCCTAACCGTTTTTGAGTTATTAAGCAAAATTTTTTAGGGTTCATTGGCCCTTAATTTAAGGGGCCAGCCCCTTTTTATTGATGTCAAATGAAAGCCCTTGATATTTTGCACAACTTTTATTCTACATGTCTTAACAAAATGTTTTTCATTTAAAAGATATAAAGGAAAACATGTCTAAATTTTTGCACTTTTTTGAATCCTGTTTTTTGACCCCCTACCTTTTCCTAAATAAAAAACGTAATCTAAAAACAAAAACAGATGTGCACAACTACAATGTCTCTTTTATTCAAATTCGTTGGATTCCCATTCCCTGCTATCATAGTCTCGGAGCCTTTGTCTGGAAACAAAAGGCCCTAAAAAAATTTAAAAGGGGAATAACTCTTTAACGGAAAGGGAATTCTACATTTTATGAATTGCTTAAGCTAGTGTTTTGTAAAGTACATTAGCCCTGAAAATTTGAGCAAAAACCGTTCAGAAATGAGCAAGATATGAAGCCTCAAAGTTCGCGTCTAGGAAACAAAAAAAAAAAAAGAAAAATAAGAATAATCTTAATTTTTTTCCCGCACAATAATAGAAAGGTCTTCCGTTGGAAACGGAAGACCTTAATGAATGGAGAAAAACCCTGCATTATGGGAGCTTCTAAAGTTCATTTCTATACGTTTATGAAGGATAAAAAACAGTTTACTAGTTACTATACACTTTTTAAGTAAAAACAAAAATTGATTTTTGAAAAAAATACAAAACTCATCTACTGTATTATATCAGTTTCCTGTCCTCTCACGAAAAAATAGGATATGTAGGAATTTGTTTTAACATTCGGAAAGAGGAAAAAGTATATATTAATTCTTAGTACATGTTACAATTTCATTGACACAGATTAAATAAATCTTAAAGATCTTTGTGTTATTGATACATGCTATGTATAGTCAACAACAAGCATTGAGAAAAAAAAACCATTTATTGTTCATTAATATATATATATATATATATATATATATATATATATATATATATATATATATATATATATATATATATATATATATATATATATATATATATATATATGTGTGTGTGTGTGTGTGTGTGTGTGTGTGTGTGTGTGTGTGTGTGTTAAATTTGATATTTCAATGTATTTATACCTCTTATAAAGTTTATAAAATTTCTTGATTGACATTTAAATGACCATATTTACATGTATATAATAATCGGTCTCTGAACTCCCGTGTATGTGGGGTATTAGTCCTACCCGTTGACCCACTTACAAATACTCCATTAATATGCAGAGGCTCTGTTGATTTTTAAGTAAATTCATTACAAACGCTTTTATTAATAATATATTAATATTTTAATTACATTTTTTGCTGAGTCATTGACTAATAACATGTTGTCAGCTAACTGCAGTGATATCAGGATTAAAAGTATTAAACATCCTTTTTTTTTTGTTATTTTCGATGCATGACCAAATAACGTAAATGTAAGGTATGTTGTTGCATTACCCATTTGTAAAACCCAAGACGATACTATAGAATTACTCACTACAGGGTTAGTTCATGCAGTGAAAATATATTTAGATTAAATTACTATCATACTTTTATCATTGACATTTATAATTTACAAGTTCGTGTACTCAGGAGACAGAGCAACTTCAGTTTCTCTTTCTGAGGAAATTATGGTGTAGTTATAAATATGTACCGGTTACAAACAAATCTAATTGTTTAATATTCTCTGTTCGATCGTGGAATTTTCTCTCCAAAAAAGCAGAATTTTGCATCTATTTTAAAAAAGAAACTGTACCATTTACCGAAAGAGCTAATGAAAAATTCGTGATTTAATTAAGTTTATTTCGGCTTCATGGGCTTTAGTTCCTAAATTCTATCTATGATGATCCTATTATGATAATCTTCCTTTTGTTCCTATCCTCGTCAGCGTGCCTCTTTTTTATTTTCTTGCCAAATCTCAAAATCAACGCCCTATTAACGGTTTACCCCTCTATTCTTGTCGCCATCGTTGTTGATGGACCGAGATGGATGTCACCTGACCAATTTTTAAAGCGCGGTTATTCAAATCGTTTGTATTTTTCACAGCACTTAAAAAATAAAATATATATATTTTTTAATTCTCTTATCTTTGTTATACGGTTGATTTAGATATATTTATGTGATTTATGTGAAAGTCCTATCTTTAAACAAAGCTGAAGTTAGGAAGCAAATAGTCAGATATTATTATTATTCAATTGAGTATGAGTTATTGTATTCTAAAAAGTTTTATAAATTCGGGGCCAGATGTTTGTACATGCAACCAAACAAAAATCATGCAAGGGTCTAAAGTTTCATTTTAATGTCACTCTTAATTCGCGTCCGAATATCAGATCATTTTTACATTTATATATAAATATACATACAATATTGTATAAGTATATTACATTCTTTTACTAGCATTTAGTTGGAGGGAACATTTCCGAAAGGTAAGACAACAATCTTTTGTCGCAAAGTTGTTCCGTCCTTATCTGTGGGCATTAAATTTCACAGTAACTTTTCATTAATTGTTTTTCTACATTATGAAAATGATAAAAACTATGCATATGTTTAGATACTACACCCTCCATTCTTTGATTAAAACAATGGATTGCTTGAAAATAGAGATTATCATAGATCGTAGTCTGTTACATTAGACAAACATGTTTTAATCTAATAAATATTTTACAAATCAATGACACAATGATAAGTATATATACATGTATAATTATATGTTAGTTTGTGCATATATATACAGAGGGCTATGAAAGTCATTGCATGTAAACAACGTGCACTGGATATAAATCATCATACACAAAACTATTAACTTGAATATTGTTCATTTAATAATATAAAACAATAATAATGGAAATATGATTAAAAGTAGATCACAGATAGTAATCATGCATAGCACCAAATCGCTTTGTGGTAGCCATTTTGATGGCACAATCAGTTCTTGTTGCATAAATCAGTAAGTCAACATTTTGCACAGATAATTATTCCAGGTTAGTTCTGCTAGCTATATGCATCTATTTTAAAAAAGAAACTGTACCGTTTACCGAAAGAACTTTGAAAAATTCCTGATTTAATTAAGTTTATTTCGGCTTCATAGGCTTTAGTTCCTAAATTCTAACTGTGATGATCCTATGATAATCTTCCTTTTGTTCCTATCCTCGTCATCGTGCCTCTTTTTTATTTCCTTGCCAAGTCTCAAAATTAACGGTTTACCCCTCCATTATCGTCGTCGCCATCGTTGTTGATGGACCGAGATGGATGTCACCTGACCAATTTTTAAAGCGCGGTTATTCAAATCGTTTGTATTTTTCACAACACTTAAAAAATAAAATATATATTTTTTCTAATTCTCGTATCTTTGTTATACGGTTGATTTAGATAGAGTAATTTATGTGAAAGTCCTATCTTCAAACAAAGCTGAAGTTAGGAAGCAAATAGTCAGATATTTTTATTATTCAATTGAGTAGGAGTTATTGTATTCTAAAACGTTTTAAAATTCGGGGCCAGATGTTTGTACATGCAACCAAACAAAAATCATGCAAGGGTCTAAAGTTTCATTTTAATGTCACTTTTAATTCGCATCCGAATATCAGATTATTTTTACATTTATATATGAATATACATACATGTAACTATAAGTATTACATTCTTTTACTAGCATTTAGTTGGAGAGAACATTTCCTAAAGGTAAGACAACAATCTTTTGTCGCAAAGTTGTTCCGTCCTTATTTGTGGGCATTAAATTTCACAGTAGCTTTTCATTGATTGTTTTTCTACATTATAAAAAGGATAAAAAATTATGCATATTTTTAGATACTACACTCTCCATTCTTTGATTAAAACAATGGATTGCTTGAAAATAGAGATTATAGCGACGCTTTTGTGCGTGGCTATATATGCGTTGAGTGCAGACCAACAAAATTCCAGTAACTTTCTCACTAACTATGCCAGACAACAAAACATCTGCGATAAGATTGGATGGGAACCAAAATGTGGAAAAGGTGCCACTGGAAAAGAAGGTAATCTTTAATAAATTTCATAAAACTTTGAAAAATTGTCTTCATTTGTTATAAATTTGAATACCTTTTTTAATTTACTTCAATAGTGTAATTTTTTCATCATTAAAGCACAATATTCTGCATTTATTAATTCATTAAACTTCTTAAGAGATATGTTGACTGAATCTGTGCATTGTCTGGGTTTTTTAAATCAACTTAGTTTTAATCGATATATACATGTATTTGCATATGGCTAATACTAAATGTACATGTAACAAATCGTAACTACATGTACTTACTTTATTTCTTGTAAAAAAAATAATTTTAAACTGTTGATTTATTTAATTATTTCTGGGTCGAAAGCATTTCTCATGATTGTAATAACAAACACCATGAAATTTGTTTTTTTTAAAGACTGCCAAGGAAAAGCTATCGTCTTTCATGCACTTTTGGCTAAAAGACTTAAAAATGTGCCCAAAGATACCATCATCAAGTTTGAAAACGTTGAGATCAACCAAGGAAATGGATATAACCCGGCCACCGGTAAATTTACTGCTCCTGTAGATGGCCTCTATTCGTTTTTATGGACCTACCATATACCCAAATCTGCAGTGTACCTTTTTGGATATGTGAATGGAAAAATAAGAGCAAGAATAGGAAGTATACCATCAAATTGGCAGAATACGTCGGGACATTTTATAGGAAAACTGAAGAAGGGGGACCAATTCTGGATTGAAAGTTTCCATGGTACTGCTCCTTTAATAGTTGAGAATTATACATATTTGTCAGGGTACAAAATTAATGGTTGTTAAAACAAGAATCTGTCAATAAAATATGACTCGCAAGTTTCAATTGGGTTATGTATTTTTCTGCAATGTCGCCTGTCCCAAGATATTTATGCAGCACATTTGGACGATTTTTAATAAAAATACACATCAACCTGTGAAAGAAGTGCAATTGAAATCGGTGAAAGGAAAAATATCCAAGATATCTTCGTTGACATACCATTTTTCACTGAGAAATAGTCACAGAAACGAAAGAAAAACGTATTTTTTACGGAGATTTATAACTGGAAATGTTATGTTTTCTTCACTCAAAATTCACTCGGAATACCTCGCACAACTTTTCAACGTTATCATCCGGGTACTTTTATCTCTTTTGCAATGCAAAATCCCCATAGACCAAATATATCTTGGGACAGACTATATAAATAAGTATGAATCTGGTTTTGATTTTCATACCGGGTAATTATGATATCTAAAGTGCTTAACTAAAAGAAATATGTAATAATTCTAAAGGACGTTGTTTATTTTTTCTTTCAATTTCACTTTTGAAAAGTTAATTTGTCATGTTAAGTATACTAAATTATTTGTAATGGCCAGCAAACATTTTAAAGTCAGTTGCAATATACAGGACACACATTTTTTTGTTAATATGTAAACAAAGCTTGTGCCATATTTTGGTTTGCATATTTTGTTGAATATACTGGAAATACTTCATTTTCCTTGAATTTTCTTTCTGCAAGTTTACATATGTATCATGAACATGATATTACAGTTTTTAAGTGTTGTCACTTCTAATTTGTTTTAAATAATGTATTTTCTATTTAAACGAAAACAATTAATAAACAATGATATCGTTTATTACTGAAAATTGACATACAATTTCGGCTAAAGCTTTGAAATTAACCTTAGGTAAGCATTGTAAATATTATAATTTGGAAAAGTAAAATTTGAAAATTTAAATTGTGACCATGTGCTCCTTCAAAATTGAAATGTAATAATCTATAAAGAAATGTTTATTCATCAACTCTAATATTCATAAAATCAAAGCAATTCTCATCCATTGTACAGGATCATAGATCAGTAGTCTGTTACATTAGACAAACATGTTTAAATCTAATAAATATTTTACAGATCAATGACACAAGGATAAGTATATATACATGTATAATTATATGTTAGTTTGTACATATATATACAGAGGGCTATGAAAGTCATTGCATGTAGACAACGTGCACTGGATATAAATCATTATACACAAAACTATTAAATATTGTTCATTTAATAATATAAAACAACAATAATGGAAATATGATTAAAAGTAGATCACAGATCATGCATAGCACCAAATCACCTTGTGGTAGCCATTTTGATGGCACAATCAGTTCTTGTTGCATAAATCAGTAAATCAACATTTTGCACAGATAATTATTCCAGGTTAGTTCTGCTAGCTATATGCATCTATTTTAAAAAAGAAACTGTACCGTTTACCGAAAATGCTTTGAAAAATTCGTGATTTAATTAAGTTTATTTCGGCTTCATAGGCTTTAGTTCCTAAATTCTAACTGTGATGATCCTATGATAATCTTCCTTTTGTTCCTATCCTCGTCATCGTGCCTCTTTTTTATTTCCTTGCCATGTCTCAAAATTAACGGTTTACCCCTCCATTCTCATCGTCGCCATCGTTGTTGATGGACCGAGATGGATGTCACGTGACCAATTTTTAAAGCGCGGTTATTCAAATCGATTGTATTTTTCACAACACTTAAAAAAATAAAATATATATTTTTTCTAATTCTCGTATCTTTGATATACGGTTGATTTGGATAGAGTAATTTATGTGTAAGTCCTATCTTCGAACAAGGCTGAAGTTAGGAAGCAAATAGTCAGATATTTTTATTATTCAATTGAGTAGGAGTTATTGTATTCTAAAACGTTTTAAAATTCGGGGCCAGATGTTTGTACATGCAACCAAACAAAAATCATGCAAGGGTCTAAAGTTTCATTTTAATGTCACTTTTAATTCGCATCCGAATATCAGATTATTTTTACATTTATATATGAATATACATACATGTAACTATAAGTATTACATTCTTTTACTAGCATTTAGTTGGAGAGAACATTTCCTAAAGGTAAGACAACAATCTTTTGTCGCAAAGTTGTTCCGTCCTTATTTGTGGGCATTAAATTTCACAGTAGCTTTTCATTGATTGTTTTTCTACATTATAAAAAGGATAAAAAATTATGCATATTTTTAGATACTACACTCTCCATTCTTTGATTAAAACAATGGATTGCTTGAAAATAGAGATTATAGCGACGCTTTTGTGCGTGGCTATATATGCGTTGAGTGCAGACCAACAAAATTCCAGTAACTTTCTCACTAACTATGCCAGACAACAAAACATCTGCGATAAGATTGGATGGGAACCAAAATGTGGAAAAGGTGCCACTGGAAAAGAAGGTAATCTTTAATAAATTTCATAAAACTTTGAAAAATTGTCTTCATTTGTTATAAATTTGAATACCTTTTTTAATTTACTTCAATAGTGTAATTTTTTCATCATTAAAGCACAATATTCTGCATTTATTAATTCATTAAACTTCTTAAGAGATATGTTGACTGAATCTGTGCATTGTCTGGGTTTTTTAAATCAACTTAGTTTTAATCGATATATACATGTATTTGCATATGGCTAATACTAAATGTACATGTAACAAATCGTAACTACATGTACTTACTTTATTTCTTGTAAAAAAAATAATTTTAAACTGTTGATTTATTTAATTATTTCTGGGTCGAAAGCATTTCTCATGATTGTAATAACAAACACCATGAAATTTGTTTTTTTTAAAGACTGCCAAGGAAAAGCTATCGTCTTTCATGCACTTTTGGCTAAAAGACTTAAAAATGTGCCCAAAGATACCATCATCAAGTTTGAAAACGTTGAGATCAACCAAGGAAATGGATATAACCCGGCCACCGGTAAATTTACTGCTCCTGTAGATGGCCTCTATTCGTTTTTATGGACCTACCATATACCCAAATCTGCAGTGTACCTTTTTGGATATGTGAATGGAAAAATAAGAGCAAGAATAGGAAGTATACCATCAAATTGGCAGAATACGTCGGGACATTTTATAGGAAAACTGAAGAAGGGGGACCAATTCTGGATTGAAAGTTTCCATGGTACTGCTCCTTTAATAGTTGAGAATTATACATATTTGTCAGGGTACAAAATTAATGGTTGTTAAAACAAGAATCTGTCAATAAAATATGACTCGCAAGTTTCAATTGGGTTATGTATTTTTCTGCAATGTCGCCTGTCCCAAGATATTTATGCAGCACATTTGGACGATTTTTAATAAAAATACACATCAACCTGTGAAAGAAGTGCAATTGAAATCGGTGAAAGGAAAAATATCCAAGATATCTTCGTTGACATACCATTTTTCACTGAGAAATAGTCACAGAAACGAAAGAAAAACGTATTTTTTACGGAGATTTATAACTGGAAATGTTATGTTTTCTTCACTCAAAATTCACTCGGAATACCTCGCACAACTTTTCAACGTTATCATCCGGGTACTTTTATCTCTTTTGCAATGCAAAATCCCCATAGACCAAATATATCTTGGGACAGACTATATAAATAAGTATGAATCTGGTTTTGATTTTCATACCGGGTAATTATGATATCTAAAGTGCTTAACTAAAAGAAATATGTAATAATTCTAAAGGACGTTGTTTATTTTTTCTTTCAATTTCACTTTTGAAAAGTTAATTTGTCATGTTAAGTATACTAAATTATTTGTAATGGCCAGCAAACATTTTAAAGTCAGTTGCAATATACAGGACACACATTTTTTTGTTAATATGTAAACAAAGCTTGTGCCATATTTTGGTTTGCATATTTTGTTGAATATACTGGAAATACTTCATTTTCCTTGAATTTTCTTTCTGCAAGTTTACATATGTATCATGAACATGATATTACAGTTTTTAAGTGTTGTCACTTCTAATTTGTTTTAAATAATGTATTTTCTATTTAAACGAAAACAATTAATAAACAATGATATCGTTTATTACTGAAAATTGACATACAATTTCGGCTAAAGCTTTGAAATTAACCTTAGGTAAGCATTGTAAATATTATAATTTGGAAAAGTAAAATTTGAAAATTTAAATTGTGACCATGTGCTCCTTCAAAATTGAAATGTAATAATCTATAAAGAAATGTTTATTCATCAACTCTAATATTCATAAAATCAAAGCAATTCTCATCCATTGTACAGGATCATAGATCAGTAGTCTGTTACATTAGACAAACATGTTTAAATCTAATAAATATTTTACAGATCAATGACACAAGGATAAGTATATATACATGTATAATTATATGTTAGTTTGTACATATATATACAGAGGGCTATGAAAGTCATTGCATGTAGACAACGTGCACTGGATATAAATCATTATACACAAAACTATTAAATATTGTTCATTTAATAATATAAAACAACAATAATGGAAATATGATTAAAAGTAGATCACAGATCATGCATAGCACCAAATCACCTTGTGGTAGCCATTTTGATGGCACAATCAGTTCTTGTTGCATAAATCAGTAAATCAACATTTTGCACAGATAATTATTCCAGGTTAGTTCTGCTAGCTATATGCATCTATTTTAAAAAAGAAACTGTACCGTTTACCGAAAATGCTTTGAAAAATTCGTGATTTAATTAAGTTTATTTCGGCTTCATAGGCTTTAGTTCCTAAATTCTAACTGTGATGATCCTATGATAATCTTCCTTTTGTTCCTATCCTCGTCATCGTGCCTCTTTTTTATTTCCTTGCCATGTCTCAAAATTAACGGTTTACCCCTCCATTCTCATCGTCGCCATCGTTGTTGATGGACCGAGATGGATGTCACGTGACCAATTTTTAAAGCGCGGTTATTCAAATCGATTGTATTTTTCACAACACTTAAAAAAATAAAATATATATTTTTTCTAATTCTCGTATCTTTGATATACGGTTGATTTGGATAGAGTAATTTATGTGTAAGTCCTATCTTCGAACAAGGCTGAAGTTAGGAAGCAAATAGTCAGATATTTTTATTATTCAATTGAGTAGGAGTTATTGTATTCTAAAAAGTTTTATAAATTCGTGGCCAGATGTTTGTACATGCAACCAAACAAAAATCATGCAAGGGTCTAAAGTTTCATTTTAATGTCACTTTTAATTCTCATCCGAATATCAGATTATTTTTACATTTATATATAAATATACATACATGTAACTATAAGTATTACATTCTGTTGCTAGCATTTAGTTGGAGAGAACATTTCCTAAAGGTAAGACAACAATCTTTTGTGGCAAAGTTGTTCCGTCCTTATCTGTGGGCATTAAATTTCACAGTAACTTTTCATTACTTGTTTTTCTACATTATAAAAATGATAAAAACTATGCATGTTTTTAGATACTACACCCTCCATTCTTTGATTATAACAATGGATTGCTTGAAAATAGAGTTTATAGCGACGCTTTTGTGCGTGGCTATGTATGCGTCGAGTGCAGACCAACAAAATTCCAGTAACTTTCTCACTAACTATGCCAGACACCAAAACATCTGCGATAAGATTGGATGGGAACCAAAATGTGGAAAAGGTGCCACTGGAAAAGAAGGTAATCTTTAAAAAATTTCTTAAAACTTCGAAAAATTGTCTTCATTTGTTATAAATTTGAATACCTTTTTTAATTGACTTCAATAGTGTAATTTTTTCATCATTAAAGCACAATATTCTGCATTTATTAATTCATTAAATTGCTTTAGAGATATGTTGACTGAATCTGTGCATTGTCTGGGTTTTTTTAAATCAATTTATTTTTAATCGATATATACATGTATTTGCATATGGCTAATACTAAATGTACATGTAACAAATCGTAACTACATGTACTTACTTTATTTCTTGTAAAAAAAAATTTAAAACTGTTGATTTATTTAATTATTTCTGGGTCGAAAGCATTTCTCATGATTGTAATAACAAACACCATGAAATTTGGTTTTTTTTAAGACTGCCAAGGAAAAGCCATCGTCTTTCATGCACTTTTGGCTAAAAGACTTAAAAATGTGCCAAAAGACACCATCATCAAGTTTGAAAACGTTGAGATCAACCAAGGAAATGGATATAACCCGGCCAACGGTAAATTTACTGCTCCTGTAGATGGCCTCTATTCGTTTTTATGGACCTACCATATACCAAAATCCGAAGTGTACCTTTATGGATATGTGAATGGAAAAATAAGAGCGAAGACAGGAAGTCGACCATCAAATTGGCAGAATACGTCGGGACATTTTATAGGAAAACTGAAGAAGGGGGACCAATTCTGGATTGCAAGTTTCCATGGTACCGCTCCTTTAATACACGAGAATTATACATATTTGTCAGGGTACAAAATTAATGGTTGCTAAGACAAGAATCTGTCAATAAAATATGACTTGCAAGTTTCAATTGGGTTATGTATTTTTCTGCAATGTCGCCTGTCCCAAGATATTTATGCAGCACATTTGGACGATTTTTAATAAAAATACACATCTTCCGGTGAAAGGAAAAATATCCACGATATCTTCATTGACATATAATTTTTCACTGAGAAATAGTCACAGAAACGAAACAAAAACGTATTTCTTACGGAGATTTATAACTGGAAATGTTATGTTTTCTTCACTCAAAATTTACTCGGAATACCTCGCACAATTTTTCAAAGTTATCATCCGGGTACTTTTATCTCTTTTGCAATGCAAAATCCCAATAGACCAAATATATCTTGGGACAGACTATATAAATAAGTATGAATCTGGTTTTGATTTACATACCGGGTAATTATGATATCTAAAATGCTTAACTAAAAGAAATATGTAATAATTCTAAAGGACGTTGTTTATTTTTTCTTTCAGTTTTACTTTTGAAAAGTTAATTTGTCATGTTAAGTATACTAAATTATTTGTAATGGCCAGCAAACATTTTAAAGTCAGTTGCAATATACAGGACACACATTTTTTTGTTAATATGTAAACAAAGCTTGTGCCATATTTTGGTTTGCATATTTTGTTGAAAATACTGGAAATACTTCATTTTCCTTGAATTTTCTTTCTGCAAGTTTACATGTGTTTCATGAACATGATATTACAGTTTTTAAGTGTTGTCACTTCTAATTTGTTTTAAATAATGTATTTTCTATTTAAACGAAAACAATTAATAAACAATGATATCGTTTACTACTGAAAATTGACATACAATTTCGGCTAAAACTTTGAAATTAACCTTAGGTAAGCATTGTAAATATTTTAATTTGGAAAACTAAAATTTGAAAATTTAAATTGTGACCATGTGCTCCTTCAAAATTGAAATGTAATAATCTATACAGAAATGTTTATTCATCAACTCTAATATACATAAAATCAAAGCAATTCTCATCCATTGTACAGGATCATAGATCGTAGTCTGTTACATTAGACAAACATGTTTAAATCTAATAAATATTTTACAAATCAATGACACAATGATAAGTATATATACATGTATAATTATATGTTAGTTTGTGCATATATATACAGAGGGCTATGAAAGTCATTGCATGTAGACAACGTGCACTGGATATAAATCATCATACACAAAACTATTAACTTGAATATTGTTCATTTAATAATATAAAACAATAATAATGGAAATATAATTAAAAGCAGATCACAGATAGTAATCATGCATAGCACCAAATCACTTTGTGGTAGCCATTTTGATGGCACAATCAGTTCTTGTTGCATAAATCAGTAAGTCAACATTTTGCACAGATAATTATTCCAGGTTAGTTCTGCTAGCTATATGCATCTATTTTAAAAAAGAAACTGTACCGTTTACCGAAAGAACTTTGAAAAATTCCTGATTTAATTAAGTTTATTTCGGCTTCATAGGCTTTAGTTCCTAAATTCTAACTGTGATGATCCTATGATAATCTTCCTTTTGTTCCTATCCTCGTCATCGTGCCTCTTTTTTATTTCCTTGCCAAGTCTCAAAATTAACGGTTTACCCCTCCATTATCGTCGTCGCCATCGTTGTTGATGGACCGAGATGGATGTCACATGATCAATTTTTAAAGCGCAGTTATTCAAATCGTTTGTATTTTTCACAACACTTAAAAAATAAAATATATATTTTTTTTAATTCTCGTATCTTTGTTATACGGTTGATTTAGATAGAGTAATTTATGTGAAAGTCCTATATTTAAACAAAGCTGAAGTTAGGAAGCAAATAGTCAGATATTTTTATTATTCAATTGAGTAGGCGTTAGGCCTATTGTATTCTAAAAAGTTTTATAAATTCGGAGCCAGATGTTTGTACATGCAACCAAACAAAAATCATGCAAGGGTCTAAAGTTTCATTTTAATGTCACTTTTAATTCGCTTCCGAATATCAGATTATTTTTACATTTATATATAAATATACATACATGTAACTATAAGTATTACATTCTTTTACTAGCATTTAGTTGGAGAGAACATTTCCTAAAGGTAAGACAACAATCTTTTGTGGCAAAGTTGTTCCGTCCTTATCTGTGGGCATTAAATTTCACAGTAACTTTTCATTGAATATTTTTCTACATTATAAAAAGGATAAAAATTATGCATATTTTTAGATACTACACCCTCCATTCTTTGATTATAACAATGGATTGCTTGAAAATAGAGTTTATAGCGACGCTTTTGTGCGTGGCTATGTATGCGTCGAGTGCAGACCAACAAAATTCCAGTAACTTTCTCACTAACTATGCCAGACAACAAAACATCTGCGATAAGATTGGATGGGAACCAAAATGTGGAAAAGGTACCACTGGAAAAGAAGGTAATCTTTAATAAAGAGGTATAGCGCCTTTTCCCATTATTTTGCCTACACCTGTGTTTGGACGGAAAGTACCTGATATTAAAAATAGCTTCAGGTACCTAGCTGTCGCAATATGATTTTCGAAACCTGGATACACTTTATAATGGTGTCTGTAACAACTGATTTGTCATAAATTCGGGAAACTCTGTGTATAGCAGTAGTTGATATTCTGAACCGTGACAAGTTCAAACAAAATGCAATGGATCTAAGTGTAAATAGAGTACATGTATAGTGTTAATGAAGAGATCTGTTTATATTGGCTATGCTCATACTGAGATTGAATTAAACAAGATAATTAAAAAAAAAACACCCAGAAATTAGATAAGTGTAACTTAATCTCTCTTTTCTGTTCATGTTTCAATTTAAGTGGAAAAAAAATCGTTGGATGGATTCGATCCACCGACCACAAAATCAAAAAGACCTCCGCGTTACCACTAGGCCACGCATCTAACATTTTCAGCAGATGCATTTTCAATATATATGGCTATATACATGTTTGTATTAGAAAAGACACTAACTGAAATATTTGTCTAATTTTCAGTACGAAGACCACGTTAAACCAAAATCAATTCAATGTAAACGTGTACTACAATACCTGTAGAACATAATTTTAATCGGATGTCGTTGGTTTACAGTGGTTCAAATAGTCAAATATACAATTTTTCATCGTATACCAACTACTTTCCTATATTTCCCTAACAAAACCTGAATATTTTAATGATGTCGTGTAAGATAATTTAGACTCTTCTAGCATGGAAATTGTCTTATTTGTGTTTCTTTGAATATATTTAAACTAAATATTGAATAATATTAAAAATGTCTGATATTTGCAAAAGTCCTATATTTGAGGCCAAATCGTATATTAAGTGCGCTATACCTCTTTCTTAAAACTTTTGAAAAATTGTCTTCATTTGTTATAAATTTGAATACCTTTTTTAATTTACTTCAATAGTGTAATTTTTTCATCATTAAAGCACAATATTCTGCATTTATTAATTCATTAAACTGCTTTAGAGATATGTTGACTGAATCTGTGCATTGTCTGTTTTTTTTTAATCAACTTATTTTTAATCGGTATATACATGTATTTGCATATGGCTAATACTAAATGTACATGTAACAAATCGTAACTACATGTACTTACTTTATTTCTTGTAAAAAAAAATTAAAACTGTTGATTTATTTAATTATTTCTGGGTCGAAAGCATTTCTCATGATTGTAATAACAAACACCATGAAATTTGGTTTTTTTAAAGACTGCCAAGGAAAAGCCATCGTCTTTCATGCACTTTTGGCTAAAAGACTTAAAAATGTGCCCAAAGACACCATCATCAAGTTTGAAAACGTTGAGATCAACCAAGGAAATGGATATAACCCGGCCACCGGTAAATTTTCTGCTCCTGTAGATGGCCTCTATTCGTTTTTATGGACCTACCATATACCAAAATCCGAAGTGTACCTTTATGGATATGTGAATGGAAAAATAAGAGCAAGCATAGGAAGTATGCCATCAAATTGGCAGAATACGTCGGGACATTTTATAGGAAAACTGAAGAAGGGGGACCAATTCTGGATTGCAAGTTTCCATGGCACCGCTCCTTTAATACACGAGAATTATACATATTTGTCAGGGTATAAAATTAATGGTTGCTAAGACAAGAATCTGTCAATAAAATATGACTTGCAAGTTTCAATTGGGTTATGTATTTTTCTGCAATGTCGCTTGTCCCAAGATATTTATGCAGCACATCAAACTGATTAAAATCAGCTGTTCTGATACGCTACCGCTCGAGCGGTAGCGTATCAGAACAGCTGATTTTAATCAGATTGTGCAGCACATTTGGACGATTTTTAATAAAAATACACATCTACCTGTGAAAGAAGTGCAATTGAAATCGGTGAAAGGAAATATATCCAAGATATCTTCATTAGCATATCCTTTTTCATTGAGAAATGGTCACAGAAACGAAAGAAAAACGTATTTCTTACGGAGATTTATAACTGGAAATGTTATCATGTTTTCTTCACTCAAAATTTACTCGGAATACCTCGCACAATTTTTCAACGATATCATCCGGGTACTTTTATCTCTTTTGCAATGCAAAATCCCCATAGACCAAATATATCTTGGGACAGACTATATAAATAAGTATGAATCTGGTTTTGATATACATACCGGGTAATTATGATATCTAAAATGCTTAACTAAAAGAAATATGTAATAATTCTAAAGGACGTTGTTTATTTTTTCTTTCAGTTTTACTTTTGAAAAGTTAATTTGTCATGTTAAGTATACTAAATTATTTGTAATGGCCAGCAAACATTTTAAAGTCAGTTGCAATATACAGGACACATATTTTTTTTGTTAATATGTAAACAAAGCTTGTGCCATATTTTGGTTTGCATATTTTGTTGAAAATACTGGAAATACTTCATTTTCCTTGAATTTTCTTTCTGCAAGTTTACATATGTATCATGAACATGATATTACAGTTTTTAAGTGTTGTCACTTCTAATTTGTTTTAAATAATGTATTTTCTATTTAAACGAAAACAATTAATAAACAATGATATCGTTTATTACTGAAAATTGACATACAATTTCGGCTAAAGCTTTGAAATTAACCTTAGGTAAGCATTGTAAATATTTTAATTTGGAAAACTAAAATTTGAAAATTTAAATTGTGACCATGTGCTCCTTCAAAATTGAAATGTAATAATCTATAAAGAAATGTTTATTCATCAACTCTAATATTCATGAAATCAAAGCAATTCTCATCCATTGTACAGGATCATAGATCAGTAGTCTGTTACATTAGACAAACATGTTTAAATCTAATAAATATTTTACAGATCAATGACACAAGGATAAGTATATATACATGTATAATTATATGTTAGTTTGTACATATATATACAGAGGGCTATGAAAGTCATTGCATGTAGACAGCGTGCACTGGATATAAATCATTATACACAAAACTATTAAATATTGTTCATTTAATAATATAAAACAATAATAATGGAAATATGATTAAAAGTAGATCACAGATCATGCATAGCACCAAATCAGCTTGTGGTAGCCATTTTGATGGCACAATCAGTTCTTGTTGCATAAATCAGTAAATCAACATTTTTCACAGATAATTATTCCAGGTTAGTTCTGCTAGCTATATGCATCTATTTTAAAAAAGAAACTGTAACGTTTACCGAAAATGCTTTGAAAAATTCGTGATTTAATTAAGTTTATTTCGGCTTCATAGGCTTTAGTTCCTAAATTCTAACTGTGATGATCCTTTGATAATCTTCCTTTTGTTCCTATCCTCGTCATCGTGCCTCTTTTTTATTTCCTTGCCAAGTCTCAAAATTAACGGTTTACCCCTCCATTCTCGTCGTCGCCATCGTTGTTGATGGACCGAGATGGATGTCACGTGACCAATTTTTAAAGCGCGGTTATTCAAATCGTTTGTATTTTTCACAACACTTAAAAAAATAAAATATATATTTTTTCTAATTCTCGTATCTTTGTTATACGGTTGATTTAGATAGATAAATTTATGTGTAAATCCTATCTTCAAACAAAGCTGAAGTTAGGAAGCAAATAGTCAGATATTTTTATTATTCAATTGAGTAGGAGTTATTGTATTCTAAAAAGTTTGATAAATTCGTGGCCAGATGTTTGTACATGCAACCAAACAAAAATCATGCAAGGGTCTAAAGTTTCATTTTAATGTCACTTTTAATTCGCATCCGAATATCAGATTATTTTTACATTTATATATAAATATACATACATGTAACTATAAGTATTACATTCTTTTACTAGCATTTAGTTGGAGAGAACATTTCCTAAAGGTAAGACAACAATCTTTTGTCGCAAAGTTGTTCCGTCCTTATCTGTGGGCATTAAATTTCACAGTAACTTTTCATTGATTGTTTTTCTACATTATAAAAATGATAAAAACTATGCATGTTTTTAGATACTACACCCTCCATTCTTTGATTATAACAATGGATTGCTTGAAAATAGAGTTTATAGCGACGCTTTTGTGCTTGGCTATGTATGCGTCGAGTGCAGACCAACAAAATTCCAGTAACTTTCTCACTAGCTATGCCAGACAACAAAACATCTGCGATAAGATTGGATGGGAACCAAAATGTGGAAAAGGTGCCACTGGAAAAGAAGGTAATCTTTAAAAAATTTCTTTAAACTTTGAAAAATTGTCTTCATTTGTTATAAATTTGAATACCTTTTTTAATTGACTTCAATAGTGTAATTTTTTCATCATTAAAGCACAATATTCTGCATTTATTAATTCATTAAACTGCTAATTAGAGATATGTTGACTGAATCTGTGCATTGTCTGGTTTTTTTTAAATCAATTTATTTAATACTAAATGTACATGTAACAAATCGTAACTACATGTACTTACTTTATTTCTTGTAAAAAAAATAATTTAAAACTGTTGATTTATTTAATTATTTCTGGGTCGAAAGCATTTCTCATGATTGTAATGACAAACATCATGAAATTTGGTTTTTTTAAAGACTGCCAAGGAAAAGCCATCGTCTTTCATGCACTTTTGTCTAAACGACTTACCAACGTGCCCAGACACACCATCATCAAGTTTGAAAACGTTGAGGTCAACCAAGGAAATGGATATAACCCGGCCACCGGTAAATTTACAGCTCCTGTAGATGGCCTCTATTCGTTTTTATGGACCTACCATATAAAATCCGAAGTGTACCTTTATGGATATGTGAATGGAAAAATCAGAGCAAAAATAGGAAGTTCTAGTACATCAAATTGGCAGAATACGTCGGGTCATTTTATAGGAAAACTGAAGAAGGGGGACCAATTCTGGATTGCAAGTTTCTATGGCACCGCTCCTTTAATACACGAGAATTTTACATATTTGTCAGGGTACAAAATTAATGGTTGTTAAGACAAAAATCTGTCAATAAAATATGACTTGCAAGTTTCAATTGGGTTATGTATTTTATTTCTGCAATATCGCCTTCTTTATATCCCGCATGAATCATCTTATTGTTATGTTTGTCCCAAGATATTTATACAGCATATTTGGGCGATCTTTAATAAAAATACACATCTACCTGTGAAAGAAGTGCAATTGAAATCGGTGAAAGGAAAAATATCCAACTTGAAGGTATCTTCATTGACATGTCATTTTTTTACTCAGAAAAGTTCACAGAAAGAAAACATATTTCTTACGGAGATTTATAACTAAAAATGTTATCTTTTCTTCATTTAAATTCACTCGAATAGCTGGCACAATTTTTCAACGTTATCATCCGGGTACTTTTATCTGTTTTGCAATGCAAAATCAATCCCCATAGACCTTTTTATTTTTAGCCTTGTATTTGAAACCTGACAAGCTACAAAGGGCATTTCAAAGGGGAAATATTGAGATTTTTTTAAACTATTGAATGAACATCATTTTAACCCACATGTACTAGTATTTATAAATATAAAACAATGGAAGAAAATGTGCAGCATAAATATCTTGGGAGAGACTATATACATAAATATTTTAAAGTCAGTTGCGATATACAGAACACATATTTCTTTGTTAATATGTAAACAAAGCTTGCGCCATGTTTTGTTTGCATATTTTGTTGAAAATACTGGAAATACTTCATTTTCGTTGGATTTTCTCTCTGCAAGTTTACAATAATGAGTATGTATCATGAAGATAATTTTACAAAATTTTGCAAAAGCCTTGTCTTCAAAACAAAGAATTGTGAGCTCTTTATGTCGTTTATTACTGAAAATTGACAACTGGCATTGCAATTTTGGCTAAACCTTAGAATTAAATGAACCTTAGGTATTAGGCATTGTAAATGTAAATTTTATATATTGGAAAGGTAAAATCTGAAGAAAAAAATTGTGACCATGCTCCTTTAAAATAGAAAATTTTTTAATGTGATAATCTATAAAGAAATGTTTATTCATCAGCTCTAATATTCATAAAATCAAAGCAATCCTCATCCATTGTACAGGATCATAGATCAGTAGTATGTTACATTAGACAAACATGTTTAAATCTAATAAATATTTTACAGATCAATGACACAAGGATAAGTATATATACATGTATAATTATATGTTTGTTTGTGCATATATAAATATACAGAGGGCTATGAAAGTCATTGCATGTAGACAACGTGCACTGGATATAAATCATTATACACAAAACTGTGTATATTAAATATTGTTCATTTAATAATATAAAACGATAATAATGGAAATATGATTAAAAGTAGATCACAGATAGTAATCATGCATAGCACCAAATCAGCTTGTGGTAGCCATTTTGATGGCACAATCAGTTCTTGTTGCATAAATCAATAAGTCAACATTTTGCCCAGATAATTATTCCGGGTTAGTTCTGCTAGCTATATCAGTCTTGAACTGGTCCCCATATCAGCTGAACTTTAGCTGGTCCTGAAAACACAGTATGGATTTGACTGGTTCCTTGTCCTAGTTAAGCTGATCCTGGGTATTCAATCAAACAGGCTGCACCCATACCAGTCCCCATGCACATGGAGACAACACCAAACGCCCTACAAATGGTTGTCACATAATATTACCCAGCATTGAATGCACAGGCAGTTCTGTTGCATGTTATTATGTGAAATTTCATATGAATAGATGACTTTTTTGTTGGAAATGAAAGTTTGTGAATTCAAATGAAATGCAGTGTTTGAAATGTGCATATCATAAATGTTATATGACTGTGGAATCTAGCATTTAAAATTTGAACTCATGTCAGTTTCAAACATTAGTAAATTTCATACGAAATTTATATGACCTGAAATGTACATAAAAACTTAAGATGAGTCAACGTAAATGCTCTTGTCATAGAGTTTAAATAGAGATAATTTGAGACATTAAAATTCACCCAGTCTTAAAATCGACTGCTTACAAACAGAACGAAAGGGGCAAATATAAAAATTAGGGGCAAAAATTTCCCTGTATAGTTAAAGGAATTATATTTTCCAAAGATTTCAACATGTGAAATCCTTAAGGGAAGTACAATTACAAGCATATGTATTAATCTTATGCAAAAATTCTTATCTTTTCCCCGTTTAGTCTCACCCTTCTTACCTTTTTCCTCGTCTTTCCAACTCGTGCAGTAGCGTCGCTATTTGTCTGGCTCCTGTGCATCCTAGTGGATGACCAAGAGCAATGGCTCCACCCAGGGGATTTACTTTCTCTGATGGAATGCCCAGTTTTTTGACTGTGTAATAAGCCTGGCTGGCAAATGCCTCATTGATTTCAAAAACATCTATGTCATCAATGGTAAGGCCTGCAATGTTTGGAAGTACAGAAAACTAGTTAATCTTTAAGATAAAATCAATTAAGCAGGCTTCCTTTAAATATTGTAAATATGCCTATAATTAACTACTAGCACTTTTTCTGACATAGAGATCTATCAAGAGGCAAAATGGGGGAAAACACATTCAAGTGAACTGTACATTTTTTGGTTTATTTATCCAAAATAAATGTCTATGACAGTCATATTTGTGGGGTTTTTTTTAAAATTTTTGATGAGTATGTGATAATGTACATCATGTAGAAAGTTAAAAGTCATGTCCATAAACATATTGCATATGTTTGTTAATTACAGTTGTGGAGATCATATATCATAGAATACACTAAACTGAAACTGATTATATACAAGTACATGCTTTTGAATACATCTGAATGAATTAATATAACACCTTCATATTTTTGCGATGTTTACATATGTTAAAAAAATAATGCACCTTTCAATCAGACAAATTTATTAAATACTTCTATCATGAAATAGATTTTCCTAAAGAATACATGGATATGTTATACCTGTCTTTTTCAATAGTTCTGGAATGGCCACCGCCGGTCCGATTCCCATGATGTCTGGGGGGCACCCTACTACAGCGTACCCCCGGACCACCCCGAATACCCTCAGCCCCCTCCTGGCAGCCTCTGATCTGCGGGCCATAAGAACCGCTGCTGCTCCATCACTAACTTGGCTGGAGTTTCCTACACAACACGATATACATTGTGACAGTCCATAGCATTGGTTATTCTCAATATGTATTACTATGTACTTAACTGTTAACAGGGGACAACAAAATTTTCCATTGTGAATTTACAAATTATGACCATGCATGAGCATATAGTCAGGTACATTAAGTTAAGATTTACCAGCAGTGGTAGACCCGCCCTCTTTGAATGCAGGCTTTAGTTTCAGCAGTTTTTCTAGGGTTGTTGGTCTCACTCCTTCATCTTTCGACACCTAGTAAGAACAAACATTCTGAGTTTATGTATAGCATGAAAATATAATCTTTTCCTAAAAGAATCCAGAGAGAAGTAGTGAAAAATCATTGTTACAGTTACATTATGTACTAGAAGATAACAAGATGAAAAGTCAGGAAACCTAGTAATCTATAATCAAATCTAGTTTCATTTGTAGTGGACTATAAAATATCCCAGTTAAAGTTAAAAAATTTTATCACTGTCTTTTTTTTAAAAATGGAAAATAATTAGAATGTGTTCAAAATGAAAGCATAAAAAAACCTACAAGTATGTCTGACAGTCTTAATGAGGATTCATACACATATATTAAACATATACTAGGTGTCACATACTGTGACTGTGTGCTCGTTTCCATCCTTGTCCGTGACTTTGGTGGTGACAGGAGTTATCTCCTTATTAAACGCACCAGTCTGCTGGGCCTTGCCAGCTCTGTCAACATTTTGTATGAAAATTAATAATAAATACTGTATAACAAGCATTATAGCATGCAAAATACATATCTGTAAGATTGGCAAAAAATGTCTGCTCCCCCATGTTAAAAGCCTGTCGTTAATTTCTGTATATAAAGGGAGATAAATAAAAGTTTGGTTGCAGAAATAAATTGTCACAGATATCAACTCTGGACAACTCAAGTCATTTAGAAATAAAAATTAACAGTAAGGCCAAGTTTAACCTGCCATGACAGTTTATGTAATAAGGTTGACATTGACCTTTGACATTTGACCCCTGGTACTAACCTTTGTTGTGACAACAAGGCAAATTTGTCCTGCTCTTCTCTTGTGATTCCAAACTTTTCTGCAACATTCTCTGACGTCATTCTAAAATAAACATGATTAAAGAAATCCACAGGTTAAATTTTGAACATTTTGTCCATTCATATATGTGTGTCAAATAGCAGAATTATAATATTACTTGTATATCATGTTTGATTAAAAGAATCCATATTGATGGTACATGACTATTTTACATTATTACCTAATCAAAGGGATTTTGTTGTTTTATTACAAATAAAATATTTGCGTCTGTTTTGAACTGCCAGTCAATAGACTTTCGATCTATTGGACTGCCGGTCAATAGACTGGGATCTATTGGACCGCCGGTCAATAGACTGCGATCTATTGGACCGGCAACGTATTTCAGAACGCGGGTATGTTAATGTTACATCCTTTCGATAGTTCTCAGGGAATGTATATTCCTTTACATAGACGCTGTTTTTAGTACCTGGTGAAACCAAATTCAATGTTATCAAAATGGAGTATCAAATAATCAACAGTTTTAAAGCTTTATATAAGGCAAAAGACTATTTAAAATCTAATGGGTTGAAGACCCCCCTTCTTTGTGTAAACTAATATTAAATTGAGATGTTGTAATGCATGCAACAGGTTTTGTGCATGTAAAAGATGAAAAAAAAATCTGAGTATATTGCATTATGGCATGAAAACCATCTGCAATATGCAAATGGTAAACCACGAAAACTAAAAAAGGAATTAGGTAATAAAACAATTATTTAATGCTTGAACGGCCGAGGGCAATAGATCATACTGAGCTGTTCCCTGCACCTTGGGAAAAATATTCTGGTCTATTGACTGCTCAAGCATTAAATAATTGTATACTATACAACAGAAGAGAGCTTGTCTGGCTATTCTTACATGTATTATAGATACATAAATCATACATGGTTACATCTGACACTTATCCTATTAGCATATCTTGCTAACCATTATTACATTACAAATATCATTAGATTACACTTACCCCATTGGGATGAGAACTTGTCTGGCAAGGTCATGTTCAAACACAGAGGGGTTGATGGGGGCCAAGGAACTTGTATTCCTGTGCATGCTCATAGATTCTACCCTGGAAAAGAGAAACAATACTAGACTGATGTAACTTTCCACAATAGTTCGAGTCTGACCATTAAGGAGCAGGAAGGGGTGGGGGGTGGGTGGGGGGTGATGGCATTTAATCACTTGGAAAATGCAGAGTATTAAGGGCCAGTTTGTGAAATGTGAAATGTATGTACATACCCTGCTCCTATTCCTAAATCAATCTGGCCCGTTTTAATGGCACCTAAAATACACATACAAAAAAGTTAGCGAAATAGTGCACAATAGAGAGTCAGATATAATGAAATATTCAAGGAAATTCATTTATTAAATAGACTAGTATTCTATTATATTAGATTTTCAGGTGATTATTGTACATTTGGTTTTCTCTTTGTTTCTAAATTATATAGACATTTCAAATGATTAATTATGATTGAATGGTAAAATGCAAGACAGAGTTAATTGTTTCAAATTCTTTCACCTTAGAAAGACAAAGTATATATTGTTTGAGTTCTTATACGGTCCAGTTTCCTCACCTGCTATAGTCATACAGGCCTGCAGTCCTGAGGAACACTGTCTATTAACAGAGTGAATGGGCGTAGTTTCTGGAATCCCACTGTGTGAAAAGGAAATATTAGATTCAATATCAATCTCTGTTGAAAAGTAGGGCAAAAAATCACATACATATACCTGAAAAACATCTTTTAATCATGTGAAAGAAAAATTTGCAAGAATTCTTATGCCTTGTTTTCATCAGAGCATATGAAATCTCTGACCCAGAAAATGTTGTAGAGTAAAAAAAACTATAGTCACCTGAAGAATTGTCCGGTTCTGGCAGACACAGCTGGCCTTGGATCTCCAACATTACCTGGATAAAATACACAGGTATACAGTGAGATTAAGTTTTACAATTTATAGCATGTCGAGCCCTACATATACTATTTAAGAACTCTTAGTGTCCTAAGGTGCTTCTTCAATATCCATCTGTATACAGTTAAATTTACAACCACCTAAAGTAAGCCCGTTTAATGTTAAAAAAAATTTATCACAGTCGTATAGAAAGTTCTTCTTACTTAAAAGCATACAAACGTGTCTTCTCTAATTAATAAATAAAAGAAATGTTTGAACAAATTATTTAACATCCAGGTGCTACATTATTCATGCCCAAAACTATTTATCATAATCAGTCGGGCTGTGGAGTTACATGTTAGTCTTACGGTAAGCTTCATAGATGAATGGAAACTGGCATGTACTTACATGTATAATTTCAATCTTCATAAAAATACTGACCAACACAAATGTCTTGTACATCTGCTGGAGCAACCTTGGCCTCTTGTAGAACAGCCTGGAACACTGGGACTAGCAAATCATCCGTAAACGTATCCTACAAATAGAATATCAGGGTTAACAAATCATCACAGTTTTTATCAAAATAATGTACCATTGTTAAGATCGTTTAAACCCAGAATATCGTTTATCCTTTCCTATACCATAACCTATCCTGCATCAATACTATATCAGCCGTGTTTCCTGTCGCATCGTTTATCGTCTTAAAAAAAACTATACCTTGAAGGAACCCCTGCCTCCTTTGGCGATCGGCGTACGGCGAGCAGACACAATGACAACGTCGTCTGGACTGTCAGAGAATTTTCTGGTCGAGGCCTCTTTGGTTACCAATCTAGATGCCTCGTTACTTATGCCTGTTCCTGAGAGATGGCTGAAAGTAACACGTAGCCTCTCCATTTTGCAAACACCTGGAATCTGGGACGAACGGTTCAATTTCTAGATCATAGTGATAAGTCTAGTTTATGAACTTTCACTTTATCATCGTCGTCACAGGGTCCAACTTACTTCAGAATGTCGAGCCCGATGTTTCTCATACACCATAAAATCAAAGTACTGAAAAGCTTTGCGCGTTTCACACCATGTCGTTAGTATATACATGTATATACGTCCCTGATGATAACCTGAGTGTTTTGAACAAATTTTTAAAATGTCATGAAAATTAGATCCCTTGGTCCTTTAGTATATCAAAATGGACAAATATTCTTTTAACAGTATTTATTTTTTTTAAAGATATTTTAAAACCAATAAATTTAAGTCCTTTCTTTGGTGATCCATTACTCTATTACTGAGCAATAACACGCATACACATAGCACTTGAAAATAATAAGATAAGCGTGTTTCTCTCTCTCTCTATCTCTCTCTCTCTCTTAATAATATTTTTCAATTTCCATTTTTTTTACATTAAATTATTGGGAGAAAACCTGATGTGAAACAAATTACATGTAATACTCTCAAATTTTACTCTTACGTTACAGTAAAAGGTATATTTTCTTTTAACGTTAGATACGTACTGGGGATACCTTATTTTACGCGAGTACTGAATTCTACGTACGATACCGCTGTTTTGCATCACATCGCAAAACTATATTAATTCGCCAAATTCGAATTTTTATCATTGGTTCATTTTGTTTACATCTTTCCGAAAAATAAGAGCGAGTTTCTAAAATCAGCAAGATTATGGTTATCGTGATTTTACGCGGATATATAATGTTTCACACATGAAAAAAAAATCCCAGAATGCAACAAATCACTAGATGTGAACAGAAAATTTAATACGGATTATATGCTGGTACACAATGCATGTATGGGGGGGGGGGGGGGGGGGAGAGACGATTGTGTTTGTCCGGGTGGTGATGGGGTGAATTTCCAAACCTATTTCCGATAATTTTTCTATTGAATTAAAAAAAATATAATTTCCCATGCAGAAAGAGTTAAGTTCGGCACCACCCCCTATATCCGCGCATAATTATGTATATACATGTATATGTACTTGTACATGTCCTGTAAAATAATTATGCTTAGATGAAAGCAATATTCGCTACTACCGCCTAGTACATGTACGCAGATTAAAGGTGTGCTTATATGTCTTCTGCATATATAACAAAACAAGGAAATGTACCGACAGATAAACAAAATAAACTGAAAAAGAAATGCTACTAATTTGTTGGCCAATTAAAAGGACATAATGAACAAATGATAATACCTTTTGTGTTGAAATGAGTAAATCATATGTTGTCGTCAGAAGCATTTTCTACGCTAAATATTTGCATTGATGAATAAGGATCTAACAATGGCATTTCTGTATTACATGTATACAGTGCACTTATTTTAAATTCTGAAACCTAAGAAGATGGATTATGAAATAATTGTGCCATTGCTATTCAGTATTTCACATTTTACAGGTAAGTTTCTTCTTTCTTTCTTTCTTTCTTTCTTTCTTTCTTTCTTTCTTTCTTTCTTTCTTTCTTTCTTTCACATTTTACGGGTTAAGTTCTTTCTTTTTTTTTAAGTAATACAAATATAACTCGTGAAATAATCCTGCATTGCTTTTTAGTATATTACAAGTACAAGGTATTTGTAGGCATTTTTTTAGAATCCTTTTCTATTTGAGTAAGTAAAAAAAACTAAAATGACGCGACATGTATGACTTCACAATTGGAAGGAAGAAAATATTCTGTTTTAAACGAAAAAAAACTGTTTCCCAAATTTCTACATACCTTCTTTAATCTACATTTTTTTCAGCCTGTAGGCCGACTTATCATAACACGTACACGTATATATAATAATTATATTATACTTTTATAATCAATATATTTTTTAAAGATAATTCCTCCAGTATCTTTCTAATTAAAATTGTTCAACGTGTATTACATGTATTTTTCCAGGATTTTCACATGCTCAGTGCCCCTTGGGTAACTACGGATCAACCTGTGAACTTAAGTGTGGTCAATGCGCCAGGGACGGGTCATGTTATCAGATAACTGGGTCATGTGTCAGTGGTTGTAATCCGGGGTATACCGGGTCAAAGTGCGATGGGGCGTGTCCCTAAACATGTGGGGGTGACGGAAGTTGTTTCCAGTACCCCCCATACTGCAGAAATGGATGTCAGGCTGGCTATACAGGCTTAAGGTGCGATCAAGTAACCATCTCTACCTGTCCCCTCAACTGTTTGGAGCCCTGTGGTACTTATGATTGTCCGAGCGGGTGTCTGCCTGGGTACTATGGTTTTGATTGTAGTGTTCGATGCAGCTGTTCGTCAGGGGTCGCTTGTGAGCAGATCTCTGGGGTCTGTGAGATAACAACGCACAAGAGTTCTCCATCAGTACTAACAAGTAGTACAATAAAGTCTGTGTCAGCTGATACAACGACAAATGGGACAACAGAGAAACCTGGAGAATCAAAGAAAATGATAACAAATACTGCAACAACAGGAAAAACGACAGCAACAACTGAAGCAAAAGAGAAACCAACGGCAACAAGAGGGGGATTGAAGGAAACAATACCAACAACTGGAACAACAGAAAGAACAGAAACAACAACTGGAGCAACAGTGAAAATAATAGCAACAACTGGAACAACAGGGACAACAGTAGCAACAACTGAAGCATCAGAGAAAGCAATTATGACAGCAACATCTAGAGCATCATCAATGCCTGCAAAAACTACAACTCAAGCAACTTATGGGACATATATCGTCATTCATTACGTTGACGAAAGTGGTGTTGTTGTTGCTAACAATTCTGAAACAACAACATTGTCAATCATGCCATCAGGTAAAAGAGGTTTTATTTTCTAAGTACACCATGGCAAAAAAAAATCTTTCTACATGCAGACAGCAATACATTGTATCAGTTAATTAAAAAAAAAATACATATTCACATTTTCTAATGAAATATCATACCGTCAATATACATGTACGACATAGAATCCAGAGTTTAACTTAACGGACTTTTTATCATAATTTTAGAATCTCTGTCGTTTTACACCACTGCTTTCTGGGTACCTGTTGCACTATTGAGTCTCGTTATGGCAATGGGCTGTATCAGAACAATTTGGAAACTGTATGCTAGGTAAAAAGTGACGAAAATTATTTTTGCATGTTAGGATGAAACCTTTCTAATGAAAAGAAATAATTATATATCTATTTCAATGATGTAATTTCAGGAAACGCAAGAACAACATATCTTCCTACGAAAGTCGGTTCGTTTTATCTGAAGGTAAAATGTTTATTTCGAACCCCCTAGATCCTTTAAACCCCCTCTCTCGTCCCCACAAGACAAATATAATTTATATATAAGACTACATGTCTGTCTATTTTTCCTTTGACAAGAATAACTACATGTACATATAATTTGTCATTTGATATTGGCATATTGCAAACATTAAATCAATACAGACGAAATTGTTATCCACATACAGAATACACACATTTACAAACTTAATTTGATTCCCGACCACAACCACCCCCTGCCCTCCCAATTAAGTTTTCACAGCTGTGCAAGATCACGAAGATATACATGTATGACCACATGAATTATTAAGTATCCATGTAATCGAATACCATTTTCTAATTTGATAATTTATTACAGAAATTAACGTGGCTTATGACCGACTTAACGAGCCAGATAATATCTATATTGAGCTGGAACGAATGCCAACGATTACCTAATTTTCGTATGTGTCTTTATTCTTTTTCTATGAATTTATTTTTTATTAATTATTTCGAAAATTCCAAAAAAAGAATGATTGTTTTCATCATTGTTAACCTTTTTAATTTTTTAAAAGGATCTATAACTGCTGTACCTTTCATTGTTTTTTTTCCTCCTCATTTTTTCAGAAATATATATACAGTGTATACATTTTTTTTATTGTTAAATTCAGAGACAACAGAGGAGGCAGTCAATATTACTCCACGGTAGCATCTCTCCGGGATCATGCTAAATTTAGATCAGACAATCGTGCCTTGGCGGATCAAGTGATTTTGGAGGAGGGGGTTATCCCTGATGGTCAGCCCCAGAGGGTTTCAGAGGCCCACTCGTACCTTTATCTCATACCTTGACCAAATCTCTAAAAATAGCACCGAAATAATAACAACAACCGACATGGAAGACTTTCGGCTTTTTTAACATACATGTACAATGATCATGTGTACAATTAATATCTAAAAATGTTTTTTTACACACTTGAATGCATGTTGCTGATAAAAGTGTTTCTTCTTTTTTTTGTGTAGATGGAATGATTGATATTTTTTATATGGGAAAATCACTATGCATTGTTTAGGGCACACAAATGAAAAGAGGCAGTAATTACTGTAGTATTAGCAGATTTCTAGTAAATACATGTAAATATACATGTGTATAATTTGATCGAAAACCCCTGTCACACCGGAGCTGCGTCCTCACGCCGATCCCGCTTCGTCCTTAAATGATATAAAACGCCAAAGTAAACGCAGTAGAGTCTCCTACAGCGCTTTAACAACGCAGCGGCATCTTCGTCCATCGCGGTGGGATCGCCTTGAACATTTTAGAACGCCATGCGACGGCGCGCACTTTGAACATGCACAAAGTGCGCGCCGTGGCTTTGCATTGCGTTCTGATAAACACGCCGTATAAGCGTAGTGAGGTCGCCGTGACAGCGCCGTAAGATCTCCAACAGCGCCACGATCGAGAGCTCCGTCGGCACGCTCAAGGAACGCAGCTAATCGCAGTGAAGACGCCGTGATAAGTCAATTGCGCTTGCACGGAGACCTCACGGAGTCCTTTGGGATCTCACCGCGTCTCTATCGCGCTCTCACTGCGCATCCACAGCGTTTGAATAAGTTGTTTTCATTTGCATGCGTTCACACAGCGATCCCAAAGAACTGTTGCTGCGTTCATCGCGCTCTCGTGACGTTTTTTTCCTGCGTTTATACCGCGCTCCCACGGCGTTTCTAGTGAGTTGTCATCAAGAACACAAAAACTCAAACAATGACTGTTGTACAATAGCAAGCGATGTAATAATTTTCAATATGGATGTGATGACTATGTAAAATGTAACATTTGCTAATATTCCAAGACCTATCAATGGACGTAGATGGAATTCATGCCATTTGTTTCTGATGTTTTCTCATCTTTTCTAACAACTAATAACGGATCTTTTTTGTAGACCTGACTACTAAGAGTTTTGTCGGCTAGTCCTTCACAAATGGTAAAAAGTTGTTATGTTTCAATAACAATGATTGTACCTTTTCATAAAATCAAAACATTTTTTAATCATTTATTTACTACTTGTTTGTTTCCCATACAATTGTACAAATTAATATTAACCTACCAAGAAGTAAACAACGTCTTGTGCACGCAGTCAGCGCGCAGAGCACGCCGTGGACGCGCGGTAAAAACTCCTACCACGTCATGAGCGCTCGGTCGACCCTCAGCGAGAGCGCAGTCAATCGCCAAATACAACTCTGTAGAAACGCAGTTACACGCCGTGGGAGCTCCGTAAGAACGCCTCGGTCGCCGTCAGGACGCCGTGACATCTCCACTTGTAAAATTTTTAAGTAAAACTGTACATTTTTTCTGAATTTTCCTTGCGATCCTACGGCGATTCCATGAATTTTACAACGCCGTGAACACGCTGTGGGGACGCAGCCTTAAACAGATCTCTTGACGTGTAAAAATGCTGGATGCACATTTATATTATTATATTTACGTCTACCGAGTATGATTCTCTCTATTTCTTAAGGAAACTGGTAGTTAATTCATAGCTCTATAGAAACAGAGGGACTTCAATATACACGCCCCTTTTATGGACAGCATGGGCGAAACCTACAGCGACCCAAGAAAAATCACGGACTGCACGAGATAATCACGATGATGTCAGACTCAAATTCCCATAGAAGACGATTTGGCTATTTCTTTTTGCTAACGCAGCGATATACATTAAGATTAACTAAGTGAATTTTACGTACTTCTTACGATCAGTGTATTAATTTGTTAAAAGAAAGATGTAATTATTTAAACGATTAAATGGTTTCTTTGATGATTCATGCTGGATATGAAAGTAGCGATCATTGCAAAAAACGTCGCCACCTTCATAACCCACATTAATCACCAAAGAAAGCATTTTATTGTTTAAATATATAAACATGTCCCCATTTGTGACTTTTAATTTACATGTATATACATGTGCATGTATGTATTTAATAAACATATTTCCGGAGGGAACAGTTTTCATCCTGGACTGACAAAAATGATTAATGCCCGAACTTCCAAATTATTTACTGTGGTCAGTTCCAGGACTTCAAGGACAAATCACTATAAATGTTGTATTGAAATGAGTAATTCGTGATAACATGCGGTCGGAAGGAACTTTTTTACATGTATGATATCAAATACATGTAGCTGATGAATTAGGATATGATAACGACATTTCTGCTTAACAAACAGTGTACATGTACTTCATATTCTGAAATCTGAAAAAGATGAATCGTAAAATGAGCGTGCATTTGCTCTTTTGTATTTTATATTTAACAGGTAAGTAGATTTCTTTTTTTTTCTTTCTTTCTTTCTTTTTGTATCTTTTTGAATCTATAACAGCGTCTCAAATCTTCTAAAACCATTACCGGCTAATTTCTCATTGAGTTCCATTTTCTTCGAATGAATTTTTTTTTATCAATAAAGATTCTTTAGTCGTCCCGCTATCTGACTATAAATTTACGTTAGTGTCACGGTGTAAAATTCCAGCATTAGGACTATTTTTAATCAATGTGTAAATTAATTCTTTCGGACGTCGTTTTAATTGCTACCAAAACCGTTCATCTATTTCCACGCTGCTTTATAAACGTCCTAAATTCCTCACAGCCTAAATCCCACCTGAGACACAGTCAAAGATGGACAGCTGATGTTTTAATTGACTTCTGTGTATGTTTACCGACACTTCATTTTTCATCTTAATCCCTTTATGTACATGCTGCTAAAATGACACAAGTTACTCAATAGCTGTTTGATAATTAATCTCCCTACATCTGAACGTATTATGTTATTTCATTGTTCACTATTATTAAATGATTTTAAACTATCGTCAGTTGGAATCAAGCCTAGAACTGGAGCAACACTAAAAACAAATGCAACAACTGAAGCAACAACGAGAACAATAATAACAACTGAAGCAACACATAAAACAACTGCAAGAACTGAAGCAACAACGAAGACGATAACAACAACTGAAGCAACACATAAGGCAATTGCAACAACTGAAGCAACAACGAAAACAATAACAAGAACTGAAGCATTAGAGAAAACGGTAGTATCAACTGTAGCAACAGAAAAAATAATAACAGCAACCGGAGCAACAGCGAGAACATTAGCAACCACTAACGCATTAAAGAAAACAATACCAATATCGAAGGCAACAGTCCAGACAACAACAAATGAAACAACAGAAAAAACAACAGCAACATCAGTAGCAACAACTTTGGCAGCAGAGATAGAAACATCTGGAACAACATTAACAAGCGCGATTGTGTGTCAAGCTACGGTCCAGAGTAAGCGTTTAACAAAATATAATATTCAAATGTTGCATGCGCCCCGCATTCCTTTTTTGTATATACCGTAAATGTATAATGTAAATGTATTACCTACAAACTCACCAGTTGAAGTGATATAATATTTGATTTTTCTCGATTTCTTCACCTGTTGATCGGCAATCGACAGTCAATAAAAAAAATTGAACGATGGTGTGAAAGAACGAGAGTGCAAGGGGGTACATGTATGTACATTCTCTGATACGTTGTTGTTCTGTCCGTGCATGATTTAGTCTTGACCAGCAGTCTATCAGCGGTAAGCTGAATCCACCAATAAAAAAGTTTGTGCGTAAAATTCAGGTGTTGTTTATGAATGACGTAGCTGATAGAGTTGAACGCGACGCAATCAAAAAAATCCAACCAAATCGGTTCTAATAATATTTCAATTGAAACCAGCGTCATTTTTGTCTTTTTTTTGACGCAAGATCTATAACTATGTTCTTCTGAAAGTCCAAGGCTTTGTTAAAATGGTTCTAAGTGGCTTAGTTAAAACTAGTGCGTTTTTTTTTTATTTTAGGATCTCTGTCGTTTTACGTCGCGGTTTTCTGGGTACCTATTGCTGTACTGAGCCTCGTTATGGTAATAGCCGGTATTAGAACAATTTGGCGACTACACGATAGGTAAGGTGTAAATGAAATTATATTTGTGGTCTCCATGGAATTGAAGCCTTTCTTGTGGAGAGAAAGAGTTTTATACCTCATCCAATGATATAATTTCAGGAAAAGGAAGGCAACGTTGCCTTTCTATGAAACCTATGAAAGTCGGTTCGTTTTATCCGAAGGTAAAGTTTTTTTTAACCCCCCCCCTCCCCCCAATCTCCTAGACCAATATCAAGCTGCATGTCTGTCTATTTAATTTGACTCGGACTAGAATGACTATAATTTTGATTTGATTTTGCAAATATTGAACATGAGCAGGCGAAGATTGTGTTTTTCGTTTCAAATTTCCACATATTAATCATATGTACAAACAAATGATTGGTCCGCGACAATCTCCCCTTCCTCCAAAAATGTAAAAAAAAAAAAAAGAAAGAAAAAAAAGCTGTGCAAGATCACGGCGATATATAATTGATACATGCATCCATAACCATATAGATTATTGAATGCCAAGTGACTTAATTGATAATGACTTGTATTTACAGGAGATAACGTGGCTTATGATAAAATTAACGAACCAGAGAATGTTTATCTGGAGTTGAATGGAATGTCTACGACTGCTTCATCTTCGTATGTGTATATGAATTTTTTTTCTATGAAGTTCTTTTTAATATATAACAAGAAATATGTTTTTAATTTTAAAAAAATAAAATTTTAAAAAGGACTCTATTTACCATAACTTTCATTGGTTTTTATTTTCAAAATTGAATTTTCTTTAAATTCAGAACTGACGGAGAAGGCAATCAATATTACTCTACAGTAAGATCTATCCGGGATCATGCTAAATTTAGATCAGACAATCGTGCCTTGGCGGATCCAGCTTCTTCGAGGGAGGGGATAATCTCCGATGGTCAGCCACAGAGGGTTTCAGAGGCCCACGCGTACCTTTACCTCATACCTTGACCTAATTTTAAGAAACAACACCAAAACATTAACTATCATAGAAGACTCTGTTTTTTAACCTACATATGCACAATCAATACTGATACATTTGTATTTGTATATATACACACTTTTATGTTGCTGATATACAGCTACGTGTAAGAGAGAAACAAAGAGTTTGATAATCCTTTTTTTTCTTTTCTTTTTTTTGTGTATGGATGGAATGATTTACTTTTTAATAGTAGAGAAAAATCATATATTGTTTTTGGCACAAGAATTGTAGAAACAAAATTTGCTTTTTTTATTTAATAGATTACATACATGTAGTAATACATGAATATGTTGATCTAAGCATTTCTTTTATTAAAATACTGGATGCTCAATACTAGTATACTACTGTATACTGTATAAATTTCTGTACTTTTAAAATTGTTGGAAATATATATTAGATATTCTTAAACAAATAAACATTGACTTACATCGTCAAAGTTAAAATTGGCGGAAGGATTGAGGTAGATAAACAGTATTTAAGGAAATATGACCGAAAAAAAACCCGGTTGGCGATACCTCTCGTGGTGTCTACGTATAAGCGCAAAACATCCTGTGCCTTAAAAGATAAGGCCATTATTATTCATTTATGATTGATGTAAAGCAGAACATCCTCTCGGTAAGAATAATATATACACATGTAAGTTGTTGCGGGTTAATTATTTTGACTCATGATTTCATTTTTAAAAAGTGCGTGCAGCATTCAGAGAGAGAGAAAGAGAGAGAAAGAGAGAGACAGAAAGAGAGAGAGAGAGAGAGAGAGAGAGAGAGAGAGAGAGAGAGAGAGAGAGAGGGGGGGTGCATGTATATTATATTTCAATATTCAACTATTAAATTCATTTGTTCATTTCATTCTTCAAATCAATCAATTTGTAATAAGAGAGTCAGACAGAAGGAATGTCAGACAACAGAGAAAACAGAGTGAGAGAGAGACACACAGAGAGAGAGAGAGAGAGAGAGAGAGAGGGGGGGGTGCATGTATATCATATTTCATTATTTAACTATTAAATTCTTTTCATTTAATTCTTCAAGTCAATTTATTTGTAAAAAGAGAGTCAGACAGACAGACAGAAGGAATGACAGAGAGAGAGAGAGAGAGAGAGAGAGAGAGAGAGAGAGAGAGAGAGAGAGAGAGAGAGAGAGAGAAAGAGAGAGAAAGTGGAGGGAAACTAAAGGACGCTCATCTAGAACACAGAAAGATGACAGCGATTTTCTATAATCATATGCCAAGAGAGAATTCCCAGTTGATCATGAATATGCCGTAGAAAGAAAATGTGCGGTAAAAAAGAGCCATCTGGTGTGTGTACTACAGGTGTGTACGGTATAGTAGTGTTATACAATTGCAATGACGTGCCGACATGTACGCAAAGTTTTAAAATGCGCGGATCCAGAAAAAAAATTGGGGGGGGGGGGGGGTTCGAGTGATACTATTTACATGGAAGTGAGGGGAGGAGTCGGAGATTTATTATCAATTACAGCGCTATTTGAATTAATAAGGTTACATTTTTTAGAAGGCGGACCCCCCACCCACAGCCGTTTAATATTGTAGAAAAATGTTGCCGTGTCGGCTGAATCAGTACAATACGAGATCTGTAGCTTTATCTCAGGAGATAAGATACTCAATGGAATTCTAGATAGAACCATTTTAAGAAGAGCTTGGACTTTAGGTACATGTAATTGTGTCGTAGGCCTGTCTATTTCATTGCTGGCCACTTAGCCATGGCTCTTTGAAATCAATACAATTTGTCTGGCTTTTGAGTTTAATACTACGCAATAGGTGTATATATAATCCAGGGTCTTTTTGAACTTGTTTTGATGCAAGAAATAGATAAGAACGTCCTGCTGAAGGTCCAAGGCCTTGTTAAAGTGGTTCTATTGAATATGTTTTTTCTTGACAAGACAACTTTTTTATATTTATTACTAAAACCGACTTGGTTGGACTTTTGCGACCGCGTCGCGTTCAATTCTATCAACTACGTCATACATAAACAATACCCGCACCTTACCGCGATTTGTTTTATTGGTGGATTCAGCTTACCGCTGATTGGTTGCTGGTTAACTCAGACTAAATTATGCACGGACAGAACAACAACATATCAAAGAATGAAAAATTCACATGGGTACTCGTGACTGTCGAAATTGGGCTATTTTTCGAAAGTGTACACTTGTGATAAAAATACATACGGTACATACATATATAGCTGTAGCTCCATATAGAAATTTTGGGTTAGTAAATATAAAGCTAAAGTGCATACAATACTTACATGTACAAAAAAACTTTACGGCAATTTACCGATCATAAAAATAACGCTATTTTTGAAAAGATTTACATCATACCATACCACATTTTGTGCAAATAATCCATTTAAATAATTCTTCATTAAGTTTACTACTGATAATTATAATAATTGTAGCTTTACTCAGTCACCCCAAACTTTATCCTATTAAACAACCTTTAACTTTACTCGGAAAGCGGATCAAGAGCTGTATTTTTTAAGCATGTAAACAAACCAGTGTACATGCATGGAGCTGTCGATCGGTGGTTCAGAGACAGGTGAAATAAAGAAATCTGCAGTAAATTGTTTGGGAATATTTTAGTATATATATATTTACACCGAAAGTGATAGTGCAACAGAAGAGAAACGAATCGGACACTTGCCTAATGAACCACATTTGCACTCCAGGCACGTAGCATCGTTTTTGAAAGTGGGGGGGCCAGACTCATCCAAAAAATCTTGACAAGCAAAAAAAAAAAAAAAAAAAGGGAAAAGGCTATGTTTCCCAATATCTTCAAAATCCTAATCCGTGGGGGGGGGGGGGGGGGGGGGGGGGGGGGGGGGGGGCTGGCTTACTATATAACTTCAATTTCACTACTCATTTCCTTATTTTCATATAAATTTTTTACATACTCCAAAAAAGTGGGGGGGGGGCCAATTCAATGATAATTCCATTTTTTATATGTAAATTTCAAAAAATTTGTTGCTGCGAGAAAAAGTGGGGGGGGGCCAGGCCCCCCCCTGGCCCCCCCCTGATGCTACGTGCCTGCACTCTCCACTTCCGTCTCGTTCTTTCACACCACCGTTCAATTCTTTTATTGACTGTCGATTGCCGATCGAAATGTATAGAAATCAAGGAATTCATATCTATCACTTCGACTGGCAAGTTAGTAGGTAATACATGTGCATTATACATTTACGGTATTTACATGAAATGAACGCTTAGCACATGCAACTTTTAAATATTATATTTTTTATAACGTTGTACTCTGGACCGTAGCTTGATGCTATGGTTTAACGCCCGTTTACACAGAGAGAGAGAGAGAGAGAGAGAGAGAGAGAGTTTTGCACAGAATTTAAACATATGGGATAGTCGATAATGACTCCATATTAGGGGAAAATGAACTGTTCTGAGAAATCCTGCAGCTCTGGCATTGCATGAGCGTGTACTGATAACTCCGCCTAAGAAAAGGCGTTGACCAATCATGAAGTTTTCACAACGGCGGCGTGTATAATTTATGCATGACGTAGCTGACAGAAATGACAGTGACGCTATAGGAAAAATCCAACGAAAGCGGTTTTGATGATAAACATAAAAGAAAATAATGTCTCCCATAATTACGTAATATGGAAGTCGTTTTGCTGATGCGTAATACGTTCATACGTAATGCATAAACTGTGTGTCATCGGAAAATATGATATTATACTTTAAAAACAACTGTGTAATGATGTATTACTTCACAATGCAATTTGCAACACCATACATGATGATTTGGAAAAGAACGATGCAATTACTTCTCAGTTTTTTAAGCTATATAAAAGGTAGGTTCTTTCATTATTAGATGTAAAAGACATTTTTATTTTGCAATTTTCAAGAAAACGAAGTAAATAGGAAATGTTTCATTTATTAATGCATGTACAATTTATATCCAATAAATATGTGAATTAAAAATGTTTTACTAAAATACATGTAATCTTTGCGCATTTACTTTCTTTGAGAAATAAGAAATGGTCGCAGAAACAAGAAAAAAACTAGTTAAATCCGTATATACTTATAAAAGTTAACTCATTAAAGAATGCTCATTATCATCAATTGTTTTTTTACAAATAGCATGTTCTTTTTTTTTCTTATTTTGAATAAGTGTTACATTTTGCACTTTGCAAATCTAAAATAACTTTACATGTATATCTGTACAAAGAAAAAACAAAGAATTACAGAAAAAATAATAATGCTCATTAGGGCCCATATCATATAATTATATTGTCCATTTAGGCTCACATCATTGGCTCTAAAGGGAGAGGCAGATCTTATCCGAAATCTTTACAATCAAAACGAAAAATCCTTACTCCCCAATATCAAAAAATTCTTATCCGCAGGGGGAGAGGGTGGAAGGTTGTACGTCATATCCCAATTTTAAACGTTGGTCTATACATGTATGTTATGTTTCCCAATAAATTTAAGCAGCACTGACCAAACAAGTGAAATATGGGGGGGGGTATTTTTAATTCATTATTCTATATATGTACATTTGATAAAACAGTTTTTTTATTAATGAAAAGGAAAGACCGTAACCACCCCCCCCCCCCTCACCCGATGCTATGTACGTGTACATGCATTCTTTTTCCAAAGTCTATTGATTTCTCTTAACAGTAACTTCTACATGCCTCATCCCGGGTTCCTACGGATTACTTTGCGATAATAAATGTGGACGCTGTGCAGGGAACGTCGATTGTGGTCCACTTTTGGGTATTTGCTTCGGAGGTTGTCAACCCGGGTTTTTTGGATCAACGTGCAAGATGACGTGCTCGGCAACATGCGGAGGGGACGGGAGTTGCTCTCAATTAACCGCTTTCTGCGAAAATGGCTGCCAGTCCGGCTTTACAGGGACACAATGTGACCAAATTATAACATCACCTGAATCAGGCAAATAACTTTCTTTTTAACATAATTACATATATAATAATTTATATAATGACCAATCGTAACTACTCGGCTATTTTCGCTCGGAAATGACCAACTATTTACGATCATTGTATATACTGTGGTTTCATCAATATTCGTTGAATACAAATTTTCGTGGATTTCGTTGTTAAGTTTATCCATGAAATTAACTGTTCATTTAAGTGCAATTTCTTCAATGATTTGTATTGATAGGGTCATTGGCCATGAATATAGGTATCCTTGAAACTATGCATTTCACTTTATCCACGAAAATTGAACCTATGAATATTAATGAAACCACAGTCTGCCATTATAAATCACAATCAACAATCAACTTCTTGGGTCTTTCCGACCGAGCTCTGAAACATATATTGAATGTACATGACTGTGCGTGTATCAAGACCAACTTGTGTAAATGTTCTACAAGATGGGGGTGGTCTTCCATCTTGTTAAAGTATTGGCTAGACATAGTTTATTAAGAAAAGTGGCATCGATTTTCAAAGTAGGGGGTTCAGTTCTATTCTTTTCTATAGATGAACATAAGGAATAAGTACATATTTGTTTTTTGGTGTTTTTTTTGGGGGGGGGGGGTGGGGGTGGAAGCCAACACCCCCTTCCCACGTTTGCTACGTGTTTGTATTAAAGTTTATATCTTACATGTATATTATTAGATCTAAGTCTACTATAGCTCGTAGCCCGAATCTTTATACACTTAGAATAATAAAATTGTGTATTTTAGGGCCCTATACAGGTACATGTACCTGAATCTGCTGTAGTGGGATATAGGTGTGATGCCCCACCCCTACATAATAGACGTGAAATAAATTGTTTTCCGATCCCCCCCCCGGGGGATGGAGATTAATTTGCAATTGATACCTCATGCATGGTATATGAAAATTACTGCATTTATACATGTGTGTAAAATGTCTTAGCTATATCATGCAGGTAATAATCGTAATTATTAAAACAATATGAGTTATTTGCACAAAAAATGTTTCAATGCCAAACTATAACTTACAGATGATATTATGTCTACAGATGCTGTCTTGGTGTGGGGACCTATTGCTGTAACGAGCCTCGTTGTGACTATAGCCTGTATCGTAATACTTGTGCTACGGTATATAAGGTACTTTAATTAAAAAATCCAACAAATCTTCGAAAAAAATAACCAAACTGTTTAATATCTTAATAGAATTAAAAGTCTTGTTTTGCGATAATGTAGTTTTCCTCGCAAATAAATTTAAGTACGGTTGTGTTATGTGTTATAATTTCAGGAAAAACAACAAAACGGAATCGTCTTACGAACGCAATTTGGTGTTTAATCTGGAAGGTAAACTATGTAACCCCCTCCCCTTCCGATCTCTGATATCTGAGATTCCATGCAATTGTTGATTCAAAGTTATAAAAGTTAATTAATTAGAGTATATACACGCAACCATAAATTTATAAGGACATGTACAATGTATAGAGCAATATATTAATTGGGTTAACTTTTTCTTCCATGATTTTTAGAGGAGACCATGAGCTATGTAGAATTGAACCAACTTCAAGAAAATATAAGGAACAACTCGACTGCTTCATATTTGTATGTACAGTTCATCAAACAAATACAATATTCAACTTTTTATTAATAAACATGTATAGGTAAGACTCTTAAGTCCGATGGTCACGCCAAAATCATCCAAAGGTTACGTCAATATCCGACGGTCTGCGCTCAAAGTCAAATGACCTGCCACGCAAATGCAAGATGCTGTTTGATTACAGTAACTGTACGTTTGTTACACGTACGGCACGTCATTGCGACGTCATTGCTGAAATTGCTGCTTTCTTCAAAATCTTCAACCGAACATGAATAATGGAGAAAGAGACGAGTGGTTAAAATTAACAGTGAGAGTTTGGGAAGGTCTTTGCGGCGGGTAAATCCGACAACATGGAATAATAATGTTCTAAAGTCTGTCCCAAGTTAATGTTTTTATCAAGTTAATGATTTCTAATAAGTGAAAAGAATCAAGATCGATATATTCATTGACACACAATATCCCTTTTCACTCATAAAGATACAGGAATGAAAACAAATTTCTTACGGAGATTTATAATGCGTAATGTTTACATATTTTCACCATTCGGAATTAACTCGGAATACCTCGCACAATTTTTCAATGTTATTATCCGGGCAACTTCATGGCTAATGCAATGCAAAATTTCTATAGACTTTGTACTGAGTATTTTGGGTTGTGTAATGAAGGCTGAAGCGGAAGAGAGGGTGTTTCAAAACAGATAATCTGGATATATTTTAATATTGGTGGAAAAACCTAGTTTGAGCAAAATTATGATTATCGAAATATCAAGCGAAAAGTGGTGGAAGCAAAAACTCGGGACAGAGAATAATATTCAAATGCAGTGTATGTGTTGCGCCTTTGCTGCAATTATTGTGTACGCCAGTGAACATGGAATAAAGTCAATGATGAACATATCTAAATATGAGCATTCAAATCAGGTGGGGGTTATTTAATCAATATTTACCATCCAATAATTTTCTTCTTTATTCGCAACTTTTTTTCTAAATTTACCGAGCTTTGGTGCATCACTCCATCGGAATTCAGCAACTGCACGCGGACCTTTGTTCTTTGGCTTGTCAAACTATCGGAGTTTGGCGCAGACCCCAATCACACTTTGGAGTCATATAATTATATAAACGAATATTCCATTTTCTTTAAATATCAATAGTTTTTAGCTCACCTGAACCGAAGGTTCAAGTGAGCTTTTCTGATCACCCGTTGTCCGTCGTCCGTCCGTCCGTCCGTCCGTCCGTCTGTCTGTCTGTCCGTCCGTCTGTAAACTTTTCACATTTTCAACTTCTTCTCAAAAACCACTGGGCCAAATTTAACCAAATTTGGTACAAAGCATCCTTATGGAAAGGGGATTATAAATTGTTAAAATAAAGGGCACAGCCCTTTTCAAAAGGGAGATAATTGCGAAACAGTGAGTATAGGGTGCATGTCTTTAAAAATCTTCTTCTCAAGAACCACTGCACCAGAAATGCCAATATTTACACAAAAGCTTGAATATATAGTGAAGATTCTAAATTGTAAAAATCGTGACCCTCGGACCAAAACTGGGGCCCCAGGCGGGGTTCAAAGTTTAACATAGAAATACATAGGAAAATGTTTAAAAAATCTTCTTCCCAAGAACCACTGCACCAGAAATGCCAATATTTACACAAAAGCTTGTATACATAGTGAAGATTCTAAATTGTAAAAATCGTGACCCTCGGACCAAAACTGGGGCCCCAGGCGGGGTTCAAAGTTTAACATATATAGAAATACATAGGAAAATGGTTAAAAAACTTCTTCTCAAGAACCACTGCACCAGAAATGCCAATATTTACACAAAAGCTTGTATACATAGTGAAGACTCTAAATTGTAAAAATCTTGACCCTCGGACCAAAACTGGGGCCCCAGGCGGGGTTCAAAGTTTAACATAGAAATACATAGGAAAATGTTTAAAAAATCTTCTTCTCAAGAACCTCTGCACCAGAAATGCCAATATTTACACAAAGGCTTGTATATATAGTGAAGATTCTAAATTGTAAAAATCGTGACCCTCGGACCAAAACTGGGGCCCCAGGCGGGGTTCAAAGTTTAACATAGAAATACATAGGAAAATGTTTAAAAAATCTTCTTCTCAAGAACCACTGCACCAGAAATGCCAATATTTACACAAAAGCTTGTATATATAGTGAAGATTCTAAATTGTAAAAATCCTGACCCTCGGACCAAAACTGGGGCCCCAGGCGGGGTTCAAAGTTTAACATAGAAATACATAGGAAAATGTTTAAAAAATCTTCTTCTCAAGAACCACTGCACCAGAAATGCCAATATTTACACAAAAGCTTGTATGTATAATGAAGATTCTAAATTGTAAAAATCCTGACCCTCGGACCAAAACTGGGGCCCCAGGCGGGGATCAAAATTTAACATAGAACTACATATGAAAAATGTTTAAAAAATCTTCTTCTCAAGAACCACTGCACCAGAAATGCCAATATTTACACAAAAGCTTGTATATATAGTGAAGATTGTAAAAATCGTGACCCCCGAACAAAAGTGGGGCCCCAGGAGGGGTTTAGATTTTAACATATATAGGAAAATGTTTTAAAATCTTCTCAAGAACCATCGTGCAACTGTTTGGGATATTACTATGCATACATGTTCATCCTTAAATAATGTAGATTCAAAAAATTGTAACTCCCGGACAATTGATGGGCACCAAGAGGGGTTCAAAATTTAAACATTTTAAAAAACAAAGGAAAAGTTTAAAAATTTTCTTCTCAAGAACTACAATGTTTTAGTTAGTGGAATATCTATGCATGCATTCTTCGCTTATGTAGATTCCTAATTCGTAAAATCGTGACCCCCGGACCAATAATGGGGCCCCAAGATGGGGTCAAAGTTTATTATAGAAATATAAAGGTAACATGTTAAAAAATCTTCTTCTCGAGAACTACAGTGCTTCAATTTGTGAGATTACTATCATGCATACAACCTTGGATAATGAAGGTTCGACAGTTTTAAAATAGTGACCCCTGGACTAATACTAGGGACCCAAGATGGGTTTAAAGTTAAATGTAGAAGTACCGGTATATATGGAAAATGTTTATAAATCTTCTTTTCGAGAACTACAATGCATCAATTTGTCAGATAACTACGTAAGCACCCTCAAATAGTGTAGATTCGAAATTATAAAAGCCGTGACCTCAATCTAATACTGGGGCCCCAAGAGGTGTTCAAAGTTTAGCATAGAAATATAGAGGGAAAATGTTGAAAAATCTTTTTCTAGGGAACTATAATGCTTCAGCTTGTGAGATAACTATGCAAGCATCCTTAAATAATGTAGATTCCAAATAATTAAAACTTTAGCACTGGACTAATACTGTGGCCCCAAAAGGGGTTCAAAGTTTAACATAGAAAGATATATTGAAAATGTTTTTAAAAAGTTCTTCTCGAGAACTATAATGCTACAGTTTGTGAGATTACTATGCAAGGATCCTCAAATTGTGTAAACTCTAATGTAGTGGAACCAAGAGTTATCTTTCTTAATGTTCTGTACAGTCTGAGAGTTATTCCTCTTGAAGTGGAACTTTTCTACGTTCAGTTTTTCAGGTTGTGTTCGTGCGGTCCCACCGCAGTGCTACACATTTTCATTCCTATGTTACTATTTATGTTGTTCAAGCCAACCATAAACCTCGGACCATTACTGGGTCCCCAGAAAGGGGTTCAATGTTTAAAATAGAAAAAGCATATGCTACGAAATGTAATGTTACAAGGAACTGCTGTTCAGGTGAGCGATGTGGCCCATGGGCCTCTTGTTTAATTGCTGTTTTGATTCCAGGAATAAGGATCAAGCCGAAAAAAACTGTTCCGCAATAAAGGCTCAACAGGATCTTGCTAACTTTGAGTCCGAAAGTCAAGACTACACAGTTCCAAAGTTTACAAGAGAGGAGGGTGTCCCTGATGATCCGTCCCAGGCGGAGCCTAAACCCACGGACTCGGAGCCTCATCCCTATGTCTACGTCATATCTTCTTGAGTTGATCTTCAATAACCCATCTAGTACACGCAAAAATAAATTAATGGGAAAGCCGAGAGGAATACTTTTCTAGAAAACAAAATACTTATTTATAGAAATGTAGTAATTAAAGCAATGTCGTACTGTTTGAATATTGGCGAAATTGTAGATGTTAAATGAAATTTCAAGTTGTTTTTTCTGTCTGTTGATCAATTAAGAACACTTTATAACTTATGTTTATTTAGTTTTTTATATTATTTAAATCAAACATTTAAGAAATCTTAGTAATGAAAAGGTTTTCAGATTTCTATGTACATGCAATGTCTATGTTGTATCTTTATAATGCTCGCTTCGCGTCGGTTGACAATGGTTTTCTCGGGGTGTCAATTTCAACTGTTACCCTCCTAAACAGGCACTATTTATATAATGTAGATGATAAAACCCCTGTAAAGACAAGTAGGATAAGGAATATAGTTCCGACAGAACTGTAAAAAAGATAGAGATGGAGGACAGTTACATAATGTTTCTGTGATTGAAGGTTCTCTCAGTTTAAATAGTTGCTGGTGTCAACAAAGCTATGCACATCGTCGGTTTGATAACTATTAAATGCAAAGAAAAAGTACATGCATTATTTCGTATGGAAAAAGAGGAATTAAAAATATGGGGGGGGGGGGGGGAGAGAGATTAAACGAGAGAGAGAGAGAGAGTTAAGAGAGAGAGAAGGTAGAAATAGACAGAACAGCCTTATGAGAGATTATTACAAGAGTGGGTTATATTGCTGAAGAAAGATTAACCTACAAGGGGAACATTTATATCAGCTAGGCGTGCTATTATAGCCTATATCGAATATACCATGCACTATAACATTATGTTAACATATGTTTTACGGTGCGACCGTTGGGGCGAGCACAGCATGTGATCAAACAATGAATTATAATAAATCAATGAAATCAAAATTAAAAACGTAAAATTTGAATGCAGAAAAATAAAACATACCTATTTTCAGTAAACTTTCATTATTCATAGTTTACAAGATTTGTTATTATAAAAATTTCTCTACTTATAAGTAGAATAAAAGTTTAATCTCAGATACAAGGTTGTTGAATAATAAAGATTTTGATATATAAATATTCATTGCACTTTTTCTCCTCATTTAAAGTGAATGTAACGTCAGTTCATCCCCCTTTTTTGCAGTAGACATTTTTTCTTAAACCTACATAAAAAAATACTTGACTCATCATAGAGCTCCCCCCCCCATGTTAAAAAAATAATATTTCATTTTTTTTTTACAATTTACGCATAGAAAATCGACTTATCATGGATTTGCCTCCTCCACTTTTAAACAAAACTTAAACATTAATTTTTTTTAAAAGAAAGTGAGCGCACAAGATTGTAAGTTTGCAGGAATCCTCGACACGAATCAATTGGGATTTAAATGTCTATAACCTCGAAAGGCTATGTACAGGTTTCAACAAAAATATATTATGTTGAGAGTCGAAGTACATGGCTATTCCGGTTATTAAAAAACCCACAAAGCTTTCCAAAAATGGCAATGAGAGGTAAACCGATAACTAGTTGGAAATGTTAATGAAAACATTATTTAATGAAGTTATATTGTGTTATCCTAAAAAACTAGTAATAAGAAAAGAATTTTTTTATAGTGTTCATACAGCAGATCTAGAAATCAATAAAAACAAATTAAAATATACCGGTATATTATAATTCAACATCATGTTATAATAACATACATTTAAAACAAAAAAAGTTTAATTTTTTTTAAAAAGACCACCAGTTGGATTTGAACCCAAAACACTGAATGTATGTATTCACTAAATCCAGGACGAAACCACTGAGCCACGGAGACTAGTCAATATATGCTCTATAAAGTACTGTTTGAAACACCACTGTCATATCAATGGACTTTGTTTTTTATCCTTCAAAAAATAATTTGAAAAGTACATAATTAGTCATCTCTGGGTCATCTCTCCATCTTTTTTTAAAATGCGACATTTTTAATGTTGAAATATGTTACCTTTACACGTTTCAAATTTGTGGAGAGAAGACCCAGAGACAACAAAATCATTTAAAAACAGTTGTAAATAAGTAGGATTTTGCATGAATTGCATCGTGTTGCTATATTTAGACCCATATTATAATAAAACCTTTAGCATTTCAAATATTTTTCCACTCATTCCACATCCAACAGAAACCAAATAACGGTTATAATTCGAAAAATATTCAAAATTAATTGATGAAATTTTCACTCTCCTTGTGCGCCCAGATTCCTGCCGAATCTACATCTTAAGCGCCCACATTCTTTACGCTTAAAGATATTTGCTTATCTTCAGTAAAGATACGTGTGCGTTCCAGGAAATTACCGTAATTATAGTGAATAAAATAGATGTGAGCATTCATCCAAATGAGTGTAATTTACAACTGTTTCCTGTATCTGAAGAAATGTCCTTATTCTTCAGCTGTTCTTTAGTTTAGCCTTTGCAAGATTTTGAGAGGATTTTGGTCATTTCAGCAGATTTACAATAACTTCAATTAGAGTAATTTCCCCTTAGCAGTGCTTATTGTGACGTCAAAGCTGACGTTGGTGTCGCCTGACTCTTTTAAAAAAACTCCCCTGAGAAATAAAAGTACGCGAAGTACACTTTTTTATTTACTTAAAAAAGCATGATGTTCTTAAAATTACACATCTTATATGCTTCTCAAAAGTTTTACTTAATTCTCGCGAGAACGTGAGGTTGGAAACCATTGGTACTACGAATTGTGGGTCCAAATTTTCTGACGCCGAAAAATCTATCGGATCAATGTGTAAACCTTTGTGACGTCACTCGATTATTTTTGATTGAGAGTGTACTGAGGTGAACTTTAGAAGTAGCACTCACTGTATGTCGTATACATCGTTATTGTTTTGATTCTCGTGAGAGGGTGAATTGATAAAAATTGCCATGATTACAGAGAACTACTGGGACGATTAAAACAATGCATTACTGGTCCGATTAACTAACGCTAAAAAAATCCGTTGAATGAATGTGCAACTAGTCCGATTTTTCTATTCACACACGCCTTGCCGATAGAGCTCAATAAAATAAAGGTGTCTTGTATGAAAATGTATTAAAATGCAGGATGCACATTTATACGATAACAAAAGAATAATGACCCTCAAATGTGACTTTTAATATAAATGTATGTACAAAAATGTGTTTATTTAATAAATATATTACCGGAGACAACTTGACAATTTTCCTTCTGTACTGACAAATGGATAACTGCCCGATCTTCCAAATAATTGATTGTTAATTTTTTCCACATGTACATTAAAAGAAGTGGTTAATTATTTTTTATCAAACGATCATTATGAACAGCATACTAACATGTAATATATAAAATTATATATGTATATAATTCAGTGTAATTTTATTAGACTTCTATGTTTTCTTCAATGACTCGTTGGCAAACAATACTGAAAAATTCAAATCTTTACTTCATTTATTTCTCGAAAAAATGAATAATTAGTAACAACAAGTTTTGTCAGGCGGTGCATTGTGCGACGTCAAACATTTCCAGTTTTACGTTGTTGCTAAACCCTCCACATCGTTTACGATAACATTTACGTTTTATTTCCGAAAATATCTCAGAACAAATATTATCTTTCAACATGTACCCTGAGTGCACATTCAACATATATTTTGAACATGTACGCTGGGTGCACATTCAACATATATTTTAGTTTAGATTTTTTTTTAAATATTTTCTAAGTACAAACGATCGGTCGGCTCCAAACTTGCCCTCTATTACATGTTTAACGTCCGTCTTGCCGAAATGTGTCGTTAAATTCAGCATTTTGACGTCCATTGATATCGTTCGGGTTTTTCTTTTTTCCACTTATTGTCATCATACTTGTTCAAATATTTTCAATGTTGTTTAACTACTTATTCATTCAAAAAAACGCATTTCTAATCGATTTTGTTAATTTCATTTACTCCAAAGCCGCTCCGGATTTATTTCATGGTCTTTACAAAATTGTATCAGTTACTGCTGCGCCGCCTTAAACGCTGACATCGTCATTTTATTACGAGTTAACTTTTCAACCTGTCACAAAACGCGCTATAAAATATTTCAATTTCTTTATTACAAAAGACATACGTCTTATAGCACTTATAATGGTGAACAATACATGAATATATATAGGCAATAATGGACGGTCAGTCCTTACAAATCTATAGAATAATTTGTATTTGGAGAATGAAATAACACATATATTATATAAATATTGATAGTAATAACAATTGGAATCAGCAAATGACACTTGATATAGTCAAACCATTCTGAGTGTGAGGGCTTTGTAAATGAATTTTCCTAAATTACACAATTCTTTGATATTGTTAACACTTAGTAACTGTATTAATTTGTACATGGATGGTTACACCAGTAATACTTTTTTATAAACTTTGATCGTAATGCTAAGTACATTGGACATACAAGTATAAAATGATATTCGTCTTCAATGTCTGTTATACAAGTTTTACAAAATCTTTTTTCTCTTGGTATATTTTTATGTCGACCTGTTTCAATAAGCAGATTATGTGAGGACAACCTCATTTTGGAAATACATTTTTTATACAATTTTGGTATTGATTTTTCTAAATGATATTGTAAGCAAAAATTATCAACTAAGTGCTTGTAAATAAAACATTTTGTTTCTATTTGCATCTTGCCATGCAGCGTTTGAATAAAGTTGTCTTTAAGTCTTTTCTGAATAATTGGTAAACAAATACGACTGTTTAAATTACTTTGACCATTCCACATGTAGCCAAGTCCCAGATTATATAATTGGTCCTTAATAAATTTTGCCCAGCTTTGATAATTTTGCTTTTCGTTTTCACAAATACAATATGACCAGCCATAAGCAGTTCTTAATATACAATTTTCTGTCTGTAATAATTTAAACCAGAACTTAAACATTCGATATATACGAATAAGATATAAGGGTAGACGCCCAGTCTCGAAATATAGCATAGTTGTATTAGTATTTTTCCGGACACCAAGCACAAAGCGTAAAAACTCAAGGTGGACCTTTTCAATATCGTGTCCCTTGTGGGAACCCCAAACTTCACATCCATAATTCAAAATGCTACACACATAGGTATCAAAAACAGAAAACAAAGTACAATGATTTAAATAAAGCTAATTAATTGTTGATTTGAGAGCAAACATGGCTTTGCGACCTTGTGCCGCTAATTGTTTTTGAGTGGAAAAAATTTACCGTTATAATTGAACATAACACCTAGATAAACAAAATGTTCCACAAGTTCTAAATTTTCACCGTTATAAAGCTATTTCTCGTTGGTGCGATAATTCCCACCATTTCTAAAAAAAAACCACTTTAGTTTTAGATACATTTACATCAAGGTTCCATTCATTTGTATAGAACTGTAAAATATTCAACATGCTCTGTAGCTCATCAATTGATTCAGAAAACAATACCATGTCATCAGCATACATAAGAAGATAAAGACTTGCAATTGAATTACTGCAAGTAACTTTCCCTGTATACCATAATACTTTAATTTTCTGTACAATTTCTCCCTATTGATAGAGTCAAAGGCCTTCTTATAATCAACAAAACAACAATAAAACCGTTTTTTAGTTTGCAGCGCTTGTGAAACCAGGCAATGAAGTGCAAAAATTGCTTCTGTAGTACCTAACATAGGTTGAAAACCAAACTGTGCATCTGTGACAATACTATTAGAAGATGCCCATAATATAAGTCTACGGTTCAATATTGAGGTAAACAATTTACAAAAACAGCTGATAAGACTTATACCTCGGTAATTATTGGGGTCAACTGGGTCACCCTTTTTAAAAACAGGAACAATAACTGCATCTGACCATTGTGTAGGAAAATAACCGGATGATAATATACGATAAAAAATACTATGTAAACATGGCATAAGTATACCCTTGAATTCTATAAAATATTCATTCAAAATATAATCAAGACCATGTGATTTGTCAATACTAGATGCCACAAGATCATCAGAATTCTCTATTAAAGCTGACTGGGCTTGATGAATCATGTCCTGGTTCCAGACGAATTTCGAAGACAATTGGTTTTCACTTTCACTAAGCACAGTAGAATTGCTAATAATTTCTATTTTAGACTTCAGTCTGACATGAAGAGGTGCATGATCAGAGTACATAGTAAAATTTGCTACAATGAACTGATCAATTTTTGAAAACACATCAGGTGTAGTTATAACATAATCCACAACGCTCATGCCCCTTGGGCCAACAAATGTATAATCTTTATCCAAACCCAAATAATGACGCCCATTTAAAATTCTTAAGCCACTACTTTTACATAATGATAAAAACTTGTTACCCAAATCATTGATGACCATGTCAGGATTAGTTCTACTTTGAAGACGTGTGTCTAAACCATAAAATAAAACTTCACTTAAATCTCTCAAAACATTATCATGTAGTATATCATGCATTATAAAATCATTTGCATTTGCAGTTCTTGCATTAGTGTCACCAATCAACATCACTTTTCCAAAAGTCAAATATTTAACAATTTTTGATTTCTAGCTCACTAAATATATCACAATCATAAGCTTGGTAAAAAGTTGAACTGCTTGGTGGTATATACACACATGCTAAATACAAATCTTCAGAACTATCTAATAGACATTTATCAAGCTTAAGCCATATTATAGTGTCACACATATTTTCAACAAAAGATACATAATGCTTAAGATTTTCACGAATTAGAATAACACAACCACCTCCTTGTTTTGATTTTGAACGCATTCTTGGAAAAACAAAGCTATGAAATCCTTCCACGTCAATTGAGAAATTATTTTCAATCCAACATTTCGTAAGGAGAACGATGTCATATGAGAGAATGTAGCACTGGAAATTTTTATCGCTGAATTTACTGGCAAAACCCCCGTTCATGTTCCAGCTGATTATCTTCACGAAATCATCCTCCAATTGCCCCTAAGCTTCACCGCTGCCGTTTCCAGCGTCCTCTGTAAGTATGTCCGCAGGCTCGTCATCCTCAGGATCGTCTCTGCCAGCCTCTGTGTTAATGGTGTTTCCTGTCTCTCCCATGAATAGTTTGCCGTCAATGAATAGTTTGTCGTATTTCAATACAGCCCTTCTATTTTCCTCCAATGCTTTTCTCAATATAGGCATTAAAGCCTTTCGTTTCTCGACGATTTCTTTAGGAAATTGTTCTCGTATATTGTACTGCTTGTTTTCGAGCTTGTATCCAGATGTCCTGACACTTTCCCTGACCCTGAAGTTCGAGAATTTCACAACAATAGGCCTTGTTTTGTTGTACTGGAATCGTCCAATCCTATGGGCACGCTCGATATTATCTTTAATGCCAACAATGTTCAGTTCTGCTTCACAGAACTCGTTGATCAGATTTACACAGTTCTCCTTTCCACTGCCGCGGTATTCTGCGAGTCCGAAAAAAAGCAAATTATCCCTCATACTTCTTGCCTGCAGATCTGTAATTTGGCCTTGTAATTGTTTATTCGCTAACTTTAGTTCTCTGATTTCCTTAACTGTTTCCTCAACGTCTCCTTTTAGGCTAGTCTGAGATTTCTTGATTTCCCCCATCGAGTTCCCCAAGTTACCAGTAAACTTCTCTAGATTGCCAACTCTAGTCTGTATATTTTCAATGAGATCGCACAATGTAGTCAATTTTCGACATTTTGGCAACAAGTTCTCCGAATCGAATCATTAGTTGATCCACCCATGCTGGTTGCGCAGTGTTCGAATGTGCGGGCGGTGGTGTATTTTTGAACGTGCCGACTTGCCCGCCACTGGCTCCCCTCCCTGTTTTGGCTAACTTACTGTCCGGTTTTGGTGTCGAACCATCCAAAGATAGCCGTCTCTTGCTATCCTTATTATCCTCCGATATTATGGGACATGCACAACGACTTTTGTAACACACAAACACAGATATATCCCCGTAAAATAAGAAATAAATCTCCGCTAAAAAAACTCTGACCGTCCATTCGTAACGCATGCGCATTCACTCATATAAATATAAAATTCTTTGCATGTTGGGCAAATAGCACAATAAATAACATTTTCCGATTTACAGTTCATCGACGAATTGGCGCGAATTTCCATCCCAGATTTTAGTAGAATTGTATTTCCTTCTTCTATGTAGGCACATGTACCACATCTCGGGTCGCCGCATTTTTTCACGGATGGAATTTCCTCTTGCATTGTAAATTGGACCTTGGTCAATATGTGTTTAAGATTGGGTGCTTGTCGTCGGCTACTGATTATGTCCTCGAATTGTAATAATTTCTTCATATTTTCTGACTGTTCTAATATAGGGTAAAGTCGTTTTGCGTCTGTTAGAATATTTCTGTTCCTTGGATTGTGGGTCACAACAAAAGCAAGTTTTCCGTCGTTGTTGCGATTATTAGAAGACCGGCGAGGATTACGTAGAACTTGTAATGGAATTTGTGTTGCTCTTTTTACTCCAGCGTTGATTAAATAGAAATATTTTTAATGAGAAATATTTTTAATTCTTCCAGACGTTTAAATCGTAAGGTTTTGTCTGTGATAATTGACTTTACCCTATATTAGAACAGTCAGAAAATATGAAGAAATTATTACAATTCGAGGACATAATCAGTAGCCGACGACAAGCACCCAATCTTAAACACATATTGACCAAGGTCCGTTTTACAATGCAGGAGGAAATTCCATCCGTGAAAAAATGCGGCGACCCGAGATGTGGTCATGTGCCTACATAGAAGAAGGAAATACAATTTTACTCAAATCTGGGATGGAAATTCGCGCCAATTCGTCGATGAACTGTAAATCGGAAAATGTTATTTATTGTGCTATTTGCCCAACATGCAAAAAATTTTATATTGGACAGACGGGGAAACTAAACGCGCGTGTTCGTGTCCACAAGCAACAAATTAAAGACCCGAGTGTTCGTAATACTCCATGCTGTGAACATTTTGCTGAATGCGGCCAGGGAAAATTTACCCTATTCCCATTTTATAAACTTCCAAATGAAAATGAAATACTGCGCTTAGCCAAGGAAGACCACTTTCTTAAATTATTTTGATCGCGTCACGTTCAACTCTATCAGCTACGTCATGCATAAACAACACCTGAATTTTACGCACAAACTTTTTTATTGGTGGATTCAGCTCACCGCTGATAAGCTGCTGGTCAAGACTAAATCATGCACGGACAGAACAACAACATATTAGAGAATATACATACCCCCTTGCACTCTCGTTCTTTCACACCATCGTTCAATTCTTTTATTGACTGTCGATTGCCGATCAACACAGGTGAAGAAATCGAGAAAATTCATATATTATATCACTTCGACTGGTCAGTTTGTAGGTACATTATACATTTACGGTATATAAATGAAAGGAACGCGGGGCGCATGCAACTTTTAAATATTATATTTTGTTAAACGCTTACTCTGGACCGTAGCTTGAGAGCCGCTTAAACACACACACATACACAGAGAGAGAGAGAGAGAGAGAGAGAGAGAGAGAGAGAGAGAGAGAGAGAGAGAGAGAGAGAGAGTTTAAACATGATGGTTCCATATTGAGAATCAAAGTACTGAAGTACTGACGGGAGTTGATTTTATCGATTATCATTTATTTTAAAATCAACTTATCTTTCATGGCAATTAGTTTCTTGTCTGTATTTGAAGTACGCACTTTTTAATGAATTTTAGACTTTTCCGACAAGAATTTCAAGAAACCTTTCATGAATCATGTTGTGTAATATTTAAGATAGATTTCAAACTATGTATAAGTAATCGAAGCAATTCTAAACATTTTATGGGTCCAAGCACTATTGATATCGAACTCCGTTAATCTCTGACAGTAGGATCTATCCGGGATCATGTTAATTTAGATCAGACAATCGTGCCTTGGTGGATCCAGCTTCTCCGAGGGAGGGGATAATCTCAATGGTCAGCCATGTATGGATGGAATGATTTACTTTTTAATACTGGAGAAAAATCATACATTGTTTTTGGCACAAGAATTGTAAAAACAAAATTTGCTTTTTTATTTAATAGATTACATACATGTAGAATTAAATGAATATGTTGATCTAAGCATTTCTTTTATGAAACTACTGGATGTTCAATACTAGTATACTACTGTATAGTGTATAGATTTCTGTACTTTTAAAATTGTTGGAAATATATATTAGATATTCTTAAAAAAATAAACATTGACTTACATCGTCAAAGTTAAATTGGCGGAAGGATTGAGGTAGATAAACAGTATTTAAGGAAATATGACTGGAAAAAAAACCTGTTGGCGATATCTCTTGTGGTGTCTACGTATTCGCGCAAAACATCCTGTGCTTTAAAAGATAATGCCATTATTATTCATTTATGGCTGATGTAAAGCAGGACATCCTTTCGGTATGAATAATAAATAAGTTGTTGCGGGTGAATTATTTTGACTCATGATTTCATTTTTAAAAAGTGCGTGCAGCATTCAGAGAGAGAGAGAGAGAGAGAGAGAGAGAGAGAGAGAGAGAGAGAGAGAGAGAGAGATAGAGAGAGAGAGAGGGAGGGAGAGAGAGAGATAGAGCAAGGGGGTTCATGTTTATTATATTTCATTATTTAACTATTAAATTTATTTGTTCATTTAATTCTTCAAGTCAATTTATTTGTAAAAAGAGAGTCAGACAGACAGACAGAAGGAATGACAGACAACACAGAGAGAGAGAGAGAGAAAAAAAAGAGAGAGAGAGAGAGAGAGAGAGAGAGAGAGAGAGAGAGAGAGAGAGAGAGAGAGAGAGAGAGAGAGAGAGAAGGTGGAGGGAAACTAAAGGACGCTCATCTAGAACACAAACAGATGACAGCGAATTTCTATAATCATATGCCAAGTTGATCATGAATATGCCGTAGAAAGAAAATGTGCAGTAAAAAAGAGTCATCTGGTGTGTGTACTACAGTTGTGTACGGTATAGTAGTGTTATACAATTGTAATGACGTGCCGACATGTAAGCAAATTTTTAAAATGCGCGGATCCAGAAGGGGGTCCGAGTGATAATTTGTACAAGCAACTGAGGGGAGGAGTCGGAGATTTATTATCGATTACAGTGCTATTTGAATTAATAAGTTTATATTTTTTAGAAGTCGGACCCCCCTCACCCACCCACAGCCGTTTAATATTGTAGAAAAATGTTGGCGTGTCGGCTGAATCAGTACAGTACGAGATCTGTAGCTTTATCTCAGGAGATAAGATACTCAATGGAATTCTAGATAGAACCATTTTAAGAAGTGCTTGGAAATTGTGTCGTAGGCCTGTCTATTTCATTGCTGGCCACTTAGCCATGGCTCTTTGAAATCAATACAATTTGTCTGGCTTTTGAGTTTAATACTATGCAATAGGTGTATATATAATCCAGGGTCTTTTTGAACTTGTTTTGACGCAAGAAATAGATAAGAACGTCCTGCTGAAAGTCCAATGCCTTGTTAAAGTGGTTCTATTAAATATGTTGTTTCTTGACAAGACAACTTTTTTATATTTATTTCTAAAACCGATTGGTTGGACTTTTCCGACTGCGTCGCGTTCAATTCTATCAACTACATCATACATTAACAATACCCGCACCTTAACTGCAATTTGTTTTATTGGTGGATTCAGCTTACCGCTGATTGGTTGCTGGTTAACTCAGACTAAATTATGCACGGACAGAACAACAACATATCAAAAAATGAAAAATTCATATGGGTACTCGTGACTGTCAAAATTGGGCCTTTTTTCGAAAGTGTACACTTGTTATAAAAATACATACGGTACATACATATAAAGCTGTAGCTCTATGGAGAAATTTTGGGTTAGTAAATATAAAGCTACAGTGTATACAATACTTACATGTACAAAAAAACTTTACGGCAATTTTCCGAGCATAAAAATAACGCTATTTTTGAAAAGATTTACATCATACCATACCACATTTTGTGCAAATAATCCATTTAAATAATTCTTCATTTAGTTTACTACTGATAATTATAATAATTGTAGCTTTACTCGCCCCAAACTTTCTCCTATTAAACAACCTTTAACCTTACTGAAATCGCATGAAGAGCTGTATTTTTTATGTATGTAAACAAACCAGTGTACATGTATGGAACTGTTGATCGGTGGTTCAGAGACAGGTAAAATAAAGAAATCTGCAGTAAATTGTTTGGGGATATTTTAGTATATATATATATATTTACACCGAAAGTGATAGTGCAACAGAAGAGAAACGAATCGGACACTTGCTTAATGAAGACACACTTGCACTCTCCACTTCCGTCTCGTTCTTTCACACCATCGTTCAATTCTTTTATTGACTGTCGATTGCCGTTCGAAATGTGTAGAAATCAAGGAATTCATATCTATCACTTCGACTGGCAAGTTAGTAGGTAATACATGTGCATTAACGTTATACATTTACGGCATTTACATGAAATGAACGCTTAGCACATGCAAATTTCAAATATTATATTTTTCATAACGCCGTACTCTGGACCGTAGCTTGAGGCTATGGTTTAACGCCCGTTTACAGAGAGAGAGAGAGAGAGAGAGAGAGAGAGAGAGAGAGAGAGAGAGAGAGAGAGAGAGAGAGAGAGAGAGAGAGAGAGAGTTATTTTTGCACAGAATTTAAACATATGGGATAGTCGATAATGACTCCATATTAGGGGAAAATGAGGAAAAATCCAACCAAAGCGGTTTTGATGATAAACATAAAAGAAAATAATGTCTCCCATAATTACGTAATATGGAAGTCGTTTTGCTGATGCGTAATACGTTCATGCGTAATGCATAAACTGTGTGTCATCGGAAAATATGATATTATACTTTAAAAACAACTGTGTAATGATGTATTACTTCACAATTTGCAAAACCATACATGATGATTTGGAAAAGAACGTTGCAATTACTTTTCAGTTTTTTAAGCTATATAAAAGGTAGGTTCTTTCATTATTAGATGTAAAAGAGTCCATTTTTATTTTGCAAATTTTCAAGAAATCGAAGTAAATAGGAAATGTTTCATTTATTAATGCATGTACAATTTATATCCAATAAATATGTGAATAAAAATGTTTTACTAAAATACATGTAATCTTTGCGCATTTATTTTCTTTGAGAAATAAGAAATGGTCGCAGAAACAAGAAAAAAACTAGTTAAACCCGTATATACTTATAAAAGTTAACTCATTAAAGAATGCTCATTATCATCAATTGTTTTTTACAAATAGCATGCTCTTTGTGTTTTCTCTTATTTTGAATTAGTGTTACATTTTGCACTTTAACTTTACATGTATATCTGTACAAAGAAAAAACAAAGAATTACAGAAATAATAATAATGCTCATTTGGGCCCATATCATATAATTATATTGTCCATTTAGGCTCACATCATTGGCTCTAAAGGGAGGGGCAGATCTTATCCGAAGTCTTTAAAATCAAAACAAAAAATCCTTACTCCCCAATATCAAAATCCTTATCCGCAGGGGGAGAGGGTGGAAGGTTGTATGTCATATCCCAATTTTAAACGTTGGTCTATATGTTATGTTTTCCTATAAATTTAAGCAGCACTGACCAAAAAAGTGAAATGTGGGAGGGGGGGGGGTTTAATTTATTATTCTATATATGTACATTTGATAAAACAGTTTTTTTTATTAATGAAAAGGAAAGACCATAACCACCCCCCTCACCCTATGCTATGTACGTGTACATGCATTCTTTTTCCAAACTCTATTGATTTCTCTTAACAGCAACTTCTCCATGCCTCTTCCCGGGTTTCTACGGATTACTTTGTATTAAATGTGGACGCTGCGCAGGGAACGGTGATTGTCATTCAATAACTGGTGAGTGCAACGGAGGTTGTCAACCCGGGTTTTTTGGATCAAAGTGCAATATGACGTGCTCGGCAACATGCGGAGGGGACGGAAGTTGCTCTCAATTAACCACTTTCTGCGAAAATGGCTGCCAGTCCGGCTTCACAGGGACACAATGTGACCAAATTATAACATCAGGCAAATAACTTTCTTTTTAACATAATTACATATATAATAATTTATATAATGAACAATCGTAACTACTCGGCCATTTTCGCTCGGAAATGACCAACTTTTTACGATCATTGTATATACTGTGGTTTCATCGATATTCGTTGAATACAAATTTTCGTGGATTTCGTTGTTAAGTTTATCCATGAAATTAACTGTTCATTTAAGTGCAATTTCCTCAATGATTTGTATTGATAGGGTCATTGGCCATGAACTTACGTATCCTTGAAACTATGCATTTCACTGTATTCACGAAAATTGATACCCATGAATATTAATGAAACCACAGTATGCCATTATAAATCACAATGAACTTCTTGGGTCTTTCCGACCGAGCTCTGAAACATATATTGAATGTACATGACTGTGCATGTATCAAGACCACCATGTGTAAATGTTCTACAAGATTGGGGTGGTCTTCCATCTTGTTAAAGTATTGGCTAGACATAGTTTATCAAGAAAAGTGGCATCGATTTTCAAAGTAGAGGGTTCAGTTCTATTCTTTTCTATAGATGAATATAAGGAACAAGTACATATTTGTTTTTTGTGATTTTATGGGGGGTGGGGTGGAAGCCTACATCCCCCTTCCCACGTTTGCTACGTGTTTGTATTTAAGATTATATCTTACATGTATATTAATAGATCTAAGTCTACTAAAGCTCGTAGCCCGAATTTTTTTACACCTAGAATAATCAAATTTTGTATTTTAGGGCCCCATACAGGTACATGTATCTGAATCTGCTGTAGTGTTTATCAAAGGTATAGGTGTGTTGCGCTACCCCTACAAAATACACCTGTTTTCCGATCCCTCCTCGCCTCCGGGGGATGGAGAATAATTTGATACCTCGTGCATGGTATATGAAAATTACTGCATATATACATGTGTGTAAAATGTCTTAGCTATATCATGCAGATAATAATCGTAATTATGAAAACAATATGAATTATTTGCACAAAAATATTCAAACGCCAAACTGAAACTTACAGATGATCTTATATCTACAGATGTTGTCCACGTGTGGGAACCTATTGCTGCAACGAGCCTCGTTGTTACTATAGCCTGTATCGTAATACTTGTGCTACTGTATAGAAGGTAATTTAACAAAAATGCCTTTTAAAAAAACCCAACAAATCTTCGATTCAATGACCAAAAAAAAAAAACCGACAATTTTTAATAACTTAAAAGAATTAAAAGTCTTGTTTTGTGATAATGCAGTTTTTCGAACAGAAAACTCAAGTACAATTGTGTCATGTGTTATATATAATTTCAGGAAAAACAACCAAACGAAACCGTCTTACGAACGCAATTTGGTGCATATTCCGGAAGGTAAACTATGTACCCCCCCCCCTTCCGATCTCTGATATCTGAGATTCCATGCAATTGTTGATTCAAAGTTATAAAAATTGATTAATTAGAGTATATGCACGCAACCATAAATTTATATGGACATGTACAATGTAAATAGCAAGATATTAATTGGGTTAACTTTTACTTCCATTATTTTTAGAAGAGACCGAGAGATATGTAAAATGGAACCAACTTCAAGAAAATATAAGGAACATTTCGAATGCTTCATATTTGTATGTACAGTTTATCAAACAAATACAACATTCAACTGTTTAATTAATAAACATGTGTAGGCAAGACTCTTAAGTCCGATGGTGACGCCAAAATCATCCAATGGTCACGTCAAAATCCGATGGTCTGCGCTAAAAGTCAAATGACCTGCCACGCAAAAGTCAGATGCTGTTTGATTACTGTACGTTTGTTACACGTACGTCACGTCATTGCGACGTCATTGCTGAAATTGCTGATTTCTTTAAAATCCTCAACCGAACATGAATAATGGAGAAAGAGACGAGTGATGAAAATTAATGGAGTTGGGGAAGGTTTTTGAGGCGGTAAATTCGACAACATGGAATAATAATGTTCCAAAGTCTGTCCCAAGTTAATGTTTCTATCAAGTTAATGATTTCTAATTCAAATACAGTTGAAATCGATGAAAGTGAAAATAATCAAGATCGATATATTCATTGAAACACAATAGCCCTTTTCACTCATAAAGATACAGGAATGAAAACGAATTTCTTACGAAGATTTATAATGTGTACTGTTTACATATTCTCCCCATTCGGAATTCACTCGGAATACCTCGCACAATTTTTCAATGTTATCATCCGGGCTACTTCATGGCTGATGCAATGCAAAATTCCTGTAGACTTTGTACTGAGTATTTTGGGTTGTGTAATGAAGCCTGGAGTGATAGAGGGGGTGTTTCAAAACAGATATTCTGGATATATTTTTATATTGGAGGGAAAACCTAGTTTGAGCAAAAAATTTAAGGTATTTATGATTATCGAAATATCAAGCAAAAAGTGGTGGAAGCAAAAAATCGGGACAGAGTATAATATATTCAAATGCAGTGTATGTGTTGCGCCTTTGCTGCAATTAGTGTGTACACTGTATGCCAATGAACAATGAATAATTTAAGTCAATGATGAACATATCTAAATATGAGCATTCAAATCAGGTGGGGTTATTTAAAGAATATTTATCATCCAATAATTTTCTTCTTTATTCTTTTTTTTTTAAATTTATCGGGCTTTGGTGCATCACTCCATCGGAATTCCGCAACTGCACGCGGACCTTTGTTCTTTGGCTTGTCAAACTATCGGGCTTTGGCGCAGACCTCGAACTTTAGAGTCCAATCACACTTTGGAGTCACATAATTATATAAACGGATATTCTATTTTCTTTAAATAATTTAATAATAATTTTTTATTGCTGTATTAAATCCAGGAATAAGGATCGAGCCGAAAAAAACTGTTCCGCAATAAAGGCTCAACGGGATCTTGCTAACTTTGAATCAGAAAGTCAAGACTACACAGTTCCAAAGTTTACAAGACAGGAGGGTGTCCCTGATGATCAGTCCCAGACGGAGCCTAAACCCACGGACTCGGAGCCTCATCCCTATATCTACGTCATATCCTCTTGAGTTGATCTTCAATAACCCATCTAGTACACGCAACAATAAATGAATGGGAAAGCCGAGAGGAATACTTTTCTAGAAAACAAAATACTTATTAATAGAAATGAAGTATTAAATAGGAATCAATGTCGTACTGTTTGAATGTTGGCGAAATTGTAGATGTTTAAATGAAAATTCAAGTTGTTTTTTCTGTCTGTTGATCAATTAAGAACACTTTATATTATATGTTTATTTATTTTTTTTTAAATATGATATTTAAATCAAACATTTAAGAAATCCTAGTAATGAAAAGGTTTTCAGATTTCTATGTACATGCAATGTCTATGTTGCATCTTTATAATGCTCCAGGCATTAAAACAAAAACAGAATTTCCCATGATAAAGATTTCAATTTCCGGCATATGTTTTAATGTGATTTTTAAGAAGCTAGTCACGAAAAAGCAAAGCACAATAAAGCGCCATTCATATCATGCATTGTAAGTATAGGGTCTATAATTTTTATTTCGTTGTTTCATAAGGGAATAGGGTGAGATATTTATAATGTAGATGATAAAACCCTTGTAAAGACAAGAAGGATAAGGAATATAGTTCCGACAGAACTGTAAAAAGATGCACTCATCAGCTTGCTCAATGGAGGGTTGGTTGGGGGGGGGGGGGGGGGGTAGAGGACAGTTACATATGTTTCTGTGATTGAAGGTTCTCTCTGTTTAAATAGTTGCTAGTGTCAGCAAAGCTGTGCACATCGTCGGTTTGATAACTATTAAATGCAAAGAAAAAGTACATGCATTATTTCGTATGGAAAAAGGGGAATGAAAAAAATGAGAGAGAGAGAGAGAGAGAGAAGGTAGAAATAGACAGAACAGCCTTATGAGAGATTATTACAAGAGTGGGTTATATTGCTGAAGAAAGATTAACCTACAAGGGGAACATTTATATCATCTAGGCGTGCTATTATAGCCTATCTCGGATATACCATGCACTATAACATTATGTTAACATACGTTTAATGGTGCGACCGTTGGGGCGAGCACAGCAAGTGATCAAACAATGAATTATAATAAATCAATAAAAATAAAATTAACAACGTAAAATTTGAATGCAGAAAAATAAAACATACCTATTTTCAGTAAATGTTCATTATTCATAGATTATAAGAATTGTTATAATTTATTTACTTAAAAAGAAATGGTGCCCCCCCCCCGCATGTAATAAATGGAAGTGAAAATAAAGAAACCATTGAACTGCTTAGGAGCTGAAGGATTAGAATTTTCATGATTTTTTTTTCTTTTGCTTGCAAAGATTTTTTGGATGAGGCTGCCATCCACCCACCCACCCCCCTTTTAAAAAAAGGTGATGCTACGTGTACGTTCCAGGAAAATACCGTAATTATAGTGAATAAAATAGATGTGAGCATTCATCCAAATGAGTGCAATTTACTACTGTTTCCTGTATCTGAAGAAATGTCCTTATTCTTCAGCTGTTCTTTAGCTTAGCCTTTGCAAGATTTTGAGAGGATTTCGGTCAATTCAGCAGATTTACAATAACTTCAATTAGAGTAATTTCCCCTTATCAGTGCTTATTGTGACGTCAAAGCTAACGTTGGTTAAGTGTCGCCTGACTTTTAAAAAAAAACTCCCCTGAGAAATAAAAGTACGCGAAGTACACTTTTTTATTCACTTAAAAAAGCATGATGTTCTTAAAATGACACATCTTATTTGCTTCTCAAAAGTTTTACTTTGATTCTCGCGAGAACGTGAGGTTGGAAACCATTGGTACTATGAATTGTGGGTCAAAATTTACTGACGCCGAAAAATCTATCGGATCAATGTGTAAACCTTTGTGATGTCACTCGATTATTTTTTGATTGAGAGTGTACTGAGGTGAACTTTAGAGGTAGCACTGACTGTATATCGTATGCATCGTTTTTGTTTTTATATTGTCTTGCTGATTCTCGTGAGAGTGTGAAGTGATAAAATTGCCATGATTACATAGAACTACTGGGACGATTAAAACAATGCATTACTGGTCCGATTTACTGACGCCAAAAAAATCCGTTGAATGAATGTGCAACTAGTCCGAATTTTCTATTCACACACACCTTGCCGGTAGAGCTCAATAAAATAAGTGTGTCTTGTATGAAAATGTATGAAAATGCAGGATGCACATTTATACGTTAAAAAAAAAAATAATGACCCTCAAATGTGACTTTTAATATACATGTATGTATAAACATGCATTTATTTAATAAATATATTACCGGAGACAACTTGACAATTTTCCATTTGTACTGACAAATGGATAACTGCCCGATCTTACAAATAATTGACTGTTTATTTTTTTCCACATGTACATTAAAAGAAGTGGTTAATTATTTTTTATCAAACGATCATTATGAACAGCATACTAACATGTAATATATATATATATATATATATATATATATATATATATATATATATATATATATATATATATATATATATATATATTTATATATAGGGTTGTCCCTAAATAATGTAGACAGGACACATAATTTAAAATCTGTTCACTGTAATTTCATTAGACTTCTATGTTTTCTTCAATGACCCTTTGGCAAACAATACTGAAAAATTCAAATCTGTACTTTATTTAATTCTCGAATAAATGAATTATTAGTAACAACAAGTTTTGTCAGGCGGCGCATTGTGCGACGTAGAACATTTCCAGTTTTACGTTGTTGCTAAACCCTCCACATCGTTTACGATAACATTTACGTTTTATTTCCGAAAATGTCTCAGAAAAAATATTATCTTTGAACATGTACCCTGAGTGCACATTCAACATATATTTTGAACATGTACCCTGAGTGCACATTCAACATATATTTTACTTTAGTTTTTGTTTTTTTGTTAAATATTTTCTAAGTACAAACGATTTGTCGGCTCTAAACTTGCCCTGTATTACTTGTTGAACGTCTGTCTTGCAAAATGTGTCGTTAAATTCAGCATTTTGACGTCCATTGATATCGTTTGAGTTTTTCTTTTTTTTCGACTTATTGTCATCATACTTGTTCAAATATTTTCAATGTTGTTTAATTACTTATTAAAAAAACGAATTTCTAATCGATTTTGTTAATTTCATTTACTCCAAAGCCGCTTAGGATTTATTTCATGGTCTTTACAAAATTGTATCAGTTACTGCTGCGCCGCCTTAAACGCTGACATCGTCATTTTATTACGAGTTAACTTTCAACTTGTCACAAAACGCCCTATAAAATATTTAAAAGTTTTGTTATTGCCAAAACATTTTGTAAGTAAAGAATAGAATTGTTATCAAATATCAATGTATGTTTTATTTAAATTTATTCATTCGAAAAGTACTTTTCCTCGCAATTTTCATATCATTTTCTTTATTTTTACTTGTTGTTTTTGATATTGCACCGCATGTCGAATTTCTGATCTAACATGCTGTCATTTCACTAATTTAATCTCAAACAATGTTACATTTTAAAACATTATTTGAATGCAAATGATTTAAACCCTTTGTGGCACAAATTTCATCTTCCTTTATATATATATATATATATATATATATATATATATATATATATATATATATATATATATATATATAAACGTATGAATCCTTGGTAAGGTAACAATATAGAAAAAAAAAGTTTAAGCAGACTATTTACACAAAACATGTACTAGTACTCCATTTCTCTCGAATTTCAGTCCATAGCGCTTTTCATATTTATACATGTACATGTACTTGTACACGTACAGTGAAATATGCTCAGATCAAAGCAAATGAATAATATCTGGCTACCGCCGCCTACGCAGATGAACAGATGTACTTACATGTATACTAGGTATACTATTTAGAACAAAACAACGAATCGTACCGACAGATTAACATAAAAAAAAACTAAAAAAAAAATCGAAATACGGTACTTCTAGTTCTGTTGAACAGGTAAAGGACTTCATGGACTAATAACTATACATTTTGTGTAGAAGTGAGTGATTCATGTTGTGGTCGGAAGGAATTTTTCAAAATATTAACTACTTATTTAGATGAGTTAGGATGTAATAACGGCATTTCTGTATTACATACAGTTTATTTTAAATTCTGAAATCTGAACAAGATGAGTCGTAAAATAAGCTTGCATTTGCTCTCTAGTGTTTTATATTTTATCGATAAGTGGATATCTTCCTTCCTTTCTTTCTTTCATTTCGTTCTTTCTTATTTCTTTGTGTGTCTTTTTGAATCTATATAACAGCGTTTCAAATCTTAAAATCGTTCTCTAAATTTTTTTTCATTGAATTCCAATTTTTTGAATGATTTTTTTTTTATTAAAATAAATAAATAAAGATTTTTGTCATCCTGCTCCCTGACTATTTACTTTAGAACGAAACATCAATTAGTTCTTTCTTTCTTTCTTTCTTACATTAAACTTTTCTCGAGAAGAAAAAAATTAATATCATGATAGAGTTCAGATTGCAACGTCTTAATTTTTTAATCTCTTATTCTGCCCAACAATATTTGGATGTTGTAATTATTTTTTTTAATGATTATAAATACATGATGCATGTATTTCATGGTGCATATTGCTGCCATCGCTCTTCAGTTTTCATTGTCTATTTTTACAGGGTTTTCACAGTCACAGGCCCCGTGGGTAATTACGGATCTACCTGTGAACTTATGTGTGGTCAATGCGCCGCGGACGGGTCATGTGATCAGATAACCTGGTCATGTGTCGATAATTGTAATCCGGGGTATACCGGGTCAAATTGCGAGGAGGCGTGTCCCTCAACATGTGGGGGTGACGGAAGTTGTCTCCGGCTTTCCCCTTACTGCAGTTATGCCAGACTGGCTACTATGGTAATAACTGTAGTGTTCAATGCGGCTGTACCCCAGGGCTCTCTTGTCACAAGATCTCTGGGGTCTGTGAGACAATGACGCTCAGAATTGATGTTACTAAATATTCTAGTAACAAACCAAAATCAGGTAAAGAGTGATTTTTTTTTGCTAGCCAGTATACAAAAGTATTTAAAAATCTGTCAACTGATGCAATTTTTATCAGTTTTAATACAACCATTTTAACAAGAGCTTGGACTTTGGGTAGTTGTGTCAAACAGCAATGTAACATAGGCCTGCATGTCTACTTTACTGCTTGCCACTCAGCCATGGCTCTTTGAAATCAACACGATTTATCTGGCTTTTGAGCCAAGACTAGGCAATAGGCGTATATGGTCAAAACCGCTTTGGTTCAGGTTGGCTTTTTCCGATCGCGTCACGACTAATTCTGTCAGCTACGTCAAGCGTAAAGAATACACGCCGCCGTTGTGAAAACTTTATGATTGGTCAACTCCTTTTCTTAGGCTGAGTTTTGCAAAGCCAGAGCTGAAGGATTTCCCAGAGCAGTTCATTTTTTCCCAATATGGAGTCATCATCCACTATTCCCTATGTTTAAACTTTCCTCTCTCTCTCTCTTCTCTCTCTCTCTCTCTCTCTCTCTCTCTCTCTCTCTCTCTCTCTCTCTCTCTGTGTATTTATGTGTGTAAGCGGGTCTCAAGCTAGGGTCCAGAGTAAGCGTTTAACAAAATATAATATTCAAAAGTTGCATGCGCCCCGCGTTCCTTTTATGTATATACCGTAAATGTATAATGTAAATGTATTACCTACAAACTCACCAGTCGAAGTGATATAATATATGAATTTTCTCGATTTCTTCACCTGTTGATCGGCAATCGACAGTCAATAAAAGAGTTGAACAATGGTATGAAAGAACGAGAGTGCAAGGGGGTATGTACATTCTCTGATATGTTGTTGTTCTGTCCGTGCATGATTCAATCTTGACCAGCAGCCTATCAGCGGTTAAAGCTGAAACCACCAATAAAAAAGTTTGTGCGTAAAATTCAGGTGTTGTTTATGCATGCCGTAGCTGATAGAGTTGAACGCTATGCGATCAAAAAAATCCAACCAAATCGGTTCTAATATTTCAATTGAAACCAGCGTCATTTTTGTCTTGTTTTGAAGCAAGATCTATAACTATATGTCCTACTGAAAGTCCAAGGCCTTGTTAAAATGGTTCTAAGTGGCTTAGTTAAACTTGGGCGTTCTTTTCTTTCTTTTTTTAGAATCTCTGTCGTTTTACGTCGCGATTTTCTGGGTACCTATTGCTGTACTGAGCCTCGTTATGGTAGTAGCCGGTATTAGAACATTTTGGCGACTACACGATAGGTAAGATGTAAACTAAATTATATTTGTGGTCTCCATAGACTTGTAGAGAAAGAGTTCTATACCTCATCCAATGATATAATTTCAGGAAAAGGAAGGCAACTTTGCCTTCCACTGAAACCTATGAAAGTCGGTTCGTTTTATCCGAAGGTAAAGTTTTTTTAACCCCCCCCCTCCCCCCAATCTCCTAGACCAATATAACTGCATGTCCGTCTATTTAATTTGACTCGGACTAGAATGACTATAGTTTTGATTTGATTTTGCAAATATTGAACATGAGCAGGCGGAAATTGTGTTTTTCGTTTCAAATTTTCCACATAATCATATTTACATGTACAAACAAATTATTGGTCCGCGACACTCTTCCCTTCCTCCTCAAATGTTATCACAGCTGTGCAAGATAACGGCGATATATAATTGATACATGCATCAATAACCATATAAATTATTGCATGCCGAGTGACTTATTTGATAATGGCTTGTATTTACAGGAGAAAACGTGGCTTATGATAAAATTAACGAACCAGAGAATGTTTATGTAGAGTTGAATGGAATGTCAACGACCGCTTCATTTCCGTATGTGTAGATAAATTTATTTTGTATGATTTTTTTTGAAATATTTAACAAGAAATATGTTTTTAATAAGAAAAAAAATAAAGTTTAAAAAAAACCTCTATTTACCATAACTTTTATTGATTTTTATTTTGTTTACATTCAGAACTGACGGAGAAGGCAATCAATATTACTCTACAGTAGGATCTATCCGGGATCATGCTAAATTTAGATCAGACAATCGTGCCTTGGCGGATCCAGCTTCTTCGAGGGAGGGGATAATCTCCGATGGTCAGCCACAGAGGGTTTCAGAGGCCCACGCGTACCTTTACCTCATACCTTGACCTAATTTTAAGAAACAACACCAAAACATTAACTATTATTGAAGACTCTGTTTTTTTTAACCTACACATGCTTAATCAATACTGATACATTTGTATTTGTATATATACACACTTTAATGTTGTTGATATATAGCTACGTGTAAGAAAGAAACAAAGAGTTTGATAATCTTTTTTTTTTTTTTTTTTTTTGTATGGATGGAATGATTTACTTTTTAATACTAGAGAAAAATCATATATTGTTTTTGGCACAAGAAATGTAGAGGTAAAATTTGCTTTTTTTATTGCTAATATATAGCTACGTGTAAGAGAGAAACAAAGAGTTTGATAATCTTTTTTTTTTTTTTTTTTTTTTTGTATTGATGGAATGATTCACTTTTTAATACTAGAAAAAAAATATATGTTGTTTTTGGCACAGGAAATGTAGAAGTAAAATTTGCTTTTTTATTTAATAGTAGATTACATACATGAAGTAAAACATGATTATGTTGATCTAAGCATTTCTTTTATGAAAATACTGGATGCGCAATATAGTAAAATAATGTATAGTGAAAAATGAGTCAAACAAGTTCATATTGATTTCGGTACTTTTAAAATTGTTGGAAATATATATATTAGATATTATTAAACATATAAACGTTGACTTACATCGTCAAAGTTAAAACTGGCGGAAGAATTGAAGTAGGTAAACAGTATTTAAGGAAATATGATTGAAAAAAACCCGGGTGGCGAAATCTCTCGTGGTGTCTACGTATTCGCGCAAAACATCCTGTGCCTTTAAAGATAAAACCATTATTATTCATTTATGATTGATGTAAAGTAGGACATCCTTTCGGTATGAATAATATATAAGTTGTTGTTGGTTAATTATTTTGACTCATGATTTCATTTTTAAGAGAGAGAGAGAGAGAGAGAGAGAGAGAGAGAGAGAGAGAGAGAGAGAGAGAGAGAGAGAGAGAGAGAGAGAGTTGATGAAGGGAAACTAAAGGACGCTCATGTAGAACACAAAAAGATGACAGCGATTTTCTATAATCATATGCCAAGAGAGAATTCACAGTTGATCATGAGTATGCCGTAGAAAGAAAATGTGCGGTAAAAAAGAGTCATCTGGAGTGTGTACTACAAGTGTGTACGGTATAGTAATGTTATACAATTGCAATGACGTGCCGACATGTACGCAAAGTTTTAAAATGCGCGGATCCAGAAAAAAAAATTGGGGGTGGGGGGGGGGTTCCGAGTGATAATTTTTACATGCAAGTGAGGGGAGGAGTCGGAGATTTATAATCAATTACAGTGCTATTTGAATTAATAAGTTTAAATTTTTTAGAAGGCGGACCCCCCTCACCCACCCACCACCCACAGCCGTTTAATATTGTAGAAAAATGTTGGCGTGTCGGCTGAATCAGTACAGTACGAGATCTGTAGCTTTATCTCAGGAGATAAGATACTCAATGGAATTCTAGATAGAACAATATTAAGAAGAGCTTGGACTTTAGGTACATGTAGTTGTGTCAAACAGCATTGTGACGTAGGCCTGTCTATTTCATTGCTGGTCACTTAGCCATGGCTCTTTGAAATCAACACAATTTGTCTGGCTTTTGAGTTTAATACTACGCAATAGGTGTATATATTTCGCTTGAAACCAGGGTCTTTTTGAACTTGTTTTGACGCAAGAAATAGATAAGAACGTCTTGCTAAAAGTCCAAGGCCTTGTTAAAATGGTTCTATTGAATATGACAACTTTTTTATATTTAAACATAAAAGAAAATAATGTCTCCCATAATTACATAATATGAAAGTCGTTTTGCTAATACGTAATACGTTCATGCGTAATTCATTAACTGTCATCGGAAAATATGATATTATACTTTAAAAACAATTGTGTAATGATGTATCACTTCACAATTTGCAAAACCATACATGATGATTTGGAAAAGATCGTTGCAATTACTTCTCAGTTTTTTAAGCTATATAAAAGGTATGTTCTTTCATTATTAGATGTAAAAAAAAAACTACCATTTTATTTTCAATTACCAAGAAAATGAAGTAAATAAGTAATGTTAGGTTCATTGACGCATGTAAGTTTTATATGCTATAAATATATGAAAATGTTTTATTAAAATACATGTAACCTATGCGTACTTATTTTCTATGCGAAATAAGAAATGGTCGCAAAAACAAGAAAAAAACTAGTTAATACTACAGTGTAGTATTTAGTTAAAAAGTTAATTAATTTATAAAACAATGCTCATTATCATCCATTTTTATTTTTATTTCTATTTTTACAATGAACGTTTTTTTTATATTTCTCCTCTTTTCAATTAGGATTACATTTTGCACTTTGCAAATTATTGTAATCATAACCAAGTTTTCTTTTGTACGTGCAAAGAACTATATATGATATCGGTCATATTTGCCCCCCCCCCCCCCCCCCATAATTTGCCATTTTCAAAAGTGTTTTAGGTACATTAAATTATTATTTACATTTTACAAGAGTTGATATAACATATATATCTTTTATCTTTTTATTTAAATTGTTTAATCAAAATAATTTTAAAAAACCCCAACATTTTCATTATCTTTTAATGAATGGGAAAAAATGCGACACTTTAAACAAGGGAAAATGTGTATCATTTATTAGTCTTGGACAGATAGTCATACACCTCTGAGGAAGATATTGTTTTTATTAAGGCATGCGCTCAATGTTTTCCGTTTTATGCCGAGAATATATGGAAAAACATGGCGGGGGAAGGTTACCTTTGTGATGTCATATTTCAAAATTATGGGCATTTGGATCAAAAGGAAAATTATAAAATAACTTTACATGGATATCTGTACAAAGAAAAACAAAGAATTACAGAAAAATGATGATGCTCATTTAGGCCCATATATATATATATATATATATATATATATATATATATATATATATATATATATATATATATATATATATGTATATATATATATATATATATTCCGTTTAGGCTCATATAATTGGTTCTAAAAGGAGGGGGGACCTATCCGAAATCTTTACAAGCAAAACGAAACGAAAAACCCTTACTCAAAGTTCAAATTCCTTATCCGTAGGGGGAGGAAATGGAAGGTTAATTGTATGTCATATCCGAATTTTAAACGTTTGGTTATCTGTGTTCTCTAAAATTTTAATAATTTTAAGCAGCACTGACCAAAAAGTGAAACGTGAGGGGGGGGGGGGGGGTAGTTCGTTTAAAATTCATTATTTCATATATGTACATTTGACCATACCCCCCCCCCCCCCCCCACCCCCACCCGATGCTATGTGTACATGCATTCTTTTTTCAACGTCAATTGATTTCTCTTAACAGTAACTTCTCCATGCATCATCCCGGGTCTCTACGGATTACTCTGTGATAATAGATGTGGACGCTGCGCAGGGAACGGCGATTGTGGGTCATTGACTGGTGATTGCAACGGAGGTTGTCAACCCGGGTTTTTCGGACCAAAGTGCAAGATGACGTGCTCGGCAACATGCGGAGGGGACGGGAGTTGCTCTCAATTTACCGCTTTCTGCGAAAATGGCTGCAAGTCCGGCTTCACCGGGGTACAGTGTGACCAAATTATAACATCACAGCCACCAACACCTGCACAAGGCAAAAAGCTTCCTTTTTAACAAAATTATAATAATGTATATATAGATTGTCCAATCGTAACTACTCGTTCGTTTTCACCCGGATATGACCGACTTGTATGTATGCCATTGTAAATCACATGCAACTTCTTGGGTGTTTCCGACCGAGCTCAGAAAAATATATTGAATGTATATGACTTTGCATGTATCAAGACGACCGAATGTTAAATGTTCTACAACATTGGGTTGTCTTCCATCTAATTAAAGTATTTGCTAGACATAGTTTGTGAAGGAGAGCGGCATCGATTATCGAAGTGCAGGGTTCAGTTTTATTCTTTTCTTTCCTATAGATGAATATAAAAAATAAGCACATATGTTGTTTTTTTTTTGTTTTTTTTTGGGTGGGGGTTGAAAACCTACCCCCCTCCCCCGCGTTTGCTACGTGTCTGTATGTAAGTTTAATATATATCTTATAAATTATTAAGTCTACGCGGAGTCCTAATCTTTATACATCTAGAAAAATAAAATTTTGTATTTTAGGGCCCTATACAGGTACATGTACCTGAATCTGCTGTAGTGTTTATCAAAGATATAGGTGTGATGCCCCACCCCTACAAAATACACGTGATTTTTTCCCGGGGGGGGGGGAAGGGGGTTGGAGAATAATTTGCAATTGATACCTCGTGCATGGTATATGAAAATTACTGCATATATACATGTGTGTAAAATGTCTTAGCTATATCATGCAGGTAATAATCGTAATTATTAAAAAAATATGAATTATTTGCACAAAAAATGTTCAAATGCCAAACTATAATTTACAGATGATCTTATATCTACAGATGCTGTCCACGTGTGGGAACCTATTGCTGTAACGAGCCTCGTTGTGACTATAGCCTGTATCGTAATACTTGTGCTACTGTATAGAAGGTAATTTAACAAAAATGCTTTTTAAAAAAACCCAACAAATCTTCGAAAAAAAAACCAAACTGTTTAATATCTTAATAGAATTAAAAGTCTTGTTTTTGTGATAATGCAGTTTTCCTAGCAAATAAATTTAAGTACGGTTGTGTCATGTGTTATAATTTCAGGAAAAACAACAAAACGAAATCGTCTTACGAACGCAATTTGGTGCATATTCCGGAAGGTAAACTGTGTAACCCCCTCCCCTTATCTGAGATTCCATGCAATTGATGATTCAAAGTTATATAAGTTAATTAGTTAGAGTATATACAAGCAATTATAAATTTTTAAGGACATGTGCAATGTCTACAGCAAGATATTAATTGGGTTAACTTTTTCTTCCATGATTTTTAGAGGAGACCATGAGATATGTAAAATTGAACCAACTTCAAGAAAATATAAGGAACAACTCGACCGCTTCAAATTTGTATGTACAGTTCATCAAACAAACACAATATTCAACTTTTTATTAATAAACATGTATAGGCAAGACTCTTAAGTCCGATGGTCACGCCAAAATCATCCAATGGTCACGTCAAAATCCGATGGTCTGCGCTAAAAGTCAAATGACCTGCCACGCAAATGCAAGATGCTGTTTAAGTACTGTACGTTTGTTACACGTACGTCACGTCATTGCGACGTCATTGCTGAAATCGCTGCTTTCTTCAAAATCATCAACGCAATATGAATACTAGTAATGGAGAAAGAGACGAGTGGTGAATAACAGTGAGAGTTGGGGAAGGTCTTTGCGGCGGGTAAATCCGACAACATGGACTAATAATGTTCTAAAGTCTGTCCCAAGTTAATGTTTCTATCAAGTTAATGATTTCTAATTCAAATACAGTTGAAATCGATGAAAGTGAAAAGAATCAAGATCGATATATCCACTGAAACACAATATCCCTTTTCACTCATAAAGATACAGGAATAAAAACGAATTTCTTACGGAGATTTATAATGTGTAATGTTTACATATTTTCACCATTCGGAATTCACTCGGAATACCTCGCACAATTTTTCAATGTTATCATCCGGGCTACTTCATGGCTGATGCAATGCAAAATTCCTGTATATTTTGGGTTGTGTAATGAAGCCTGAAGCGGTAGAGGGGGTGTTTCAAAACAGATAATCTGGATATATTTTTATATTGGTGGATAAACCTAATTTGAGCCAAAAAGTTAAGGTATTCATGATTATCGAAATATCAAGCGAAAAGTGGTGGAAACAAAAAGTCGGGACGGAGTATAATATTCAAATGCAGTGTATGTGTTGCGCCTTTGCTGCAATTAGTGTGTAGGCCAATAAATATGGAATAAAGTCAATGATGAACATATCTAAATATGAGCATTCAAATCAGGTGGGGGTTATTTGATTAAAAGAATATTTATCATCCAATAATTTTCTTCTCTATTCGCAATTCTTTTTTCTAAATTTATCGGGCTCTGGTGCATCACACCATCGGAATTCTGCAACTGCATGCGGATCTTTGTTCTTTGGCTTGTAAAACTATCGGGCTTTGGCGCAGACCTCGGACTTTAGAGGCCAATCACACTTTGGAGTCATATAATTATATAAACGGATATTCTATTTTCTTTAAATATCAATGATTTTTTATTGCTGTATTAAATCCAGGAATAAGGATCTAGCCGAAAAAAACTGTTCCGCAATAAAGGCTCAACGGGATCTTGCTAACTTTGAGTCCGAAAGTCAAGACTACACAGTTCCAAAGTTTACAAGAGAGGAGGGTGTCCCTGATGATCAGTCCCAGACGGAGCCTAAACCCACGGACTCGGAGCCTCATCCCTATATCTACGTCATATCCTCTTGAGTTGATCTTCAATAACCCATCTACACTCTGTTCCAAGATATTTATACAGCACATTTGGACGATTTTTAAAAAAAATTACACATACCTGTGAAAGAAGTGCACTTGTAATAGTTGAAAGGGATAATTTCCAAGATAATTTCATTGACACATTATATTATCAAATGTCACTCAGAAAAATTCAGAGGAACGAAAACCGATTCCTTACGGAGATTTATAATGGGGAATGTTTATATCTTTACTCCATTCGGAATACATTCGGAATACATCGCGCATTTTTTCAACGTTGTCATCCGGGCTTGCTGCAATACAAAATCTTCGTAGACATCACATTTTTTAGCATTGTTTTGAAACCTGATACGCTAACAGGGGCGTTTGACTGAGAAATCTTGGAAATTATTTATACTTTTGAATGAACATCGTTTGAACCCTGAGGTATTTATAAATATCAAACAATGAAGCAAAATGTGAATCCAAGATATCTTGGGACAGAGTATAGTACACGCAACAATAAATAAATGGGAAAGCCGAGAGGAATACTTTTCTAGAAAACAAAATACTTATTAATAGAAATAAAGTAATTAAATAGGAATCAATGTCGAACTGTTTGAATATTGGCGAAATTGTACATGTAGATGTTAAAATGAAAATTCAAGTTGTTTTTTCTGTCTGTTGATCAATTAAGAACACTTTATAATATATGTTTATTTATTTTTTTATAAATATAAATAAATATTTAAATCAAACAATTAAGAAATCCTAGTAATGAAAAGGTTGTCAGATGTCTATGTACATGCAATGTCTATGTTGCATCTTTATAATGCTCCAGGCATTAAAACAAAAACAGAATTTCCCATGATAAAGATTTCAATTTCCGGCATATGTTTTAATGAGATTTTTAAGAAGCTAGTCACGAAATAGCAAAGCGCAATAAAGCGCTCTTCATGCATTGTAAGTATAGGGTCTATAATTTTATTTTATTGTTTCATAAGGGGATAGGGTGAGATATTTATAATGTAGATGATAAAACCCTTGTAAAGACAAGTAGGATGAGCAATATAGTTCCGACAGAACTGTAAAACGATGCACTCATCAGCTTGCTTAATTGAGGCATAGGCGTCGGAACCGGGGGGGGGGGGGTGGGGTGGGGGGGAGGTTAAGCCCCCCCCCCCCCATTTTTTTTTCAAAGTTAGACCTTACCACTAGTCACATAGCATCATAGAAGTATCAGCCCCCCTCCCCCCCCCCCCACTTTTTTTTGCAGCAAACATAATTGTTCCTAATTTTAACCTTGAAAAGATTGAAATATTAATAAATTGGAGTGATATGTATGCAAGCCGCCCCTCCCCACGGATTAGGAATTTCATTATTTTAGGGGGGGGGGGGTTGGCAGGTAAGAATTTTTTTTTGGAAACTCTAGGTATCCCCCCCCCACCACCACCACCACCACCGGATTAGGATTTTCATGATTTTGAGAATAAGGTTTTTTTTTTTGCTTGTCAAGATTTCTGAGGATTAGTCTAGCCCCCCCCCCCCCCCCCCCCCACACTTTCAATTTGTCACTGGGAGGGTTGGTTTGGGAGGGGGTGATAAAGGACAGTTACATAAGAAAAAGGAGAATGAAAAAATATGTGTGTGTGTGTGAGAGAGAGAGAGAGAGAGAGAGAGAGAGAGAGAGAGAGAGAGAGAGAGAGAGAGAGAGAGAGAGAACAGCCTTATGAGAGATTATTACAAGAGTGGTTTATATTGCTGAAGAAAGACTAACCTACAAGGGGAACATTTATATCATCTAGGCGTGCTATTATAGCCCATCTCCAATATACCGTGCACTATCACATTATTAACGTTTATTAACGAGTCATGGTAATCAACTGATGCCGATAAAGGTCAGACAGGTGGGCTGGAATCCATCACTGGGTGATAGAACAGGGACAAGGCTCAAGGTACGGACGGACCATGTATCTGATAGGCCGGGTTTTAGATTAATCCACTGACTGTAAGAGAGGAGGCATTTGAAGATGATAGATTATTATGTTAGCTGGTGATAAGTACTTTATAGTGTTGCATTTTATATTCTTTGCATATTATTATTTAAAAATAAAAGAAAGAAAGTGTCCATCCCCCTTCAGAATAAATTTAAAAAAAAAAATACGGTTCAAGTTTTTACTTTTTTAAAATGCATGCGTTCAATCATATGTCTTTACTTTTTTTGTTAAGATTTTTAACAATTATTTTTATAATTATATAGTAATTACGTATCTAATTTTAATGCATTCAATGATTTTTTCATCCCTTTGAAACAGTACGCTGGATAAAGGCTAATTTCATCACATTAATCAATTTAATATTTTTCTGTGATGATTAAGAAATAACGTATTTAATGCAACAGTTTTATTCAATTTTTGCAAATCATTGAATTTGATATCACAATTTGAAGAAAATATATATATATATATATGAATCAACAAAGTAACAAATGATTTCACAATCAAATAATATTCACTGCAATGTTGTCTTATAAATCATGAACAGAATGTTTTCAGTCTTGAATATCCGGGGTTCGGAATATGTCGGCTCACTAAGCTTCGCGGCTAGTCCGTCGGGTATAAACCCGCTATCAGTGGCACTGTCGTAATAAGCTTTGAAAAGGGCATCCAAATTGTCAGATAAGTCGCAGTTTTCTCTCAGGTCGTCAATGTCGGAGTCGACAAGTGCCGAGTTATTCAGATCACCCAATGAGATGACTTTACTGGCACGCTGCTGTTTTTTACGTTGACGTCGCTGTTTGTTGGCCTTCGTTGCGTAAGAACCGGTGGCTCCGTACCGCTCCCCTAGATCGTCCATCTCCGTTTTCTTCTTCCCCATGATGATGGTGCTGGGTAAACTTTCGATGTGTCGGACATCCGGCTCTTCGATCATGTCTCTGCCATCTAAACCAATGCTTACAACAGCCTCCTCGGTGCTTGTTTTCATGTTGCTTGCATTCTTTCCAGACTCCAAAGAGTCCCCGGAGTCTTCCAACAAACTCTGGCAAATTTGAAATATGTCATCTCCCGTCGACACTTCCGGTGCATCCTCAACAAGAACTTCCTGTTTTGCTGGAGCAATATGGCGATTGGCCACACCCCTTGTCTTGACCTTGACCTTTGTACTCTCGAACCGCTTCTTTGAGCCTTTACCGTACCGCTTTGTACGAATACGGTCATCAAGTGAATTAATTCCGTCTTTCTCAAAAGTCCAGGTTTCTTCGTACGTTGGCTCAGACTTTGTCGTCGCACCGTCGCCATCTTTTTTCTTCCCTTCCTCTTGTACGGCCACTGGGGCATCCTCAGTACTAGAGTCTTCTTCCGATTCGGCGACATCATCGCTGTTTCCCCCTTCGTCGTCGGCTATCTCGTCATCGTTGTGGATCTCATGTTTATCTACACGCCTCGTTTTCAGATAAGGACCCTCTACAGGTTTATTCTGTCTTTTTGCATCTTCACGCCCATTATTTGTTTCTTGCTCGCCGCTAGCAATGCTGTCTGTTTGAGCTGCTGGCGACTCTGACTCGGGCGATTCCGCAAAAAAACTTTTGTACATTCTTATTAGTTTATAATACTTTTCCGATTCCTTGCATTTGTGATGACTTTTGAAACAAAAGTTGATGTAATATCTTATCAGGTCGTACGTGATTATTTCTCCGGCGTAGTTTTGAAATCTAGCCGAGAATAGCTTACGTCCAAGTGCTCCATATAACAACATTGCTATGTATTTTCGCCTGATCTTCGGTTGCATCAGTTGTTTTTCCTTCGATTGTACGTATTTCTCGAAGGTGACAAGCTCCGGAAATTTCCCGTGTAAATCAAAGAATTCGATCTTATTGAGATGACCAACAACCTCAGCGGCTTTTACGACATTTATCATCGTCTTTTTGATCCACACCGGGTTGTTGCTCTTTAGTGACGCTATTTCGTCCTGGACTTGTTTGATGATACCGGAAGTTTTAAAAGAGTTTTCTAGTACCTTGCTCAATTCAAGATTTTTTGGCGTGAATGCATGTTTGTCCCATTCGCTCTCGTCCATTGCTTTTCTGAGGGTACGGGACAACCTTCTCATCACGGCCTCAGCGTTGATGCCTAGACACTCCCCTCCGTTTTTGGGGCTTGGTTCATTCATTGGATACTCCTCCTCCTCCTCTTCCTTTTGTTTTATTTCTCGAGCTTCAAGGAATTCCTCGTCTGACAAAGATGTTCCAATATATGCTTCATCTATGTTACCATAGAATCTGGTTTTCACATACTCGTCGAAATTGCTCAAACTGTTAATAACCGGTTTATTGTAAGAAAGTGACTGGTCATTTTGTCGTGAGCAATTAGTAGCGTCTTGATCTATATATTTGTTTTCGTACGTTCGTGCCTCTTCGGAACCCCTCTGATCGTCATCATCATCATCACTTTTCGGGGAGTTTACACCGGAGCAAGCCGGTTTTTTCATTTCTTTATTTTTCGCTTTATCGTCTCTTTCTGATTGATTGGGATTTGGCTCATGAAAGGTTACCCTCTTTTGAGAGGAGCCATGTTGCTTTGTAAAATCGTCTTCATGCATACCTTTTGGTTTAGTTTCTGGATTCTCCCGAGACCTTATTGCGGATTTACTCTTTTTAGCAATAGTACACTCCCCGTTTCTTTGAATGATTATAGAAACGTTAATGCAGTATTCTTTAAGTTGTTCTTGTGGTACTTTCAAACGACTGAGACGGAACAGTTTGTCACAAACATTGGTTATGTCTTCAATGTCGATAGACAGTCTTAATAACAGAGTACCTTTTACATTAGTTTTGCTCTTTGGTTCTCCGCATATTTCCTCAAAAGCTCGAATTTCCTTAACAAGTACATCGATGAATGCCTCAGAGACGTTCGAATCGTGGTACACTTTGACAATCAAATCAGAAACGGAATCATAAACAATTCCAGAATTTTCCTCTTTAGAATCCCCTACCTTGGAATGCTGGTCGTCCTCTTGGCTTTTCTTGAACAAGCGCCGGCATCCGTCGGCCAGAGTTCGAAATCCAGACCAAAATTTGCCCATAGCGTCTTTATGTTCTAAAATAACAACCATTCATTGACAATCGTATGTCACCCGTTTCCGTTTTCAAATATTGTTTACAAGTCGCTGTCGTCTTATGACGTTAAGATTATGACGTCATAAAGGGAATTTATCAAACGTTGATAGCGCGCTAATTTTTTAGCTTCGGTAACGTTAGGGACATTGAGAGAAATGAAATAGAGAGAGAGAGAGAGAGAGAGAGAGAGAGAGAGAGAGAGAGAGAGAGAGAGAGAGAGAGAGAGAGAGAGAGAGAGAGAGAGAGAGAGAGGAGTGTATATCTTACAATTAGTTAGATCATCAAGGTAAGCCATCATTACAGATCGCACGCGTCAGGAATAGCGGCACCATAGACAACGCAGACAATAAAATGACCACCATAAATATTTGATCGGCATTATCGCGAGATTTATAAAGGACTCGGAGAGGAGCCGAAAAGTATTCTATTATTTTCTAACTTCTGTTGTTTAGGATTATTTATATTCGGCTTTTCATCTAAAGCGATTGTATGTGATTTTTTTTAACCAGAAGATGGTTAGAAAGTGCCCCGGTCAGCAGTGACATGAATGTTATACACAGATTGGAAAAACTTATCTTGGATTATAAGTTACTCTCGGAACTCAAAATTTTATAATCAGTTTCTTAGCAGGTACTGTATTTTTTTTTTCAGCCTTTAAAACTTAAAAGTGTACTTTTTGTACCATATTTAAAACATTCTTTAAAGAAATAATGATATTAATATTTATAATTAGATGCATGTTTAAAAGAAACATTCAAAACGACTTTCTGCAAACACATATCAAAATTAATCAATTCATTGGAATGAATTTTTTTCATATTTATATTTTAATAATTCTAAATTAGCAGCTTTTCTAGATTTCTTTTACATCTAAAACTTAATATTTTTTTTAATTTAATATTTTGAATTTAAGTAGCCAATATATGGAGACATATTCCTTACAATATATTTCTATTTAGATTATTTTTTCATGAATATCATTTACAATGTATTCTCTCCCAATTGCATGATTATATTACCGGTACTTTTCTTCATCTCTGGCCATTACTCAGATTCTCAGTTTTAAGAATAAAATTTAACGAAAATATTTTGGTAGAAATATCATTTGAAATAGTCACAAGATTCCATACATATAATTTCTATTCCTATACATGATGGCCTCGAACCGATCGTGATCGAGAGGTTAGCATTGCTCTATTTATTTGCGCTATATACAGTCGCACTGATTGGCAGATGTCGATAATTATGATTGCAAATGTCACTTTCCAATAATTCTTGGACACGCTTGATTTACGCTGGTAGTCCGAGCATGAAACTCAAAGAATGCAGCGTGTTTAGTACACTCAAGCTACATGTATATAGCCGGACACTTGCACTTGCATTTTTAAGGAAGCTTAAAATAAAAATAAATAAAATAAAAAACAAACAAACAAACAAGCAAACAAAAAGAAATTCGAAAATCGGCATGTACCTGAAAATAAGGAGAAGGGAACAGGGGGGGGGGGGGAATTAATGATTTATATTTTGACAACTTATTATAAACATGTACACTTACTTACTTACTTACTTCGACAATAGAAGGGGAGGGGTGGTCATAAAAAAAACCCGTAATGGTACGAAGAAAATGCGAAAATGAATTGTCAGCCAAAAAAAGGGAGTTGGTTTCTAAAGATTTTACATGACAGCATCGAAAAATGAAAATAAGTTAAATGTATGTAAACATGAACAACAAACAAAGTCGGGTGGATGGGAGGGACAGGAAGTGGGTGAGGGAGGAGTGGGGGCGGTGGCTCCCTTTACTATCTTGGCGTTCTACGCTCTTGTATCTCTTCCGATTTTTATTTCCTTTTAGTTTTAAACGAAACCGTAAAAATTTTCTAATGTAGAAAAATAAACGAAGAATTTCGATTCAGATTACAATAAATAATATTTCTAATTTTGATAACAAGAAAACAAAGCGTTGTGATGTATGAATGGTTTTATTCCTTTTTCGTGCTCAAGTCAAGCTTAATAGGGGCCTTCCACTGAGAAACAATTTTTGATAATAAACCTATTGTCTGTACATGATTCACAAATTTTTCCCCTTAATGAACGGACCGATGTGGTTTGATAAAAAACAAATAATACCAACCACATCATAGTTAGCGTAGCATTTCTTTGTGTATTTTTTTTTTACCAACGCGTGTGTAATTTATAGCGTATATGTTGGATCGTTGCTTATTTCCACTGGAGTTAGACAGGGATGTCCCGTTTTCCCGTTTTTATTAAAGTTGTTTTCTTATAATTATCAATCAAGTAAGTGAATGTCTTCAAAATGTTTAATTAGTTTGTTTTTAAGGAATCAACCACCAGGCATCAAACTGACTATTGTTCCCTGGTAATTGTTTAAAATCGAACTGATTTTTATCAGTAATAATTAATCAGTAATAGTTTTAAAATTTAGTAAGATATCATAAAATTCGAATACTCTGAATTTTTATAATTTAATAATTTTGATTTAACTATAAAATATTTTCCTCCAAATTATCATCACAGGACTGAATCACTGTTATAAATAAATCAACTGAAACATGACTAAAAGGCATCTACATGATTGTATTACCTGAATGGCATAGCTATGCTATAATTACATACATGTAACTTTTAGTTAAAATTCATTTTGACTGAATGGTACATGTACATATGCGTTCTAGATCTGTCCATTTTTCAGACCGTTTAATTTTTCCTAAATTATACGTTCAAAAATTGAATCTAATTGAAATCTCATAAAAAATAAAGTTAGGACCTACTAACTCAGAGAGCTAATATTTTATTAATAGTTTCTACGTACATACGTACATGTGTACTTGTTTAGTCTCATGCCATAGTGCCTTAATGATTTAGGAACATGTACAATGATAATACATATTACAAACATAATAAGGTAAAGATAAATATGGTAGTCCGCCCACTGCTAAACAACCTGTAATTATGATGCATATAAATCATCCTCCGTCATGTATAAATATAGATATCATGTAACCATGCAAAATTGCCACACCCCATTATGTATTGATGCTAATAAACATGTATATCCTAATGCAGAAATAAAGAACATCCCTAATTTTCTGTTATACACGTGCGGTCTTTGTCAAATTGATTTTGTTAGATAGTGCCCACCCACTTTTTGAGGTAAATTATTAATGTTATGATGATAATAAGGTCAAACACATGATGATTAAATACTCTAAATTCCTTGTTAAGTATTCAAAAGCACATGGCAGCAGTGATTGCCGTCAAGTCAATGTAGCATATATTAATTTTGATAGCAGTTATTTGTAGCATGCAAATGTAGCATATACATGTGTTTGACAGCATTTACATGTAGAATGTAGCATATTTTGGAAAACATTTACATGTAGACATGTATATGTAGCATATATTTGAGAGAAGTTACATGAAGTATATATATTTTATATTATCAATGTTTGATCTTTTTGTCCGCCCATCCGTTCGTCCGCTGTGTGTTCGTCCGTGTGTCCGTTATTTCCGTCGACGGACATACCGATTCGCTCTCTGCAGTTAGGCACAAAAATAACTAGTTGTATTGAAAAAATGAATTATTATAGAATTATAGAATATAAACTTACAGCAGAGGTATAAAACTACAACACCAACCCCCCCCCCCCCAAAAAAAAAAAAAGAAAAAAAAGAAAAAAAAAGAAAAGAAAACAACGACAATCAAACAAAAAAACCAAGTCATGCAATATTTCCTTATGACATATGGAGTAAAGTTGTCTACTTTAAACCATTTGTGAGTACTTCGTGCATTTTTTTCCTGAGCTTTAACAGTCATGCAGCTGTGAATTAATGTGTGTGGTTAGTGCGGAAATTACTCCACTCATTACCAATTCATGGTCAGGATTGTCCGATGACGAAATCGAAACAAAAAAAAACAAAACAAAACAAAAAATAACTCGAACTCGAACCACGGAAATGCAAGGATTTTTCTTCCTTCCTTCCGTTTATTTTTCTCTTTTTATTTTACACATAGAGCCGGTAGTCACCATAATATAACGGTGCTTTTATACATACAGAGGGACAAACTTCAGTTAAATACTTTTGATGTTTGTTTTTATTTTTATTTTTTTTGGGGGGGGGGGTGGGGGAGCGGGTGCAATTGCCATTGTTAAATAGTACTTAAATTAGAGGATAATGAGATAAGGGAAACAATGTTTACTAATCATTATAGCACTTTTTAAGATATCCTTCATATCACATTCAATGTTATGAAAAAATGATGAAATAAAATTATCCTCAAATAAGTCTAAACTGGTCACAGTTCTTCATATAATTGTATGTACATGTACATGTACCAATGCGTGTGAAATACTGAGCTAACATTTTAAACAAATTACAATCTGAACAATACATTAGCTTATAAATTCACGAATGATACTCATCACAAATTCATGGTCTACTGTGATTAAAAGAAAAAAAAATCATAGATGTTCAGGACCTTCAAATTCGATTATTATCAATATTTCGGTTCTCAAAAGTTATACATGTACCGAACCCTGTTACAATGTAGCACAGGCAGCAAACTATAATCTATAGAGAGACGGATGGTCGTTTTTAAATTTAGGCTACTGGAATATAACTGAGAAGAACTCTCACTGACTGTATGCTGATATAGGAAATTATTTAAAATCTAAAGAATATCTTTTAAAAAAATCTAAAATCTAAAAAAAAAATATTTAAAATCTAAAATCTAAACAAATCTAAAAAATATAAAAATATTTAGGTCCTTTTTTAAAGATACGACCTTTTAGTCGTAAAGTTATAGAATAATATATAACATTATAACTTAATAATGAAAAAAAAAATCATGTCTAAAAATATAACCTAGATCTGATGGGTAAATTGTTGATTACTGAGCCTCCTTAAATTGCGACTTCGTGACTTAGTTCCATGAAAGCTAATATTTAATAACATATTTTCGGATACCCTTTAGGTGCCTCTTTTATTAACACGCACGACACCTTAATCCAAGAATTAGAAAATTAATCAGAATGGCGCTTTACAAGTTTTCACGCTTATCGTCTGGATCGTCTGAACGTTTGAAGATGTCTCGTTGCATGTCTCTTGATTTCGCCTGTCTGATTATGCCTGTTTTCGTTTCACTGCTCGTGTAATGGCCCATGAATGACCTTGTTTCGTGTCAATGTAAACTACACGTGTCTTTGTGTATAGACGCAGGTCAAGCGCGTGCGTGTGTATATACTCATTACTCATAATAATAAATATCAATTTGTTAGACATTCTTTATTTATTTTATTTTCAGAAGTGTCTTGTCGTATTCGTCACATTATTTAATTTTCTGTATGCATTTTTTAAAAATTCAACTTTTAAATGAATTTGTTCAGATGATGAATATTACATCTCTGGACACAGAAGGTAAAGAATACGTTTCTTATGAACTAAACTTTCATCTTTTTTTTTTTAAATAATTTTTTTTCAAATTACATTTGTATATTAATTATATTTGTTAATACTAATTTTCCTAATCAGTATTTTTTAAAATACAGAAAAAAGTAATATTAAGAAAAGTCTGGAAATGGTCGTTTCCATTTAGTGAATATTTATCGTCCTACATGTCATGCTAAGCATAACACGAAATACATGTATATCACACAGAGTTTGAAAAACATTTTTATGAAATTACTTTCGATATCACAAATATTCATTCTTTCCTTAACCATTACGTCATCATTTTATCACAACATGCAAGTAACCACATTATTACTTTGACTCATGATATTTTGCTGTATGTTTCGTCTGACTACATGTTTCTGCGGTATATACATACCTAGTTTATTTGAAAATGGCCGAGTCATTGGTTATAATAAACCTGTTAAGGAACAGGTTTTTTTTATATGAATGCTCATTCTTTTCTTAACCATCACATTATCATTTTATTAAAACAAGTTACCACATTGTTACTTATTACATTGACTCATCGTTTTTTAGTCCTTACTCAAATTGCTATGTTAACTGCAAAGATAACGTATAATCAAAACAGACCGAGGAAAAACAAGTATATTTTCAATTTATGGTTTTACAGCTTTTTAAAATGCCAACTAGGTTACTATACGATTTTATATTTATATATTTCCTGAAAAAATCCTTTTCCATATTAGAAAATTAAAGCTGTATACATTCATGTAACGATGTTAAATGGTAAACTGTGAATGATAATTTGAACATTCTTATGGTAGTATTTGTTTTTCTAGATCACAATGGTAGTCCAGAGGACCTTCATTTTCATTTTACTCTTCGCTGCACATGCTCACTGTCTCTCGCCCAGCAGATCTAGCCAGAAATCCGAGGCCACCCGAGCAATGAAAGGTCAGAACTATAGCACATGCATATGGTGAAGGTGTGTATATCTATTAGATTATGGCTAGTACATGTATAATGCATACAAAACAAGGCAAATGATCAAACAACATTGCGGAAAGTACGATTAGTATGATATACATTCATTAGAATATACAGTGTAGATTTACAATATTTGCAGGGGAATGGTTACGAGTTTTGGCCAAAAACTTTTATCTTGTTTTCAATGTTTACAATGCTTCAGTAAAACGCTTCTAATAGTCAACCAACAGCTACAGGCGAGATACTAAGATCACAATTCTTTCTTGTGATAAACAAAGCTCGAGTCGTGTTCATGGTTTCATATTTAATGTTGAAATAAGATTCCAGATTTAGACCAAACATTAATGTGACGAACGCTAGGGACAGTTTATACATGTATATCTCAAACACAAATGAGCAGATAGAAAAACATCAGGGTTAGGGTTAGAATAATTAAAAAAAGAAATATTACTGGTATGTTGAACCAATGTAAACAAAAACGTGATACGAGCCTTTTTTACATAACAAAGAATTGTGAGCTCTGAATGTTTGGTATAACTCTCTGACTGAGACTCAAAGGATCACTCGTATATAACAAAAGAATTAACCTATAGAGGAGACCGATTACCTGACAAAAAATCACTTAAAAAAAATCTAAGTTCATTTGAAATTTTCTATTGTACATATATTTTTAAATTAAAAGTTGGCTAAGGTCAATTTTACAGTCAAATAGTCTATTTCTGTAATAATTTTGGCCTAGAAATCCATCAGGACAGGACCGCCCCTGAAAACGCTAAAATATTTTGATAGGTTTCGATCAGTTGCCCTGAGATCGAAATTTGCAAAAGCAAATGAGTGTGTTCTGCTTGTTGATACGGATCTGTTTCATAAATTTTGAATTACCATGTTCAAAACTGCATGAGGTATAATATATTTAAAAATAAATATCGGATTTTAACATCATTGACACGGCATATGTGAAAGTTTCATTATCGTAATTATGATCCTTCACGAGAATGAAGTAAAATAAGTAAACACATTCCTTTTTTTGTAAAAGATATTTGGTAAATGTTTTTTAATACAAATAATAGTGCATTTTAAATAATAGTGCAATTGTTCAATGTATTACATACAAAAAAGGCGAAGTACCAGATACCAGCGTTAATCTTGAAATTAATAGTGCATGTATTTGTCTCTTATAGATGCCAAAGCCCATATTTCCCGAAAGAGGTTAATGGTTGTCCCGACACCATTTTTACCGCCAACAAAGACTGTTTCTATGAAAAAGATTGGCGCTCGGTTGAAAAGCTCGAAACCTAAAACTTTCGCTTTTTCTAGAAACAGCTTCCGATTCAACTCACATTTAACTTCAAAGTCTAACCTCCAGGCCCAAACGAAACAGAGTCGAAAAACAAATACATCGAGGAAAGTTGTTTCTAATCTAAGCATTAACCAAAACCAATTTGTTAAATCAAACACCAAGACAATAATACAAACATCAAAGGCAAAGACGAAAGCAACTGGATTTAGTAAAACCAGAAACATTGAAAAAGTTGGATCACCAAGTACACAACCTGCTAAAACGGAACCGGAAACAATGAGTGGCGTGACACCGGAAGCTCTTCTCGTAGAGCAGAGAAGGCGCAAGTCCAAAATGGGGTTTTCACTACAAAGAGTGCAAAGTAAATTGGATGCAGACGAGTCAAAATTAGAATTGAAAAGTCTGAAAGACAAGGTCAAAAGTTCCAAACCTTTAAGCGGAAACAAAAAGGAACACGACAAAACAAAAACAACTAAAAATGGAAAAACATGGGCAAATGGTTTAACCAGAAGCGATGCGGTGCAGACACCTGTTCGAAAAGAACCAGCCCCACGCAAAACTTTCAGTGCTAAGGCATTTAAAAAACTTGTACAGCGACCAGTTGATGTGTCATCATCGAGAATCACAATAAAGACAGACGGAATTCCAGCACCAGTACCCAAGATCCAACAAATTCTCTCATCTAGACAAAAATCAACTGAAAACGTTGTGTCCAGCAAACATATTGGCGGTAGCTTATCTACTGATAGGAAATTAAAAACAGAAAAGAATACAGAATTCGCAGGAAAATCAGATGTGCAAGCAGATATTACAAAGCTCCTTCCTATGAATATTCCTCTTCCTCCAGAAAATGCAGGTGTGCAAATAGATATTACAAAGTTACATCCTATGAATATCCCTCTTCCTCCAGAAAATTCGGTCATGCAAGCAGATATAACAAAGCTACATAATATGAATATCCCTCTTCCTCCAGAAAATTCGGGCATGCAAGCAGATATTACAAAGCTACGTACTATGAATATTCCTCTCCCTCCAAAAAACTCGGGCGTGCAAACGGATATTACAAAGCTACATACTATGAATATTCCTCTACCTCCTGGTGAGATGTTAGATAAAGATATGTTCTTAAACATGCATATGCAGCAAATAAGTCTTCCCTTAGATTCAGCAATGAAACCACAGACAGAGCGAAGCTTGAAAGTTGTAGAGCGACCGACGGCGCCAGCCCCAACACAGGACAACTTAATCAACAGTATTCAGAGTCTTGCAAAAAATCTTGAGACTGCTGCAAACACTAATACTATTCCTAAGCCTGTACAAAAAGTAAAGACAATCATACGACCAATGGTAAAAAGCAGGCCTGTTCAACCACCAATTCGCAATCAAAACGTTATCTTGCCCATACCAATACAAAGCGAGTTACAGACAAACGGAATTGAGAGCAGTGTTTCTGCATCAGGTCTAAACAACCAACCGGTATCTGCGGCGAGACCTTTCCGACCTGGATTTATCCCTCCTCCTCCACCAGATAGTGGATTCGTTCCTGGACAAATGCGCACCGCACAAGGGGCCTGGAACAACAATTTCCAACGCCTCCCACTTCGCCCGGCACAACCAGCCAAGAGAATTCTCCCGGCAACAGTACCAGTTAGACATAACCAACAGGCAGTTCCTCATCATAATTACATACAGACGAAAGTCCCACTAAGTGGCGTGATTCCACAACCGCCAGGCATGATTCTAAGGGACAGCGGCAGACTCTCACATCCTCAAAACATTAGACCGTTTCAACAACAACATAATGTAAACACGGCGTATTTGACAAAGGCCCCAAACAAGCAACACGTGCAAAGTCCTCAAAACCATTTTGTTTCTGGGCCTATTCGCCGACCTAATAATCACCACGCGGCGGCTCATCACTTTGAAAGAAGTAATCTGAGCCACCATCCGCCGCAGCCAACCCAGCAAAATTTCTATGACGTCACACCACCGATGTATGACGCCACGACTCCAGTAACATCGACAACGCAGAGACCAACGCCAGGTCCAAGAAGACGGCCTCCAAAGCCTAGAAATTTCGATCCTTTAAAACACATAATGAAAGGAAAGCAAACAAGGACGAAAAAGACGAAAAAAGCAAAAACAACGGCTAAAGCAAGACAACCACCAGAACCTCCCGAAAGAACAACTAATGCAGACCCCGACAGGAAGAACTTCAATCAAAAAATCTTTAAGAACTCTTTCCAGAAAGACTATATAAACGAACAACGAGGCAGACATCCTTTGAAAAATTTTATGCTAGAATTCGAAAGGTTTATGAAAAATATGGATAACTATTTTGATTTGTCAGGAATGATTGAGTTCAAAAAATAAAATTTACGGGGATTTTGTTATAAATGATAATTAAGTTAATGTCTCCGGCTTCCACGCTTCGTGTTACAAAAATAGATAGTCTGGAATGAATACGCAAATCCTTTCAGAGTCAGCGATACCTATTAGAACGCTTGTGTAGCATTATTTCAAATCATCTGTTTCAAAGTTTTTAAAAGATAATAAATTATGCTTCTCTTTACAGTCGCAGAATGCTAATTAAAATTATATGAATAATTTTCATTCAAGTGTTTAAAAAAAATAATCATGCAATGTAATATATCATTTTTATGAAACAAAATCATTTTTTTGAATTGCTTCACCTTCAATTTTTGAATTTGTTTGAAAATAAATTTTCGTTTGTCTTTCTAAGATGAATTTATTCTAAGTTTGCGAAAATCTTATAATTTTACAAATACATATAAAATCAAAACATAATAATTTAGTACCCATGTCTTTGCTCAGTCATAAAATCAAAACATCAAACGATTCAAAAGTTGTGTATTGATTTCGTAGCATTTTTGCATATAAAAATCTTATGCGCATCGATGCATTTTCGTTCACTGAAAACATGAAACACATACAGTCAATTTTTTACCTTTTAATCTTCATTTTGTAGCTATAACTGTAGGGATTTTAAAAACAGTTATTATGATTTTTTATTAATTAAACTAAATGATCTAATTTATTAAAAGAGTGATATCAAACGAGAAAATTGATCGACAATGAAACATCATTGTGAGATTATAAACCCTCTGACTAAAAAGGCTCGATGGTCGTGGCCATTGTTACACTATATTGATCTCTTTAAGATGCAGAACTCTATTTAAGAATATAAAAAATACCTAAATTCTATATCTACCCTGTATGGAACTTTTCTTTACAAAATAAAAGTTTAAAGCTTAAAACACTATATCGGAAAATTTAAGGTACTAGTAGATCTGAATTTGATTACGAACCAGCCTCCTTAAACACTTAATACCATTTGACAGTGAGCACTCTATATATTTTCACTGCTTGTTTTTGTCTATATAGAATACAGTAAGTAATACAAAAATTTAGTAAATTTTATGTTTTATAATTTTTAGAACTATGGAAAGGCATACCCCCCCCCCCCCAGTATATTTTTCGCGACAGGACATACCACGTACAAATTAATAGGCAAAGTGTTGAAATTTAAGCAAGAGAATATAGAGAGCAAATGAATAGTACAGATATAAAACGAACTCAAATTGTATAATAAAAGAATACAAAAATAAACAAACCTTTACTAGTACATTGAAATTAAGTGCAGTGACGCAGTATAAATATTCTTTTGAAAATTGAGGAAACTAATATTAAAAAGAGTATAACAATGTATGTTTATTAATTCTGATTATAGATCAGTTTTTATTCGCAAACTTCTGAAATTCATTTGTGCTATTCATGTCATCAAAGTAGTACAGTAAACCATTGTCTAACATTTTACCTCTTGTAAAGTAAATATAAACATAGCACATTATTTAAAACAACGCAAAAATAACATGAAATTGTAAGCTATTAAGCATACATGTATATATAGATATCTTTTAGCTGACCTTTCTCTCGGAAAAAAAAAACAAAAAAAAAAACATGAATTAGTAGAAAGAAAAGAAACTAAAAAGATATGATCTTTCAGTAAGAATTCGGTAAAGAAAAGATAAACTACAAAAGTTAAATACATGTACAATGTATATGTTTTTCTTGTATATATATGATTGTACAAAGATAACTTTATCTACACTCTCTTTCTTCAAATTTCCATCAAAAAATATCTAATTAAACTTGGCATGCACAGATAGTTATCGGTCAGTTCGTTGGTTGTATGCTGCTTGGAGATTTTGGGTTCTAGAATTCTTTCCTGGAAAACTATAAACGCATTTATAAAAATAATTTGAATATTATGTGGCATTTTGAAAAAATACATGTAAATAAAAAAGCGTAGAAATCTATTCATTATAAATAAAAATAGAACAACAAAAATTGATGTGGCTGAAAGCTGCTCTGTCCTCTGTCTAGCCGTCAAATGCCGCATTGGACCTGCCCACCACTGGTGGTTTGAGAATCTCGTAATTTTGAGATGTGGATTTTTTAAGGTCGAGGTTTATCGTATCGTAGCGCTGAACCGGTGGATGATTGGGCAAATATCGCAGTTTCTGCGTGTCAACACACCAAGGGCTTAAATAAAACGAGTATTTGAATCAGACACAACGACTGAGTGATAAAAACATGAACAAAGCAACAAGTTATAATTTTGACAACTGATTTATGGAACTTAATTTCTTTTACCTAAATTGACCTGTGTGCCTTTTTTTTAATAAAATTAAGACAGTAATTGTACCAATGATGAACACAAGAACAACACACAGGCTGATTATCCAAGGCAGGGATGTGTCTGCAAACAAATATAAACATATTTTACAAAAAAAATGATAGGCACCGCCAGATACAAACATAACTTAACAATTATTCAAATAACAACTTACCTTAAAACGTCCGTTTGTTTATTATTATTGTACAGCTAACTATATTAAACAGGCTAATGCAAATTCGTTTCATAGTTTTACCCCCCCCCCCCCCCCTATTTAAAATACATTTATCAATCGGACAGTTACAGTAAAAACTTACTCTCTCCATCTGTATTTGGTTTCTTTGGATTTTGTGTTACTTTGGGAATCTGGCTCACATCTTGACAGGCAGACTAACATAAACATAGATGAATTCATTTTGTCGTCATTTATTAAAAAGTATTCACTTTAAAAAAAGAATTATTTCTTTCATAGTAGAAAATAAGCCAATGCGTTTTGTTACCGTGTTGGTACATTCCAGCGTTGATGCATTACAGCTGTAACATACATCATTGTAGATTATTATTACCAAGGAGTCACCAAAATGTGTTGCATCGTAAGACACACTAATGTTAAAACCGCTTCCCCAAGTGTTTTCCGATGAAGATCGCGAGTTGGTCGGAAAGTTGATTCTTACGATGGTTGGATTAATGTAGGTCGCTTGCGTAGTGTAATTGGAGAGGACAGTAAGTCTTCCAAAATTTGTAATCTGACATAGACATTCATAAAACTTAAATATATGTAAGCAAAAGTTACTATTTTGTGTTTCGGTTATATGCATTGTTAATGTGCCGATTTTATAATATTTTGATTTGTTTAGCTTAAAATCGTAAAATTACGTCTTGTGGTTGCTGTTGGCAAAATGTTTTATCATTTTATTTCAAAAGAGTGGGTCTTTATATATAACATAATGGAAGGTTTTCATATGTGATTCATAACGTTTCTTTAAAATTGATTGACGTAAACACGAGATCTTCTAGCTTTTAAATAAACCGAAATACTTAACATCACAAGGTATATCGTATTATTAGGTAAATATTGTTGATAACTGCCATGTGCCAAAATACTGTAACTTCATAATTAGCTCTATAGAAAGAAGAGTTTTCATATCTTATTTCTTAAATATGAGAACATAAGGGATGCACAATGAGAGGAATTAAAGCTCTAGTTCTAGCATGCTAAGATTTTGGAGAATAATAGCTACAGTGAAACATTTGTTTAACTCTGCTTTTGAGATTATACTTTCGTTACCTCAAACTTCTCCAATTTTGCATACACAGTTTCAGACCTAAAGTGACCAAAAATATTTGTTTTAGCACATGCACGTTTGCTTGTTTCACACAATCCGTTTCTAGGTAGGGATAAATTGGCTGGAGGTGCTGATATAGGATGTGAACAGTCTTCGCCAATATATAAACTTCTGCATTGGCATACACCTTTAAAATAAATTTCCAAGGAACGTTTGTTTTTGTAATCAATACTCTTCGTCGTTTAAACCAATAATATATATTTAACAACATTTCGTACAAACCTTAATTTTCAGTTCCAATTAATATCATATCTATTTATTTATTTTACGTTTTTTTACAGTAGAAATCAGAAAATCATGATAGAATAAATCAAATACCCCCATTGCAGACTCCATTGGAAGAACAGTCATTTGGACAAACAAGTTTCCCTATTGTTTCAACGACCGACTCCTCCTCAAAATCATTTTTAATATGGAAGATTTCATATTTTTTTATCTGCTCAAAGCAAAAATGGTTTAAAGATTGAAGAGTGTATCTAGCGAAATCCGTCGTTCCACTATCCTGCGTAAAACATAATAAAAAAATCTTTTAATTAGAACATCAATCCACGTTTATCACATAAAACATAAATTGTATTTTTTCTGCCAAGTAGGTTCGTTCGTAAGTATAACCTTCTTGCAAAACAAACGCATCAACTAATGATTGATTATTGAAAAACCCAAATGAATGTGCCTGTACCAGTAACAACACTACAATTTTTGGATACCATTTGTATTTTTAGCGGAAATTGATGGAATGTCCAACTCATTCACTTATTTCTGCACAGGCCAATTTGATATAGATGTAAGATTATAATTATTTTTTATTGTTACTTTTTATGGAATGAAAAATGCAAAAAATCAATATGAAGTCTGCTTTACTTCTATCGAAAATTCCACTTGGCTATAAATGATAAATATCAAATTAATAGTAAACAACACAATTTATTATTCTAAAAACGTTACCAATGCTTATATACTGGTTTTCTATATACATTGTATATTACCCTAATGTCTAGTACACATTCTCTAATCGCCACATCTGTAAAATTGTCCATTGCAATGTACTTCCGACAGCCAACCCGGGCTGGGTTATTGAGTGTTATGTTTTCACAGTATCCCCGAGCTGCTGTCTCAGTCCATCCATTCTTCCACGAAAGAGTCTACAAATATTATATTAAACTGCAACATACGCAGTAGAAATTATGACATTACAAAAACAAACAAACAAAACAAATCAATAAAAACAACCCCCCCCCCTTCAAAACAGACAGAACACATTGAAAAGTATTGCATTTTGTTATTAAAAAGTTTCAATGTTTTATGTGTAAAAAAACAAACTTTAATAGATATTTACAAAGACTGGGTTTGGATCAAAGTCTGGATCGTAATAGAGAGGCTGAGATTCTATAACGTCATCGCTGTCGTCACTGTCCTCGCTCCTATTGATGAGACCGACAGTATCTATATTGGCATCGCGTTTAAAACGATTTTGGTTATACGTGCATGCTGATGTTAATTTCTGTGATTTGTATTTCGATGAACACCGAACAGCTTGTGTAGTTATTGAACAATTTGCTGTATAGTGGTTCGCAATGGAATTTTCATCTAGTTGAGTTTCGGTTGAACAGTCACAATATTTCTTCATCTCAAAATCGTTGACATCCAGTGAAACCTTGGCTCCGAAGAGGCTTTCTGTAGAATTCATACTTACTCTATATAATAAAAAAATAAAATGTTCGAACCTCTTGAACTTGTACATGTAGATAAGTTTTATATCAATATGAAAAGTGTAAATGTGAGATCAAAGTATATTTAGTATAACTTCTTAAAAGATCAATGTCACTTGAATGTCAATATTCCATAATACTGTATTTTTAAGCATTTCAGCTATTCAGTAGCAACTAATACTGAACAAAATTAAATGAATAGCGTTATTGGACAGATCATGACTGATAGTACATACATAAATAAACATATGACATTGTTGATTGTACTTTTTGACGCAATATTTCTTTTTACATATTGATGAAGCGAGTCGAAACAAAAGCCGTTTGAAACTCAAAGTTATTGAATTTAAATAAGTTGTTAAAACATTTGTATTACTTTTTTAAACTCATACGTTTTTGTAACAGTTTGAATGTATATTATCTAGGATAAAAGAAAAAACCACACATTTTATAAATTACATGTATCATCCAAACTGCACCATGTACATTTTAAAATACGAACATACTTTTCATAAATTACTAGAAATTTGGTAGAACTTATTCCTAGAACAAGATAGTATTTCTATCAAAGATACCGTAATATATATATATATTAAAAGAATCTTAAGTTAAACATTGAGATGAATTGATGTTTTTCTCATATTATTCTAATATAAAAATCTACATGTAAGCTTCCAAACAAGCTTTTCAATCCAAATGGTTTTCGATCTTTAAAGATTTCTAAAAATATCACTATGTAAAAATTTGACAGCAAAGTTTGGTCACAACTATCCCCGGGAAACATGATTTGAATAAACTTGAATGTACACTACCTGTAACACACAAGTACACAAGTAACAACTTTACTGGCCATTTGGCTTTCAGAAGACGTTTTTGAATTGCTTGTATACTATATATTGATTATTATTATATTGATAATAATATTGATTATATTGATTATTATGATTTGAATAAAATGAATTTACACTACCTGTAACACACAAGTACACAAGTAACAACTTTACTGGCCATTTGGCTTTCAGAAGACGTTTTTGAAGTGTTTGTATACTATATATTGATTATGCCAATGTAAAAAATCGACCCCTTATTGGCTCCACATATCCTGGGGATCATGATTTGAACAAATATATATGCACTACCCGAGGATGCATCCACAAAGGTAACGGCTTTTCAGGCTGAACGGTTTTGGAAAGATTAAAAAAAAAACCCAGTAAATCATCAAATATTCTTAATTATTTCCCTTATGCAGATGATCAAGCCCTTTATTTGAACAAACTGAAACTTCATTCGCACAATGATGCTTTGTGACAAGTATGGTTGAAATCGGCTGAGTGGTTTTGGAGAAGAAGATAAAATTGTGAGAAGTTAACGACGAAAACAACAATATATATATATAAACTAAGACAACGACAGACAACAGTAATTGTTTTATCGGAAAAGATTACTTAGGCCTTCGACTCAAATGAGCTTGAAAAAAACGACAAATATCATAGTAAGCGTATTCCAATTGTAAAAACAAGAACCATATCATGCCAAAAGCAGGGTATCAAAACTCTGGAAGCATTACAATTTATGATAAGTAGTTAAACAAGAGGCCCATGGGGCCACATCGCTCACCTGAGCAACATGGGCGTTCAAAAGATAGTGTGCCATATGGCCCTCGGTAGAATAACAAAAAAATAAATATTGAAAAGTATTCGAATTTTACACTTATTTTTCCATACACGTAATCTTTGACATTGTACCTTCTTGAAATACTGTTTTTACAAAGAATAAGAAAATCCTACGCAAGATATAGAACTAAATATTTGGTAGGGATACACTGTTATATAACTTCTAATTCCCTGTATTTTCGTCCCCCCCCCCCCGCACTTAATAAAGCGATAAAAATATATGAGTGCATATAGGTACATTTTCTTCCTCAACTATTTACTAGTTATTGTATTTTTTAAAAAATATAATAGTTATTGTATTTTATCAAAAAAAATCCTACATGTATATATGTGGAGAAGAAAATTGCACCTCAATGCGCTCAATTTCTCAAATTAAATATATTCAACAATTTAATTTGTCTTCTCCATTATAATTAAATGACTGTTGTTTACCTCGCGTAAACTCGTGACTTTTATAACTTTACTCACACTTGATTGATGAATTCACTGGAATGAAAAATGTTGTCATGTGACATGTTAAAGAGCTCTAAAAATCAATGTTACCGTATTGACAGGCACATCACTCTAATTTACTATGGCCCACCCATTATTTTCATTTTTATTCAAAAATAACTAATGGCTACAAACCAGGATAATTTTCCGCTGTAATATTTTCTTAGGAATAGCGATAATTCTTTTATCCCCGCAACAGAAATGCGTCAAAATTATGGAAACTGTTTTAACGATGTCGTTTTTATTTACTCACATTTCACATTATTCATTGTATAAAGAGGGGGCCCCAGAGTGTAGTTATATACAGCATATCGTTCTTTAATTTTTTTGTGTACAAGTATTTAACATACTCTAATTCATATAGAATTTCTAATGATCAACTAAAATTTCAGTGTCAATCGTAGAATTATAAGCAAGATGAGCTCAAAAATTTGCTAGGTTTGAGTCATATTTTGTTCACATGAGTTTATTACATTCATGCAGCTTAAGATTTTTAACTTGGTATTTCCTATTCGGCATTTAAAATGGAAAGAAATGAATGGCCTCAGATCTGTGTACAAACATAGAATTGTGAGCAAATCTCTGTATCTTGCTTATAATTCGAAGCTTAACACTCAAATATGGTAAGTAAATATAAATTGTAAACAATTAAACACAAGAAACATGCACTATAACAAATAAAAAACACAATTTATTTTTCAAAATGAATCATATACATGTGTATACCTACATCTTTCCGTCAGCGATATTAAACTCTATTTAAACTGAATAAACTCGAGAAAATGCCGAGCATCTCAACAAAACATATTGCATTATTCTACCATTACGCAAAAGATGATACCGAATTACCGATAGCCTGAATGAATTGCATTTTAGTTCGTTCTTAATACATCAGATGTTGCTTAATTTGCGCAGGTAAACAGTAAACTGTTTGATTTACCAAAGTCTCTGTTTGAGTTGATACGTAAAAATCAGGAAATACAAGCGACAGTTCCCAGGTTAACACAAAGAATAAATGAAAACGAGACGAAAATCACAAGCTAACACCACCGTCATATGTGAAAACTGTCAACCCATTGAAATAGTTAGCCTCAATTTATTTCACAAAATCGGCACCAATGTATTTTGCATGTTTCAAAGATTCCCTTCGTACACGAACTGTTGCACAACAAACAAATTCATCATTGTCAGATCGACCCGTTTATCATATAGTGTCATGACTGCTTTAAACAAAGATCCTCGTTTTAGAATTATGGAATACGAGTCTTGGTAAAATGGGTATGCAAACCCGGGCCGTGGCAAAATAAAAGCCGGGGCAGATCGGCAATCGTCAATTCCAAATACGCATTATTTTGCACCAATTTTTACAGCGAATACAGCGGATGCCGAATCCGAAGCTATTAAACTGATTGAAACACACCTTTCCTTTATTATTTTTTTCGTAATAACTCAGATTTGAAACAGAATTAGCACTTAATTTTTGCAATTTATATTTTCTTTCCCATAAGGATTATTCATGCTAAATTACGTTGAATTTGCCTCAGTACATCTTGAGAAGAAGATTTTTTTAAAATGCACTCCCCCCCCCCTTTTTTTTTTTTTTTTTTTTACAGTTTTGAGGTTTTCTCCGCTTTCAATGAAAATTTTTCTTTCATTTCTGCTATTTATATTCATCTTTTCATAAGAATGCTTTGAGCCAAATTTGGTTAAGTGGTTTTAGAGAAGAAGTTCAAAATGTGAAAAGTTTACAGACGGACAGACAGACGAACAGACGGACGACGGACAAAATGTGATCAGAATAGCTCACTTGAGCTTTCAGCTTAGGTGAGCTAAAAAGAACATTAAACCACAAAAATTACACGATGATATCTCTCTCTCTCTCTCTCTCTCTCTCTCTCTCTCCCACTCTCTCTCTCTCTCTATGCCTTATATTTTCATAGGATATAAGTACTAAATAAATTACTGTACTGTACCTCCAGACTGCCTGGTTGGCATTACATTTTTCTGGATCTACTATTGAGGAAAAGACGGAAAAGACTGTACCATTAATATCAATAAAGTCGTCATCCAAATTATAATTAGGGTTTCCACACATTCCATCGACGTTGTCCTCATCAAATACAGAAGGATACACGTCGAGGTTGTTCATCCAGTCATTATCTCCAAACGAAAACCACACAACTGCTCCGGTAGGAAGTATTATCTTATATAAAAAGATCTTATCAAAATGAAATTGAACATTCATTCTGAAATTGTCCTATTCTTAACATTTCTGATCGTTTTCATAAGAAATACATGTATGTAGTACTTGTATTATGGGTAGAGATATCGCATAACCATCATTGTGTGCTTCGGGCAAGATGCATTTAAGTTCTATCTCGGGGATTCAAAGTCATTTGAGTTAGTACTCAGCTAAAAATAGTAAGCATGACCAATTTGGATAGAGAAACGAAGATATATCATGAAAACACGAGCGAGATGTAGAGGATTCGAGGGAGAGAACTATTACCATAGACGAGGTAGTAAGCGAGGGTCACGTATCCACCCTGTGTCATCTCAAGCTTCGGCAAGAAACAAGCAGAGTGTAGATGCCAACGACAACTATCTCAAACCCGCAGAAAGACAAGAAAATCAAGTAGACAAGTTGAACAGTTACACCACTGTACAAGATGATTTGGTGAGCATACTGTAGATTCCTAATCAAACGCGAGGAATTAATATCCGCGTAAAATCGCGAGAAGCAACCCTCGCACATTATAAAATCTCGCTTGTATTGTTTAGTTAGTTTTGACTTATATGAAACTTTTTAAAAGAATTGGTGCTCGCGATTATATATTCTCGCGATTTGATACAAACATTGGAGTCGTGGAATTAAAAACTCGCCTAAAATAAGGAATTTATAGTATCTTCAAAATGTTTGCAATGTAAAGCTGAATTCAAGGAAAAGATTTAAAAAATATGAATGTTAAAGGTAAAGTAAGCATGTAGTTTTTTAAAGAATGTCGGTGATACAGATTCGAATGTCATTTTTTAAGGATATATCGTGCCTTCTTTCAAAATCCTGATTCCAAGTTGTGTAACGATAACAAATTAGCCATACGCCATTTTGAATTTGTTTAGTAGAGTATAAAAGAATTGTTAAAAATAGTATTATTTTTTTATTATTTTAATGATGTTCCAAATGTTGTAAAATCTCTAACAGTGTAAACGCAAATGGCAAAGAGCGTTTAATTTTAGAATTAAGACACTTTATCAGTATGTCATTTTGTTCAAACTTAAACTTGAGGGCATCAACGAGGCATTAGATTTTGTACAAAAGGATGGTTTCATGTTTAAGTTTGACTTGTCTTCTGGACATCATCATATTGATTCACATTCTTTATGTACAAATATATCGGATTTTTGTGGTCAGGGATATTTCACGTATTTACTTCCTTACCATTCGGTTTATTTTTGGCTCCATTTAATAAAAAAAATACATAGAAATTTTGTAAGCATTTAGAGAGAGGAGAATTTACATTCTTTCATATATTGATGATGCGTTTTATTTAACAGATAATTATTCTAATTGTAACACGCGTCAAATTTTGTTAAAATTACACTTGTATAGGCAGGGTTTATTGTTATATCAACGAGGAAAAGTCGTTATGGGCACCGGTCCAAAGCTTGGATTGGCTAGGATTTATATTGAATCTAGTGAGGGGTACTTTGGAATTGCAGAAAAGTAAGTCAGAAGATCTTGAGAATTTTAATTTTTCGTATCCGCAAGATTATTAGCAAAAGTTACAGGAAAAATCATTTTCAGCAAGCTGTGGATCTGTATGTAGATTTATGACACATGCATCTGTATAATCAAGAAAATATTTGGACACATTTTTTTAGTTATCAAATGAAACCATTGATGAGATCAATATTTGGAAATTGGATTGTATGTTTTTACCTCAGACAAATTTAGAAATGTATTACCAGAAAGAATCAATTGCACTGATGCAAGCAATCGTGTGTGTGCTGGTTATTGTCTTCATATTCTTGGAAATATTGTTCATAAGAGGTGGACAGAGGAAGACTGTAGGAGCAGCTCAAGTTGGAGAAAACTTAAAGCTATTGAATTGACACTAGATTTGTTTAAACGTACAACTTGAAGGTAAATGCGTGAATGCGTGAAAGTATATACGGACAATCAAAACGCTGCAAGAACCTTTAAAGTGGGAAGCATGAACAAAATATTACATGACATAGCTTAAATTTGTAATTGTCAAAATATGTATTTTGTATAGAATAACTTTAAATGTATCCTGGTTACCAAGAAATGAAAATATTACAGCAAATATTTTTCAACAAAATGTACGGTCGTGACGATTGGGACATCGACCAAAGATATTTTACTCTTCGTAACAGAATGTTGGGACCATTTTAATCGACTTGTTTGCCAATTATTTCAATTAAAAGGTTAAAAACAATTTCATAAAAAATTGGTGGTCAGCTTTCAGCTGACTTGAATTCATAAAAGCATTTGGTCGCAATATTAGTTTCGATCGCTCCTCTGCTGCAACTGGGGTATCTATAACGGTTAAGAAAGTCGGTTGAGAACCGGTAGGTTGCTTTCATTCGAAGCATTAAGGTTGCACAAACTTCTCAACGCATGAAATGCACATTGTAGTATTTTTTGTGTGTATGATTTTGCATACCGGTATACAGTGCTGTCTTACCTAGCATGCACATCGAACACGTGTGTCGTTCATACAGAGTGCATAACGTCTGTATCTTTTTGAGAACCCCGGCGGCCTACATCCAACACAGTAGCTAAATGATAGTAATTCCAAGAAATAACAATGTAACATCGTTTCCACTGGTTTCTACAAAACTACTCGTTTCTAAAAAAAAAATCTATGCAATCATTGACATTGCTCGATCTGCCAAAGTGCGTGGTTTGCGCATGTGCGATGTTATAATAAAAATACACAGGGAATGGTCAGCAATTATCGTAGGGTTTTTAAGTATCGATCTGTGTTTGAATTTCAGTCTGTCTTGGATATTTTTGTCAGTGCAGTGGTTGTCATATTATGTTTGTTCAAAACACGTTTTTACACGTCTTTTCGTCAAAAGTAACGTGTTTGGGTGTATGAAATGCCAGAATGCAATGAAGCATGAAAAGTGCTCTCGGCCTTGTAAAGGGGCGTATAGCGATGAGCAAAACAATAGTAATCGAGAACTATAATACAATGTAGCGGTTGTCGGAGATAAAAAGGAAATAATGCGTATTTATGACTTCATATCAGCTTTCAGAGCAGGTGTAAATGCCCTTTCCTTTGACTGGTATCAAGACAATAATTTGATTGTTCCTCTGGTGAGGTTTAGGTTGATTTCTAAACAATCTCGCATTTAACTGTTTAATAGCTAGCAAAGGTAAATCCGTTCTTGTGGCATATAAATGGATTTCATTGCAATTTTGAGCAAGTATTGTAGATAATAATGGATCTTTTAAGAGTTTTGGAAAATATTATGTAGAGTATAAAACCCCCTAGACTTTACGTAAGAGGTAGCAAGGGACAGTACCCGTTAATATTTTTGTAAAATTGAGAGTTTCTGAACTTGACGGGTTATGAGTGTTGATGAAATTGATGAAATGATTTTATATCATTATTATTAAATAAAGGGATGTCTCTTGTTGAAATTGGTATGCAATATGTAGGCCCCTAGATTCTTGAGTACATGAGAATCAAAAGAAAAATGCGCAACAGTATGTAGAAATTTTTACAGGGTCTGCTTACTAATTTTTTTTCCGTCATAGGTATTTGTGCCGAATAGAAAGTTAGGAAATTCTAGATACAGTTTCGAAGACACACATCCTCTGGATACAATGAATTGTATTAAAAAACGGTCTCGTGCCACCAAATGTTCACACAGGAACATTGTATTTCAAAAGGGAAAAGAATCATAATTGTGTTACGAATAGGCACTAACAAGTGTTTGAAACCAATTAATGTACGTAAAAATATGTTTATGCGAGAAAGCTTAATTTTTTGGTATACTATATTCTAAATATACATGTATCTCAATTTACTATGTGATTGATTTGTTATATGTCCTGATCTGTTTGAGTACCTTTAAGAAGCCTATTTCAAATTCAAGAGTGAATTAATCCAGTTTAGAAATCATCGGAGTTGAAACTTCATTCATTACTAAGTGGTCTGCAAATTCGGCTGCAAACAATTTAGTTCCTGACAGGCTATTTAAAATACACTGCAGATGTAAATCAGAGTATGTGAAAGATGGTTATACAAGATAACATGAAATCCAAACTGTCAGTTTCACTTAATTTAGGTATTTATATTAATGGAATAAGCTTTGTTATTTCGAGCTGAGTACACAACTCATATCTCATAAATACTTGATCATATATAGGTAATGCCTTTGTGTTTTATTATGGATAAGAAAAAAATATTTTTTGGCGGATTAAAGAAGTGAAGTAGAAAATAAGTTATATTCATCGCATTACCCTATTCATCGTATCCCATGGCTTTCTTAATTCAATTTCCATTTGACTATCGTCACATTTTTGATAAACGATTTCATGGTGGATCATAGGCTTTGTGTATCGGTTAGAAATTTTCTCACATGAACGGTAAGAAAATAAAGAATTTTCTACTCTGACAGCAATACCACAGGCACATGGTACACTGTTTGGTGACTGAAGACAGTTGGAAAAGAGGACGTGAACCTAAATAAAAGGAGAAAAAATCAGAGATAAAAATTAATTTTTTTTTCTAAAAACATAAAGATATATTGATTACACGCATTTGTAATTGATCACACTCTTTATGCTTTATATGTTGAACCTGTATTTTTACATAATACCTATTTATGTGTCTAGATTTTTTTATATTTTTAAATAATTTGTTAAATTTCACTGATTTTGAGATTATATGATTTCCAGATTGTGGTGGTGGTGGGGGATGGGGGGGGGGTGGGTGGGTAGAGAGACAGTTTATTAAAAACTCATTTCTCTATGTTTACAAAAAACAATTCGGCAAGGAACCCCTTCCCCAAATTAAGTCCCTGTTGTTTTGTGCATTACATAATTTGTTCATTTGTTCAGAGAGATTCCATGCGTGTACATATTGTGTGCATGCACATCATATATTCAATATGTAATTTTAAATCAACGTAATCCGATCAAAGATAAAGTAAGCTCATCCCACACTTTCCTGTACGTATCTTTATGGATATAAACATAATCAAATTCGGATTATAAAAACTGCTATACCAGATAGTATACCCTTTTGCCGTTAAACAAATTCCCTGTATGGTTTTCTTTTTTAATCAGGGTCAAATTAATAATATTATAAACTGTATAAATATTGCGGTTAGAATGTAAAAATGTAAAATATCATTTTCTTTTACCAAAATAGTGGAAACAATCGTCTGGTGAGCTTAAAAAACCTTAAAACTGGTGCAGTGTGCTTAGTACTCACACTTATTTTTCGGCGTTTGTCTCTGTACAATATAAATTCTCCTGGCAAATAAGCCGTCCAAGACAATCTATCAAATGTTATCATTCTTGGATCTGTATTTAGTCCACAAACCTTGTATACCATATTCCTATCTTCGTCAGAAATAGAAATCTGGTAAAAAAAAAATAATTAAAAACTTCCAAACTGAAATTTTATCAAAATATCATTAAAAAATTCTAATAAAACTAATGACAAGGAACCCAGAGGTCCGTCGCCTACCTGAGAAACATCGGCCATAACTCTAAATAAGCAGCTAACTTTTATCAAAGAAGCTTTATAAAGTCAAACACAAATGTATTTAAGCCGATGGTATTTCATCGGTTGCTCGAATAACTCAACTAATTTTTTTACTTTTGAGAGTAAATCAATTTTATGATTCCCTATATATCACCGTAATCAGACTGCAAAACCAAAGAATTTCCTGAGAAAAAATTTGTGTTCACCCGTTCAGAACACAAAGCAATTTCTTTTAATCTAAGGAAAATTTCCGACATTTTCCAATTAAAATCTTGAGCATTCATTGTTATCAAATGGAAGAAAGTTAACTAGCCAGATTACAATATTTAACAACAATGAAGTCGATTAATTGCATATAGTGTCCGCAATTAGGAATTCTTATTTTTTATTTATTAATCATGTTTTGAATTCAAGACATTGGGTTCTCCTTATATATGAAGCTTAGAGGACTAAATGCAGTCATTTCATGCATATCTTTTACAATCTAATGCTATGCTATGGTATGCGATTTTAATGATATGCTATGAGATTTGTATTCTATGCTATGAGATTTGTATTCTATGCTATGAGAAATTGAAATGAAGGGCTTAATGATATGGTATGCTATGCTATGGTATGCAATGAGATTTAAACAAAAATGCCTCCATACACAAAAGAGTGCCACACATTTCGAAGTAAAATAATAAGAAGCCAAAGTTTACCACAAATCTATCATGTAAACATTTATTTTTTTTCATATAAAACATTTAAAACCGAGTTAAAATAATGTTGTATGCTATGCTATGGTATGCTATGGTATGAAATGACGAATGCGATTCTATGAGATTGTATGCTATGGTATGAGATTCCAATGCTATGCTATGAGATTTCAATGCTATGCTATGAGATTTCAATGCTATGCTATGAGATTTCAATGCTATGCTATTCTATGGTGTATGTAGTAAAAGATATGCTTGAACTGACTGACTATATATGGTTTGAGCCTAAAATGGCCCCTTTAAATGAGCATCGTCATTTTACTGTAATTCTATGTTTCATTTGTAGAGATATACATTTGAAGAGTTTTTTCATATATTTTTTTCATTTAAGTGCCCTCATTTAAAAATATGACATCATAAAGTTTAATTTTTCCCGCCATTTTGCATTTTTAGCAAAAACGGCTTGTTTTTCAGCAGTTTTTCTAAAAATAACATTGAGCGATTGGTTGAACAAACAAAACATTTTCACCAAAGATGTATCTCTCCAGTACTTATAATTAACAAAAAGTTCGTTCTTGTTCCTAGAGTCGCTCTATATTTCCATTCGAAAAAAGAAGAGAAAAATGTCAATTTTTGACTGATTTTGATTAAGTTATAAAAATAGCATCACGTCTCACGTCACTTACTGCCAGTGAGTGCATATAAATCAAATAAATAGGTGAAAAACATATTTTATGTCAACTATCTAAAAAATAACAACAAATTAATGAACCAGAAATACTTTAAAAAATGGCGAATTATAGGGGCCAAATTAGATTAATACATGTACCATATATAGTTTATTCTTTTACTAACTTTACTTTCAAATATACTTTTGTGAAATAATAGCATTAGTATCATCCATGATTAACGATTTGAAAAGAGTTCTTTGAAGGGACATTGTGTTATTCATGTCTTGCAAGTTTGCACATACCTGAATATTAGGCATAGAAAAATTGTACCAAACCCCAGATATATCTTCTGCTCCGTCACGTAGAGACCCCAACTTGATATACATATCTCTGTCCTTCATGTTTATCAATCCGTCTGTGTTCCCAGTAACATTCAAAACTTTTTCTTCCCACCAGGTAGAACTCTCTATGACAATGCCACATCCATTTTCGTCGAAGAACACATCACCCTGTCCACTAAAGTTCTGACACGAACTGGAAGGAGTAGACGGCTTATACTCTGGCGTAAGTATGTATATGTTTGTTTTACATAGGTATTGGCGTTTCACATCTAAGCACCCAACAGGAACAGTTACAGAAAACTTGATGGAAATTGTCTCTCCTTCTTTCAAGCCGTATACATATGACGAAGGCTGAAAATTAAGTTATATGATAAAGAACTGCGAACGCTAACGCCCGTTTCCCGCCTACATTTTACATCCAAATATCTCGGAATTTCTGTCAGATATTCAAAAACTAAGTTTTCTACTAAAAAGTATAATCAAATCCTAATCAATTTATATCAAAATAAAATTTGTAATCAAATTATTTATCTTTAAACAAAAGTTTTGCTAACGCGGGGTCTTAAAAAATTTTCATTGAAATCGGTCCCGATGAGTGAGGAAAATATTATTTAGCGGCCAATATGTGCATAAAAACTTAATTATTACATGTTTACGATATATATTAAAGTAAAGTTTCATTATAAATCATATCTGTTAATTATTTTTCGAAAATTTATAAAGCAAAATTCTTTTTTGGAATGTATTTCGGTCTGTAGACATATGCCCCCCCCCCCCCCCCCCGGTGAAACAACAAACCCTTTGGTAAATATATGCTAAATAACAATAATTCAAACCCTTCAAAAGGAATTTTTGTTTCAGGGGGGGGGGGAGATGTTTTTATTAAAAAAATTCCGTGTTCCGTTATTTTCTATTATGAAATGAGCTATTTTAACCCAAAATACAAAGTTATCTCTCTTTGTTTGACCAAATCATTTATATTTAATGAAAATATACATAAATGTTTACATTATTATAAAAAAAATAACTTTAATTAGACAACTTTCAAAAAATGACTTTTAGTTAGGCGGCTAGATAATGCTATCGTTTGCAGTCCTTTTACTTAATAGTATAAGATGAATTTATAATTCTATGATAAATCATAACTCAATATTTGATATAAAAAAAGTTTTTGATTTGCCATTTCAGAAAATATATCAATTATATCTAGACAATTTTATCAATAATCTTTACTCACAAACATCCCAGCTTTAAAGTTTTCACTGTAATTATGATGACCTGGTGTACTTCTCTCCAAATGTCGAACTCGTATGGAACACTTAACCTGTATTGTAACGAGACATGCTTACGGTTACTATCACATATGTGCTTGTAACAGTTCTAATGCAAAAGTGAAAAATTAATAACTCTTCATGTTTAAGTTTAGGTTGGTATATATTCTTTAGGCTCTTTAGTTTGTTTCCACAATATCATATTTGCATGGATAGACTCAGAAACGATACTACAAATACATGTAAATTTTCATTGAAATATGTCATATATTCTTTTCATCAAAGGCAATACGGGAGATAAACCTAACTCAGTGCATTTAATATGAAAAATTCCGAGTTTCGAATGTCAACGTGATGTGTAAATTCGAAACAAGTAAAAAACGTTTGTGAATTGTGTTGATGAATTAAATTTTTAGATGAAAGATATTTACAGCCTCAAAATGGTTTGTTATGAATAATGTAACTGTTATTTTCAATGCAGCTTCATAAATTTTCTCCAAAATCGTTTTGGAGCGATTCTGTAATTTTTTGCTACATTACGGGTATATGGGAGGCATTTTAACTGTGCGAGGGCCTGTCCCGGGACACAGTTAGATTATTTTAACTGAGCAGAGTGTAGTGAAATTAATAGCATTATTGTAGGCTTAAAGTTTGGTTATGCGAATATCAACATTACGGTGTGTTCGTGTATTTATTTTGTAAATGTCCGATATCATATGCAATGTCAACCCGTGCACGCACGTGTCAAAGTCTAGTATTTATTAAATAAAAGTGCAAGGTTTTTTTTCAAGCAATACAGTAGAGAGATAAAGAAAGAAATATACATGTATCCTTAGCAGGCATGCATTTTTATGAAATATTTATCTTAAAGCTGAACACCGCTCGTAAATGGGCACTGTCCGCCATATTACTCTTTCATCACTGCTGCCCCTTCAACCCTTATTAAAGGAGCAGACCTTTGAACAGTTCAAAGTACTTCGCTGTAGAGGTCTCACATGTGTGAACGTACATCTTGTCTCGCCGTGTTACTCGGTCGCGATGAAACTATCAAATTTAACGCACTTTTTCAAGCCAGGAGAACACTTACATTAAATAAATTCGTCAATGCATTATTTACAAACAGATTATGTACATAGAATAAGAAATAAATGGATAAAATCCAAAGACCACTAAAGGAATACTACATGTCGGCCACGAGTTTCAGGAGTGCAATCGGGTGTAACGAAATCGAAGGGTTTATATATCAGGTATCTTTGTGATGTGCACATGCCTATTTACGAGCGGTGTTCAGCTTTAACAAAGGTCATTATTTAGAAAGTCACAAATTATATTTTATAAATAGGGGCCATATTATTGCTTTGACTTAGGCAATTAATTGGTTCGTAAATAGATAAACTTAATGTTTGTCTGCAATTAAGAGAGAAATAATTGCGACGCTTGAGTTCAGTCACCCATATTTCAAAAGGAATAGATGAAACCAACTCCATATTTTCATGCCTCTAATAGCTACTAGTATATCTAATATAAATAAGATAATGTGTATCTATGTCCAGAGTTTAAACTGTAAAAATAGTTGAAACGTTTGCGTGAATCTCTTACCACCATATTCAAATTATACGTGTCTACCCAGTCCTTGGGGTACAGCCAGCTTTGGTTGCTCTGGTAAGGTTGAGACTCTACCACTTTTACAAGATCCGTATTGATGTACCAATATGTGTCATACCAGTATGGACCAGCATCGGGTTCATCAAATAGACACTTAAACACAGGTTCCACTGGTTTTAACCGAGCATTGTTTGATAATTTATTTTCCAAAGAGACATTTACTGCTGGGCTTGTATTCACGGGAATCACATCTAAATTCAAAAAACAATATAAGGTATATAATATACACATTTAAGGTAGTACATGCTCATGTTTAACTGCTTTGATTTTATTATAAAATACATCATGTAATATTCAGGTGCAATAGAAGATATAACAAGTGCATGCAAAGTTTTTGGATGTTTTTTCCAAAAGGTAAGGGTATTACAGAATCTTGCAATTGTGTGTGTATGAGAGAGAGAGAGAGAGAGAGAGAGAGATCATATCTAGGATATTTTAATTATTCCATTGATATTTATAGTATCTCGTTATGATAAGAGAAAATTTAAATTATCAGAACGTGATGACTTTCAGTGAATTCATTTTGTTAAGTACAAGGTGGCAAAAACGGCAAAAACAAACTTACCTACACACGGGGTAAAACCTGAATCTGATGACTGTCCAGGAGGACAATGGCTATGCTCTCCTGAAATCAGACAATTCTATGATTGTATGTGTGTGGTTGTGTTAATTTTGCATGCGAGTGTTAAAAAAAGTGATCGTGAGAAAAAAATAAAATTTGTGTTTATAAGTTGTTTTCATCCAATCATCATTTCATCTCTAATCATTTTCTTGTATTGCATGTTAATATTTATGAACTAACAACAAACCCGTTATAAAATATCGATGTATTTGATTATCCTAGCCACTTTGGCGGATTGTAGTATTTTATTTTAAAAGAAAAGCTAATTACAAACTGAGAAAAAAACAGTTTCTGAGAGTGACCAGACCAGTTGTTACTCAGGGCGTGGACAAGCGATTCTAGCTATATATTCATGTATACAGCACACACAGTAAATTGTTGTCATCTCCTACTAATATTTCCTCTATTGAATGAGTTAATGAATTATTATTTTTATAGCCTGTCATACTTGTATGATTAATGAATATTGTGATAATTTTATTTTATGAATAATGAAAACGTAATGTTTAAAATCAGTTGAACGTTGTATTCTATCCTTTAAAATTTAATGTACATTTAAATTGAAAAACAGTATTTTAACATATATAAGTGTTTGTGACTGCTATACATTGCCAGGGACATTAAAATCATTAAGGTCAGCTCATTTCCATAAATCTTCTCAACGATATGTAATAAGAAATATATATATATATATATATATATATATATATATATATATATATATATATATATATAAATATATATATATATATATATATATATATATATATATATATATACATTTATTCATTTATATTTATATAAACTAATTATTTTAATACAAATGTTAAAGATGTGGGACTATGCGTTTTATTTAAATATGAAATACATATGATCATGCAAATAAAATTGTTATTTACTATATTGTATATTATTATGTGTATTGGTTATTGTAGGGCTGATCCCTTATAGTCTTAGGTCTGGAAATAAATGTGTAAACCCACAACTGTTTGCATCTTTAACACACCTGCAACATGTAAAAAAAATTTGTTCCAATTCATCACTTACAAAACAACGGTTACACTTACGTATCATAATGATTGATATATAGACAAATACAAGTACAACAATAAATTAAGCAGTAAATTGTTACCTATGCAGTATCCAGTGGATGTCTGTGGAGCCGGTACCAAATAGTACACTCTGTATTCTCTACAGGCTTTAACTTTGATGGTCAATGTCTTCGAACATGACTCGTAGAATCCAACTATGCACACAGTTCTGTTTACCTCGCCGTCTGATTCAGTTGGCAACGTTCCTACAATAACAATAATGTTATTCCCTTTATCTTATACATGTAAAGTGTAAAATTTCTCCCTTTAATTTATTCTATGCATCGCATATATATATTGATCTTAATATTATATAAGAAGATATATTACAATTATTAATTACCTATGATTGTATTTTTTATCTAAAAAGCCTTGATAAATACAGAAATACGAATTCACTAATAGATAATTTAATTTTGTTTTGTAAATCGCTTGTTTGGTTGGCTGAAAAATAATTTATATCGAAATATTAAGAATGTTGTCAATATCAATTGCCTCACGTTACGTTTGCATTTTGTAAGATTAAGTGTCTTTAAAAATAAAATGACCAGTTTTTTCCCTACAAATAACAACAGAAAAATAAATTATGATGGATAAATTAAAAAGCCTCACAGTTTATGCTCCTATAAACTTGTTTGAAACATTTCATGTTTTTAAATCTGTTTTTTTAAGCTGTCGCAGCCTAGTTTATGCTCGTATAAATTTTGGTAGCTATTGAATGAAAAAATGACAATAACAAACTGTCAACCATCTCAAAGATCCATAAAACGAAATACGGATTCAAAGCAGAGCAACACAGACCTCTAAAAAGATAGAGGTAGGATCAGGAGCCATAGAGGAGTAAGCATCCTCTGCTGACCGGTCACACCAGCCGTGTGCTCTTTGTCGTAATCGGGGAAAACCTCCGGAAAAGTCCGTAGACAAATAGGTGATTAATTATGGTCATTCCTTAATCAAATTTGTATGAAAACGAACATTTCTATATTCAGAAAATTCATGTACTAATAAACTACTACAAATCAATCTTTGAAATCCTTTATCTATATAAAGCTACCACTTTCTGAAATTTTAGTAGATACACTATTTTAAGAAAGATCACTTATTCAAGATGGTATTTGGAACAAAAAAATTAAGATTGTTATTTATGCTTTTCCGGGTATTTTCTTCAAAACTAAACAAAGCAGCAAAACAAATGAATTATATCATTTGACTGCAAATGCTTTATAGTCTTTTTCAATATGTTAATTATAAAAGTGTATGCCAAGACATACTTTCTCTTAACTAAGTATTAAACTATATCTAAAAAATAAACTAAACACCTGATTCAATGATACAGGGTGAAAAGATTGAATTTCAAACAAAAACAACTATAATGTTGCTACATGTAAGTCTAAATTCAGTTTGAATGCAGCAGCACTTTATTTGCCTTTCCAGTAAAGAAATATAGAGGAGAAATAATCGAAAAAAAACTTCATTTAATACATACCGTTCATCCACATTGGGTAAATGGTACCACATTGGTATATAGACGGCGCCCACGTCACCATGTCATTTCCTGCAAGGCTGTCAAAGCGATACCATCCCTCAGACAGGAAGTTGTCACTTATAGCTATATCTGTTGACTGTATTGTGTAGTTAGATGACCTTTTATAATATCCCTCTTTAATCGAGTGACACTGAGATGAGCAAGGATCTATTTCTTTCAAAAAGGGAAAAAATAAATGAATAAAAAAGCCAACTTTCATTTATTTTAATTCGGATTTAGGTTTACGATTGGTGAAAGTAGGACCTACCTTATAAAGTAATTAAATTAGTTCTTATCATTAATTATTTTCAAATTAATTTATACGTGTCTTGCAGGAAAAAAATGGCTTTATTAATTATCATCAAAATATTAGTTGTTTTGGATATATGCGTCATACAGTGCTATTTGAAGGGAGGTAGACAGTAAAAAGCCCCCTAGCGCCGAAAATTGTCTGGGGGTTTTTTCATACGCAGCGTATGAGGCAAAAATAGTACAGTAATTGTATAACAGTACTGTAATATTTTTGCCTCATACGCTGTGTATGACAAAAAAAAAATTAAGTGTAATATGAGGCAGAATTTGAGCGTACTTATATTAGGCTTCCAACGTTTTACAATAAGAAAATTAGAGGACGGACGTCATAAATTTCTTTAAATCAAATGAATACAGAGATGTTACTTAGGATATATGCTAACAATCCGACAGCTGTGCATTTGTGAGAGAAAAAACTTATCTATTACATAATAGACATTCGTTACCTTATATACTTTACAAAGACATGTAAACATGCTCTCTGGACCAATGATTTATACCAAATAAGCTCAGCGACACACTTGTATTGATTTATATCTGAGAGAAACCTACCGGGGTTTGTTTTCGAATTTGTCAGCAAACAAACGTGTTGTGAACCAGCGTATTGCAACAGACTATTCAGTTTAGCCTTGATTTGTAATTTGAGAACGAATATTTATACTCTTTCAAGGCTCATAAGTTCGGCCATGCAAGACTCGAAGTAGTTTTCTATTCACAAAAGATATTTGCACATGGTTTAAAACCCGCCACCTCTCTGTAAAGCTGAATGACTCATTGACATTGAAATTTTACAAATTGCCTGTATCTTGCAAAAGCAAACAAAAATTATCTAACTGGTGGAAATTCAAAATTTTCAAAACACATTTAAATACCTGAGTATCTTCCTTTTAGTAATGTGGCAATTATGAACATACTCAAGAAACCGGCTGGAGGCATTCTGTAAATAAATAAAAAAAAAAAAACAGTTGACATGATCATCTTTAAAATTTGATGTTTCAACACTGCTAATCATTGCATTATACAGTTAAAAATTAATACAATCCTCTCAGTCTTATAAAAATCTTGAATCAAATTCAAGATAACCAGAAAGTGTTCTCCAGCATACAGCTGTATAGAGACATACAAAGCAGAACTGTTTTGGCAATAATATTATCCTTATACATATACTTAGACTTTCTGTACTTTATCATTATTTGTATCGTATGATACTCACGGACAGTTTTATTCGTGGTAGTAATTAATCAAGTGTTCAGATATTGCAAAATTTAGTAACTGGATCTATTCATCCCTCAGCAAATAGAGCTAAATACTTTGAGTTACATTTATAACCATTTTCAATTTCAATTATTTAGCATCATTGTTATCCCCAAAACAAAAGCATAATGCAGCTACATATGCACATGGAATATAACATTAATTCATAGACTAAATAACACTTACGTTGCGCTTAGTGGTAAGTCATACGTCTTTAAATGTTTCCTTGCTCAAGACATAAGACATTTATTTTTAAAGTTAAACCTGACTGGTTTGAGAAGGAAGATTAAATAGCGAACCAGTCAGTTGTGCAATCTAGCTTAATGTGTCGTTAAAAATGCATTTAGAATACATTTTATTTTTAATTAAAGGTATATCTTGTCTGCAAAACAATGTTTAAAGTCTTTTCAAAATGACTAATGAACACGTGATTTAACAGATTTAAGGGTAATACACCAAGTTGCTGACTCGTTATCATAATTAAAGAGTTTGACCGTCATGTTCAGCAACATAGTATGTTTTTAAGACCGTCCTGTAGACTATCAAAGCAATTTGAATATGCTTACTCAACCCACAACTGTTAACACTAACCTAATGGCATTTCTTCAACAAATGACGGGGCATGTGTTAAACTAGTTAACCCTTAAAGTGAATCAAGGTTATTAAGTTATATTTACATCTACCAACGATTACTTTCGCTATTTGTTATGGAAACTTATAATTAGTTCATAGATCTGTAAAAACAGCCAGACTGAAATCTACACGCCCCGTTTATCGATTTGTCGAAATCTACAGCGGCTGAAACTGACAAGAAACTGAGAGGACTGAAATTGACATGCCATGTTTATCGATTGGTCGAAACCTACAGCAACCTAAGAGAAATCACGTACTGCAAGAAATAATTATGATGATGTCTGAGTTAAAGTCTCACAGGAGCAGTTTTGCTGTTTCTTTAAGCTAACGTACTTAATTTAAAATATGTAGATTAACAGTAATTTAGTAAATTTTACGAACTTTTCATAATGAATTTATTAATTAGTTAAAAGAAAGATGTTAATATAAACAATTAAATGCTTTCTATGCTTTTTAAGTGGGTTATAAAGGTAGCGAGCATTGCAGAAAAAAATTACATAACCCGCTAACGCGGGTTATGCTTTTTTCTGCAATGTCACTACCTTAATATCCCGAATAAATCGCCAAAGAAAGCATTTTATTGTTTAAATGCAGTTTTTAGGCCAAAAAATCGTAGTGTATTATGACAGGTTCATGTTATATATATAAAAGTTTGCTTTCAGTCCCAGATTACTACCTGAAATTCAAAGGAAACAAGAAATCATATTGACACAAGCGTCAAATGGGCAGTAAAAAATATAATTGTTGTATGAATCATCATTGGTTGTTTACATAAAAACACACCACAAAGAAGAAAATAACGAGTTTGTTGTACTAATTTTTATGGTAAATTGTAATATACTTTCAGCAACCTGTTTTGAAGTTTAACATTTTACTATTATTTATTTAGAATCGAGTTCGTTACTATAAGCATTTCTAACCGTAATTGTATGATTATTGTCATAGTATGAAGTAATGGAGAACACATTGATTTGTATTCTAATACAAAGTTCAAATCATCATTTTTCTCTTGAAGATAATGTATTTCAAACTATTTCGATTTTTTTGTTGCATCGTAATAAATTAAAACTTAATGCATTAGTTTATTTGATTTCAAGGGACCACATGATAAAATAAAAATGGATTATTTTAAACGTACATATTATGATCATGCTCATTTGGAATAATATGCAACATTTTAAAGCTTTAAAATAAACTGGATTTTTTTTTTTCTAAATGTAATTATAAATCTTATCTTCACATCAGTTTCTGACGATAATCATGGTTATTTAATTGCATGCGGTTCTCAAAAGAATTAAAAATAAATCACGTAAGTTCATATTTTCAAATCAATTCAAATTTTCAGTTCTTTCATATTATAAAATATGGATGTCATTTCATGATATTTTTCTACCACATTTTATTTGACGCAGCACATAAAAATTCAAATATATCAATTATATAAGATTCAATGTATAATTCAGGTCTTTAGTATGTCCCGTATACCGATCCCGATGCATTGTTTTAAAAAGAATGAAGAACTTCGAAATTTTCCGATTATATTATAGTCTCGATAAAAACGTGATATTTTTTAAAAGGCAAAAAACATTTTTCTACATGCAAATTTACTTTTGATTCATAAAAATAAGCACAATATTAATTCAATTAAAAAAGAACTATACCACAGAAACGCAGTTGCGATATTTAAAAGAATATCAAACAAGTTTGGCTTTTTAAAAAAGCTTACCGTCTTTAGAGCAAGCCCTAAACAGCAATTAGTTTCCAAAGACAATTTAATTCTTTTTTATATGAATGTCATCTGCTTCTACAAACCATGGCGTGTGGAACATTTTTATGCCATTATGTACATGTGCCTTTTAAGCCTGCGTGTCTAAAATTGAGAAATGTGCTTGCTTGTGCTTATAAGTTGAGATCGCCTACAGTAGGGTAAAAGAGATCTTAGGAAGGGTCGTAGACTCGTATTTTTTAAAATATAAAATCAAAGTTATACCGATGCATTCAGCATTTTGTTTAATTAATATTGTTTTTACCTATCAAAGGTGCAAACAACTTTATTGACATTAGCCATACTGTGTCATTTTTTTCTTCATTTTTGTATTTGAATAAACAATTAAAAAAAATAAAGCAAATAATTTCAATAGATATTATATAATATTGCTTTCAACTAGTTGGACAAGAAATCAAAGACTGAATTTAATTCATAGCAAATTCGTATAACTTTTTCGTTTTCCCACTTTTTAAGATTTGAAATCTACGAAATTTATTAAGTCGTACGTGAAAAAGATCATCAGAAAAGTATCTCCCTTGCGCTGAACAGTATTTCAACCAATAAAATAAATGTAAATTTTCACATTATGTATTTTCCACCAATCACAAAGGAGAGGAAGTGCACTTCCCGGGGATTGTAAAATATTTCAACTCTTTATACCGTCCTCCAAGGAAGAAGACGGTAATAACGGACAGCCTTCTGGCGGTCCGTAATGATTTACCACTTCAAATAACGGTAAACAAAAAGTAGGGCACGAGTCTTGTTTACATGACAAAGAATTGTGAGCCCTGTGTCTTGCTTATAACTCCACGAACGGTTCTAAAATTTCATTTTATCATAAGAATTGCATTTCTAAAGCATTGTAAATAATAAGAACAGAAAAATAGAATTTGACCTTTAAAAGGGCCTTCATGCATAATTCCTCAGCGATATTTGATTGTTTCTATGATTAAATAAATAATGATGTATTTCTAAACACTTTTAGATACCTGCGTTGTTATTCTTTAACATTATCGCAAGTATGTTCATACTCAAGATACTGGGCGGACACATTCTGCTGAAAGAGATTCCATAGAGTCATTTTGTAGCTAACGTTATTTTCGACATTACAAATTGTCTTTTGCCACACAATACTAGCCTTCTACGGTATTATAATTGGGAAAACCATTGTGTGTGTAATTTTGTCAAATATGTACATGTATTGCATGTAATAATTATTGTCTTTCGTCAACGTGTTTGTGTTGTGTCTTTTGAATGTGTTTTATGTGTTAACTAGTTTTTTTTCTTATTTCATTTAAAAGCATATTAAATGAGTACGAATCCAGACATCGTTATTTTTGTAACGACCCAGTCACTTCAAACATCTAAACATTGCAGATTCCATGCTGATCCGTCGTTTTAAATTGTTTAATTATTACTAAATTCCTCTAAATTTTTGCTTCAGCTTGTGGCAATCACCTGCCAACACGAAAATTCTCTTCCTCTGCTGTATCTACAGGAAACAAAATACTTTGGTAGGGACGCCTTTATTCAGTATAAGAAAACGGTACTCAAAATGACCCTTATAAAAGGAATACGTTTTATATGATGATTTGTAGAAGTTTCTTTGCCAAAATGAATTTTGTGAATGTAAAGCAAATCCTTTAATGGGGTAAAACTTTTGTTCTGTGAAAGGAGTTAATCTGAGAATTCACAAAATGGTTCGTGACGATTAACAGTACAACAACATTGGAACAAAGTAATATTTTCTGACGAAAGTCAAGTTGTTACTGGTGAAAATCACAGAATTTATGTCTGGAGAAAGGTAAACGAAGCGTATCTACTTCAGTGCAAGTGCCCCCCTCGTAAGCGTCGAGTTGCAGTTATGGTGTGGGGATGCATAACTTATGTTGTTATACTTTTATGTTAAATACTGAAATCTGATTGGTTTAGACGCAGTTCATAATCCGTTTTATTACCTAATCAAAGGGATTTTGCTGTTTTATTATAAATGAAATATTTGCGTCTATTTTGAACTGCCGGTCAATAGACTGCGATCTATTAGACGGCCGGTCAATAGACTGCGATCTATCGGACCGCCGGTCAATAGACTTCGATCTATTGGACCGGCAACGTATTTCAGAACGCGGGTATGTTAATGTTACATCCTTTCGATAGTTCTCAGGGAATGTATATTCCTTTACATAGTCTCTGTTTTTAGTACATGTATTTGGTGAAACCAAATTCAAAGTTATCAAAATGGAGTATCAAATAATCAACAGTTTTAAAGCCTCATATAAGGTAAAAGACTACATGTATTTAAAATCTAATGGGTTGAACCCCCCCCCCCCCCTTCTTTGTGTAAACTAATATGTAATGCATGCAACATGTTTTTTGCATATAAAAGATGAAAAAAAAAATCTTAGTATATTGCATACTGTGGAATCATTAGATTTCGTGGTGGCTCAATTTTCGTGGAATTCGTGGGTACCTCTCATCCACGAATTAACACCCCCCAAGAATTAATAAATTAGAGCTATAAAGTCATATTCCTCTTGCATGTATACGAAAATACACGAAATGTCGTCCCCACGAACCTGTAAAATTAAAGCAATCCACGAAAATTGGCCCCCACCAATTTTAATGATTCCACAGTAATGGCACGAAAACCATCTGCAAAATAGTAAACCCCGAAAACTAAAAAAGAAATTAGGTAATAAAACAATTATTGAATGCTTGAACAGTCAATAGACCAGAATTTTTTCCCTTGGTGCAGGGAACTGCTCAGTATGATCTATTGCCCTCGGCCGTTGGCCTCGGGCAATAGATCATACTGAGCTGTTCCCTGCACCTCGGGAAAAATATTCTGGTCTATTGACTGCTCAAGCATTAAATAATTGTATATTATTACCCTCAGCGTTAGCAACGCACTTAGCAACGGGTAACATTAAAAATTGTTACATGCGCGAAAATTAGGTTTTCGAGGGAAGTCAATTTCAACTGTCATCCTCCCAAACAGGCACTATCTATTTTGTTATGCGCGAAAATCATATGCGTACGGTTCGCCGTAGAATTCACGTTATTCCTATGTAAAGCAGTTAAGTTTTTTTTTAAAATTAAGACATTCAGTATAAAAAAATAATTAGTGCCTGTTTGGTAGGATAACAGTTGAAATTGACACCCGACGCGAAGCGGAGGTTGACAATGGTTTTCTCGGGGTGTCAATTTGAACTGTTACCCTCCCAAACAGGCACTATGTATATTTTGTTACTTTCATGTTAAATACTGAAATCTGATTGGTTAAGACGCAGTTCATAATCTGTTCTATTACCCTCAGCGTTAGCACACTTAGCAACGGGTAACATTATATAAATAGTGACTGTTTGGGAGGGTTATTATATAAATAGTGCCTGTTTGGGAGGGTAACAGTTGAAATTGACATTATAGAACAATAGTCTCCACCTGATTTCCAGCCAACTTGCGCAATGAGGATGGTTTTGCTCTTCCTTCATTAACCACTTCTGTGCCACAGGGCCGATTTTGGGCCGATCACACAGTTGCGTAGAGTGCCACGGGGCCGATTTTGGGCCAATTTAAACATAAGATATTTTATACATCTTTTATGGTTCTAAAGATAACAGTAATGAAAGTTTTGCACATTTAAAATATTATATAATGCAATTTCTGTGGATAATATATGATTTTTTTCATAAATTAACAATAAAAAAAATATTATATGTACATATGTCCTACATGTAATATTTTAGGAAAATAAATTTGCGATACAAATGATTCCATGTTTTATGAAAGCTTTGTTTATGATACGAACGAGGTCTTAAGCTTGCTCATAACATTATTGAATAAATGAAATAAAGATCAACTACTTTAAAAAATGAAATAGTTTGCACTGAAAATCAGGTTAAAATAATAATTGATGAAACAAATAGACACACGAAGCGGTTTAAAATGACGTCATTTTACGTAAGTGACGCCATAATTACATGTGTGTGCTCGTATATTCTGCTGTTTGGCGTTATGCCCCGCCCACCCAAACAAATGTAATTTACAGCACAGAAAAATGCATATCACTTATCACTTAATTACAATATTTACGTCTATTTTCTAACTAGAAATCTCAAAATATAGTTATTTGTCATACAAGTATTTGCCGAATACAATGAAAAAATATGAATAAAAAATGTGAGCCGTGATTTTTATGTGACATGGTGATCCAAACAATTTGCCAGAGTAGAATTCTAGCATGATACCATCATATTCTGTTTCACAGATAAAAAATTATGGTTTTGAAAATATTATATGAGTTGATCCCTGTCAATCTTTACCAATCTACGCGCCCCGTTTATCGATTGGTCGAACCTACATCGACTGAAACTGACAGGGCTTTAAATATTCACGCTCCGTTTATGGATTGGTCAAAACCTATAGCGACCTAAGAGAAATCAAAGACTGCACGAAATTATCATGATGTCGGACTCAAATTCCCATGAGAGACGATTTTGGCCGTTTCTTTTAGCTAAATTATTGATGTACATTAACAGTAATATAGTGGATTTTACTTACTTTTTACAATCAATTCATTATTATTTTTAAAAAGAAGATGTAAAATATAGACAGTAAAATGCTTTCTTAGATAATTCATGCGGGTTATGTAGGTAATAAAAAATTATGCATTCTTTCTGCAATGTAGCCACCTTCATATATATATATATATATATCCCGAATGAATCACCAAAGAAAGCATTTTATTGTTTAAATAATAATCTACATGTGCTTATATCAGTTATCACCTTTAAAATAAATAAAAACCTTTTATCAAATAGCTATTTGCCATTCAATTATTATCACACGTAAAATTGTATTTATTTTTAGAACTTTGTCATTTATTTATTAATTTCATTCATGTCGGGTTCCTTGAGAAATAATTCAAAATCTTTAAAGTTAATCAACTGGAACGTAAAATGCATACATAATTTTGAAATCATTGTTCTCATGACAACTAGTGTTAAGATCGAGATCAAGTTAAATCAAGTGTTTTTCTAGGTGGTAGATTATTTTGACTGTTCTGTACGTGTTAACATAAATTGATTATATCCGATACTTAACTCTCTTTGTCTCTCTTGAGAGATCTAGAACAATATTTAAACTTGAGAGATCTAGAACAATATTTCAACAACATGTTATCTTCTGCATATTTTTTTTAAGAAAGTCGCCCTGTTAATAATCTTAATATCTTTTACTAGTCACAGAATATATGAACATTTATAACTCTGTCCCGAGTTTTTGCTTCCACCACTTTTTGTTTGATATTTCGATAATAATGAATACCTTTCTGCTCAAACTACGTTCATTCACTAATATGAAAAATGTCCAGATTATCTGTTTTGAAACGTCCCCTCTATCGCTTCAGGTTTCAATACACTTCCAAAAATAGAAAGTCTACGGGGATTTTGCATTGCATCAACCATTAATAAGCCCGGATAATAACGCCGAAAAATTGCGCAAGGTATCCCGAGTACTTCCGAATTGAGAAAAGATGTAAACATTTTCCATTATAAATCTCCGTAAGTTTGTTTTCGTTCCTGTGAACTTTTATGAGTGAAAAATGATAATTGTTCCATGAAGATATCTTGAATATATTCCCTTTTATCGATTTCAACTGTATTTCTTTCATAGGTATGTGTATTTTTATCAAAAATCATTAAGAGTGATGGAAGCGATAACTAGGGAAAGACTATAGTATATCCGTTTGAATGAGATTGCCAGTTTCGTAGGGATGTAAAATTACCGAGATAGAAATTAGTGACAAGGCGCTGCCACAACCGATTGCGAAATTGGATTAAAAATGAATTCCATGTATACAAGTTTTATGATGAACGCCATTTATATCAATTCGAATAGCGGAAAAATTTTCCTCTCTTCAGTGTGTTTGTCAATGAGTAGCCTAGGAGATGTTATCCTGTCGCAGATTAAATTTTAAACTCGAAATTTGCTACTCGTTTATGAATACTTATAACCACAAATGGGATCATGAAAAGTTTGCAACTCTGCTGAATCTTTAGGGACTGTGTGTAGCTTTGAGGCTCTTAACAAATTCTCTGTGAGAAGTGATAGAAAAAACCATAGTCTGATTGGCTGAAAAACTTGCTTGAAAGTAAGATTATATAAACGAAAGGGCATGCATGTGCACGCAATGTACTCAGTCGTTTTTAAGACACGAGTCCTACACTCCTAAATCCTACACTCTCGAAATATTTACAATTACAGATTATGTTTTGTGAATATGAATTTTGACTTATAGAATAACCCTAAAACTAGGCTCAAAATTCTTTTACGGAATGAGAGATTTACTGTCATTCTAAAATCAAAAATCTACAAATTAAATAGTGTCTGCTTGAAAGGTTTAAATATTTGTTTGGAAAAAGATTCAAAATTATACATAACCGTATTTTACCAAAATAATTACTAGATTTATTTTTATTATCGTCGTTCTTTGTGTGAGAGTAAATTTGGCAATAAAGAGCACCCACTGAGATTTGCAGGAAAAAATTCCATAGTTCTCTTGTACAGAACTACGAAAATGCGACCGAATTTTTCATTGCAAATTACATGTATACATGTACATACATGTTGTAAGATGATTTTTTATGCAATACTTTGTAGAAAGGGTGATATTTCATACGACTTGACATTTTTCTCAATATATGCAATTTTACTTTACATGAAAACAATACGTGTTTTTATCGCGTGTTAATTCACCAATTTATTGTTAGCAAACGGCTGTTTTATGAAGGTGACTTCAACCAGCATTGCTTTATTTATGTGAAGTGTTGGGTGATAAATTTATATATGATCTAACAAATGACTGAAAAATTGTATGGTATATTTCTAAATGGTAGCTAGGTATATGTGCTCACTATCGACATTTTTAAGAGAAGAATACTTATAAGCGGCAAAACAGTTTATTACATGTACCGCATGAGAATAAGTTTAGTATATGATATAGTCCAATTTATTGGGAAAAAAATTAAATTTCAGACGTGTATTTAACCTTTGTGGGTTTTCTTGCGCGGGTGAAAATCATATATATTAATACGCAATAGTCAATCATCAAAGAAACACTAATTAAAAATACTATTTGTACAAGAAATTTGTAAAGTCAAACTTGAACTTAAAGAGGTTCGATCCTCTGTTTTTGGGTAGCCATTTTGGGTCACCTCTATTCTGGAAATTATGGATCATATATTGATTCTACTCATATATTCATATTTTATAATGCCAATTTAACTATATTGAATAAAATAGTTAAAGGTACAGAGTTAACTAGGGGACTTTATTTTGTGGCGGAAGGTTTTTAAGAAGAACATGAACATTTTTCTTAACTCAGTTGTTTTAGAGTCCCGTCACTTTAGCCTCCTTATTTTCAGTGTAGACCAAAATTTCCAGATAGATTGTGTATTAGGATATCTTCATGTTGTGACAAAAAACATATTTTTACACTTTTTAAATATTTTTGTCGACACATTTTGGCATATTTAACTTATGTTTCATAAAAGTCAAGGAAAAATGAATCCCAGTTTTTCCCTTAAATTAGCTTATTTCATGCCATAGCTCAAATTTTACATAATAGACCCATACTTCTGGTTTTATTTTCTGAATTTATAAGTTTTTTCTGACAAATTTATCATAATTTGAGAAAAAGTTTGAGACTTTTAAAAAATGTCATTGCATGTTAAATCAATAATGGATAAAAATAGCGTTTTATCAGTGCAAAAAGGTCAAAATATCTATTCGGTGAAGAAATTGTAACATTTTTCTTTATGATGATTTTAATCTTATTTATTTTAAATAGTATAAATTTGTATTTGATGCCATGGTTCATTCCGATTAAAAATTTTTGAGCGAAAAGCGATTTATGTACAATTTGCACCTTCAGTGCAAAAAGGTCATAATTATATCAAATACACCATAGCGCCAAATGAAGCATATAGACCCCAAAATTTTGTTTTGAATTTTTGGTTAAGCTATGTGTGTAGATTTTTTTTAAAAAAAATACTTTGGAAAAAAACTAAAAGACTTTTCATCGCAGGATCCAACGCCCTTAAGAAATCATTTTGTATGATTAAAATTACCATACATGTACCTGTTGTTTGAGTTGATTTGTACATATTTGTAATATACACCTCACATGCGTTATTGATGTAGTTTTAATTGACGAGAGATTTGGATCATGAATCGTTGTTATATAGCTAAAGCATTAAATGAAACAG